>NC_139396.1:100050000-100695000 GCF_054392235.1 Sus scrofa | reverse complement strand
GGGACTTTAACCAGGGCCAATTTGGCCTCCAGAAATTTTTCTTTGTGCATATAAAGGAGCAAGAGTTTCTACACAGACCTGACTTAGGGTCGCAGAACTGTCCTCCTAATTGCACTATTTCCATCATTTTATGTGTGGAAAGAAGCTGTGCTTAAATCCAGACCTACTTGTCTAAGAACAGATTTTAAAAGGAAACAAAACATAAGGCTGTGCCAACAGAGGCTGATTTGAAATGAACTCTCACACTGATATAAAGAAAGTTAATTAGTTCAATCCAGCCGATGTCTGATTTTATTAAATGTTAGAAATTAAATGAAGGTTTTAAAATAAATAAATCAAAGAAAACATTTCCCGTCTATCCCAACCCCTCAAGTCTTTCCCTCTGGACCATGTGTTAATTGGAGGGGTTCCAAAGGGGGGGGGGATAGAACGTTTTTTAATGTTCAATTCTTGAGTCCAGTAACGTATTTCCCACATAATAGATATAAATAATGAACATGGGGCCACATTAATTTTAATTCACGTTAAATATGGTTTCTGGGTTGAGTTTATTTGTAACACCCTCCTTCCCTGTGCTATTTCCTTCCTCCTTGCCATGTCACTATTTAGCTTGAAATTTCACAATATGGAAATGAAAAAAACAAACCCAATCCTAATTATCTCCTGCAGGATCATAAAAATAACATTAATAAAATGTGGTAAATATCAGTAGTGATCATTACCAGGCCCGATTGCCAGAAAATGAAACGCAGCAGCACCCCCAAAGCAGGAAGGATTAAAGCAAGCCAGCCACCATTAAACACACGCCTATTAGCATATTTGCTCTGTAAGCAGTTTTAATGGTAATAATAAAGTTGCCTTTAATCTGAACGGGGCAAAAATTTCAAATGTGCAGGGATATGCATAAAATGCCTGGCATCTATGTATATGCTGCTTCATAGTTTTCAAAGCAGGGTCACACCCACTATTTCACTTTTGTATCCCTATTGCCCTCACTCAGAGGGAGCTCTAACAGGTCTCACTCCAGCTGACAACTGGGATTGAGAGAAAGGAGGAAGATGCGACCTTCCTGGATTGACCTCTCGAGGTAGCAGACGGAGGTTGGAACGTGAGCCCTCTGGCACCCAGATCTATGACCTCCTCATTAAAATTAACTTTCTTTTGGATAAACCACCTGGGCACAGTGACAAGAAGGACCTCCTAGTCGTTGTAGAAAACGGTAAAGAACAAAGCATTATCAGTAAGAAGCATAAATAAGATGCCTCACCAGGGACTGAATGACAAAGCAGATGTTAACCAGGAGTTGATGTGAAAAATACATAGTATGTGCTGCACAGCTTTGTTCTATGACAAGGGTTACATGCACACAGGTAGGACAGCTCACAAAAGTGTATTAGGCGATGTCAGAGGCCAGCGTGTGACTCTACACTCTATGGCTGTATTTCTTTATTCATCCTAAATATCAGGATGCCAAACTCAAAAGTAAACATCTGCTCCTGCTATAGAAGGTCCAGGGAGTTCCCATTGTAGCTCAGCAATAACAAAACTCAACTAGTATCTACGAGGATGTGGGTTTAATCCCTGGCCCCACTCAGTGGGTTAAGGATATGGTGTTCCTGTGAGCTACAGTGTAGGTCACAGACACAGATTGGATCTGGCATTGCTGTGGCTGTAGCATAGGCCAGCAGCTGCATCTCTGATTCGACCCCTAGCCTAGGAACTTCCATATGCCACAGATGCCACCCTAAACAGAAAATAAAAAGAGGATGTCCAATATATAAAAATTTAATATACATAAGGAAATTCAAGTACATTATCAACTATTGACAGATACGTACGGCTGTAAGAAGATAAGCAAAAGGCATTAGCCTAAATAAATAAATAGATATAACAGCATGTTTGCTGGGCTCTAATGAATTAATTCCCTAATTGGTCTTCCCTGAACCCCACAGCAGTCTCCATTAGGTCTTCATGGACAATCCATACATCAATAACAGGATGTTTCTATAGCTAGGTTTATGGACCAGCTACTTTGCTGGCCATTAGCATCCCTTAGGAATAAATGGAGGGCAAGCTGAAGTTTGAGGAAAACAAAAGCCACATTATCACACAAGGAAGAGTATTCAAAAATGCAGGTCCAGGGCCTGGTACAGTTCTTTCATGGTTTGAGAGAATGTATTTTTCTGAGAGTACAGGGCAGACTAGAAGACAGAAGGGCCTTATAAAACCACTGGAATTAGTTACTTAGCTACTCCTTTAGGACAGAGACTTATTTATTGTTTGTGTTTCATAAACTGGGTAGGGTCACTCACCAGAGCACAACCCTTTAGGGAGGCTGTGTGCCCGGGGCAGTGCCCTCCAACAGATGCCCCAGATTAGTGACATTTCACAATTCTCATCTTGATCACATGGCCCTGAGGCGTTCTCAAACTTCAGTTCGCAGCAGGACCCCACAGACGGTTTGCAAAAACGCAAACTTCTAAGCCCCATCCCCAGAGTTTCTGAGTCAGTAGGTCTGGGGTGGAGCCTGAGAATCCGCATTTTAACAAGATCCTGGGTGAGGCCGATACTGTTGGTCTGAAGACCCCACTTGAAGAACCACTGCTCAAGAAAGTGAAGTGATTTGCCCTCTGGGCCAGTCTTCATGGGATCTCTTCCTAGTGCCGGAGGAATCCTTTTTGTTTCGAGTTGAATTGTATCCCCCACCAAATTCGTATTTCAAAGTCCTAGCCTCTAGAACCCTCAAAATGTGATGTTATTTGGAAATAGGGTTGTGGCAGATATACTTACTTTAAGATGAGGGATTAGGGTGAGTCCTCATCCAATATAACTGGTGTCCTTATAAGAAGGGGAAATTTGGAAACAGACATGCAACATGCAGAGAATGCCATGTGAACTGGAACACAGAGGTTGGGCTGATGCTTCTAAGCCAAACACCAGAGACTGCTGGTAAACCACCAGAATCTACGGTAAAGGCATGGAACACATCCCCCTCACAATCCTCAGAGGAACCAGCCCTGCCAACACCTTGATCCTGAACTTTTGTCCTCCAGAACTATGAGAGGACACATTTTTGCTCTTCGAGTCACCCCATTTGGGGTACTTTGTTATGACAGCCCTATCAAAGTAATACCCCTTTATAGGACCATCAGAAGGAAGTTCAAGGCTCACCTGAAAGGATGTTATGAAGGAAACCCAGTCTGGTCTCCCTTCCACTTCCAAGTAGGATTCTCTCCACCCCTTAACTGAGGACTGGAGGCTCTCATCTTATCAAGTATGTGCCCAAGACTCAGCTCTAACAGGGGTGTACAGGGGGTGTACTCTGCACTCAGCTCTCATTCAGGGACCCTAGGACACATTCACATTCTGAGCCAGCATTTCTATTTCTAAGGCTTCCAACTAAAGAAACCCAAACCCAGCACAGGGGAACTCATTGCACCTGTGAAGTGAACAATAGTGAAACCAGATGAAACAAAACCCTGCTCCAAGGAGATTATGTAGTCATTAAAGTACTTTTCATTAGGAGTATATAATTATAGGGAAAATGCACATGCTATAAAATCAAGTATAAAGGCAAGATATAAAATACTGTATATTAAAAAAGTAGAATAATAACTGCAAAGAAATAGATCAAAATATTAAGAGGTTTTAATTTGGGGGCTGGCAAGACTATTGGAACTATTTTTCTTCTCTCTACATTGCTTTTGCTTTAAAAAGCATCAATTATGTTCATAATAGAGAAGGTGTGTTAGTGTGGAGGGATCACTTCTGGAGTTCACAACTTTTCATTGCTCATCTTGGTTCCAATGTTTCTTTCCATCAACACAAGGACATCACCTAAAATCTGCCAAAGGTTTGACAACCTGCCCCTACAAGGAGGAAGGTCCCTTTCAGTTTGGAGACTAGATTTATTAAAACCACTTTCTTCTCCATTACAGAAACCTCCAATTAGAAGGACTATGAAACTCTGCTAAATTTCTCCCTTTTCTGTCCCTGGTGCTGGAGGTAAGTTTTGGTCTTCAAATCTTTCCAAGTGGTTCTTCCATGGAGAACAATACCCACATTTACCACCCTTTGTTTCTTCAGCTGCTTTCTTTTCGGTAACAATGTTTTTGTGTTGTTGTTTTTTTTTTTTAACATCACTTCTTAAACTTCTCCCTTTGCTATATTGTCTAATATTAAATAGATGGAGGATTTATTTGGGTTAAAACATGTATCTTTATATATGATTTTCCATGGACAATTTAAAGTGATCAGATGTTCACACTTTAGTATGAATTAGCTTCGGAACTCTGTTTGCATTCTATACCTGGCTGAGATTATTAAAACGAATGAATGGAGTTTTGAAGGGATGATAAATGAAAGTGAGTTTGCAGCATGTAAGCATTTCATGAAGATAGGTCACTGGCCAGAGCAGGGCATTGGGCATTTGGGAACTACAGTATCAGAAAACAGGAAGGAGGGGGGGAGATGGGGACAGAAATGCAGCAAAGGTCACCTAAACCTGGGTAAGAGTTCTGCTTCATGGCCCCACCTGAGTAGCTTTAACCCACGTTTTTTTCCTAAAGGAGAATTTCTGCTATAGTTTATAACTAAAGTTCAAAGTAAACAGAAGCACCTCAACTATGTTTAAATCACATGAATAACAAATTAAATGCTCTTAAGCAGCAAACTTTTGAGATCCTTTGACACTGAATACTGATCATCACCAAGTTGGACATAGTCATTTCACATTTGTAAGCAAGTGTGGGGGGGCGCATATCTATCTACAGAGAGAAAGCAAGAGAGACATGTATATACATGCGCACACATACACACATATGTATACACATATATGTATATATACATCTCTACATACACATATGTATATGTGTGTGTAAGTCTATTAAGTAATAGGCTTTCACAATTACTTAGCTGAGTTCTTAACCTGATAAAGAATTCAGAGGGCAGGGGTAGCAAACTTGCTTGAATTACATGCAAAAGTGTGCACATGTGTGCCTGTTTGGGGGCAGAGGGTCCACAGCTTCAATGAGATTCTCAAGGGCAGGGCTTAGCATGGTGTGGATGGACGCTCTCACTCATATTTGTGCTGTACTCACACAGGAGGTGCCCCACAACAAGGAGGAACACAGTCTTCCCCCCACAGGGGGGCGCTGCAGGTGGTCCACCACCACTGCAGGGACCTGCTACTGGTGGTCCAGGCAGTTCTTCTGGGAAGAGTAGTGAAATGGGGCAGGGCAGGGCTACTAAGTGGATCTCCTCCTGGACACTTTCCATCCCAAGGAAGCAAACAAGACACTGATGTTCTCAGATTTTCCACTGACCTTTGAAAGCAGATTTGTTTTCTCTCCAAATTTGCTCCCAGCTGTACAACCCAGTGGCAACCTACTTTCCCTCCTACTCATGTGAATACGAAGTTTTGTTTCATAAAACTCCAGCTATCCACATTGTTTTTTTAAAAAATAAAAACTCAATATGTATTGGAGAAACTGGGCTGGTCTTTTAAACTTGAACTCCTTGGGGGTGCTCTGGGACCAAGGCACATTTTCTATCTTCAGGGACAGACAGCAGTCACTGATGTGTAAAATGAGAAGCCAAAACCAACACAAAGACCTGTGATGATAAACTCACTCTTGTGACTTTTCTAAGGGTAGAATATGAGCAAACACCTTTTATAATGTTTCCAAGAAGGTAACTGGAAAATTGTGTTGACCAGAATCCCCCATTCCCCAAACAACCTCATTAAGACTCGCACACCTAAGTTACAGAGCCATTCAGTTCCGGCTTAATTTAATGTTGGCTCACAGCAAAGGGAAGATGTGACAAAGGGAGCCAGGATCCGCATGATCAAGAAATGCAGGTGTCCCTCACTCAGCCTTCAGGACCACACCCACCCCTGCCCTCCTCCTCCCAAGCCTCTCCCCTCCCCACATCCGCAGGAGCCACAGCCCTGAAGTTGCATTTCCGGCCCCAGCACCCTCCCCTCATCAGCAGGGTGCTGGGGCTCCAGTTGTCAGTTTATAAACCTGTAGCTCGGATCCCATCTCCTTTCTGCCCTCTGCACAAGCCCATAAACATCCCCAGCTCCAGCTCGTGACGGTTCTTTCCTCTAATGGAAGCTCCCTCCTGGCTATCCCAAAAGAGAAAGATGTGTCTGGTAAGTGGGAGAGGTCAAACCTGAGCACAGCTATTTATTACTGATACTGCGACCAGATGGATCTAACCCATCCATCAAAGCCCTCGTCATCCTCATCACATTAGCTTCTTATAAAAGCCTGCTGCTCTTTCGCCTTGCAGTTCGGCGCTGCCACGTCTCTCCTTTCCTCTCTCTCTCCCCATCTCGCTCTTTTCCTCTCCTGCACTTTCAGGAAAATGAACCCTCTCTAACCCCATTGCTGTTCTCCTTAAATCATGGCTACCCATCACTCCGTGGCTATTTTTAAACTTTACTTTTATCAATACTCATCCGGTAGCTCAGGGAGATATTAAAACTGTACTGGGGCAAGGAAGGGCGTTTCTGACACTTGCTCCCTCATTCATCAGTTCCTCATAGGCCCGTTGGTGACAATGAAAAGATTTCACAATACCGTGCAGCAGAAACTCATTCTCCTGCTCATCCATCATGCTCAACCTAGCAGCAGTGCTACTGACCTAATCTGCAATGCCTCGGTACTCACTGGAGATTTCTTAAAGGCACCCTTCATTGTTGTCCAGAACAAAGAACAGGTCTGGGCCATTCGATAAGGAGGCTAAATGGTGCAAGGATTAATGAAATATTCCTCCACCTCTCTCAGTCCTGGGTTCAAAGACTGCGTGGCGGGTGTAGCCAAGCAACCCCTCCCAGGCTGAACTCAGCACAACCCACTCATGGTTCAGCTACATGTGCTCAAATACAAAGAATGTTGCTTGGGGCACAAAAGAAAGACGGCCCCCAAATTGTGGGTACCACCCTGGATCCCTGTCCTCACTTATTCACTGATGTGCTCCTTTCTTTAGCAAAGGTTTTTAAAGTGCCTGTTGTGTACTAAATTCTAGTGTAAACATTGAGGTCATAAAGATGAGAACTCTAAATGCTGGCTACAAAGAGCTCATTTGCTGAGCCAAAGTGGAGGCAGAAGAGCAAAGACTCCTATGCTAGCACTTACTGCAAACTGCTCACTGGCCCCAACACACTTCCGTTCGTTTCCCTTCCAATGACAGAATTCCCCCTGAAATGCAGCAGGGCCCATGGAAATCCAGCTAGAGAATACATCTCCCAGCGACCCTTCAGTTCAGTGCTGCCATGTGACTGAGATCAAGCCAACAGCCCATCAGCAAAATGGTGTGTGCAAAGCTGAGGTCATATCCTGAAACAGGAAGCCGGCTAACACTTCATGCTGCCTCCCCATCTCCCAAGGAAAGAAGAACAGCCATGAGACTGGTGAGCCAGCTTTGGCCATGAAGACAAAAATGACTCATTAAAGAATGGCAGAGCAACCAGGAGGAAGGAGCCTAGGTTCCTGAAGGACTTCAGGGAGCAGGGGCCTCCCAGAAGACTTGGAGTATCAGATGGCCCTGAAGTGGCCATGATGGTGACCCAAGCCCTGGTGGCTGAGTTGAGACTTGTGAAGAGAGGGGACTCAGACACCGACAACTGCCACTGTGACCTTCAGATGCCTCTGCATGAAGCCCAGACAGGAAAAGGGCTGCCTTCAAGATCCTCAAAGGTTTTATAGCTGACATCAGCCCATTTAAGTGCCAAAACAAGAGGCAATTCTAAGACCCTGCCAGGCAAACACAGTAAGAACTCCAGGATTCTTCAGTTCCTAACAGCCCACATTGTTCCTTCTGCTAGCTGCTTACACCGTCTTTGAACTAGTCCCATTGCACATCTCTGTCCTCTTGCCTGAAGGAAAATGTAAGCTCCCAGAGGGGAAGGACTGCATCTTTAGCTTCTTTCCTACACAGAGTTCAGCACAGGACTCAGTAAACCAAATGCTCAAAAAAACAGGAGCCAACCTGTAAAGGAATGGGAAACTAAAGCAGTGCCGTGAGAGAGGAAGCACGCACATTTTGTGGAACTAAACATTCATGCTGCAATCCACACCTGAGGTGCTGTGGTTTGGATCCCGCGTTATACAGACATAGAAACAGAAAAACCTAAGCCAGGTGAATGCTGACAGGGAGATCTTAAAGGTACTTAATGACAAAGATGCTACCAATTCGCGGTCTCCTGTGCTTTTCCTGCTAGAGAGGAACTACCAAGTTGGGCCATAGTACAAATACCAAGGGCACGTACTCCAACTACTTTTGGTCCTCATCATCACCTCTCAACTCACTCGTACCTGACCACAAATTCCAACTGAGAGCTCAGGGACAACTGAGATAGTAGAAAACAGCAGGAGCCATTTGTGGAGTGCAGAGGCTGAAGCACATGTTTAGCATAGTTTTAATACAGGTCAGGCTTGCGAGCCATTCTGCTGGATTCTAAACTAGAGACATCTAGGCTTTAAATTTTAAAAGGACCAGTTTCTCTAGCCAATCATAATGCCAAAACTCCAATCTCCACTTCAAGTGAAACAGCTCAATCTTATAATGAATGTAATATAGAAAAATGTTTTATTTAAAATTAGTTGAATCTAATATGCCATTGATTTTATTATTCTATGATTTTATGTACCACTGAGAAAAACAAAGCCATTAAATGCAAACATAATTCTTTCTAATCACTTTGAATTTTTGTTTTATATTTATTAAAATGGTTCTTTTAGATGCAACACAAATTTCTTTAAAAAAATCTTTTGTGGCCATGCCTGTGGCATGGAAAAGTTCTGGGGCCAGGGATCGAACTGGTGACACAGTAGCAACCTGGGCCATTGCAGTGACAACACCAGATCCTTAACCCACTTGTACCACCAGAGAACTCCTAAACATCAATTTTTATTACCGCCAATCATGAGACCGACCTTGGCTTCCGGCCTCAGAAGTGGATGCATGATTTCCCTCCTAGGTCCACATTCACCTGCTCCAACCCTCAGCTGGGTCCTACATTCAGGGCAGAACCCAGGCCAATGTCAAGGTGTCAGTCAGGCTGGATTCTTATTCAGAGGCTCTAGGAAAAAAAAAAATCACTTCCCAAGTTTATTCACATTACTGGCAACATCCAGATCCTTGTGGTTGTAGATCTGACATCTCTGATTCCTTCCTGGCTGCCTGCTAGGACTCACTTTCAGCTTCTGGGATCAGTCTGGACATGATCTCACACAGGCCTCTCCATCATCAAGCCAGCTGTGGCCTGTCCAATCCCTTTCCTGCTTCACTTATCTATGAGGTCCTCTTCCTTCACTAGCTAAAGAGAGTTCTGTGCTTCTAAGGCTGATGTGATCAGATTAGGCCCACCTGGATCAGCTCCCATTTTCAGAATCTACTGTGCGTTCTACCCTAACACAATCATGGCAGTGACAGTACCTTCACAATTCTCAAGACTAAGGAAAAAAGGATCTTTGGGGGTCATTTTTAGAATCCTGCCTGCCACACTATCCCTCCCATGAACTACGGAAGAGACCCAAGGAGCCTTCCAGTAAAATCCTTTATTACCTTAAGGTAGATCAAGTTGGATTTCTGAGCCCTAATACGCTATTATATTACATAGAACTAAAGACTAACAATATCAATAATGACCTGACTCTTTTTGACCAATGGGTAGCAAAGAGCCTAATTTTTTTTCTTTAAATGGCTGCACCCACAGCTTATGGAAGCTTCCCAACCAGGGACTGAATCTGAGCCTGAGCTGTAACCTAAACCACAGCTGCAGCAATACCGGATCTTTAACCCACTGTGCTAGGCTGGGGATGGAAACCATGCCTCCACAGTGACCTGAGCTGCTGCAGTCAGATCCTTAACCCACTGTGCCACAGCAGGAACTCTCCAGAGAACATAATTCTTAATTTGCATAAAGCTAATTCCAATTTCTCCTGGGAACATAAGATTTCCAGGAACTAAATTAACAACAGTGAAAGTGCAGGAAGGGTCCAGCAGCATCTCAAGCATCTGAACAAGAAGCTGGATGCTGTTCACTCATCCTCATACAGGGCTGGAGAGCCAAGAGCCCAGAACCCCTAAGGGACAAATTTCTTAAAAAATAATAATAATAATTCCCCAAGATCCATGTTTTAAATCCTACACCTAAGGAGGCAAGGAACCTTCCAAGCCTTTTGTCATGGTATCTGCCTCAGATCATCCTAATTGAATGGCTATAAAATCATCTTCCACCATCGAATACACTTAGTGAAGCCCCCACCCACCAAGCCTCCCTCACTCACCTGATCTCGCCAAAATCATTCCATTATTCCTTGTCACGTGTGATCAGAGAGAGCAAAAGATGTGAGGAAGAGGGAGAAGGCAAACATAGCTGAAGAAAACCATTTCAGAATTTTTCTTCAACACTTATCTCCAAAATGGCCCATTTGATTCATGAACATCTCTAATGTATATCATCAGTGACTGAAGGAGTTTTTTTATATGATTTTTGACAATTTAACAAGTCCTCCTGACAAATTAAATGGTTGTGTTGACAACTTAACTGTACTGCCAATCAATATTTTCAATTACTTTCATTGTCATTCAGAAAAAATACAACACGAGGTCACACAGTGGTAAAACCCAGGAAAGAAATAAAAGGAGGAACAGTTGGTAGGGTGCGGGTGGGGGGGGGGGTGAACAGGAGATAGAGAAGCAGCCAGCTTTCAGGTAGGACACCCTGACATCCATGCCGGGCCTGGGGAGCCCAGGGTGGCTGAGATCTCTGGAAAAGGGCACGTCCCTCGGGGTGACACTCTCAGGCTCCACAATGAGAGTCCCTGTGCACTACTGAAAAGTCATTAGATGTGCACTATGGACACAGAGCATTTTATGAAGAGGTGCTCTTTTCAGGCATTTGCCAAGCTACCACCCCTGCATCCTCGGTCCCCTGGAAAGGCCCTCCAGGACCGCAGGTACCGTCTCTCCACCTTTCCCAGGGTCAATTGGTCAGTCTGAAAAATTCAAGTCTGAAAGCGCTGAGGCAGAGGTCAGCCTTCTTAAGCTTTTCAAAGGGGTAGCAGCAAATCAATATTTTCAAATGTGTATTTATCATGCGGGAAGAGAGGCTGCCCACGGAGAGCAGAACAAATACACAGAAATCTTCCCGTTTTTCTCTGTCCAGAGGGTAGAAATGGAAAAAGATGATCTAGGGGTTAAAGGCAGATTTCAAGAATGACGATTTTTTTTTTCAATGATTGTTCAGAGTGAAGAACTGGAAAAAAAAAAAAAAAAAAAAAAGATTGTTCAGTGATAAGTACCAGCTCTCAAGTCAGGGAGAAGGCTGGGTCCATGTCCCAGGGCCTTATGACTTCTGGCTTTTCCATCACTAGAGGTTGCCTGATCATGAGAAAAGACCATGAATCTCTCCTTTATTCGGGTTTGCCTCCTCTGTACAGCTGCCTGGGCTGTTGCTCCCCCTGCCATAGGCTCTCCTCCCATGTGGACCCTCAACCCACCTCCTCCAGGAAGTTCTCTCTGATGGCACCAGGCCTGCACGCTCTCTTACTTCGTAAGCTCCTCTGTTAAAGTCTTCACTCATATACACATACATTCACACACACACACACACACACACACACACACACACACACACTCATTTAGCTCTGAATCCTGTAGTGTCTTGTATTATTTTCTAACTGTACCACATACTAAGTACTTTACAAATATTTACTTAATCCCCTTTGTGAACTGTAAGTACCCTTGGGAAAGGACAATGTCAGCCTTCTCAGGGCCTCTCATCATAACGGAACTGGGATGGCAGGAAAGTTTCACTTCCAAATCTGACTCAAATGATGGGTAGCAGCTGCCAGGAGTGACATGCTGAGCCAAATTCACAACGCTATCAGGTCCTGCTGAGAGAGAACGTGGTGACCAAGCGCTGATGTCTGCCTCGGCTATGCAATCAGGAAGTGATGATCGATGTGTCTTTTCCCATATTTCTGGAGAAAACACTGATGCGTGTACAGTGGGTTTTGAATAAAATAGCTAACTTAAAGAATTAAGTCATTTCCCAGGCATCAGCAACAAGCAACTCACTCACTCTAACTTCATTCACTCCCTCACTCCATGTGGCTGAGGATCACTGTGCAAAGGGCAAGCCCAGGTGGCAGAGGGGCAGAGGATAATAAGATACAGCCCTGGCCCTGAAGGGGCTACCAGCCAGAAACAGCAGAGATGTGAGTGCACAGCAAAGAGCACTAGTAGTAATAATATAGCAAGTGGTCCCCAAAGTGGACAGCATTCCAACTGGGGAAATACAAAGTACTCCTTGGGGGTGCAATGGCACTGATGTGGGACCTGGAATGATTAGAGAATGTTATGGTCAGAGATGAGAGGAATGAACAAAGAAAATATCGACTTAGCCCTCAAGGACCTCAGTACAGTCTGGAAGGAAAGAGGAGGCAAGTCTGAACAAGGTAGGAAGTAGAAGAGGATAAATAGGAAGTTGCTGTTAGAGTTCCGCAATCAGTGTCTTAGAACAGTAAGGATGGAACATGTTCAAGGGAAGGGAAGCTGAAGGCACAAACTAGCTAAGGGGCAATTTACAAGTCAACGGAGGACCTGATGAGATCCTTGATGAGGGCAGTGACTACAGAGATAGGAAGAAATGGAAAGTGTGATAATCTATTGGTAACAGACTATGAGTGCTTGGGGTCTAGACACATTTGAGGAATGAGGACAAGTGAACAGTCCAGCCTCCAAAGGCTACAGTCATCCATACACATGGTTAAACAAAGAGGGCAACATCGGGTTCCTCTCAGAAATCCTGGCATCTTAGCAAAGATACCATGATGATTCAGGGGACCCCCTCCTGCAAAACTGAAGGACCTAGATTTCCCTAAGCTCTCAGACTATTCATGCCACCAAGAAAAAGTTATAACACCAATACATGACTTGATAGTACCCACACCTCTTGCCCCCTCTCCAAATCTCGGGGCAGGTCAGAGACTCCCCAAAGGGAAGAAGAAAAAGGAAAGGAACTGGTCCTCTCAGCTCACAACAACTGAGGGTCAAAAGACTCAGTTCCCCAGAAAGTAAGCTTCCCTCTAGATAAATACTGATACCACCAAAGCCTACTGAGCCACTGAGGTAGATCATCTCCATTTCCAAATCCAGGTCTCCAAAGTGGAGAATAATAATGCCAGGGCTTCTCAAGGACCCATCATTATAATGGCCAGAGGATGAGAGAAGACGGGTTAGAGGACAGCTCTATTCCATTCTCTACGCTCCTTCTAGTGACTCCCTGGTTATACTCCATGGCCTGGCCCTTACCCTGTCTTCCAGCAGAACTGAAAGAGCCCCTCATCCTCCAAAGTCCAGAACCTGCCCACTGTACTGTGAAGCACCATTCTACCCCCTGGGATGCTCTGAGTTTGTTCCCATCCTTTTAAGATTTTTACTGAGAAGCCCCTGAGGTTCAAATGTGATGAAGCATCATCGAACCCATCACTTCATTGCACACTTTGAAGAAAAATTGATAAGCCACATGACGGAGGCCAAGATGCACATATTCTCAGGAGATGCACCTAACAAAACAATGTCCCACTGATGATAAAGCTCTTCTCAAGTGGCCAGCTGCCTCTGGTGCCACCCCTCTTACACACACACACACACACACACACACACACACACATCTTCCTTAACATGTTTTCTTTGTAGAGTGAACAAACATTTCCTGAGTTCTCATGCTAGTACAATCAGCATTTAAAAAAAAAAAAAAAGGAAGAGAAGAATTTGGCACATTTTCATTAAGCTAAACACACACACATTTTATTTAAAAAAAAAACTGGAATTGACATTTTTGCAAGGAAAAACAGGGTTCTCCAAGCCAGTCCTATGCTTGCATTACTGAAAAACCAATGATTTGGCTCAGTTCTGTTAACCATCAGCAATTATCTTCCTGTCAAAGCTAAAGGTAACAAATTTCCCCATATCCAGCAAGGCTCTATCACCAACCGGACACCAACATCATCTGACGGCAAGTAAATCACCACAGCAGCCATGGGCTCTGACAGACAAATGCTCTGTCTCAGAAAATCCAGGCCTATCACTCAGGAGGGGAAAAAGGTTCTCTCAGCTGGTCTCTCAGAGGAGAGATTAAATGTTGCAGATTTGGTAGGTACACTAGAAAGCAAATCCTAAATATGAGAATTATTAATGGACTTTACACCAGTCATTTTAATCTGTTGCCAACATACACTCATCTGTTTTGCCTTGGTCTGCCTTGTTTCCTGATGGACGTAACAGGCAGGAACAGTGCATTATCCCAGCCTTAATCAGAGCCAACAGCACAAGAACAATGTCTAGCTACCTATCAAATGGGGACTACTTTAGCAATAGCTGTTCTTTCATAATGAAGACAGTGTAATAAAAGATACCGCTAATATGTCCTGTCCTTATACTTAACAATAACGTTCATTTCACGATATGCTACATAATGGAGATATCAGTTCCTAACCTGCTTAAGAAAAAAAAGGTACCGCATGATCACAGGGCAGTTGGAACCTGGCTAGAATTCCCTGATAATCTATGGATGAAAGCAGCATTTCCCCACAAAGGACAAGGACATAGGAGGCTGGTGTCAGATTGTAACAGCCAGTGTACAATTTGAGAGAAGCCACCTTCAGCCCTCACAATCACTAAGCACTAAATGTGGGGCTGGAATGTACAACATTATGCCAACACCACCAGGGGAATCTCCACTAGATTATACAGTAGGTGTGTGAATGTCTGCAAAGAAGCTTTTTATTCACCAATTCATTTCATCTCAGACCTTGCTATGAACCTAGGGCTGAGGTAGGACTAGTGGGGGTCCCAAAAGATATCACTACCCTCGGTGAAAATTCAATCTACCTAGGAGGAGAAACAGTAATCACAGAATCCAATCGTCTGGCAAGAACACTGAATGACCAGCTATAAGGCTCAGAAGAGATGGACAGAAAGGGCGGAGACATATTAATTGTCACAAACAGCTCTTCAGAATCTAAGGTGACATTACTGGCTTAGCAGCTTGGTACCATAAGATGTGTGTACACTTTTTTTTAATAGCTATTTATTGAGCCCTTACTATATGCCAAGCACTGGCCAAATTCTTTTGTATATTATGTCACTTAATTTTCACAATCACGAAGGAAATCTTTCTCCTCCTATTTTAAAGATGAGAAAACTAAAAACCAAATAACTCAAGTCCAAGGAATCAGGCTCATAAGCACTGGAGGCCATTTTTATTCTCCACTGCACCAAAGCAGTCAGTGAGGGAGACGAGGCTTCTCCCACTGTGACCTCCCCTGGCCACCAGCCTCTAGAGCACCACTGTCAGAGTGGCTGCCTGGCGTAGGGCTTGCCAACTGGAATGGGAAAATGGATAAGCTCAAAAGCCCACGCAACACTAGGACCTGTGATCTGAGCTCATTAGCATCATGCTACAGCCACCTAAGCCAAGTCCCTAAATCAACAACTGCCTAAAGCAAAAGGCTAGGTGGCCTGGGCTGTTTGTCAAATCCAGAGTATTAGATTGAATCATATGAAACTGATATTTGGTAGGTCAAAACTCATCCAATATTAGCAATTTCCACATTGTTCAAACCAGTACAATACCAGAATTTAGGACAGAAGAGGTTGAGGAAGATCATCTGCCCCAGCTGGAGAAGATTTTTTACCGCAGAGAAAAGTACTCTGCCTTAATTTCATATCAAAATTTAAATGATGGAGTGTGGGGAGGAAATGAGCTGGACTGGTGGGTAGGGGTCCAAAAAACAGAGTTCTATGTGTATCTTTGCCCCAAAAAGCTAACCTTGAGGTAAGCTGCCCTCTCCTCTCTGCCCCACTTTCCTCCTATGTGACATGAAGCTGTTGAACCATAAGTCCTAAAAAGTTTCTTCCAGTTCTGAAATGTTAAAATGCTAGTGCTCTACGGCTCACATCAGAAGTTGTCCTGAGAGTGGATGCTTGGCTAAGGAGAGTGATGGTATGAGGGAACAGGAAGCCTATCGTGGGCAGGAAGAAATCCCCAAAGAAGATAAAACAAACCTAGGAAGAGAAAATGGGCACTTCAAGACAAAGTTACTAAAGTTATAAAATTGGAAAGAACCAGACCTAGAATTCCAACTACTTAACATTTCCACCTGCCTACTTATTGAGTACCCAAAGCTCAACAAAAAAAAAAAAAAAAAAAAAAAAAAAAATGGGGATGGGCAGTCCGAATCATATTTTTCTCATCAGACTCCTCTAAGAGGTTCAGAGACCTTTAACACATCCACAAATCAAATGCCAGCAGCCAAATGAATCTGGCATTAGCCTTCTCAGGATTTATGACTAATGTACCAATTCCTTGCCTGGCCCTAAATCTGCCGTTTTTGAGGGAAGTATCCCAAGGCCCCAGGTGCAGCCACATGCTCCATGTCTGTCTGCACAGGGGCACGATGACATTTGATGACAGATCAGAGTTCAGAAAAAAGTTCTCCAACATGACAGTGCTTTGGGTTAGAACATCAAACAGCTCACATGGGCCTGGAGGTGAACTGGTGACCTTAACTGTAAGAATGATCTGAGTAGAACTGGATTCAGCCCATTAGTCAGCTTGTCCTCTCTGTGCCAAAAATACTTAGTAGACCAAGGTGGAAGAAGAGAAAGCAGCCCAGAAATCGCCTGCCATGGTGCTCCTTTATCCAGCTGGCTTCACTGCTTCCCCATATTCTGCAAGTGGTACTCTCTGATATCTCCCATGGAAACTCTATCCAGTGTCACAGTATCTAAGATGTTGTCTATTCTAGGAGATAGAGAAAGGGACATTAACCTGGCCCAAGAGAGAAAGCGCTCTTAGCTTTCTCTCTCTTACTTAGCTGAGAGTCAGAAACATTAGTTCTATTTCTAAATCTGCAAACTGTGGGCCAAAAAGCCATGTATGACCCACAAGCATGATTGGAGTTTTGGATCTACAGAGGTATTTAAATAGCACTATAGCTGCCTACAATGAATAATCAAGAAATTTTACACAAAAATCTCTCTTTCTGGCTTTTCTTAAATACAGAGAAGATCTGCAGTTGAGCTTCCAGTAATGGCAAAGTAGTTGACTTTGGACTAACCCTCCCATAAATAATATTGATGAATTTTGGAGAAAATATTTTTAAAACTGCTATGTGAAGGCATTGGCAAGCAATCAAAAGCAAGCAGAAAATGATGCAAGTTGTCTCTTAATTGAAGTCTACAAGGCAGAGTGGCTAAAATACAAGCAGAAAGTCACAATCCTATTGGCTAGCAGTGTCAGTGTATAGATTTTGCCACTGACAGACAGTTAGAATGTGAGGGGAGAAATACCAGAAAGTGAAGAACAACAAAAGGTGAAGTTCCAGTATTTAAAAAAAAAAATCCTTGGCTGGCCTTAGACTGCATAGTTGAGGGGAAGATTATAAGAAGCTAAGTGAAAATTAGACATCTGAAAGAAAAGAACAGTGATCTCAGCTGCTTCTTATCTGAGGAGACACAACTGTAATCTCAATCCATCCAAACTCAACATAACATATACAGTAACAGAGTACTATCCATCAGTCTACACAATATATACAAGCTATACAAAGTGTTATCCACAATGACCAGGATACAATAATCAATTACTCACCAATCTAAGGAAGAGGTAAATATGACCCACATTCAAGAAAAAGTCAATAGGCATTAGCCTTGAGATGACTAAGATTGTGGAATTAATATACAAGTACTGTACAGCAGTTCTAATAAACATGGCCAGGGGCAGAAGGGAAAAGATGGTTATAAGAAATGAACAGGTGAATTATAAGAGAATCTCATCGCAGGAATGAATGTTTTTTAAAAGAACCAAATGGAGGAGTTCTCATCGTGGCATAGCAGAAACAAATCCAACTAGGAACCACAGGTTGTGGGTTTGATCCCTGGTCTCACTCAGTGGGTTAAGGATCCAGCATTGTCGTGAGCTGTGGTGCAGATTGCAGACATGGCTTGGATCTGGTGTTGCTGTGACTCTGGTGTAGGCCAGCAGCTACAGCTCCAATTGGACCCCTAGCCTGGGAACCTCTGTATGCCATGGGTGTGGCCCTAAAAAGACAAAAGACATTAAAAAAAAGAACCAAATAGAAACATGGAAAGTAAAAAGCACAATATTTAAAATGAAAAAATACACTAATGACCTTAACAGAAGAATTGACATGGGATAAAAAAGGTCATTGACCTTGGGCAGATCAGCAGAGATTATGCAATCAAAACAGGGAAGAAAAGAATATTTTACAAAAAAAAAAAAAATAGAGACTCAGTGGTCTGTGAGGCAATTTAAATGTTCTAACATAGGTATATCCAGCATCTTAGTAGGAGAAAAGAAATAGGAAGGGGAAAAAAAATATGAAAATCAATGATCAAAAATCCCCATATCATGAAAAATAAACAATTTTTTAAAACTTAACAGATACAGGAAATTTGGAGAAATCCATGCAGTTATAAGTTTGAAAAATATATATATATATATACCTCCAAACATCAATGTCAAACTTCTGAATATCAAAAGTAGAGATAAAATCTTGAAAGCAGAGAGAGAAAAATGATACATTAAATATAGACAGGTGAACCATGATTAAAAGTTAAAACTGATTTTCCATGAGAAACAATGGAAGACAAAGACAATGGAATGACTTCTGTAAACTGCTGAAACAAACAAACAAAAAGTCCATATTTAGTGAAAATATTCTTCAAAAATGAAAGCAATATAAAGATAACCTGAGATAAACATAAATAGAGAATTTGTTCCCAGGGACCCAAATAACCAAAACATTTCAAAAAAATTCTAAAGACTGTAAAAGAATATATATATTATCAGATGAAATTTCTGTTCCACAGAAAGGAATGAAGAGCAGTGGAAATGGCAAATATGCAATCAAATATAAATATGGTATTTTCTTTTTTCAATTTCTTTCAACAATACATAGCTATGTAAAACAAAATGTTAAGATTTTAGTGTGGCAATTATAATGTAAATATACATGAGGCATCAGAGCATTCATATAATGTAAGTATACACTTGATACATAGTAAGTACATCCTTAGTAAATACTTGTTGAGTAACTGTTGTTGAATTGGGATCACCACCCTTGATCTAGATAACTACCCTTAGGAAACGTTCAGCCCTACTATTCCATAATAGGCAGTTATAGCTAATCTCTTATCCCCCAATTAAAACAAACTGCAAATAATCTCTGATGCTATATCATCCAGAAACATCTTTGTTTGATTTGGATTAATATGTCAGTCTCTCCCAATATGCTATTGCAGTCCCAACTACAACAGCCAATATATCAAAGGAAATCAATTAATATTCTTGGTTGCATAACAGATAGGAAGTCCACAATAACTTCATCCATTTGGGACATCTTTCTCTCTAATGACATCAAGGTAAAAGGAAAGTACAGAAGTTAAGAGCATGAGCTTTGATATTAGAACTAATTCTTTATGGCTATCTAACTTTTAGGTGTGTAGCCTAGAAGAAGTCACTTAGGTTCTCTAAGCTTCTGTCTCCTCAACTATAAAATGTAGAAAGTAACAATTTCATCATAGGGTTGTTGGTATGATGAAATGAGAGAAGGTCTATAAAGTTCCTGACATTAAACGAATGATAATACAAGATTCCTGGTTAGATGATTTAACAATTAAAATGAATTTTAATGGTATAATCCTCAGAGAAGCTAAATGAGAGTAGACTCAGGATAATTCTATCTTATATTCCTTTTTTTGCTGAATACATCAATGAGTGCTTCTACTAAGCCATCCAATTCAGAGCCCTTTAAATAAATCTTCCAGTTAAGGAACAAACATCATCGCATCATAGTCCCTTGCACCCCAGTTACCATCCTGTTGGCAGACCAAGATGCTCTGACCACAAACCAGCCCATTGCTTCCTATGAGTTTCTTTTCCAAATGAGTGTTTCAATTCAAAAGCTAATGTAAGCCCATGACTCAGAGTAGTTCATCCCACTCTACCCCATAGTCATGCATCATGGGACTTCAAACAAGAGGCTACTGAAAAACCACAGTCAGGATACATAGTTACAGAGCCTATGGGAGGCTTCAAATGCTAGCTATCAACTCTGTGGCAAACAATCTCCCCAAAGACTCAACCTTTGGCACAGATCCAGAACCTCCAGGATGCAACAACCAGCATCCCTCATCACATGACCCACTGAGAAGCTGACCAAGGCCAAATGCCCCATGCATCACCGCAAAACCAATAGTGCATGCCTTCATTTACTACCGATCAAATATGAGCCAGGCAAGGCATTTATAATCTCAACTTCAGCAATGAGTTGCTTCTCTGGCTAATTAATGGTCAGGTGGCTTTCTACCTGCCCTTAACTTCCCATAACTGGTTAACTAAAGAGCCCATCATTACCAGCTTCATGAAGATTAGAGGTTAAGCATAAGCTTGATTGTAAGCCATAAATGGGAGTAATTTGAAATGTTATTGGTTATTACAAAAATATATGATAATAATTTCCTCTTTAATGAAAGGGAACATGTTTATAGTAGTCCCAAGCTCCTTGTTCAGCCTTTGGGAAAGATATGAGAGCATGATAAACAGCTCAGCCTCAGGATGGGCATCTGGGGTGAGGTGGTACAGATGAATACTCACCACTTAGCGGGGGTCATAAAAATGCAGACACATCACTGCATTTGTATGAAAATACTGGGTTTATGGGCTCCTTTCTTGAAGGGGCTGCATGTCACTGGGGAGGTTACATGTTGAAGAAGTCAGAAGAGCCAACAACAAAAAAAGGAGACCAGAAAAACCCTTTCACAGTCAGAGCACTGCATGTTAAAAAAAGGGGCTCCCCCAAGCACATCCTACACACTGGGATTAAAAATATGTACAAAATGCCTAAGACATGACATGCAATAATAATACAGACTGCAGAGGTATAACAATGTATTTTAAAACTCCTAGTCACATAAACATGATGTGGAGAAATTCTAATGCAAACAGGAAGCCCAGGAGCATTTGGTGGAAGAATTTATAATACAGAATATAAAATATGGCACAAATGAACTTATCTACAGAACAAAAACAGAGACTCACAGACATGGAGAACAGACTTGTGGTTGCCAAGGTGGGGGTGGGGGGAGGGAGTGGGAGGGACTGGGAGTTTGGGATTAGTATTTACAAACTATTACGTTTAGAATGGATGGGCATTGAGATCCTACTGTACAGAACAGGGAATTGTGTCCAATCTCTTGGGATAGAATATGATGGGAGATGATACGAGAAAAAGAATGTGTGTGTGTATATATCTGCATGTGTGTGTGTGTGTGTATACATATATATATATAAATGACTGGGCCACTTTGCTGTATAGCAGAAATTGTCACAACATTGTAAATCAACTATAATTTTAAAATTTACAATTAAAAATGAGTATCATCATTGAACAGGAAGAGAAGATGGGACCTGTTTCACAAGAAATGGTCAGGCTGTTGTCCATAGGGCTTGAACGTCATAAGCCTCCATCTTTACAAGTGATCTAGGGAGTTGCCCTGGGGGACTCCCTGGAGCTACCAGATCCCAGGATACTCCCCTTCCAGCTGGCTAGCTCTCAGAAGATCCTTGCTCTTGAATTCCAATCAAAGAAAGATATCACAAGGCCAAACAAGTCACAGTTCTGACCAAGAGTCGTGCTACAAGCAAGGAACCAGGATGGCACCAGGCCAGTGAGAGGCTGGCATCTCTCCTAAAGCCTGTGAGCAGGTGAGAGAACCCCTGGGAGAACAGACCACGGTGCCAACACCAATAGCTAAGAAGCCTCAGGAAAGCAAAGTGGTGATAAAAGCTTTACAGCTACCCCTCCTTATGCTGAGTGTTCTCTTTCTAAATTAAAAGTCGTTTTCCATTTTTAACAGCCCCAACAATAACACTTTATAGAGCACTCTCCTTTCACAGAGCACTTTACAGTCATTAGTTATTTAATCCTCAGAGGTGTCTCAGGAGGCCACAGGCAATGGACCTGCTTTCCCTGAGGGGAAGGGTGGGAGCTGGCCCACAGACCTGATGGGCTGGCTGCAGGTGGGGTGCTCCCAGCACACTCCTTAGCCTGGGGTGAATGGCCCAGGCTAAACCATGAGGCATCTGGTCTGCATTTGCTGAAATTATTCATACTCGCGCAACAATTTTCTCTCAAACATTGTCAAACCATTTTCACCAGTAGAACCACGCTGTGCTTTTGCCAGCCCTTAGCAAACACCAATGCTAGCTATTTGGAGTGGTAAAGGTTTTATTGCAACCTTCAAGTTAACAATCCCTCCAAAATGGGTTTGTTGCCTAGAGAGGCAGGCAGACATCACCAGTCCATCCAGATATAACAAACCCACTCAGTAAAACAGCTACACATCAGTAAATCGGTGTTGCACTGAGGCATTTCTATATATAAGATCAAACTCCAGACAATTTCAAACTCCACCATACAGACATACACTATAATCTTCCTAGCTCTTCTCTGTAATTTTTCATTTAATGAACATTGATGGAGCACCTACTACGTACAAGACACCACTGAATGTTGCAAAGGACAAGATGTTAACTGCATATGGTTCCTGCGCTTAAGGATCCCAGAGGCAAGAAGTGGAGATGAGATGAACATATGAGCTATTATAATGTAAGATGGAAAGTGTGAGCATCAAAGTGGAGGAAGGATGGGACGCTGCATGGGAACTCAGAGTGCCAACACCCATTTTCAGTTGATGGAAACAGAAGGGCTTCCTAGAAGAGATGCCCTTTGAGCTGGGCCTTGGAAGATGAGCAGACACCAGATGTGTGGAGCACATAGCATCTCAGGTGTTCCCAAAACCATGTGAGCCTGGGCAGAGAGACAAGACATGGTGGAGGCATCAAGGGGAAACATTCGGGTCCAGTGCCTAGTGCGTCGTGTGAGGCGAGCAGACCACCCTGGTTAAAGAAGCCTTCCCACCCCCAGCTGCTATCTAGCCCCATTGCCCTTCCTCTGTTTTTTACAGTTCATGTCAGAAATTGCCCCTATCTGCTTATATGCCATCGCCCCTCCTCCACCACTAGAATGTAAACGCTATCTTATTCAGAGGCAAGGAGTAGAGATGAGGTGAACACTTAGTGCATCCAGAACACTACTTGGCACTAAGGCACTCAATAAACATTTGTAGAATTAATTACCTAATTAATTAGTGTCATGGAATCCTAGAAATATATCCTAGACCCAATTTTAGTTCCAGAGGGTGCATGGCTCTCTTTATTGAAACCCTTGCTCTCTGCCTGATTTTGGTGGGGCTGACTTTCTTCTGCTCCAGGCACATGCATTGATATAAGTATGTCACGCGTCCGATCAGAGACCCAATACTCTGAGATCCCCTGGGATGTCTCTTCTCCTAGCCAAGGCCACCAGGCTGGGGAGCATGAAGAAATGAAGCTGATGTAGCCCAGCTCTCAGGAGCCCAAGGGGCCAACATCACCCCTACCCAGAGTCAAGATCTAGCCTGTGGCACAACTCTGAGAGTAACTACTACACGCTCACAGCCAAGATAACAGAGTCAAGGACCAGTGTCAGGGGATGCTAAGAACTTGTGCTCGCCTCTGGGAAGAAATAAAATGAAGTGTGACCCTCCCAGATTTTATCCACACTTTTCTTCATATGGGCCGAATTTTCTGCAATGAGAACTCGGCAAAGATTCCAAAGAAGCCCTATGTTCAAATGAGGTGAGCAGAGACCTGTAGAAGGCCTTCACAGGAAAAAAGATGACCAGGAAGCCGGGCCCACAAAACAGAGCCTGAGATCCCTTTTCTTCCTTGGAGACCATCTTTCTAAGGATCTTTTGGACGACATAGATTAACCACGGATGGGGGCGGGGAGGGGAGATCAACAAAGTCCATTACACATGGGAGGTGGGCCCCCACACTTGCTGTTCAGTAAAATCCAGAGTGGAAAGGCACATCTTTCTAGGGGTCAAACTCAGAGGCCTGCACTCTAGTTCTTTGTGTCTAAGGCAGCAATTGGCCATATACTCGTAGCTGGCAGCCACACCTGACCAGAGACTTTAATAACTGGAAGGCACAGTTTCCACAAAATATGTTTTTAGGACCACGAGGATAATTGAGACAGAATGCCAAGCCAGCGTGATTTTGGGGGGGATCCAGCTAAAAAGCCTCATCATGGCTAATTCACGGTTTGAGGCCACCTTGGGATTTCATGCAGAGCGCCGGTTTCACTAAGGTAATTGGTGCTATTGAAACAAGCCAGTGCTTTGCAGTTCGCTGCTTCCCTCCTCGCCTCTGGGCACGGAGAGGATCAATATTTGTTAGGATTGCTTCTTGTTCCAACAATGTAAGATTTACAATACTAGCTGGGATTCGCACTTTGTCTTCACACAACTCATCAGTGGAACCCAATTACTAACCTCAGACAAACAACATTAACATGAGCCTCTATGCTGCTTTATTGCCCTTCATCCAAGTCTCATTTCAGGGTCTTCAGGCAGTGCCACTATAACAGATACTACACTTTAAAGTGTGCTCCGAGGAATAAATTCTCAGTCTTTCATTACTCGTACCTTGATTTACTTCATATCATCTTGCCGCTATAGACAAAGATAACACACTGTAAATTACAGCCATCCTGTCTCGTAGTTTCAGAGGTAGGGGGAAGGCAGGGAGTGGGGCTTTCTTTGGCTTCACAATTAGCAGTGGACCAGGCGCCATTGTGCCCACATTGCCCACAATTAGGTGCTGTTTATTAGAACCATTTGCCAAGGGTGGTTGGGATACAGATCCCTTCCCCCACCCTCAAGCCTCCTTGTTGGCCAGAGAGCCCATAAATAAAAAATTAAAAAAAAAAAACAAAACTTCAAAGCTAAATGAAAATATGGTTTCCACCGTTCTTTATCGCATCCTCTTGCAGGCTAGCAGCTCACGTACGAGGGTTCGGCAAATTTATGTAGGGAGGAAACCCCGCCAGTAATCAAGCTCCCGTAACTAAACAGCTCAAAGTCTCCCAAACTGAGTGTAATTCTAAGCTGTACCCTCTTTGTTCTCCACCCCAAACCCTGGTCTAAATAAGAGCCACCGTCTGTCTAGCTTTGCTTTGAATTTCAACTAACAAGAGAGCCTGGCTAAGGAGAGACCTCAGGAAACAGTCATTGGAAAAAGTCCTTCAAGTTAGCTGTAGCAGTACCCCCTTATTTGTCCTACAATTTCCTCCATCCTCTATCCTATTCCAGTAGCTGATAACTAAGAACATTAGTTTTATGCGACTTGTCAAGCTCAAATGAAAAGAGAGCTAACTTTAATGACACTGCAATTAATCGCCCCAATAGACAGACAGCTAAAAGACAAGATATTGACTTCATTAAGGATAATGTATTATGTCATTAAGTTGGTAGGGTCACCTTGTGTATCATACATGCCTGCTAATATATTGGCATTTTCCTCAAATAAGATAAATTCAGATATGAGTGATAAAGCTGATTAGAAAATGTTTAATCTAAAGAGGCTACTTTCCTTATACTCACACACCGCAGCCCCAGGTAGATGTGAAGTCGTAAGGAACCATTATAGACCCAAGATTATCTCAAATATCAGAGCCAACTCATTTATAATCTGGTGTGTCCCTCCTTCATGTCTACAGTTTAAAGGGTGTCTTAACTGATGGAAATTGCAGAGCATTTGGCAACGTGATGGTTCACACACGTGAGGTGGTGGAGTGTTGTTTTTAAACCCAGCACCTGTTTTATTTTGAACCTTCCCATTCCCGGGCAATTCAAATGAAAATAGCCACACGGTCTTGGTGACATGGGGCTAGGGATTAACCCTGTCAGGGCAGGCCTCTGCAGCTCCTTGGTTGAGAAGAGAAATTGTGATACAATACAGCTCTGAAACGGATCATTCTTTTTAATGAGATAACTTCTCTTCAAGGCTTATCTAAAGGGAGTTGGTTGGCTTAAAGAAAATCATTTTTCACTTAGAGAGGAGTATTCACAAATTAAGATACATGTGCCGAAGCTTTTCCAGGCACTTCATTTCACATAAATATTTTTTTTGAGTCTTACTTTATGTATCGCTCTTCAATTAATTGAGCAAAAAAGAAAGAAAGAAAGAAAGAAAAAAAATGTAAGCATAGTTCAAATATTTTCCAAAGTTAAGAAATTCCCATGGAGAATATTTTGTCATTTTTTGAACTGGAAATGGTTCCATGATACACTTACTTTGAGGGTGTTAGGACTTCTCCCCCCCATAAGCATTGTAGGCTTTACCCAGAAAATAGGATGAGGAGTTTATAACATTTCATTTCATCCAAGTGAAATTCTTATTTGTAATTGTAATCGCAAGGGGTCCATAAACAATAGTCGGAGGAGAACAAGCCAAAACAAAGATTATATTGCAATGTTAATTGCTACATAAAATACTGAAATGTGGGGCTGGGTGAATAAGTTATATATATCTATAGAGAGAGAGATATAGATATATATACACAACAAATTATATATGAATGGATATACATATTAGATATATGTTTGTGTATATATGCAAATACATACATAAATAGACTCACACAGACCGTGTCTGGATATAATACTGAATCCTCAAACCATACCAGATGGGATCACAGTGAGTCCCCTGCACCCCTTGGAATCTCCCCACTTTAAAGATGAGCACACTGAGTGCAGAAGGGAGGCGATTTCTCCACATTCACACAGGGAGTCAGCAGTAAATGATCACCGAGGCCTGATGATTCCAGGGCCACAGCTCTTTCCCTCACACCTCTCCCCACACATGTACACACATTTTTTTTTATGGCCACACTCACAGCATATGGAGTTTCCCAGGCTAGGGGTTAAATCAGAGCTGCAGCCACTGGCCTACGCCACAGCCATAGCAACACTGCAACCTATATCACAGTTCACAGGCAATGCTGGATCCTTAACCCACTGAGCAAAGCCAGGAATCAAACCTGAGTCCTCATGGATACTAGTCAGTCAGATTTGTTTCCGCTGAGCCACGAAGGGAACTCCCTACACACATTTTTAAATCAACTTTTCATATCCACAGATAGAACTTTCTGGAGTGTGTCTTTCACAGTGGACTATAAAAATAAAGAATTCAATGCACTGGGTGCCCTATAAACAAAGATGATAAATCCCAGGAAACACCCTACCAAGCTTAACCAGGCCGATGACCTAAAACTCACCACTTTCTCACTTATAAGCAGTCTTTTACAGGAAATAAAATTAAATTAAAACAAAGGAGGTGATACACCCGGGTCCAGAGCCAAACATCTGATTGGTTGCCTGCCCTTGAGCATTGCAGCACCTGCTTCTCCCTTCTACCATTGCCATGGACATTAAAAATCACTCCCTTGATTTTCCAGACCTCCATGAGGAGGGCAGGACTGACAGCGGCGTAAAGCATCTCAGTCACTGGTGGGCCGATGCCATCCCAGCAGCGTGGGGAGGACTCCCTGCCACTCCCTTGCCAAACTCACCACTAATGACCAACACCTGCAGCCCTTCATGCCCAGCCATCCCTTTTAACCCCAACCCTCATCTTTGCTATCATTCCCATTAATGTCGTCAAAACCAGAAGTTTGGGAACCTTTCTCTGTGACCTTGGCATTTCTTTGCAAGCTTAACGTATTGGCATTTTTTTCTCTGACTGCATCTCTTCTCATTTGTCATGATTATTGCTGAATTTTTCAACTGTCATTCCCAAACGTAAATCAATGGTTGTCTACTTCCCCTTTGTCATATCTGCACGGCAAACAGCCTTTCCCTTCTAAATGAAGCTTCCTCCCTTTCCATCCATTAAAAGGGGCCTGTCTGCAGGAGAAGTCAATCCTTTGTTAGGTCATTGCATTTATCACGCTTCCAATCAGTGCCTGACACACTTATTCAGCCAGGTCTTCAACCACACAATCATTGTTCATCTGGGGGCTGTGCTGTAATTTATTTATGCATGGGGTTTTCACTATCCATCTTGGGCAGTTTCACATTTTTCACCCACCCCTGCCCTTCTCTTCCTCGGGACCCTCAAGGCTTAGAGGGAATTTGGGAGGCGTGGAGGGGAGCACAGGGATGGGGGGAGGGAAGGAGGTAGGAAGGGAAAGAACAAGGAGTTTTGTTTCTGGGGAAGTGCTTGCAAGCAAGGTCCCTTCTCTGTGACAAACTAAGAGCAAACCAAGACACGCTGGATCAGGGCCTGGAGCCCTGGGCACAGAGCACCACTTAAGCCAGGAGACCCTCTAGCCATGAAAAGTGCCCACAAGGGACAATTCCCTGATGTGCTAAATGAGAGCAAAGGCCCATCAAGTTCAGCAAAACCTCTTTATAAGCATAATGGCTCCAGTTGTCACACAGGACTCTTAAAGAGGAAAGCTGTTCTAAAAGGGAAAGCGAGCAGCCCACTTTCTAAGAATTCACACCTCCTCCAGGTAGCTGCTTAGCTTGAGACAAGCCAATATGTGTGGACAGGAAATTCCCAAGTGAACATGGGATGGATCCCAACACCATTACTGGGTGCTGACAGAGACCGCCCCCCGCCAGAGTGCTGGCCAACAGCACCGAGACCCCGTACATACAAATGTCTCTACCCAGCTGCCACAGAACAACCTCAGGCGCTTCCACCACCCCTTCAAAGCGCTCATCCTCAACCAGGTCTCTGTATCAGCACACACACTATCTTCTATTGGAAGGACAGTATATAAACAGAAGAGACCTAGGCCTTCTCCTTCTCTGTACTGTCATCACCAAGTATCCATGGGGTACTGGTTCCAGGACCTCCCCCGGATACCAAAATCTGAAGATGCCCAAGTTCCTTACATAAAATGGCCTTGAAGGCCCTCCAGATCTGCAGAACCCACAGATAGGGAGGGCCGGCTCTAAATGGTTCCAACTCCGAATTCAGAGAAGGGACTCCTCCAAAGGTGGCCAGGGTCCTGTGGTTCCTTGGGCCCTTCCTCACCTCTCCCCTCTCCCATCAAAGCACCCAAGACCTAATAAGACATAGAATGCAATAATTCTGGGGCATGCATAATGTCTGTCTCCCTTCCTTCACCA
The DNA here is from genome assembly GCF_054392235.1 of Sus scrofa. Taxonomy (NCBI): domain Eukaryota; kingdom Metazoa; phylum Chordata; class Mammalia; order Artiodactyla; family Suidae; genus Sus; species Sus scrofa. Next base: position 100,665,864 of record NC_139396.1, on the reverse strand, counting down.
AATGATATACAGTCCTTGAAAGCCAACAGGTTCATACAAAGGAAATAGCTAAGGGGAAAGTGTATCTTCAGGTATTTAATGAGCATAAATATACATGTTTATGCTGTAATTAATTAATGATAAAGCCACTCATCCTTATTTCATTCCTTAGCAGTAGGTGATGCTTTTATTCCACCCCCACATACCAGATCCACAAATACATATTCTACAGATGCAGAAATTAAGGTCCACTATAGTTATTTAGCTCTCCTGAAGCCACAGTTAAGCAAGAGGACTGGGTTACTTGGTCTTTCAATTACTAACTCTATTGAGGACCCTGAGAATGTTCTTGATGCGTTATAGTTGATATCGTTCTTAGGGCTTCTGTTTAAGCTGTGCAATATATAACCTGCACAGCTGGGCATTAACGACCCTATATAAATATGAGGAGATAGGAAGGATATGAGAAGGTCAATGACAACACTTTTACAGGCAAAAGCTTCTCTAGGCAAGGCCCACACAATGGGGTACAACTGCAGGAACCTAAAAAGATGTCCCCAGCAAGAATACAAAGGCATCCAAGAATACCATATCACCATATTCACCTCTCATCTTTGCCTAACGCCTTCTCACCCTTATCACCAATCCCCTACACAACTTGTAAATCTGTTATTTACAAAAACACTTGTAAAAGCTATTATATTTAGAAGTAATGGGTCCGAGCACTATTCTAACGGATGCATAAGCAGAAAAGAATTATTGTTTAATCTATGTGATGGCCTGGGAGCATCTTCCAGGGGCCAGGAATACATTCTAGAATTTCTGTGACCTCAGTTTCTACGTCAGGAAACAACTATGGCCTGCATCCACTCTCTCAACAAAGACGAAGTCTTATTTCATGTTCATGCCAACATGAACTACCACGCAGCCATCACGGTATCTGGAATAGGTTCTTGCCCTCACGGTCCTCATGTAAGTATGGCTGCAGATGTTCAAACCAAGTCCTGAGCTATTTCCCTATTAGTGATGCATCATAGCTGATTTCCATGGGTAAACGTGGAGTGACAGGTTGAAGGATGAAGAGTCTGGTGAATCTCACTGACCAATCTCCTTTAGCATCCTCCTAAGACATCCCAGTAGCCTGACTATCCTTTTAGCCTGATCACTTTGCTTGAAGGTGATGAGGCACGATAGTGACAGCTGAGATAAGGTTCCTGTCCACAACTTCCTTCAATTCAGACCCACTGTCAGAAATGATAGTATCCAGAAAGCCATGTGTTGAAAGCACCTGTGATTATTTCAGAAAGGACTAGAACTAGAATATTTGTGATCCTCTTGAGTCATTTGAAAAGGAGTCTATGTCTCAGTAATTCCATAGAATTAACACTTTTTTTTTTTTGGTCCTTTTGTCTTTTCTAGTGCCACACCTATGGCATACGGAGGTTCCCAGGCTAGGGGTCTAATCAGAGCTATAGCCACCAGCCTACGCCAGAGCCATAGCAATGCGGGATCCAAGCCGTGTCTGCAACCTACACTGCAGCTCACAGCAACATTGGATCCTTAACCCACTGAGCAAGGCCAGGAATTGAACCTGCAAGCTCTTGGTTCCTAGTCAGATTCACTAACCACTGAGCCACGACGGGAACTCCAACACTGATTCTTGATAAAGACTTTGGTCAGGTAACTTAAGAGTTTACAAAATATATCTTCACATATACAATTTTTATTGGATTGTGCTAAGTACCTTGATGCTATCTTCAACAGTCTTCACCATCATAATCCATTCTGGATTCCCAAATATAACATCTGGTCATCTGCTTTTAGCAAAAAAAAAATCATAAAAATATTGCATATAGAATAGCCAAGATAAAGTAATAACTATTCTGTGGAACAAACAACATGAATTTTTAAGTTTTTGTGGGTAATTTACTCAGGCTCATTACTTAGAACAGTTCACTTCCAATGGAGCGGTTCTATGGCCATCCCTCCTATGACAACCAACTGAAAGGAGAAACCGAGACACGTTACTTGCCATCGTACAGCTTGATCTGTCAGGCCATGCAGATCAGAAAGCTTTAAATCAAAATTGTGTGGCAAAAGAGCATGAGTATTAGTTTTCTAGGCTTATAAGCAGGTAGAGTCATAGGAAAAGAACAAAAGACATTCTATAGGCACTAAAATAATCAAGCTTGGAAATGAGAACTCAGAGAAGCTCATTATTGGTACAAATGATAGTGGCTGGTGATAGAGATGGTTCAGAATCTCCCAGTTCTCACACTAACAGCAAAGTCAACTCCATGAACCTGTGTTTCCTTGCTGAACTGTGCAGTCTGTGTGCGACTAAGGTCTCAGGGGCTTTGTGGCCAAACACAGCTTCAACATGGTGAGGTAATGAAGCTATCAGATAAAGTGCAATGGATTTCAGCTGTAGACTCCTTAAGTTAATAGCACTGGCATTCTCAACATAGCTGCTTGCCTGTCAAACCAACCCCGTGGACAGGACACCCCAGTAGGAGAAAATGGCTCAGCAATGTTGAGGAGGGAGGATGCAAAGAAGCCCAGAGAGCCTGGACCTTCTTCTCTCTGTTAAGGAATCTCATGGAGGCAGAAGCATTCTTGGGGGAATTCCTTGTGAAGCAGCTCAGAGGAAGGAAATAATGCAGATTCTAGTTTCATGCGTTTTGCTTCCATTCAGATCCTTGCCTTCTAAGAACACTATTGATTCTCAGAAGTATTTTGCCAATTCTATCTCCAGTTGGGGTAGATATCTATCATTAATATTTTAGGTGGTAGCCTAGCTCATACCTGATAAATCCCAGGGTCTCCACAAGGCTACAGATATTCCTAAGCAACAGAAATTCTGAACTGAAGGCCCTTGAGAGGCAGTGCCACTCAATCAGCGACTTAGGCACATTAGCGGTTATGTATCAGTTTGGGCAAGGTCAAATTGGAACCTTCCTCTAATGCTCACTTACGAGCTATGAGTTCAGGAAAAGGACCATTAGGTCATATGGTACATATATTTGATTTGGCCACTGTTTCCAAACATCTCCGAATGGCTGCATCAATCTCTACTTCCGTCAACACTGTGCGGAGGTCCCAGGTTCCCCTCATCTCCAAATAAGGCACCAAGAAACTCCACAAAACGCTGCATCTATGAAAGGCCCAAGCTCCGCACAGTAAAAAGCCTGCCTTTAATCCGTTCTCATCTTACCTGGTCAAATTTAAATTTCTTAACAATAATGGATGGTTCTGATGAGCGTGTTTATAAAAGGCCTTAGTCTTGAGCAAAGCAGGTGAGAGAGCTATTATTAGATATGCTGAGGCTTCATGAACTACCAGGAGCAGAGCATAAATCTACTCTGGGACTCTCCTGATGTTTTCTTCAGCATAAAAGCCACTCTGCCTAAGATTCCAAGGAAGCAGAGTGACTGAAAAAGTCTTCAATGTGCTTCATGGTAGGAAAAAATAAAAGGCAGCAAGATTTGCTAAGATTTCAGGATGGAGATTGCAGTCTGTCACTTCCCAGTAGTATCTAAGAATGGTTTTGCAGAGTATTCATTGCTACTCAGGCTTAATTTGCAGCAGGCTCCCAACTCCATCACAACAGAAGTTTGGAAAGGGAGGCCTCAAAAGGTAAGGACTGAGCAAATCCCCGACAACAATTGGAAAATATTTTTTGACCAAAAAAAAAAGTGGCTGGGATAAAAATCCTGATGGTCCTATGTCACTGTAAACCTCAACTACTCAACTACAATACCCTAAAAGTAATAAAACAGGAACTTAACCAAAACCAAGAACCCTAAAGACTAACCAACAGTGGCTCTTTGGAGAAACTCCTCCCCAGAAACCGAACGGCTGCCTGCTATCAGGCTTAATTTCCCTCACCCCTGGCTTTGAGGTCTCAACAGGGACATCATTTTGTTAAACAAAAGTGGGCTACTAAACTGGTAACCTGCTCTCAGAGAGGAAGGCCATCAGAAGGTCAGTGCAGAAAAGGAGTGTCTCCCTAGCTGCAGGGGTTACACGTTATAGACCTCATATAATCCCTTGACTCTACAAATTATTAGCTGTGTAACTTGGACGAAATCACTCAGCTTCCCCAAGACTCGGTTTGCTCATTTCAAGCATGAGAATAAAGGCTAAGCCACCATGGTGTTGTCAGGTCCAAATGTGACAAGGGGTGGCCACAGACTGCGCCAAGTGCATAGGCCTCACAGGTCAGGCGATGCACATATCTCCACAGATACATGAAACACAGATTTACACAAGAGTTCCACCAACTCATGCACAAATTGCACTTATTCATTCACACCAACATATCATGCAACAAAATGCTCCTACATGCATTCACCTCACCCCCAAGCATACACGTCTGCACTCACCCACATTCGTGAGAGGCTTTGTCACCTTTTTCTTCTCTGGTCACACTTGCTGTGTTCTAGGGCACTGCCCTATCCCCAGGCACCGAGGTCTCTCTAATCACAGATGGTGGTAGAGCTAAGAAAGCCCAGGTTGCCTCTAAAGCCAGCTCCTACTTGGGCCTCATTGAATGTTGGAGAGCTAGAATCATAAGGCTTCTTAGGAATAATCCAGTCTGGTGGTTCTGAAAGCTATTTGTACATTGCAATCCTTTCCTCAAGGAAAATCTCACCCAGGGACCCTGCCATTAAAGCAGATGCAGGCGACATTGCACCTGTCAGAATGGGGTGGGTATCCAAAGCTCTGTTTATTGTCCCCTCCCCAAGTGACCCTGAGATCCTGCCACAGAACCACTGGTTTCCTCATATATGGAGGAGGCGGGGCTCAAGGTGGAGGAATGAATAACCCAGGGCCGTAGGAGTGGTTTGTGCCAGGGCAGAGCCTAAAACCTAGAGCTAAGGGCTCAAAAGCCACCACTCTTCCCTGAGTTGCCAAAATACAGCCATCTAAATATCAGCATTTATATTAAGCATTAAATCCATTTTACTAAACAGTAACTACCCTCGCCGTATACGATGCACCAAGCTTTAGATGTCAACTAATTTGACTTACTCTCCCTTTCATTGCCCTTATATCTTGCTTAATAAGACATTTTATTCAGATACTGCTGAGGTAATAAAGGAAGAAGTGTGGTTGCCAAATGTACTGCCATTTTTATTTTTAGCTTCACTGGAGTAAGGGGTTATTTTCTTGTGAAAAGGATGAAATGCAGCTGCCGGCCTTTTAAATTGTATCACGCAATCCTGCTTTTGCCCGAGCAATAGATTTCCAGATAACTGCAGTAATCTTCTCAAAGTGTAAAAAAACAAAACCAAAAAAAAAAAAAATTAAAAAATAGCCACTGCCACCCTTCCCAGACCCTGCCCAGTCTCAATTGTAAAGCATCAGCAAGAGGGACTGTCTGCAGCCACCCCATGAATCTGCTGACACCCGCCCTATGAAAACCAGGAGGCCACACTTCAGACTCTGCAGCCAACAGTACAAAGCTCTGGCACTCCGTATAGAGATTTTTTTAAAAAATGATCATGATGGTGACGATGATGTATAATAAACTAACATTTACTGAGTGGTCGTCACATAGAGGTGCTATGCCAAGTGTTTTGCATACATTATCTCACTTAATTTTTGCAGAAATGCTGTGAGGTAGTACTAGTATTACCACCAGTCCACAGATGAGGACAGTGAGGCACAGAGAGGTTAAACAACTCCCCCAGGGTTACCAATTAGTATGTGGTAGAGACAGAATTTGAACCCAGGTCCCCTGGGCCCTAGAGCCTGCACTCAGAATGAGTACACTAGTCCCTCCTTGTGAAGAGCCAAGGCTGGCGTCAGCAGATCTGAGTCTAGATCTACTCCATCATTTACTAGCTATGGATCCTTGGGCAGGTAGCTTAACCTCACAGAGCTCCACTTTCTTCAACAGCACCGCCAGCTTGCAGTCGCACCGTGGGGATGCGTCTTGCTCCCTGGCCTCAAGTCAGGAGGACTTCCTTTAACGTTTAAATTCTGGGCTCAGGGCTACCTCAAATGAATGCAGAAGAAAGTGAGTTCTAGTGCAAGAGGAAGCACACCATAAAAAGTAGGGTGGAAGAAGGACAAGGACAAAGGAAGAGAAAGAGTCCTGAGAGAAGGTCCTAGAGAAAGACCCTCTAGCTATGAGGGTCTCCACTACACCCAGAGAACCAGCAGCTAAGGGAAAAAACAAGCCCATCAGTACTTACCTGGCTTCCCAGTAGCTGACAAAATGTACATGTTTTACACTTAGGATCTGTATAGTCCCAGGAGTTAGAACAAGGACTAGGAGCTCCCACCGTGGCTGCGTGGAAACAAATCTGACTAGCATCCATGAAGACGAGGGTTCGATCCCTGACCTCGCTCAGTGGGTTAAAGATCCACCATCGCTGTGAGCTCTGGTGTAGGTCACAGATGCAGCTCGGATCTGGCATTGCTGTGGCTGTGACATAGGCCAGCAGCTACCACTCCGATTTGACCCCTAGCCTGGGAACTTCCATGTGCTGTGGGTGTGGCCCTAAAATAAAAATTAAAAAAAAAAAATCAATAAGGACTAGTGGAAGGAAGTAACAGAGGAACCCATTTGGCTCGTGCTAAGAATAAACTCCCTGCTTGTCTCAGCTAAGTTCATCCGTGCCATCCATGGATAGAGTGAGTTCCCTATCACCAGAGACCTCTGAGAGGGGACGTTAAGTGGCCGGGTTAAGCTCCACCCAACCCAACCCTGATATTCATTCAAGAGTTGAAATCGCAATGATGTCCTTGAAGTTCCAACTCGAGGCCAGTCTTGGAGCTTTCAGATCTGCAGCAGCCAGAGTGTGGTGTGGAGCACAGAGCCTTCTTCGAGACACACCAAGCCAATCTGGGTCTTACAAGATGGTGTGTGTCTGGCTGGGGAGAACTCTGGAACTGTTCTCTCCCCTTTCAGTGTAAGACAGGATTTTTAAAAGATTAGAGATTCCCAGGAGGGAAAAAACCAACAAGATCTCCTGCTGGGGGAGGTAAATGGCCCACTGAATAAAGCCACTCTGCTTGTTTACAGAGAAGCTGCAGGCCCTGGGGATGCAGGATAATGCAACTCGACCTGGCACAGGAGTGTGGTGGTGCCCACTGTAACCCACCAGACGTGCCCTGGCTGAACTGGGTGAGGCACATGTGATCTCAAATGGTCATTTATGTCCATAAACACCCCACTCATTAATCCACTTAATGAGCCATATCATACTACGCTGTGTGAATCCGAGATAAAAAGCAGGGCAGGGCACCAGCCCATATCTCCAAGCCAGGCCCTGGGAAACCAGGAGCAGAGGTCCCCATCTTCTAGAACCTGGCGTATCACAACCTAGAATTGAATGCTATGGGTAGGTCTACATTTGTCTTTGGAGCGCAAGACTAAAAATTTCAAATGAGTGTTTTCATTCTGGCGTGGAAGCTGGTTGGCCTTTGGGACTACAGCTCTGCCTGCCATCCTTTGGTCTCTTCCCTGTCCTGCCCCTCTGTTAACACTGGTAACAGCACAGGGATGATCACTCTGGGGCCTTGCTCTTCCCTAGACAGCTCACTCTGCTTTGTCAGTTGTTGACACCTAATTTCAGTAAAAATCCTTCCCAGAATGCATTTGACACGCAAGAATAACAGAGATGAAACAGGAATCAACCTGGCATCAAAGTGTGTGCCCACTTCCATATCAGGGTGAAAACACTGATGAAGAACATCAACTCGGATCCCAAGCTACCAGGGTTTGAATCCTAGTTCTACCACTTCCTTGCTGTGTGACCTTGTACCAGTTACTTACCCTCTCTGGGCCTCAGACGCATAGTCTGCAAAGTGACATTATTAATAGAACCTATCTCATAAGGTTGTTATGGGGTTTTAATGGGTTAATATACATCAGCATTCAGAATGCTACCTGGCCCCAAAATAAAGTTCTTATGTAAGTGTTTGCTGTTGCTACTACCACCACCATCTCCTTCCTCCACAACTGGCAACATAATTTCTTTGCAAAGAAGTCTCCCTTTCCAACTACTGGAGCAAGGCAATTATTGTATTTAAGGGGAACAAAGGAAGTTTAAGAATTTAGATGGTTCCCAGAACACGGTTTTTAAGGTCAGGTACACAAAATATTTTCAATCTGATAAACCTCCATATTCCAACCCCTCTTAGACTCCAATGCTCTCAAGCAACTGGGGCAAATTAAATCGTAAAGACGTGATGTGTGTTACGGAGGAAGTACTCCGAGGCCTGATATAAAAATGTTCATTACCAGCCAGGCCCCTGCAAGATGACCAAATTAACCTCACCGCCAGGAGTATATTAAGGCAGAATAATAAATTATTCAAAACCTAATGCTGATAGAGCAAAAAAATATTTATGGAAAAATCATCAGATTATTGCCTTTTAATCATGATCCTGTTGGACGGCTGAAGTGTTTGGGCCTCTGAAAAGCACTTTGGCTGAAGATAAGCTAGTCCCAGAGTGACTTGCTATCAGTGGTGGCCCCGGGAGAATGGACGGCATCCCCTGAAGGGATGGAAAGGTCAGCAGAGGAGGCTGAAGATCTGCTGCAAAGCCAGAAACATACCAAGACAGGCCTAGGTGTCCTTGCAAGAGGGCCACCCCCCACCCCCAGCCAGATGGGCGGAGAGCCATTCGATCGAGCATGCGCCTTCTCTTAAGTTACCCTTTTCTTGAAAGGCCCAGCACAACCCCTGGCCCCTCCAATTTAATTCACTGGCCCTTGAGAAAAAGGGGAAAAAAAAAATTCTAACAGGAAAGAACATAGAAACCTAGAGAAGCAGCCTCAGAAGCAACCGCCCCCACCCCGCGCTGTCTGCCCGTGCTCTCCGGCGCTGCTCCCTGTCCCCACCCCACCCCTGTTCCATGTCTCTAACTCTATGCCATGTTCCCTTCCCCTTTCAGCACGGCTGAGCAAAGCTGACAGGCGGATTCCTTTGCTTTTCAGGGTATTAAAGCCACTTTCCCGCTCTGACAGCCTGTTCTACTCTGCCACCTTATAGCTCCGGCTTCACACTCCTCTGGGCAGCCAGTCCTTCCTGACAGACCACTGTCACTTCCCATCATCCTCTCTGTAGATCCTGTTCTCTCCCCCTCAGCACGCATCCCGACTTTCCAACCAATGCAATTATTTTTTTTGACAAGCCATCCATCAGTTTTAACTTTAAAAGCACTTTCTGCTGATATCCATTGTTAAATCCTTTGCTTTTTTATGGGGCTTGCATGAGAGAATATGATATCAGACATTCAAACTACCAAACCATGTAAATTTACTTTGTTCTCAGCTATGTTTCCAATTTCACGTCCAATTTTTCGGTACATTATGCGTAGTTGTTGTGCTTAATATGATGTTGTCAAATCCCATTAAAGTTCACTGCATTGCACGGCTTTAAAAACAGGTTACAATTTGCATTCTATAAAGAAAGGAAGGAGTGCAGTCTGAAGTCAAGCTGAATCTTATTAAAATTATCTGTTCAATTGTTACATTTGTAGATGGAGTAATTTTGAGGCATTAGCTGAGACACATATGAAAATGTCAGGGTGCCAACTAACGACAATGAGAGCAAAAGGAATATCTCTGTGAAACTCAATAAAGCTCCTTTGCTGGTGACATAAATTTGATGATAATCCGAGGAAATGAATAAGGGACCATCCCGTTTGAATAGGAATTACCTTTTCTATTAAATCACTTTGGTGTGTTTCCACTTGGCCTACATCTTGGTCCTAGGCCCCAGTCAGTCTCCGGAGACTATCTCCAATACAAGGAGGTAAGGAGACGGGCAAAGGAAAGAATTCAGGGAAAGAAAAAAAAAAAAAAAAAGGTCATTCCTTGACGGGCCTCATACTTGGAGGAGTCTTAGGGCATCCCTAAAAAAAAAAAAAAGGAGTCTTTAGTAACATTTTCTCCCGGTTTGGAACAAGCACAGACAAGAGAGCACTTCCCTGCACCAGTGGCACTCGGAGAAGGGTGCTGATCAGCATCAAGTCCATGGGCACAGAAAACTCATGGGCAAATGCAAATGGGCACGGCAAAGGGGCAATATGGCCAGGGTGCTGCCCGGATGGATGGAGGGTGTATGGGAAGGACTAGAGACTGAGATTTATGAGACTGGCACCAGTAACATCAAGTGGCTTCCAGGGGTTTTCCTCTCCCCTGGAGTTCCCAGCTCAGCCATATTTATGACAGCACTGATTTCCACGTCTTGTCATTAAATCTAGTCTCTGATTTTAAAGGTATCCATCACCGGCACCGAGCAGAATTATGCCATTAGGGGCATTATTAACTGAACCATTGACTTCATGGACTGTAACAAGTTGAATTTTGGTTTCACACACAAAGAGTATTCCCAGGGCAGACATCCACACCCCCTCCAAAGTTATTTTATTAAGGACATCATAATTTTAATTTTTTCCAATGCAGTCAGTATTTAGGTAAGCCACAAAGACAAAGAATAAAATTCAGTGACTATGGAAGGTGTAATGAGGTGCTAAGGAAGTTGGTGCTGAGGCAAAGAGGAAAGGGCAGAGTGTGTTTTAGGTTCAGCTCAGACTTACTGTGTGACCTTCGGAAAGTCACTTCACCTCTCTGGGCCCTCATTTTCCTATTTGCAAAATGAGGGTAAGTATTCCTTAGAGTTATTATCAAAGTTGAATGAGATAGTCCATGCATAATACTCTCTGTATTCTGGCACACTGAATGAGTGTGATAAACACTGGGGAACACCATCCTCTCCCTGCCCCCACCCCCTGAACCACCACCACCAATAATAGGTGAAGAACATAGTACATTAAATAGCATGGAAAGAAGAGGGAAAAAAAGGTGCCATTAGGAGGTCTGGGCTGGAGATGAAAATGAGCATGTGGGCTAGATGCAGGGTTTTATTTCTAATAAAATAGGTTTTAATTCTCACAATAAATCTGGTCATTTGGGAGTTCCCACTGTGGCTCAGCAGGTTAAAAACCTGACAGTTGGACAGCTGTCTCTGTGAGGATGAGGGTTCAATCCCTGGCCTCATCCAGTGTTGCTGTAAGCTGTGGTATAGGTCACAGATGCAGCTCGGATCTGGCCTTGCTGTGGCTTGTGGTGTAGGCCTCAGCTGCAGCTCTGATTTGACCCCTAGCCTGGGAATTTCCATATGCCATGGGTGTGGCCCGAAGAAAGAAAAAAAAAAATCTGGTCAACTCGGTGGCTATCTTCAGAACACTGCTGAGAAAGATTCTAAGGCCTCATCCAAATTCTGGGGAAAGAGTCACTCCATCAGTTCAGGGTGGCATAAAATATGTAAGCTAAAAAAAATGTCAGGACTCAGCATTGACAGGAAAACTTAAAGCCTGGATGGGAATCTGAGCAAGGGGTTCATGGTTCACCACACAAATGAAAAGGAAGTGGCCAAAGGCAACTTCCAAACTGACCAGTAAGAACCAAACGACCAGATAAGGATGATACCCACCCTTCTCCTGGCCTCAGGTACATGATCAATTATTTATGCCCATGGTCCACCCAGCAAGGTTATCTCAGCCATTCCAACCTATCAAGGAAGGCAGACCAGCCAAATATTGTGTTGTCAGGCCAGTGAAGGAAAGGGACCATGAAGGTGGTGACAGCTTAAAGCTTCAGAGCAGGATTAACTTTCCCTCTTCGACTGTGAAAGATATGCCGGAAAAGGAGGAAATGGTAGTCAAAGAGTTTGCTTGGTGGAACATGGAAGGCAAAAAAGGCGAGTGCCATGATTTTTCCCTTCTATGGCGAAGTCTGGCTGCCTTGCTGGACAGCAGACAGATATCAGCTCTGAATCAAGGCTGGTTGCGATTCTACATTTGGTTCTTGTCACTCACCACAGCAGGAGCAGAAGAGAAGGAGGTGAAAAGCAAAAGGGGATCATTGGAGAGACACGGGGCCGGATGATTGGAGGATAAGGCATTTACTTCTAAGGCACGTTAACAGGTCTGGGTGACAGAAAACTGGGGTGGAGCTGGGGCAGGGGCAATGCCAGGGGAAGCAGACCACTGTTGATTTCCTAGTCTGTGAGGATCCCAAAGAAGAAGGATCTATAAACGCACTTTAAAGGAAACGCCTTCACATTGAGCCCTTTTCAAAATTTTAGACCTTAAAAATAAAATCACACGGGGAGTTTGATTTGCAATGAACCTTTGAGGAGCCTCGCTCTTAGTCCAGGAAGTTCCTCCGGGACCTAAAGGGTGGGAGTATCTGTAAGGGGGAGTGTGTGAGCTCATATGTACACACAACACAGGTTTTTCTGTCTCAACTGGAGATCTTTGATATCTACTCAAAAATGTCTCCAGATTGCCTCATACCAGAGTGGAACTCAGCCCTGCAACTCTGTGTGGGTGAAATTATTCCATAGCCTGTTTCCCTCTTTGAAGGGTGATTCACCCTACATATTATCCCTCCCTCCCTGAATGGCTGTAGAGCAGAGGACCCATAGAAGTAGGGTTACACTTGCTCCATCCTGACCTGTAGTCATCTTTCTGCACATCTCTGTCCCGTTTTCCCCCAGAGCAGACACCTTAGATAACAGAGGCCACCGTCATGACCTTATGACACAGTCTTAAAAACACACCACGCCCTATGAAGTAAGACCTCCACAAAGATATCTATTCGAGGAAGGTAACACCAGTCAGTAATGACTGAACCTAAAATAGCACCAAAGAACCAGGTCTCCAGCAATGTGACATTTCTGTTTACTTATTGTTCTTCGTCTACTGCCAAATCTCTTACCCTATAAAAGATTTACATGTCAGTGGCAGAAATATTCCTGTTTAAATATCTAAAGAGTGACTCCATTTGTTTCACCCTACATTATTCATTTGATTGGTTTTAAAGTTATTGGATGTGAGAGGCATTAGACAGACCACACACAAAACAAGCTCCCCTCTCTCTAGGAAATTACTCTAGTGAAACAAGATGGCCTGCCCTTCCACCTGCATGCTGGTCTCTGGAGGGTGAGATCATGCCTGCAACAGCACGAAGCTGCGTGCAAGGAGAGGAGGCAGCATTTCCCAAAGATTTGGCAAGTCATAGTGTTTATCGAACACATCCCACGACTGGTATTGTAAAACCCAGGCTAAGCTATGCCTTATTCTCTATGCTCTTTCTTTGGGCTCTGGGAGAATGTGGTAGAAAATCTTAGTGCTGAAGGATTCCAGGTCTAGGATGTGGTACTTTGCTGAGGCTCAGAGAACATAGATCCTGGACTCAGCTTGGCCATAACCAGCTATGATTGACCCTTAGAGAGTTTCTTCTCCATGCTTTGGCTTCCTCATCTGTAAAATGCATGGAGAAGTTTGGACCAGATAGATTACAGCACTGAGCCAGTATCAGACTCTTAGATTCCTGTCAGTTCTATAAGCCCAGGGTCACTGTTATTATTGGATAGGTGACCTCTGTCTTCTGTTTCCTTGTGAAGCATCTGGCTTTCTGAACATACAGCTTCTCCAATCATGCCGAAGGCATGGGCACCACTGAAGGATGTTTATGAGGTGCTCATAGGAAAAAAAATTACCAGTGGTTATACCCTGAGTCAAGTGTGTCATAAACAAAAATGTCCTTGTGAGTAATCACAAATCTGGACATCTTAAGGGTGGTGTACAATCTAGTTGGCTAAGGTAGAGCTTTCTGACCCAAGGATGTTTTGAGGGTCCCTAAGGAGTCAGCACTGAATGGAGAGAGCCTTTCCAAAAGGATGGATTTATTTGTTAAGCCCAGGGGCTAGGAGTGTGGGTGGCCTGAGCCAGGGGAGATGGGTGTGCTGAACCCCACCCACAAGGGGAATCAAGCTCGAGGGTTCAGCTCTAAGCAGAAGAAAACCAAGAAGCCAGATTAAGGCCAATTCAAGGGATTTGGTCAAAGGGATATTGACTTTCAGAGAGAGGGAGGGAGAGAGAAAGACAAAGCATGGGAGGGGAGTAGTAATTGTTAATAACTCAGGGACAATGCATGTTTGAAAATCAAGGTTTTAAATATCCTTTCTTCACACCCATGCAGGGAAGCATCACAGAGACCCAGAGCAAAGTGGAGCATTTCTCCAGATCCACAGGGCCACCTCTGGATCTTCTCCATACCACAAATCCCAGGGAGAGAGGAAGCATATCCAATCACACACACACCACCACCATCACCACAAAAGCTGAAGTCTTTTAACCATAGCAACAATTTTCAGAATATGCTAGGGATTCCAAAAAGCTTCCATGGGGAAGTACTTCCTTGAGTTTTCATGAGAGGAGCTCCAAAGACTCCCTCAATGACATTTCATGAGTCTAAAAGCCAATTCTCACTCCCTTATACAGAAGTCTTGCTGCCTCTCAGAAAAACAAGCAGGCTGATCCCTAGAGCATGGGATGCTGAGCTCTTGTGCATGGAATTCATGCACACACGGCTGGCCAAGGGTGGCAATGAGCAGGATCCATGTGCTCTAACTGGGCAAAATCTTGCAGATGACATCACTGTCACTGCGGAAAGACTTTCCAAATAACACCACGAACCAGGGTAGACCAGCGAGGTAAACAAATCTCGAGTCTATACTGTCCTTCCGTTTCTTAGTTAATCAAAGTCAAACTTTCCTTTCAGCTTTGGCGCTGTCATGATGAGCCCCATACAAGGCTGTGCAGTGAAGGCTTAGGAGCAGGGACCCGGGCCAGGGTGCCCGGTCTGGCAGCAGAGCATTGTCCCTGATGAGCTCAATGACATTTGTCAAGATACTCTCTCTCTGGACTTCAGTTCCTCCTCTCAATATGGGACATGATAATGGCCCCTACTTGAGAGAGTCACTGGGAGAATTAAATGAATTAAGACATGCAAAGCCTGTGGAACCATGCCTGACCCTCAGTAAGTCCTCATAAAGCTATTATTATTTTCTCTTTTCACCCTGCAGGATAAACCCTCCCTGTCAATTATGTCACTCTCCTCACCATGCTCTCCCCACTGCCAACCATCCGAGGGAGGGACTGTCGGATCCATGGCTGTTCCCATCGAGCACAGGGCCTGGGCTGAAATGTAACAGGTGTCTGGCAATGTCTATAAACTGAAAGGGTGAACAGAGGCAAGAATGGGGCAGGTCCCTGGAAAGGTCCCCATTCTCATGCTCACCTGCCCTACACTGCTACCCCCATGATCAAAGTCTCTCCACCTGGCACGATTCCACCCACCGCTGGTGACTAAGTTCAAGACATGTAAAACAGATGTACATTTGAAAGAGAACAGACTTGTAGTCGCCAAGGTCAGGGAGGAGTGGATCGGGAGTTTGGGCAAATGCAAACTATTATACGTAGAGTGGATAAACAACAAGGTCCTACAGTGTAGCACAGGGAACTATATTCACTATCCCATGAAAAACCACAGTGGAAAAGAATATGAAAAAGGAAATACATATTATTCCACTGAACTACGTCGCTGTACAGCAGAAATTAACACAACATTGAAAAAATCAACTGTACTTCAGTAAAGAATTTTTAAAAAGACACCTGCTCCACTAGGTATTGGGAAGCATCAGAGTGTAGTGGTTAAGGCAGCTGTTCTGCAACCAGACTGCTTGAGTTCAAATCCCAACTCCTCAACTCACTAGACCCTCGTGAGCCTCAACACTGATCCATCACTAACTACCCAGGTGCAAGGCAACACTCTGAGTATTTTACCTCAGCAAAACCTGGAAGGTACATACCCATTCTGCAGGCAAAGAAACTGAGGCTTACAGAGGTTTATCTGCTCAGGGTCAATTCTTTGTACCTACTATTGTGTTTTCTCCTTATGAATCCCTTTCAATTAGATTTTTCCCCAATTTACTGTCTTGTTGTGAGGCATGAAGGACTCAACGCACCATTTTGGGGCCAGTATTGGACCTCGGGTCCAGCTGCCTCCAAGGCTGTGCCTTTTCTCAATATCTGGCACAGGGCTGGTGGAATGACCACACTGGCAAATGATGTGCTCATTGACACTTGACCGCCTCCCTAGATTCCAAGCTCATCCCTGGTTTAGCCATACTAACACTCCCAGGTACAGAGAGCCAGCTCTCCATTCAGGAGTGTTTGGGACAGGTCTTCTCAGAGCTGAGCCCGAGGCCTGCTCAGCAACCAGCTATGGGGTCAGCGGGTAGCCGAGACCATGGGCCATACAGACCGTGTTCTCTACAGCGGCCCACTCCCAGGATGGGCTGCCAACAAGACCCAGAGAACACGGCCAGGGCAATGATGAAGTCAGAACCCCCAGGGGTGCTGGCATCCTGCTGGATGGGAGACACCTCGAGATGAGTTTCCAAACCCAGAACCCTGGAGCTGCCTTCATCACCGGGCTGGGGAGAGGCTACACACCCCAGGTGTTATTACATCCCCTCCCCCCAATCCTGGCCATCTCTAACCCATACAGGAGGTTCACTATGTATAGCCTGCAGAGTGGGTACCCTCTCCTGTCCCTCCCTCCTTGGCCCAGATAATCACAGGCCCTGTCACTGTTTCCACCCAGCAAACTGTTGCTAGGTTTATGTAAATACCATGGAAACCAGAGCCCGTAACATAGAAAGACTCACAAAGATGTAACTTAACAGAAGGTCAACAAGCCCCCTGACAAAAAGTGTATATAGAGCTCCATCTTCAAAATATAGCCAATGCTCTATTTTTCTTCCTAACCCTAGGCTAAAAAGGCTAATGAGATTCACAGACAACATATTAAATGATGGAATTCTCTGCACAGCTCGATTTCTTTCTATAAATAATTTTAAAACTATTACCCAATAATGTATTGTAATAAAAAAGCTGACAGGGTCTTGCTCAACAAGTAATCACCGGCATGTTTTCGCACCTGGAGATGGAGAACTTTCTTATTATGTGCCCCTGGTGATTTTTAGGTGTTTCCATAAAGCTGTTGCCATTATTTATAAGTCACAGGTTACTTCCCTTAGCTGCACACTCAAATTAATGAAAACTTATTTTAAAGACTAGGAAAAGCAGGGCAGACTAAGGGGTGTGTGCCAGGCAGCCCTGGAGGGGTGGCGCGGGGTTTTTTTGGGTTTTTTAAAGTCATTTGTGGCCTTCCTAAAGGCAGCTCTGATTCCACCCTCATGGCAGAAGGCAGCAGCTTTGGAGATGGGTGACCTCCTGGGGAAAAGGTCTGGGGGGGAAGTAACTGCGCCCAGGGAGGGGCCATCTCCACCTCTACCAGCTCCGCCTTACCAGTCCAGAACTCCAGGGTTGCCCCCTCACCACAACCCCCCACCCCCAGCAAGAGCTACATGTGCTGGACAGTATCTGCCACCAAGCCCTGAACATCCTGCCTAGACCCCCAGCCTAACACCTTGGCACTTGGTACTTGCAGGTTCAGCATCCTGCAGGGGCAGCTCACAGGCTGCAATGGTCCAGGGGTCCCCATGTACACCCCTGGCTCCCACAGAGCTGCACACCAAGATGGAAAAAAGCAGGACCAAGAGAGCCACCAGGCCCTTCCAACCCTTCCAGAGATCTCTGCGCTCCTGGACATCACTAACACCCATGGGTCCACTAAGGTCCACTCCAGCCCCATCTACTTCCAGTCCCATCTCAAACGCTTCATCCTCCAAGAAGCCTTTTCTGTTACCCTCAGTAAGGCCATGGCCAGCGTGGCCACTTCTACGACACCTGCTCACTGGCCCGGTGTCCCAGCTACTTGCGTATCCTCTCCCCCTGCAGGACGACATGGATAGACGGCCTCCTGCAGGGCCCACGTCTACTCATCTCTATCCTTCACTCACCTCATCGGCCCCCTCAAGTGCCTCCTGAATCCCAGTAAGTCAGGGCACTTCAGTCTAGATTAGACACCAAAACTTGGAAATGAAGACACAGAATCATGCCCAGGTTGTCCTGCAAGCTGCGATCTTAAGCCTCACTGAACTTCAGTTCTCTCAACAGTTAAACAAGAATTTCCCAGGTCCCTTCCAGCCTTAAATTGCTCTGGTTTCATAATACAAAGCTATGATACTTGTAGCCCGTCTGATATACTAACTTAACCCAGCTGGAGGACAGCTTGCTTTTTTTTTTAATGGGCCAGTGTATGTGGATTAGGGGAGAGAGGTATATTTTGAGGATTTTTTTGCTTTTGGCCTTTAAATCTCACCATAGAGCCTTGGACCCTTACATGGGTCCACAGCCACAAGATGTTCTGTTGCCTTGTGTTTCTAAAATAACCTCTGTTTGCTAATCTATCTGAATGGCATTCAAAATAATTAACCAGCAGACTTTTTGTCCATGGAGAAAGTTGTCTGTAATCCAGGCACACCAAATCCGATCACACTGAAAGGCCGACCCAGTTTACAAAGAATGATCATTTGAAAAGAAGTACACAAGTGAGGTTAGGTAACTATGAAATTGGTGCTTTAGCTGACATGTTGACCAAGACACACAAGTCACAATTCTGCATCCATGCAAGGCAATTACAGTGGTCCTCCCTTATCTGTGGTTTTGCTTTCTGCCATTTCAGTCACCCAAGCTCAACCATGACCTGAAAATATTAAATGAAAAATTCCAGAAATAAAAAATTCTTAAGTTTCCAAATGCATGACATTCTGAGCGGCGTAAGGAAATCTTGCTGTTCCCGCGCAGGAGGCGAATCATCTTTTTGTCAGGCATACCCACACAGTATCCGTTACCTACCTGTTAGTCACTTAGCATCTTGGTCCTTGGATCATCTGGCACATTATCACTGTACCTATGTTCCAGTAACCCTTATTTTACTTAATAATGGCACGCAAGGCATTCCCATTGTGGCTCAGTGGTTAACGAACCCTACTGATATCCATGAGGACTCAGGTTCAATCCCTGACCTTGCTCGGTGGGTTAAGGATCTGGCATTGTCATGAGCTGTGGTGTAGGTTGCAGACACAGCTTGGATCCCGTGTTGCTGTGGTGTGGCATAGGCCGGCAGCTGTAGCTCCGAATCAACCCCTAGTCTGGGAACCTCCATATGCCGTGGGTGCAGCCCTAAAAAGACAAAAAGTAAAAATAAAAATAATGGCACCCAAGCACAAGAATGGTGACCCTGGCAATTCTAATATCCTCTTAGCCTAATTTATAAATTAAACCTTATCATAGGTGTGTATATATAGGAAAAAAGCATAGCATATATAAAGTTTGGTACCTAACCATGGTTTAGGCATCCACTGTCTGTCTTAGAATGTATGCCCCACAGACAAGGGGGAGCTACTCTAACAGATCTTCTATTTCACCAGAAAATGGGGCTCGGATAGTTGGAGAAAATATTCTTATTGAATTATGCTTCTTAACTTTGAAGAAAAAAAAAAAAACCTGAAAAATACATCTGTTGAAGTATGTCCCTGTTCACCAAAATCCTAATTTTATGTACTTATATGGCAGGATAAGTGCAACCTTACAATGTAAATCTTAAGGACAGAAAAGACTGCATCTCTCTTTTCCCAGCACATGGGATTAATGAAGTCATAAGTTCATTTTTAAACTTGGAGTAAAACACAGCACACCACCAGGAGAGGTGAACCACCCATTATTATAAACTAGCCATTTCAACAGCTGGAAGCTAAGGAGCAAGCAAATAACAGTGGAGAAAACTGCCAGCTACAATTTTCTCTCCTTTTTTGATCCTTGTGCAAGTATGTGTTGCATGTGTTTTGACTATTTTTGAAAAGGAGGAGGGAAAAAAAAACCACCTTGGGCCGTCTCTACTGCACTTGCTTTTTTGCAGGCCTTTTTTCAGATGATACCACTTCATTTAGTAAACCCCCCCTTTTTGGTAAACATTTCCCAAGAAACACAGGAAGGCAGGAGGGAGCTTCAGCAGCCACACAGTGGAATCGCACAGGCAGAGGTGATGGAGCCGAAGACAGGTAAGTGTTCACTTATGCATGGAGGGATAAGCCCTTTGAAGATAAAAGTTCATCAGGGATTCAGGAGGGAAGACAGGCCAATGGCAAGCTTGCTTATCTGGCCTCAACAGACAAAATGTCAGACATAACTCTTTGGGCTCCATGACTTTTTGCCATCTGTTTACTCTTCTCTAGGGGCTTTGTCACGTGGGCCACTGGGGGCACCTGGACTGCATGCCCTGCACTGTGCCCTCAGGTCTCTGGGGCCCAGAAGGTGAACTAGGAGGTTTCCTTCCTCTTAAGGAAGAGCAGTAAGAGAAGAGTTGAGAAAGTTTAGCTCAGCTGCAGAGAAGAATGTAGAACCAACAGGCTTCCACTTAGGCCAGGCTTCCATTAGGCACAGGGAACACACTGTCTGTGGCCCACTAGACATTAGGGGAGCACAAAACAAGTTTCCATATCTTTTAGAAGCACAAGGGGAAAAAATTAACTTTAGACCAAAGGAAATGATTTCATATGTAATACTAATAGATTTGTCTCTATGTCATGTGATTTTCACTCTTCTATGCAGGAAGGGGCCCACAAAGTCAAAAGTATGTAGAGCCCATGAAAGCCAAGACGAGTCCCTGATACCAGAACATTCCTGCCCCGGGGCCTTTGCATGTGCTGTCTGGGATGCCCTACTTCAATGCTACCTTTCTTCAGTGAATAAATAGATTCGATTTCTACCTCTTTCCTGATGTTTCCCTGATTGCTCTGCTTACTAACCCTCTCTCTCCCTCAGTGTGAAATTCCCCAGCAACTGGAGATCACACAATAGCCTCATACTTACCAAAGTTCTATTTCCCATGTATCTTATCCCAGCTCCTTCATTCTAAAAGACAAATGCTACCCACCCCCTCACTGTGAAGTACTTGGAAGGCTCACCATGGCCCTCACCAGTTTATGTCTCAGCCTCGCATTCAAATCCTTGATAATCAGACACCTTAGTAGCCTCTCCTTATCTTCCACATCCTACACAAAGGACCCTGAACCATGGCCATACCAGATACCCACCATTTTCCAGGTATGCCTCATATACATCCCACCCCCAGGCCTTAGCAAAAGCTGTGCTCTCAGCCTGTTGGGCCCTCCCCTTTCGGAGCTTCCTAACAAAAGCCCTACCCAATCCTTAAAAGCCTAGTTCAGATGTATCCTCTTCTAAGACTCTTTCCCAGATCCTTCTACTGAACAATATCCCTCCCTCTTCTACTCCACCCCAGCAGTTAGCATGTCCTTGGCAGGATTCATGAGAATCTGACTCCTACCAAAAGAACTTAACAAGACCCCCTAGTCTGACTACTTCCAGAAGCTGATGCTGAGATAAGAATTCAAGTGAAAGTATTTGGGGGAGGTGACTTCCAGAGGGGGAGGGCAGAGGAAGGGAGACAGGGAAGGGAAGGAAGAGAATAATGGCCCATGGTACCTTGTCAAGCAAGTTACCACAGTGGGCGGCTGGAGCTCCCTGCAGCTTGGGAATGCCGAGAGACAGAAAAGAATGTGCCAGAGTTATCCCAGTTGAGGATGGATGTTTATCTTCCAAATCCTGTCACTCACGGGTGCAGGTGAGGCCAATCCCGAGGGGCATTAATTCGCTGGCATTTCCAATCCACCCTGCCATAGTCAAAAGAGCCTCAGTGGTCAAAGAAAGCTTTCAGACAAACAGTTGCAGGTACTTGTGGCTGGTGATTGAGTGGTGTGCATGGAAACCCTAAGACTTCAGGGGACACAGGAGGCCACCGACAGCTTCTGCTGCAGAGAGATGGACTTCTGCAGCCTCAAGCACCTAGCAGCATCCCAGGCGTATAGCAGGCACGCAGGAAGTGCTTGCACAAAGGAAATCATTTTGAAGTTCTTTGGAGGGAGGGGCCACATGTGATTTTCTACCTGCAACAGGGCCTAGCCTCAAGAGGGGGACTCCAATCACACATACTGGCTGCAGAGCAGTGAGTGATTTAACTCGTGACCCCACCTTCCCAATGAGACCATGCTAAATAAATCCAATTCCTGTCTTATTAGCTGCTCTCTGTTTTGCAAATGCTATCTAATTCATGTGAGCATTATAGACCAGCCTTGTCCTGTGAGGTTTAGCAGTGAGGACAGTAACAAAGATGTAAGGAGGTCTTTAGCCTCTTGAGAACATGCATCTATAGCCAGAGGAACAGCCCTAGGACATTACAGGATTCTGGGTAACACCCTGAATTTGCAGATTTCATGCAGCCTCTGGCACCTCAGCCTCCCAGGAGCTACTGGCTGTACTCAGGAACTGGGATGGAGAACATACTAGAGGTGTTCAGGAGGCCCCATACCATCCTTCCAGCTTCCTTCTGATCATACCATGTCACACTAGGTGCATGGAGTAATGGCCTCGGGGTCCAGCTGACATCAGACATAGCCCAAGCCTCAAACAAAGAAAAATAATGTACGCTCATGCGATAGCATCAGGCATGGGAGGGACAAGCCAGCTTGTCTTGCCAATTTCAGAGCAGAACAGATGTTTCCAAGGTATCCACCCTCCTAGGACACCAGACATAGGTCACTCATCAGTCATTCATCTTTATGATGAGTTGCAGTGGCCAGTGTACGGTCAAGATTAATGCACATCCTTTCCAAGAAATGCTGTTTAATGGCAAGGATATGCTGAGAGTGATTGTTCAGGCCAGATCATTTCAGCCGACACAACCAAGTTCCAGCACTGAATGGGAAAATGAAAATCCTACTTGCTGTCTGGTTCCAAGCAAGAGGGAGAGTAACTCAAGGACAGCACATGAGTTGAACTATGCCTGGCTTAGTCTGTTGAGACCCGGCTACCCTGGAAGCTGTTGGGAGACGAGGGGTTTATAGGCTTGACCCGGCTCTGATACATTCCAAGCAATATGGCGAAAAGAGCACAGAAATCAGCACCCAGGAGACCTGGCTTCTACTCTCAGTTCTGCTCCCACATGACAACACCTTATGCAAATCACTGCTCCTGCCTGGGCCTCAATCTCCCTTTCTAGAAAATTAAAGGATAACCTCTGAATTCCCCCCCACTCCCTCATGAAGGTCTAACACCACATGAAGGTCTAAGAATCCCCAAGCTAGAGTGCATAATGTTAATTTTATTCCTGGAGTAACAGCAAAAAAAACTAAACGATAGCATATAAACTTTCCAAAAAATAAACACCTTCCCTAACATATTTTCATCTGATCAGGGGGAACTGTCCTACTGCTGTTTTGTCCCCAGACATCTTCAGAACTAAAACATTCCAACGGAAAACTGCTTTAGGATTTAATTAGACAAAGAAGTCAGCAGGGGAGAAAAATAGAATTTGAACACAGCTCTTTAACACGAAATTGATTTTATTCCACTCGTCCACAAGAGCCACACAGGAATTACTTTGACCACCAGAGGGCTTTCCACACTGACAAAATGTATTAATAAGACATGGGTGGTCAAATTAAAAATAAAAATGTTCCAAGTTCCATTGTCTAGGGCCATGAAGGCCTGGGGGCTGAAGTGAAAAAAGATTAAAAAAAAAATTTTTTTTTTTAAAAACCCTTGAGTTTCTACTATAATGCATTTCTTTATAAACATGTTGTGGGAAAATCCTGATATCTCCTAAGTTCCCAAAAAAATCCAAAGAATTTGGTGCAGAGGACCAAAAGGAAATCACAAATTAGCTATCAGAGGTTTCACAGTCTTGTTACTAAGATACCCTTCCTCAAATGTTGAGCTAGTTTCTTGCATCCTTGTGCTTAGTCACAGTTTAGAAGTGTTCACGAATACCACATGTTTTTTAACACATGGGTTGAGGGTAGCCAACATGGTTGAACATGTGCCACATGACATCTGTGTGATTATGTATGTTATTAACTTTATATATATTAACCAAATCAATTATCCAAAGTTCCTATACGATAGATAGCATAATGACCCCTGTTTTCCATATGAAGAAACTGAGGCAAAAAGATGTTAAGAATTTGTCCAGGGAGTTCCTACTGTGGCTCAGCGGAAATGAATCCAACTAGTATCCGTGGGGACACAGGTTCGATCCCTGGCCTCGCTCAGTGGGTTTCCAGTGTCGTTGTGAGCTGTGGTGTAGGTTGCAGACGCGGCTTGGATCCTGCATTGCCACAGCTGTGCCACAGGCTGGCAGCTACAACTCCGATTCCACCACTAGCCTGGGAACCTCCATATACTGCAGGTGTAAGCCTAAAAAGACAAAAAAAGAAAAAAATTGTCCAAGGTCAAGCAGCTAGTAAGTAATTGCCAGGAAAAAAAAATTCAGGAATAACACCATCCCATCCTACAACAACAAAACTTCCACTGACTATAGATAAGCACTCTGTAAAAAGAAACACCATGGGCCATAACCTATAGACTGAAAAACAAACAAACAAAAAAAAAGCAGTGAAAGAACAGCATACCTTTGGGCTTGCATCTGTCTCTGCAGGTTCTCAGATGGCATCGGTAGCCCCCTCTCCCCAAGGAGGCTGAGGGGGTCAAGGGGGCTCCAAGGGAGGCTCTGCGAACCTACAGGCCCCATTTTCTACCAAAGCCTCTTCAACTTTTTTTTGAATTAGAGATTTACACATCATGATTTCATTTATAAAAAAAGATCCTAGAAAGTTTAAATCTACTATTTTACTAGACATTCCAGAAAAAAAAAATAATTTTCTTTTGAAGTTCTCTTTTTTTTTTTTTGTCTTTTTTGTCTTTTTTGGGCCACACCCGTGGCATATGAAGGTTCCCAGGCTGGGGGTCTAATTGGAGCTGTAGCTGCCAGCCTGCAGCATAGCCACAGCAATGCCAGATCCTTAACCCACTGAGTAAGGCCAGGAATCAAACCTGCAACCTCATGGTTCCTAGTCACATTCATTTCTGCTGAAGATAGGAACTCCTAGGGGTTCTCTTTTCTTAAACCCATTCACAGTACTTATTATACTAGGTGAGGCATTGCTACTTGTGTAGCTCCTGTACTATACAGTTGAGCTTCCGAGGTCAGGAATAACAGTTTTTTATCTTTAGGCTCCCAACCTTTGGCCTCCGATTTGGAGTAAACCCTTCCAAAAAATACTTGTCGAATAAGTAAAGCAGTAGCTAAGGTGTGGCTAGCAGCTGGGAGAGAGAAACCATTAAGGTTTAGGAACATAACCCATGTTTTTTTCTTTCTTCTAAAAAAGTCCAATCAGATGTCCAGTAGGTGGCCTTCCACACAGTGATTCAGGGATCGAGGCTCCTTCTGTGTGTGACTCGTCCAACCCTTACACCTTAGAGTCCTTCCCTCTAACTGGCAGGTAGACAAAGAGATCAAGCAGAGCCTGGAGTGAGAGCTGTCACTGGGCTCCAGCTGGAGCAAAAGTGAGTGTGGGAAGGAGCAGTCCCAACAGCAGCTCTTCACTTTGTAAGAGGAGGGTAGCATTGGTGGACAGCTGGACAGCCATTGCTCCACAATGACTTCAAGAGAAACAGAAGCCTAAAAGCAAGACCCAGTGCCTAAGAGATGGCTCTTAAAGAAAAAAATATGAACCCTTAACCACGTCCGAGCTAAAAATGCACAAGTATATGAACACAGCTATAGAGATACACAATTAGAATCTCTTATAAGGAATTACCATTGCACTTTAACATCACCAACCTGACTTGCTACCTACTGGCATATGAACAGCTGGAAACTCAAATACGGGTCAGCCTAGAATCAACTGTTCTTATCACTTACAGAGTGTCTGGTTCCTCCCTACAAGAGGGTGCTGGTGGAGAGAAAACAAAACTGGAAATGAATGACTTACTTTGAGAGGCTTCATGGCAACTCTGTGATGTGCAGAGAAGCCCAGAGCCCCAGGTCTACCACCTCCAGCATCCACATAGGTGACCTTGAATAAATGCTCAATGTTTCAGCTCCCCTCTTGTCAAAAGGAAAAGGCAATACTTTCCTTTCCAAAAGGTCCCAAGTATGAGAAGCCTGTAATCACAGCTATGAAAACTCCATAAAATATTTCATATCCTCTAAAAGCACAGGGCAGAAGTCTGTCCCACAGTTGCTTCCAGCCACATGGAGATTCCTTCAACTCATCACAACAGCTGACATGCTTCGGGAAGCCTCCTTGTCAGTTGGCCCAGGGTTTCCACATTTCCAAGAGCCGTGCCCAACTTCACTGCTCAGAGTCAATGTATTACCCTGAGGGAATCCTTAAGCTCTCTGGACATCAACGACCACACCTATGAAATGGGTAGGGAGTCCTTTGGAGGCTTGAATAAGGACCTGGGTCCTTCTTCTGAGACCTCATCTCTGATTTCCACATCTGAGCCAATGGTGTTGGCAACAGAACTCAAGCCACTGTGATAATTCCACCTGCCCTGTCCACATGTTTTAAACGGTTTGACCGCATGGGAGGTGCGGATATTAAAGATAGCACCACAGCAACGTTACTGCAAAGTACCAGCCGAGTACCACGCAATCACTCTTTCATGTCAGCCATAACCTTCATAAATGGGTTTGTAATGAGAAACCCTTGTTTGTCACAGAGAAGGTATGATTGATGCGGCCTAAGAGTGAAATGAAGCCACAGTGACCATCTCAATAACATGAACAGCTGCCAAATATTCATTTAGCAGAATGAGTTTAGAAAACTTTGAGCAGATTGCTTTCACAAGGCTGCCTTCAACAAAAGGAAACATAATTAACGAGCTAATATCAGCATGTGTCTGGCTAAGCTAATGAATATCAAATTACACAGAAACCTGTATAAATCATCATTACCCTGCATTTTAATTGAACTTGCAATTAAACATGACAAATTTTATATACACTAAACCTTTAATTTATACTTTCAAATAAGGAATAATTTATCATTTTTAGTATTTCATAGTTAATTTCCCAATATGTGCACTTCTAATTAACAAGGACAGACAGGCATTTAAAAAAACACACACACTCTCTCTACTATGGCTCCGTTTATAACAATAACTTTCCCTTTTGTATACATTAGAAACTCCATGTCCAGGAGTTTGAATGCCAAAGGACCTCCTTGGGTATTCAAAGAAAGATCTTATAGGTACAGAGAACGAGGAGGAGTTATTTCGCCTCCTGCTTCTCATCTCTGCCCTGGAAAAATAGAGATTAAAAGGGCCAGACCATGTTAAAGCAACCTGGCCACACATCTCAATTACCGCCTCAACCTTGTACCCCAAACTCCAGTTACATTCACAACACAGGGCCTCTCTGCTGGAAGTGCAAAGCATCTTGTGTTTCAAAGTGGCACCACCTTAGAAATAAACTGCCTCACTCTGGCGTCAACGCCAAGCCTATTTGTTTTACCTGGCCAGCCGGTAATGAGCTCGCTCCGCGGATGGATTTGTATTTTATTATTATAATTACGCCACCATTATAAACATACCTCGAGCAACCTCAGCATAAAAGGCAGGGAATGCTATTAAAATATACATATAAACACACGGGGAAACAAGACAGGATTGTAAAAGGGCTGCAACAGAAACTAATTGGGTTTGCTTTTTTCGTTAATCCTAGCCTATTAATATGGTAAGCAGTGTGGTCTAGGGAGCCACATGCTGGGAACCTGGAGATGACAGTTCTCTACCTGGTCTGAGCTCTAATTGGCTGTGTGACCAGAAGCATGATGCTTCGCCTCTCTGTGCCTCAGTGTTCTTGGGGTCAAAGCAAAGATAATGGTGCTAATTGTGATTATTTTCGACATGGGGAAATTATTTGAAAAAGAAAACACTGTAGGACAAAACGGCACCATCATTTTCTAGCTACAGAGAGGACAGACTGGAAAAGCAGACAGCCAACGTTACACATGCATGCATGATATTTTTTAATGCCACGATCACATTAAATATTAGCAGTGTACTTTCTATTATCTCATGTGATATGTGAAGGAGGCTAGACAGATATTATTAACACCACGTAAAAAAATGAAAAAAAACAGAGTCATGAGAGGCCCATTCTGTGAGGCAGGGGCAGAGCTGGGATTAGAACTGGGACTCAGATAAGGTTCTCCTGACCCACCATGCTGCCTTCCTCCACTGTCCCTGAGGAAAAGATTGGAGAATGGATGATGAGATTTAAAAAAAAAAAAAAACTTTGGCTAATGGGACCTTGGTGACAATCACGTCAACCATCTCTCCCCCTCCCCCAGCCCTATCCTGATCAGACTGACGGCTCAGCTGAACGTCTTAAGTCTGGAAAGGAAACAGGCACCGCTTCCCAAAGGCCAACTTGAAGAAGGCAGGAAGTCAACAGCACAGACATTATCCATGCAAGGCCAACAGAGGAAGGGCAGACCTCCACTAGATGAATGCGGGCAGGAAACAGGGACGATGACCAGAAATAGGAGAGTTTTAAGGGCCACTCTAACTGCCTGCTTTCATAGCAAACCCAAAGGCTCTTAGACATTACATGGACTCAAAAGACGCTGGGGTGGGAGTCAGTTAAGGGAAATGGGAAGAAAGAGTCTTTTGAAAAAATTAATTACGGCTTCATTTCAATTGCAAATTCTCATTTTTGTCTTTAGAGGTCCCTTGACCAAAGGAAAAGCAGTGAGAGGCAGCAGGGAGAGAGCTGGGAAGCTGAATGCATTTTCTGGGACACAGTGCTTGCCCGTGCCTATGAAGCAAAGGGACAAATATTTTCACACATTATCAGATGGCCGAGTAAAACAGCCTCCACCAGAATTTACAACTGAAGGCTACCAGAATTTACAACTTGTGAAATTGTGCCTGTCCGTATTTTCTCATTACGCTGGGTCCAGGCTGCAGATAGAGTGGGCACTTTCTTTTTCCTTTTCTCCCCCTCTCTCCCCTCCTTCCACTGTCTCACTACTTCCTAGTTAAACCTTGTCTCAAGTTATCAACACTCTCTGGAGAGATAAGGCTCCTCTCACTTACAAGCTGTCACTAATAATCGAACTTTCAAGACTCCATCTCTAAGAGAGACTCCCCGAGCCACGCAGGTCATGAGAATTAACTGCCACCAGTCCTTGCAGAAAACTCAGCTCATCAATCTATAGCTTTCTCGTCATAATTAGAATAACGGCTTTGAAAATTTGGGCTGATGTTGACTTGGTCTCAGGCCGCAAAGAGTGCTGATTAAAATCTTGGTGTGAAAGTTAATGATAAGTGCTGGTGGCGTTGCCGTGGAGACAGGGACAAACAATTCCCTCGCTGTGACATTTTCAATGTCCTGGAGAAGAAAAACTGTCCTCTTTAGTGTGGCAGCGTATGAAGCTTATTTATGGCTACAGGGCTCGGTGGATTGATGACTGTCGTAACATACTGTCAAATCCTTTACTGACACATTCATTTTTTTTGGAGCCCCTGGTGCAGCAGAAATAAAATAAAATAATAAAAACAAAACCAGAGGGAAAATTCTCCAGCAAACCAGAGACGGCCACCAGTGGACCTTTCTTTCGCTACAGGACCCCAGAATTAATAGACGAAAAGACTTGGACTTCTTGGCACCATGACCAAGGCGGAAAAAAAAAGGCATAATTGAAAATCGCTGTGGAGAAAGACCATTATTGAGGCCACCGATTCAGCCCAGGAATGTTTACTATCAGAGTAAGCTATTCATAACTAGCCAAGGTTGGTAACTATGAATAAGACTCATCTTTCTCCTTATCTTAGAGGCCAATGGCTTCGAAAGCTAAGGGAGGTTTTTGGAAAATTCTTCCAGCCCAAAGGACTGACTAGACCAGCCCCATCATCCCTGCAGAGCATTGGAGAGCATGCCAGCCGTGGCGGTCACTTCAACATTCAGCAGAGGGGTATGAGTCACGGCCCCTGAAATCTGTGGACAGCTCCACGCTCTATGGAACCAGTTCCCATTCACCATTTCCTTGGCTCTTCCTTGTAAAGCAAGTGTCATAATCCCAGTTCCTTGACAAGAAAGCTGAGGTCCAGTGCGTTTTAAGCACCATTCCTAAAGAGACATAACTACTTCAGGGGCTCATCAAGGACTCCTGACTGTAATCTTTGAAAGCCACAATGAGTAACCAGTTGCTACTCCAGACCAGTCAGCCAGCCTCGCACATTCTGAACCAGCTCCACGGGGGGTCTGTGAAAGCTTTGGGTTCACTCCACCAAGTGGCGGAGTTTCCGCAGCAGAGAAATGGACTCAGAGGGAGAGCAGCCAGTCCATAAAGACCCCTCCAGGCTGCGGCATTTTTCTAGTTCCTTTCATTCAAGGATCCTAGTCATCATCATCATTATTGTTGTTGTTATTAATAATGATAATGAAATAAACTATGCAAATGTGGGGAATGGCTTTAGCCCTAAAATGCAGGCAGTAATGTGGTAATTTATCCAATAATGGAATCGCAAAGTGATTTTATTTGCTTTTATGGCTCCTTTCTTTCAGAGGAGGAGGGCATCAATAATGGCGATAGTAATGAAATCAACTATGCAAATGTGGAAATCGTTTTTACCCTAATGTACCAATTTAGCCAGCGAAGGGAATTCAGCAGAGTCTGATGGGCTTCCCGGCTCCCAGAGTGAGGGCTCTGAGGCTGACCTGTGCTCAGTTACCCAGATGTCATGATTCATTTTCTAAGAGCATGGGCCTGTCAATATCCATTTGATAATGACCAACACCTTCACTCCAAGGTGAAAGATTCAGGGAATGTCCTTACTGATTTAAATATGGAGTGACTTTAACACGAGAGCAAGATATATTCATTTGGACATAATTCACTTGATAGGCAGAAGCCTCTCCCCAATAAAAAGGGCCCTGTGGCATGTAGGGACTGCCTGGGGTCATCAGCTTGAATGGACTCTCTTTGGGACCAGCTGTTTCAGAACAGCTGGAGAAGGCTCTCTCTGAAGAATGAATGCCTTCTGCCAGATCCCCCCTTTTATCTGCCTCTGATCTGGACTCAGTTGGGGCACTGGTCTGGCTAGATGGTGGGGACTCTGAAGAACCCTGGAAGGGTACCAAAGGACGCCATGAGGACAGTATCCCCACTGGAGAGGCCAGCAGCTCACCTCCTCTAAGTCCAAAGGTGCTCACTTCTCACTCTTACAGAATCTGTAATACTTGCTGCCATGATGCCACGACAGGGAGGAAAGCAGCACAGACAGAACAGGAGTCAAGTACAACCTGGAAGGCCAACAGCATTCAACAGATCTCTAGCTAGTGCTTATTAGGAGCTGCAAATGTGAAGAGCTGTGAGGTCATTGATGACAGAGATCTTTTTTTTCTCTGTCTCCAAAGCTTGGCATGGTAAGTGACTTAACAGTTGCCAGATAAAGGAAGGAATGAAGAAATCAACAACAAGAGAGAAGAAAGTAGATTTCAGTGAGAGCTCCAGATGTACACACTCAGGTACCCAAAAGTAAAGGATATGCCTGTGCAATATGGCTCTTCATCCAGTAACCAGAGCCCTCGCCCTAGGCCAAGCATTTCAGAGGCCCGGCTCTGACCCTCCTCCATCTGCCCCATGACACAATGACACAAGGAGTCCATAGGCCAAGAGCTTTTCTACCCTGAAACCTATTCCCCAGTGAATAGACCATGTTACAGATACCTAGGACCCCAAATTCCCTTTTCAAACAGGCCTGAGCTTCTTTCTAGGGCCTCCAAGGACTTCTTCTCTGGGTCCTGCCTCCCAGCAGTGGAGGGTACCACCAGGGACTGTGCCCCTAAGTCCTGGCAGTAACCAAAGAGCAGCTGCTACAGGGTGCAACTAGGGTAGGTGATCATGTGCACACCTGCAGAGGCCTCCCAAGGAGGAGAACGAAGTCAAGGGCAGAAAGAGAAGGGAAGGGGCCTCATTTGTACTCTCCCCCTGAGCCCCACAGATGTTAGGGATGGACCTGCGTACGGACAGTCATGGCCATCCTTTAATTCACTTGCTGTCGGTTTGGGTCAAAACCCTGGGGCTGGTGAGGGATACCTGTGCTATGAAAAAACACAATTACCTTCTCACTCTGCAACTAACTGATGACTTATGGAGGGAAGAAAAGGACCTCAGGAAAAACCCCGGGTTCTAAACAGACTGCCAATATTTAAATAATAAAAAGGAAACTCCGGCAGTCAGTTCTAATTAATTCATGGCAATCAGCTTCCCTTGTTCTATTAGTTACCATTACAGCAACACATTCTTGAACAAAATACTAGAAGCTTTCATTAGAATCATTAACATAATCTGATAACTGATGGTATTTGATTTCTGACTTTTGCACTCTGACTTGAAGCTTAGTACAAGATGTAATCTTATTGATTGTCTGGTTTTTTTCCTCTGCCCCCCACCATCTAGACTTCACATGACATTTCTTTGTTAAGTGTAATTAATGTTCACATTTGTCACAAGTTATATTATTTGGAAAAGCAGTCGTGATGATAAAAGATGTGACAAAGACACACACATGTCTTCTTACCCAAAACGGCTTTATCCTAATTTAGGTTTGGGGGGAAAAATAAATGAAATAAGTCAAGCATGTATTTGTTTTCACAGTCAGGATGGATTGTTTAAAGTGATGCCTCTTGGAGAAACCAATGCAATTAGCTTTCTCAAAAAAACAGTGTTATTAAGGCATGAGCGAAAACTAAAAAAGACAAGGAGATTTGAATTGAGGTTGAACAAGCTGAATTATAAATCTGTCTCCCTTCCATTGACCGCATGGACAAGAGAGTAGAGGTGGTACCCAGACCATGGGGGTTCAAGGCAACTAACAGAGGCAGATACAACATCGCTCCTCTTCTCTTCTCTCTCCCTCTTTCCCTCCCTCTTCCTCCCTCTCCTTTCTCTATTTCTCCCTCCCTTTCTACTTTCCTTTCCTTCTCTGCCCCCTTCCCTCTCTTTCTCTCTTGGTCTCTTTATCTTGAATTGTCTGCTGTTGACCAATGAGCCAGACACCTAGGCTGTATGTAAGAAATCACGTAAGTATTCCTGGACAAGGACTGTCTTTTCGGCTTGAATGTCAGGCACCACCAGATAGGCGGGAATTTCTGAACAAACAGGCTTATCAAAGAGGCACTTTCTTGTTTACCCGCCAGGACAAACGAGGTTGTTTTTGTCGTTGGCCTTTATGATCTGTGGGCATAAAGGAGGCATGCAACAGTGCTCTGTTTATTTAAACTGAAAACAGAAGGAGGGGCAGTGGGAAAACATATTCCATGGCACTCAAATGCCCATTAAGACTGAGACCTGGAGTGGATTTGCAGAGACGTCCACTCCGTTGGACAGAAATGTCCATGGTGGGTACAGGAAGCACCATCTGTGTGCACGGACCCCTCCCAGGGGACAGTATGTGAGGAAGGTCCACTGTGTTCACGATGCTGAAAAGGGGCCCCAATCCAATCTCCCTTATGCTTACCCTCCCCCTCCCCATCTCAAAGGGGTTTCCTCCTTCGTGTACTAATGGTCTGCAATTTATTTTAAAGAGGCTATTTTGATCCTCAAGAAGTACTTAGGGGAGCCGGGAACCATAAACACCTCCTTTTTAAAAAATTTGTTTCCTTTTTCCCAGCCTGTAATTTAACTCTGACTGGCACCATTCAAATCAAGTGTTCCAAGCACAGGCTCCCATCAAGTCAGCTCCAACTTGGAGCACGTTTTTACGACCAAGTTAGAAATCCCTTAAAACAAGGTTTTCGGCGGGAAACGTTTGACAGACTTAACTCTTGTGGTGCAAATATGCCACAATGACATAGCAATTAGTTATTCAAACTACGGGAAGGGATTACAAGCTTTTTCAAGTCGTTTCATAAATATGTCCTCTTCTGGTATACAATCAGTAATTATACCATTCTTACTCAACTGTAAACTTCCTGGGTATGATTTATAATCTCATTGAAATCAACACAAAAGTATTTGTTTTCTCAAAGGAAGGGCCCCGGCTCTAATCTCCAAGGCTCACACACATCAAAGCCCAAGGACTACTGTTCTGCCTCACCAATGTAAATAAAATCATACACAAATGTTTATGCAAATTAATAGAGAGAGGTCTGTCGAGAAACATTTATCTTCTGGGCCCTATGTGGATTTTCACAGCATCCCCCTAAGAATATTCCTGGGACGGAGGTGAGTCAACTACATGTATCACTAAAGATGCAAAGGCAATTCTCTGTTCCTGTGGAACAAGTATTTTGCATCCAGCCTTGGCTTTGGTACCCATTTCCACTCACAAGCCTGAGTGGAAATGGGTACCAATGCCAAGGGTGGGTGCATCACCCATCCCCAAATCCAAGAGGCAGCAGCAGTTGGCCACACTTAGAAAGGAAATCGGGGGAAAATGACACCTCTGGCTGAATGGATGTCCTTAGTGGAAAAGTTCCATAGGCCCTGGTTCTAGCCTTGCATGTAATACCTATCCACAAACTGTCTTGTGGACAAGGCACCCAAGAACACAAAAGATGGGTTTATACTGCAGATCCAGGAGTAAGACAAGCTACAGGAAAACCTTCCTAACACTAGCTCATGTGAACAGTTTTCATCTTTGCTTTTACATAGTATGCTGGACACACCTTTGTCCCAGAACACAACACATGACACAGAAATGACCCATTTCAATGTGTACCTTCCCTCTCGGATTATAACCACCTTCATGGCTACACCTTCCCTGGCACTGTGTCTGATGAGAAATGTTTGCTGAAGATTCTGAACCAAGGCTGGTAGAATAAATCTCTACTAGAAAAGTAAACACCACCAGTGCTTTGGGTTAAGGATCCAGCATTGCTGCAGCTGCAGCGTGAGTTGAAACTGTGCCTCAGATTTAATCCCTGGCCTAGGAACTTTGACGTGACATGAAGCATCCCCCCAAAAAATGAACAAAAAGAAAGAACAGAAAGAAAGAAAAGTAAGCACCACTTTGATTAAAAGGGTTGGAGCTCTTGAATTATTTTTTCTTTTTTTAATTGAAGTATAGTTAATTTATGATACTGTCTTAATTTCTACTATATGGCAAAGTGACTCAGTTATACATGTATATTCACTATTTTTTAATATTCTTTTCCATTATCATTTATCATAGGACATTGAACACAGTTAGTTCTCTGTGGTATACAGTAGGACCTTATTGTCTATCCCCTCCATGTAGAACAGGCTCTTGAATTGTTTATCTACAACTAAAATTTTCCTCCCTCCATATTCTTTTTTGCATTTGATTATTTTATGTAAAGTGCGAAGTCAAAGTACTTTGCATTTGAACCAGACTTAAGCCTAAAAGGCAGGAGGGCACAACATAGCCATTTCAGCCACTTCCGTGTAAGGAACACCCAGTATAGTGCCAGGGAATTTCCTATGTGGAAAGATGCACAGATAAATGATTTTAGCATTTTTGAAGTCAATGTTTCCAAAAGTAGCTTCACATATCATCTCCTGTACTGTCCCCAAATACTGCCATAATAGTTACACTTCGATTAATGGTACCTTCACTTCAAGGTAAAGTTTCTGAACCAGCACACCCTTATTTAAGATATAAGTATGGCCAAGCCCAGAAGTAAATTGCACCCTAAAGTTACCCGTGAATTATTCTATAATTTGGACTATATTTTCCCATTGAGGTAGATTTATAAAGCACAGTCAGGCTTCAGAGTGACCCATAAAGCCTTTTACCTTGGACATGGCTTAAGTTTTGGATCATGCAAAACCTGAATGCCTTTGCTTTCTCTTGTTTTGGGAATTCCTCATTGTGTGAGGTCCTGTACTGAGCAGTGGCTTCTTTGAGTCCCGGTAGAACCCAATGAGTCCATATCTCCCTGGCAGTCAAAGGATTGGCAAGTCCCTCTGCTCAGCCCTTGGATATCTCCCACCTGGACTTAGTATCAGGAACAGTGAGACAAAGACACAGGGCAATGACAACTCATCTGTGATGGAGCAGCCTCAAGTGACGGAGGCTCAGGTTCTGAGATCCAGAAAGTTTCTGGAACTTGTGACCCTGCTTTGATATGCACCCCTTCCCTTCATTCCATCCTCCAGTCCACAGTCCATTCTGAGAAGCTCGTATAAAATGGATTCTCTTTTTTAGTGTTTTCTCAGATTTTTTTTTTTTTTTTTGGCGGGGGGAGGGGGAGTGTTTAAGAGAGCAAGAGGCAGTTACTTTCATTTGCAACCAACAGTCTTCACTGGTACTCAATGGATGAGAACAAAGGTGGTACAACTGCCTTGAAAAGTAGTAGGAAAAAGTGCTCTAGGAAAGTGGTCCATAAATTCCATTCAAGAAGAGGTTTTGCTTTTCCCTGAGTATGAGTGCTGGCAGCTAGACATTTTTGATCAGAAGAAGGAGGTGGGAAGACCTGAGGAAATCCATTACCCTGCCCCAAATGACCCAGGCAACTACCAATAAATTTCTTCATTACTTGGCCTCAGTTTCCCATACTGCAAAGTGAATGGACTGACCAGAGGATTCCTCAAGTATATCATAAATCTAAGGTCTGGTGAAGGGAAGGAAGAAATAATTTAGGACGAGGAGGCATTTTCCAGGCTCTTGGTCAAACTCAGAAATTTCTAAGCACACCCAATCTTATCCAAACCTTTTCCAAACAGCAGAAGAACAGTGTGAGAACTGTGTACAGAAACAGAAACATGATGTTCCCCAACTTCTGCAGAATTGTTGACTGTAGACCATGAACTTTTCATTTTCCTTTATTTTTGTACCCCTGGCTATGGAAGTTCAGGGCTAGGGATTGAACACAAGCTGCAGCTGTGGCAGTGCTGGATCCTTAACCCACCACACCAGGCTGGGATTGAACCCACACCTCAGGAGTGAACTCAGCCACTACGCTTGGGTCCTTAGCCCACTGTGCCACAGTGGGAACTCCAAGACCATGCTCTTGATTAGAAAACGAAAGGAAAGAACCCTGGAATGATAAAGACCTAATTCAATTTGTCATTAAATTAAACTCTTCAACTTAACCTTTGATTCCAGGGAATGAATTGTTGATAGAGGACCCCACTACTCATTGGAGAGCCGTTACCCATTCTAAGAGGCATATTTAAACTTATTATTACCCCAAACACATAGCCAGCTATTCTTATTATACATGGAAGGAGAACGGCCACTGGATCCGAGCAAGGCTGGGTGTCTGCTAATATTGAATACATCTCAGCTTTTCTACGGTAAGACCTTAATTTCCGAGATTTATAACCAGTGTAAATCTGCCCTGAACAGAAGCCTGACACAAAATTACTTTGCCCAGTAGCAATTTTTTAAAGTTTTGGACTAAGTGCCTTTTATTTAACTTTACAACTCCCCCCAAAATGAAACAAAGCAAAGCACCAGAAAACTACCTTTGGGCTATAAACATTCTCTCTCTCTCTCTCTCTCTCTCTCTCTCTCTCTCTCTCACACACACACACACACACACACACACACACGTGCACACACTGCAAGCTCCCAGAGTTAGAAGTTTTCTCCTTACATAGTAGGGTCCGTGTCTCATTGTAGGTGTCAGCCAGCGAGAAGAATGCTAGAGAAATACTCTCCGAGAAGACTGATCCCAGCATACTGCAGCCCAGCCTCATTGCTGAAAAGGATGGACTCAGCCCTTTATATGCAATCATCGCCCTCATACAATACCCAAGAAGTCATGGTCATTTTGCTCAGTGAAGAATCTACAATTGGGAGCACATTCTTAGCACTTAAATCGGATTCATCCAGGACACAATGGGCCCACAGGCTCCTACCACCTGCCAGGGATAACAAGAAGGTCTAAGCATTTCAGAGGCAACAGTGAAGAGAGGGCAAACCACGATTTAAAAAGAAATCATCAGTGTTCCCATTGTGGATCAAGTGGGTTACAAACCTGACTAGTATCCACGACGAGGCAGGTTTGATCCCTGGCCTCACTCAGTGGGCTTAGGATCGGGCCTTGCCATGGGCTATGGTGTAGGTTGCAGATGCAGCTCAGATCCCACATTGCTGTGGCTGTGGTGCAGGCTGGCAGCTGCAGCTCTGATTTGACCCCTAGCCTGGGAACTTCCATATGCCACAGGTACAGCCCTAAAAAGAAAAAATAAAATAAAATTTAAAAAATAAAAACAAATCCTCAATAAACAGCTGCGTATATGGGGCACTATTCTATTATGTGATACATATTAACTTACATGACCATCATCATAAACCCACAGAGTAGCTGATACTTTTTTCCTTATCTTCAGATGGAGAAACTGAGAAATAGGTTCAGGAATTATCTCAAAGCTAACAGGTGGTGGAGCCAGAATTGAAATCCTAGCAGCTCCTGAGTTTGTGTTGTATCCATTAATGCTCAAGTATCCCCTCCAAATAGTGCTGTCACTACTTCATTCCAAAACCCATGAATTACTGTAAGAATGAGAATTGTAATCGTAATCATAGCAAGTACTGGTGGAATACGTATTACGTACCTCACATACACTTTATATCCGCTAGCTCAGTCTTTGCAGTATTCTGATGACACTGATGCTTTTATCATCCTCAATATACAGAGACAACGGATGCAGCGGTTATGTCAACTGCCCAAGGTCACAAATTGTTAACGAGAGGACTGGAACTCACACATCTGTCTGACATGAAAACCAGTCCTCTACCCATTTTACAACACTCCTCGAACAGTCTGATTTTTTTAGCCAAGTGCAGGTAGGGCTATTATGCTAGCAATTTCCTATTCTAACTCCTCTCCTGTGCTCTGAACACAGAACCACTATTTTAGAAAGGCTTTCTGCCATCCTTGATGGGCCATTCTAAATCCTGCTCCATGGCTCTGTGCAAAGTGCTCTTCCACACAGGGGATTTTCCTAAACACATTCAGGCAGTTCCAATACCATGCCACACTTCATGTTTACCCTTTCTATCACATACCTCAGTTTCCCATTTCTACTATCCCTGACAAAGTCCTAGGAGTTATAAGAGCCTAAAGCAGAGTCAAGCAGTCTGGCTTGAATCCCCATTCTGACGCTTGCTAGCTACGTGACCTTGAGCAAGTTACTTCTTTGCACCTCAGTTTCCACATCTGTAAATGGGCTTACTATGAATACCTACCACATAGAGGTTATTTTTTTAAGTCTGCATCGGTGGCATATGGAAGCTCCTGGGCTAGGGGTCAAGTCAGAGCTGCAGCCGAGGCCAATGCCACAGCCACAGCCACACCAAATCCAAGTTGCATCTGGAACTTATACTGTAACTTGTGACAACACCAGATCCTTTACCCACTGAACAAAGCCAGGATCAAACCCACATCCTCAAGGATACTATGTTGGTTTCTTAACCCGATGAGTCCCAACAGGAACTCCTTAAGTTTTCTGGTGATTAGAAAATATGATATATGTGGAGTTCCTGTCGTGGCGCAGTGGTTAACGAATACGACTAGGAACCATGAGGTTTCGGGTTTGGTTCCTGCCCTTGCTCAGTGGGTTAACGATCCGGCATTGCCGTGAGCTGTGGTATAGGTTGCAGATGCGGCTTGGGCTTGGATCCCGCGTTGCTGTGGCTCTGGCGTAGGCCAGTGACTACAGCTCCGATTCGACCCCTAGCCTGGGAACCTCCATATGCCACGGGAGCGGCCCAAAGAAATAGCAAAAACACACACACAAAAAAAATGATATATGTGAAGGACTTAAGACAGCACCTGGCACATAGTGAGGGCTCAGTATGCATTTGTTTTTGTTGACAGGGGTCTTTTGGGAAACAGTTCTGGTCCTAGTTTATCTCTGCTTCCAGATAACCGCTGCTTGAATCCACTCAGCACCTCACAGTTCAGCTTAAAACACCTTCCTCCAGTTGCTCATTGGTTCAAAATCTGCCCATCATTAATGAAAACAGTCCAAATACTCATTATTTGAAAGTGATGTCCCATAAAGCATGGAGGTAACCACAGGATTTCCCTGCAGCTTTCAGGATAAAATCCAAACTCCTCACCAGGACTTCACATTCTTTCTTTTTTTTTCTTTTTTCTTTTTAGGGCCACACCCATGGCATATGGAGGTTCCCAGGCCAGGGGTCAAACTGGGACTGTAGCCTCCAGCTGATGCCACAGCCACAGCAACATGGGATCTGAGCCTTGTCTGCGACCTACACCACAGCTCACGGCAATGCCAGATCCTTAAGCCACTGAGCAAGGCCAGGTATTGAACCCACATCCTCGTGGATACTAGTCAGATTCATTTCCACCGAGCCACGATAGGAACTCCTCCAGGACTTCACATTCTTCTGAAAGATTTTCCACTGATTTTCACTCATCCTGCAAACCAGCCCCACTCATCAACTCATCCAGAGCAGGGAACAACAATCACTGTACCAAGGAGTCCTGCTGCATTTATCTTGTGACACCACCTGCATCTTCCTCTTGCCAGGCTGCAATTCCTATCCCCACCTATACACCCAAATTCCACCTGACCTTCCAGAGCAGTGGTTCTTCTGCCTCATTATGCATCACAAACAAAATTAGGGGAATTTGAACACACAGAGGTGCCCAGGCATCCTCCCTTTCAAATGCACCCCAGGTGATTCTGTGTAGCTAAAAGTTTCACTCATCCTCGTGGATGGTGGGAGCACTATCACCTCCCCTGCTTTCCAGGGAACACTGAGCTTTATTTCGTAATTTGACATTTTCATGCAGTGTACCCTGCCTCTCCAAGCTAGACCAAGGACACTCTGAGGGCAGGAAATCAATCTAATAGGTTTATAAAAACCTGGGCCAGTGATATACCCAACCATCAGATAGTCATGTCTATTTTTGATGTGGGTTTTAGGCTTTATTCTACAGAGAACATCATTTCACAGCAGAGGGAGATGAACGACGCATATTTTGGGATTATCTCAATGCCCAGCACCCACTGAGCCATCAGTAACTAACTGGGGACACTACCTGCCAAAAGTGGGTGTTCAGTGGCTACTGGAGGATAGTTTTCATAACTAGGTCATCATTACTAAAAAGTCAGTGTAACAAGCTGTCCAACACACACACTGTACAAACAACATCGGTACCATAATTCTTACCATGTGAGTTGAATCCAGTAAACCTTTTCTGAGAACTGGCAATCAGGATACCCAAAGGAACTGGCTACCCAGAGGTGCAATGGAAGAGATTCTTAATTTTTATCAAGCACCTAGGATATGTAACCATTATCTAAAATCTGTGCTGCTTGGTTCCTCCTGGCTAGGGTTTCACCTCCCCATCGCCCACAGCTATCCCTGAACTGAGGCAAAAGAGAAGTTTGGCCAGATGAGTTCCTTGGACCACCGCCCCGCAAGTGTTTAAAAATGATCAAGACTAAAGGTTAAAAAGTTATGGGGAGTTTGTGGTTAGCAGATGCAAACTATTACATATAGGATGGATAAGCTACTATATGGCACAGTGAACTATATTCAATACTCTGAGATAAACCATAGCGGAACAGAATATTTTTAAATGTACACTTTTCTGTATAGCAGAAATTAACACAACATGGTAAATCAACTTTACTTCAATTAAAAAATAGTAGTAAGTGTTAAGAAGTTATCCGTGCTCCCTTAGAGCCCTAAGAAGCAAACCAAAACAGATTGAGTGAGCAGCGCCATGGGATAGGTCTGAGCCCTGACCAGAAACTTCCATCCATGCTGGCCATAGGTGCCAGAGGCAGAACTTTAAAATGAGTATGTGATCCATTATCAGCTGCTATTACCATCCTACCATAGCCAAAAGAAAAAGGCTATTAAACATAATACATAAAATAACATTTAGTAAGGAAATCTGGATAATTACTTAGTAGAAAGGA
Source organism: Sus scrofa (assembly GCF_054392235.1). NCBI lineage: Eukaryota > Metazoa > Chordata > Mammalia > Artiodactyla > Suidae > Sus > Sus scrofa. Next base: position 100,624,345 of record NC_139396.1, on the reverse strand, counting down.
CATTGAGTCAGGTTCTAAGCCATTGCCCTGAATTGGGAATGGCATTACTTATGTCTTAAGTTAAATTGAGTAAAACTTCCTAAGCACTCCCTTAAAGAACACCTGTAAGTAATGAGTTGGAATATCTCATCTATCCTGCTTTGAGCTGAAGTCCTGGAGAGGTGGCCAAGATTAGTGACCCCCACCCCCAGACCCTGGCTCTCTAGGCTGAGCCAGTTCAAGGTGGCAAGCTCGTCCAGGCCAGCATGAGGGCAGAGTTCCCCTCGGGGCACTGAAGTTGGCACAGACAGAAGCCCATGCGTTCAAGTGACAACATACTTTCTTCCCTTTGCTGCAGCTGATGGACAGAAAAGTGCATTCCAATTTAGAGCAGACAGCAAACATAATGAGTGTGTGCAGTATCTGGGATCAGAGGATAATAGAGCTGATTAAGTTCCAGTAATACCACCATGATCACCAAAAGCCACTGATCACAACCATTGCGCTAATTCCTTCCAGGCATCTGGTGCAGAATGAAGCGACCTCATCTACCCTGTGACTTTAAGTGCTACCTACGTATGGATAGAAACTCCCGAGTTCTATCCCAGGCCTGACCCTGCCCCATAGGATCCCTCCCAATTCAGTTACTGTCTTGACACCTCCCCTTAGATGGCTCACAGGCAACTCAAATTTAACCCACCCCAAACCTTGGCCATGATTAGCCTAGATCCGTCATGACAACAAATAGCACCTCCATTCTTCTATCTGTCCCTCTTCATCTCTCCCATTTCTGGCATTTCTAACCAGAAAATCCTTCCAATTCTTCCTTCTAAACATCTAGACTGTGACCAGGTCTCACCACCCTCATGGCCACCACCCCAAGCCACACCAACCTGAACTGTCATGATGGTCTCCTCTCTGGCCAACCTGGCACCACTTTATCCCACTGCTGGTTTCCCCCAACACCAGCACTACAGTGACCAATGTGATTTGAACTCGTCTTTTTTTTTTTAATGATTTCTATTTTTTCTTTTTTTATGATTTGTATTTTTTTCCATTATAGCTGGTTTACAGTGACCTGTCAATTTTCTACTGTACAGCATGGTGACCCAGTTACACATACATATATACATTCTTTTTTTTCACATTAGCATCTTCATCATAAGTGACTAGACAGCCCAAATGTCCATTGACAGATGATTGGATTAGGAAGATGTGGTGTATATATACACAATGGAATACTACTCAGCCATAAAAAAGAACAAAATAATGCTATTTTTTCCATTGCAGTTGGTTTACAGCGTTCTGTCAATTTTCTACTATAAAGTGACCCAGTCACACATATATATATATACATTCTTTTTCTCACATTATCCCCCAACATAAGTGACTAGATATAGTTCACAGTGCTATACAGCAGGATCTCATTGTTTATCCATTCCAAAGGCAATAGTTTGTATCTATTAACCCTAGATGCCCAGTACAAGCCATTCCTTCTCCCTCCCCCTTGGCAACCACAAGTCTGTTCTCCAAGTCCATGAGTTTCTTTTCTGTGGAAAGGTTTATTTGTGCTGTATATCATATTCTATATATAAGTGATATCACATGGTATTTGTCTTTCTCTTTCTGACTGACTTCACTTAGTATGAGAGTCTCTAGTTCCATCCATGTTGCTGCAAATGGCATTATTTTGTTCTATTTATGGTTGAGTAGTATATCTATCCCAAATATTCTTATTCCATTCAAGTCAAATTACATTCAAGCCTTGAAAAGTAACCCTTCTAATACAGAAAAAAAAACCCAATAGGAGTTCCTACTGTGGCTCAGTGGTTAACAAACCCGACTAGTACCCATGATGATGCAGGTTCTAACCCTGGCCTCATGCAATGGGTTAAGGATCTGGTGTTGCCATGAGCTGTGGTGTAAGCCACAGATGCAGCTTGGATCTGGCATTGTTGTGTCTGTGGCGTAGTCCTGAAGCTGCAGCTCTGATCGGACCCCTAGCCTGGGAACTTCCATATGCCACAGGTGGGGACCTAAAATAAAAATAAAAGGCCCTACATAACCCAGCCACTGAAACATATCTGACCTTATGTGCTATGAAGCTCTCCTCACACATCCATTTCTCCATGTGGCCTCCTTGCCAAACTGCAGGTATCAAGCAAGCCCTTGCCTCCAGCCCTGGCACATTTTGTTACCTCCACAGACACCCATGTCACTCATTCCCCCACCTCCTTCTGGTCTTCACTGCAACACCAACCATGGGAAAGGCTGTCTCAGACCTCCCTTTATGAATCACACCCCGCTCCTCATTCTCTATTCCTCTCACCACCATCTACTTGTCTTCATACTGTTCACTACTGCATACATGTTTACTGCATCTCTCACAAGACAGCACACATGACAATGTCAGTGCCATGTGAACACGTTTGATGTTTGAGGGTTTTTTTCACTGCTGTTTCCCAACACCTAGGATGCAATAGATACAAGGAAATATCTGTTGAAGGTATAAATGAAAAAAGGTACACAGGGCATGTTAAATGTTGATTGCTCTTATGTTAAGAGGTGGTGCTTCCTTTCAGGGTCAATATCTTGACATTACGGTCATTCCACTTTCACTACATGATTCTACAACTCAAAATTAACCGAGTGCGATTGTATACTTTTACAGCATTTTATAGTTAGTGAAGCACGTTCACACTCTAAACTCCATAACTCAAGAAACGGAGATGGGTAAGACCAATACTAGGCCTCCTGCTCTTCAGCCCCATGGTCTTGCTCCACCTACATCTGCTCCACGTGGATGAGATGCTGGCTGTACCAGACGAGAAGAAAAGGGCAGGTCTTGCCCTCCAAGTGTTCACAGTGTCCAACCTGCACAGGGACGTGAACAGACGCTCATAGGATTTCAGGAAGACCAGTCAAATACGCAAGTAAAATGCTCCCAACAGTGGCCTTTCTAGAGAAATAGAACATGCATGTCCACATCCACAGAAGAGTGATTGGAAGGAACTGACCCTTCACCATACACCCTACTCTCCTACCACCCACACCGGCCTTTCCCAAGGTGCTGGAAGCTGAGAAAATAGTAACACTTAAGATCAGAACAGCATCATCTAAAACTTGGCCAGTGCCCACTGGAATCAAAAAAGGAGTTTTTTCAAGCATCAATGGCTAGTCCATCCAAGACCAGTTAAAGCAGGAGTGGGTGAAGCCTGAGCACTGGCATTTGGTTTTAAGCTCCCCAGGTGATTATAAAGGGCAGTCGTTGTTACCAAGCAGTGGAGCAGAGCTTTATACTACAGAGTGCTTTCACTTGCATCATCCCAAACGTCTAGGGTGGTGGGGAGCAGGCATAAATATGCCCAAGTTAGAGAGAAGGAAAGAGATTCAGAACGATGGACTGACACACAGATCCCTGGTGAGCTAATCAAAGGCAGAACTAGAGCTGAACGTGGTCCAGAAATAAGCAGTGAACTCTGAAGCAGGACTTCCCAGACTTAGTGGGCTTACCGACTACCTAGGGATCTTATTAAAATGCTGATTCCCCTTCAGTGGACCTGTGGTAAGTCCCTGGGGTAGGAACCAAGAATCTGCATTTCTAAAAAGCTCTCAGGAGATGCTGATGGTCTATGGACCACATTCTTAGCAGCAAAGACCTAATACCCCCTCCTCAGCAGTAGCTCAAGTAAATCCATGCTTGTTTCTCCTTGTGGGGAAGGCTAGGAACATTTCACCAGCTTCTGAGTGGTTTTCTCAATTGGGCCAACTTTTATAACACGCAGGACCTATACCAGGACCAGCTGGCACACTGAAGCTGCTATCTGTGTGTGCACTGTATCTATCTTGTCGCATCCTGTAAAGCACTGTGCAGACTCTCTTTACCACCACCACACACAATATACAAAACACTCACACAGAGAAAACAAAACTACCAAAATCTAAAGTACTGAATGGTTCTTACACAATCTGTCAAACAGCCCCTTCTGTCCACACAGGGGACACTGGCATTGGACTCTCACATCACCAGCAAAGATGGCCCCCACCACCATTTGTCAAGTTGGAATTGATCACCCCCTGACATGGCTCCATTCCCCAATATTACCTCTTAATTATTCAGGGGAGGGTACGCTATTCCCCAGGTCATTTTTAAATGTTTTGTGTGCCTTTTAAATATCAGCTGCCACATATATAGAGAGAGACTTCAAATGATTGCCTAAGATATTCCATTTTAGCCTTAAATCTTTAAATATTCTTATGAATTTTTGACTTTAACAGATTCCTTAATGTCTCTTCCCTTATAATGGAAAGAGATTCCAAACATTCTTCATGAACTCTATCTGCCAGGGCCCTCTCCTTGAGATGGCCTTCCAGCCCAGGATTTAGTGGCACATCTGCTCACCATGAGATATACTGAGGTCGCTGGTCCGTGGAACTGAGCATAGCCTTGGGCCAGTCCGCATCAAAGGACAAAGGGGCCATGTTTCTGCTCACCTGGAATAGGTTTTTCTCCCACCAGTCTTTGAACGACCAACAGCTAGAACATTTCTTAAGTAGCTAAACACTACCTGGCCTTCAAGTCTCAGTCTTAAAGTCGGTCTTCCCAGCCCTGCCCAGCCTTCTTCCCTGAACCGCTACAGCCCTTAGTCTGGACTATGCAATTTAGCAATTAATTAAATGCAACCATGTAACAGAAAGTGCCTTGTCTCCCCAGGTGGAGAGGGCTTGGCCCATTCCCTACTCATTCCTGTGTCAGGTTTGATGCTGGACACCAAGCAAGAGCTCAGTAAATAACTGCTGATTGACTTTGAGAGCTGACTATGGACTTGTTTGGTACTGCCACCACTGCAGGTCCAGCTCTGATCTTCAAGGAAGTTGCCAGTTCTAAGAATGCCCTGGCACAACCACCAAACCTCACCATGCTTTGCTGCTGCCAACTCCCTTCCCTCTTTAGCTAAGAATGACTTAATACCTAAATTTGATCCAGGAAAAAAATACAACAGTCCAAAAATTTTTCCAGTGCAAGATCAGAGATACCACAAGCAAGCAAGGTGGATGGGGAGGGAGGGCAACTTAAGGTTATAATTCCTTCTTCTCAGAAAAGCAAAGAATTCCTCCCATGGATGCTATAAGGGCAACTCCTCCCTACTCAAGAAAATAACTGAAGGAGAAGAATCTATTCATTTTCTCCCTAAAAGCTTAAGAAAGGGCAGATGACCACAACTGTTCCTTATGGTGATCTTAATCTCAGGTTTAAATCTAAGAAAACATGGCTCATTGCATTTACCTCTTGTATGTGCTTCTGAGATTACAACACTTGCTAGTATTTCCTGTTCTTTACTAAGCTAGTCATTGAATTTTTTGGACAGATGCTGATTTTATCTCAGCTTCTCAAACTTCCACAGACCCCCCTGGAGTGGGGATTTCCACTTCATTCCATTTGACGTATATATGGCTCACTCATTCTCAGAAAGCTTGTTTTGATTTTTCTTTTTATGGCTACACCTGCAGCATAGGGAAGTTCCCAGAGCTAGGGGTCAAGCCATGCCAGATCCTTAACCCACTGAGCAAGGCCAGGAATGGAACCTCATCCTCACAGACACTATGTTGAGTTCTTAACTGGCTGAGCCACAATGGGAACTCTGTTAGAAAGTTTACAATCAGACACTTCTCCTTATCACCACTGATCATTATGCTACAGCCTAACCTTCTGTGCCACAGTTAGGACAGATGAAAAGGACTTCTCAAATAAATGGGTACTGAAGCATTTTTTTTTTTTTTTTTTTTTTTTTTTGTCTTTGTTGCTATTTCTTGGGCTGCTCCCATGGCATATGGAGGTTCCCAGGCTAGGGGTCGAATCAGAGCTGTAGCCACCGGCCTACGCCAGAGCCACAGCAACGCGGGATCCGAGCCACGCACGGCAACGCCAGATCGTTAACCCACTGAGCAAGGGCAGGGACCGAACCCGCAACCTCATGGTTCCTAGTCGGATTCGTTAACCACTGCGCCACGACGGGAACTCCTGAAGCATTTTTAAAGAAAATATTTCTAAACCAGATGGCAGAAAAACACAGTTTTTATCTTAATATCTATCCTTCTGCATCTTTCTAGGTCCCCCTTAATATATACCACAATCTCGAAAAGTGGACATTTCATTTTCCATCCTTCTATTGAGATATTTAAATGTCCATCCCCCAATGAACAGGATCTGATATTACAAATAGGTGTATATTGATGACCTAGTTGTTACTTGTACATTTGAAGTATGGCATCTTTACTCCTCCATCATCAAGCATAAGTAATTAAGAATAATCAAGTGGGTGTTAATTGGATATAATGAAACAATCTCCAGTCAGCCTAAGCCTACTATTTGCCTCCTTCTGGTAATTATGAACACTAAACACTCGTGCTAATCTCCTTCTTACAGAAGCCAAACAAAAATACAGTATTTACTCGGCTAATGGCTTGTTTTGTCTGCAGTTTAGTCTGTTTTAAGTGAGGAAACTCATAATTTGCCAAGCTGTCACCAGCTGCTGGGCCCCGACCAGGGATGAAGGATTCTTGGTGACAATAGTTTAGTGTATGTCATCTGAAATGAAAGGACAGATATTAATGAAGTCAACCTCCAGCTGCAACTATACCTGGACGTGTAAATGCCCAAAAATCAAAGCTCTAAGTTTGTGTCCACTTGTGGACACACCATGTACTCGCTGTCTGCCTGGGGACTCATGAGAAGGAGAGCGTCTGCACATGTAACTCACAGAAGGCCTCTCTATTTTTCTCTTTAGAACTGTCTCCCGGCCACCGCTGACAGAGCTGGAGACTGGCCTTTGATCCTATTACTTGAGGAGCCTCTGCTGCCGGATGACTATTATACAGTACTGAACTAAAAGTGTCTTATCGAGAGTGACCATTAGAAACATATTACTGGCCATTAAGCAGATGGTTAGATGTTTTTAAAGAGCTCTTACATAGTAATAGAATCCAGAGTCATTGGCTCTATTTATTACCCTCCCAAGAAAGTGGAAAAAATAAAAAGATTGAATGTTTGTTCCTGAGGTGGTTAATTTCATTCTCCCAGGATCACCGAAAGGTCACATGTAGACTAAAACCTGGCAGCTGGTGACAGGGTTTTAAAACAGGCTTCTGAACAAGATGATTACACTTCATTTCTCCCTTCCTTATCAGAACTCAGCTAGGTGGGATTCCACATAAAGACCCCTTGCCTGACGGTAGGAGAATCAGCATTATAAAACAGATACGCATCTAGACCAGCACTTGGCAAATGTTTCCTGCAAAGGGCCAGACAGTAAATATCCTAGACTTTGCAGGCCATAATGCGCATGTCACAGCCACTCAGACCTGAGGCTACGGCATGGAAGCAGCCACAGATGATGTTAAATGAATGGGCATGGCTGTGTGCCAATAAAACTTTATAAAACCAGGCAGTTGCAGGACTGGGTCTCTGGGTCAGAGACTGGCAGCTCCTGTGTTAGACCAAACCTGCTAAGTTAGGGATGATACTTGGGGGAAAAGGATCTCTGCAACCCAGGCCTCCATCACTAACCCCTATTTTAAATCACAAGTAAAAAGACATCTCGATTTCTTTCATAAATACATTTCTCGAATTGTGCTTGAACCAATATATTATAAATGGCATCCTATTTTTCTATGAATATATACTTTTATGCAAAAGTTGTATCCTCATTTGGGGACTAAACTATAATGAATGGTAGTCAACACCTCTCTACTCAGAGAAAGTATTGTTAAAGCACTTTGTAAATAAACAGATTATCTTACTGTTATGTATTTATAAATATAAGTATTACACCTATATAACTTAAATATTTATATATATAACATTCAAATATGTGTACATTTGTACATATTACACATGTATATTATACATACACACTATATATGTGAATATTTATATATGTCAGCTCTTCTGTTTCCCTTGTTCATAATTTCAAATATTGAGTTTTCTTAAAGGTAGGTCATCTGTAATTATTTGGTGAATGAAACCTGTCCATGCCAGGTCCTCTATCAAATAGGGGCACACAACTTATTACAATAGCCATATACCTGGATATTGCAAAGTCTGAAAGGATTTTATTGAACTTTCAGGCAAAGTGGAAAAGCATTCACCTCAGAATTTTCATCCTAGGACTGTTAACTTTTCAACCAGTCTTTTTGCTCAATAACTGCATGACCAGGACGTATGATTTAATTTCCCTGAGCCTCAGTTGTCTCTGAAAAATGAGTGAGTTGAAGCAGAGGTTGGCCAGAGTCACCTTCAAGCTTTCCTTCTCTCTGTTCAGTGGATAGAAAACAGTTTAATTAGCTCATTTGATTACAGGATAATGCTGAGGCCAAAGGAGCAAGTTAAATAGCCATGCAAGGCTGGCTAGTTTTAACTAGAGAAAAACACTGTCACACAGGTTATACCTCAACTTGGTTGACTAAGGGAGTATGGCTCATTCGGTCCTTCTCAAATCAACAACACGGAGAATATGTGGTCATAGTTAAGTCAGAAATAGCGCTTGCTTCAGCAGCACATATACCAAAATTTAAATGGTACAGCGAAGATTAGCATGGCCCCTACACAAGGATAACAGGCAAATTTGTGAAGCATTCCATATTTTTACAACAGACTTATGGTTGCCAAGGGGTGGGTGAGGTAGTGGGATGGACTGGGAGTTTGGGGTTTGTAGATGCAAACTATTCCATTTAGAATGGATAAGCAATGAAGTCTTACTGTATAGCACAGGGAACTATATCCAGTCTCTTGGGATAGAACATGATGGAAGATAACATAAGAAAAGGAAGGTATATGAGTGTGTGTGTGAGAGAGACTGGGTCACTTTGATGTACAGCAGAAATTGGCACAACATTGTAAATTAACTACATTTTAATAAATTTTTAAAAAGAAATAGCTTATATGACAAACAATACAATCGATTTCTATTTTTTTTTTCTTTTCACAGCTGCACTCGGCATATGGAAGTTCCCAGGCTAGGAGTCAAATCAGAGCTGTAGCTGCCAGCCTAAGCCACAGCCACTCGGGATCTATGCCACATCTGCAAATTACACTGCAACTTGCGGCAATGCCAGATCCTTAACCCCCTGAGCAAGGCCAGGGATCAAACCCATATCCTCACAGACACTGTGTTGGGTTCTTAACCTGCTGAGCCACAACAGGAACTCCCTAACTGATTTAATATAACTATACTATTGGACTACACAATGGGTATTTTACCTGGCTTCTTCCCAGTGATGTGGTGAAGAACTTTGTCTCCCTAGTGTGTGCTGGGCCAGACTGTGGTCCTACTGTTCATGACCAGAGTGCAGGGTACACTGTGTGGGAAACACTGTGTGGGTACTATGCAGGTATAGCAACACCTGAACTGGTCTACCTGCTGTTTAACAACGCAAAGCCAGTGATCATTTGCTTGGGTGTCAAATGACTGTCACAGACCAGTGGCCATGTGCAGACCAACATCAATAAGTAGACTGCGTCCTCCCTATTGTCACTTTCTCATACGTGAAGAGATTTAAGCTACAGCGGTGATTAGAAAACAAATTTCAGTGCACTACCATCAAGTTTATTATTTTCTTTTTGTCCCAGGTCTGTATTCTCTCCTTACTTCCCAATTAACCTTGGTAAGTCCAATTCCCCATCTCCTATGTTTTAAGTTGAAGTGTACATCTATTCAATATTTATTGAATGCTTCTATGTGCCGGTGATGTTCGAGCACTTGGGAAACAGTGGTGGCTAAGACAGGTTTGGTCACCGCTCCAATGGAGTCATTAAGTTTCTTTGGAAGAGATGTGTCCTGGGCTTATGTGCTTAGGCAGGATGTATGTTCATTCCCCCAAATATAGAAAAAGTATGTCTTATCTAAAATTCAGCATCAATTCTCCATACTCATTCCTGGTTTATCAAACATCTGATAGTAACCAGATAATCGGATGCCTTTGGAAGTACAAAAAAAGAATGAGATGTGGCCACTGTCCTCAAGGAGCTTACAGTTTAGAGGACTTTTCCATGGGATCTTTCAGGTGGGTGAAAAACTCAAGCATCGGCATCACTTCTACTTCCAAAGGTTCTTTGAGGCCACCTCTAATCACATGGATGGTGCACCCAGAACTTCCAACTGGGCCTCCCTGTATCCCCAGCAATAGAGACGGAACATATACGCTTGAGCTGAAAGGGTCCACAGAGAACTTCTAACATTTGACTATGAAAAACCTGAGACCTGGAAAGGTGAAGTCATTTGTCCAATGTCACACAACTGATAGGTAAAAAATAACCCCTAAGAGGATTATGCCACAGTGGGGTTACAAGGTCCAGTTTCAGAGCTGGCCAGTGCATTTGGGAGGGGGCCCTACCAGGTATTCAAACAACTCAGCTTCTGCAGAACTGCTTCAATCAATCAATCAATCAAGTAAATGGAAGCAGGATATGGTGGCAACATCACTGGATGAGGAAGTTCGGTGATGCTCTGAGAGGCCACGGGTAGGGGGATTGTCCCCTCCAGGTCTGCTCACCTCCTGACTTCCATAATCTTAAAGGTCCCTTTCAGCTCTTCAGACCTACTGTAGAAATATAGACTTTGGAATGCTAGGTAGTCTAATACCACTCTGGAAATCGGGGTAACCTACTAGAAAAAGCAAACCATGGAGTTCCTGTTGTGGCTCAGCAGGTTATGAACCTGACTAGTATCCATAGGATGAGGGTTCAATCCCTGGCCTTGCTCAGCAGGTTAAGGATCTGTTACTGCCATGAGCTGTGGTGTAGGTCACAAATGTGGCTCAGATGCAATGTTGCTGTGGCTGTGGTGTAGGCTAGTAGCTGTGGTTCCAACTCAACTCCTAGCCTAGGAACTTCCACGTGCCATGATTGCAGCCCCCAAAAAGCAAAAAATAAGCAGACCACACAGAATAAGTAGGTGACAAGCATGCCATTACAATCAGGCCCTGTATCATTCCTTCAAACAGAAACAGGCAGGTTCATATAACAATGAAATCCAGAAGTTTCCAACACTCATAGCTCTAGACCTAGTCACAAATCTCACCCTAGCCAGCCCTAAGTCCTACCAGCTTCTGACCTTCTGCTTCTCCATCTGCCTTGCCTGGACCACAGGCCATGTCACTTGGTGTCATTTTCCCAGTTAGACCTTGGACCCCCTACCTCATTTACAATTCATATTACCCAGCCTCCATCAGCTCAGAGAAAATGGCCCTTTGGATCCTACCTAGACCAAAAGATCCCACCTGTGCTTAAACCTCCCATGCATAACTGGGTATTTTGCTCAAATTATCCATAAGTCATGTGATAACAACCCCCTGCCCCCCTCCACACACACACAGTCACCTGTCCTTACAAGCACTAGTGGAAGCGTAAAGGAGTGCTTTCAATGAATTCTACTATGAAACTGTCCACTAATTCAACACCCACCTGCCCAAATCTACAAGGTCCTTAAATCCAATAATGAGCTTCATAATTAAACATATAAATACCCATGCATGTCCTGTAAACCAAGAACAGACTGTCAAGGTAACCAATAAAAAAATAAAAACTCAAGAGTAGCTTACGGAAGGTCAGAATGCCTCCTTAGGCCTCCAATCTCACAACAATTGTCTCACAATGAATAGCTCGATGAGGACAGGGCTTTGCATCACAGCAAGAATTTTTCTTTTATTTGGCAAGCAATGAAATCATTAAGGTAATATATCACCATACCCGCTAACAGAATCTCCCCGTGTCATCTCCTTCAGTGTGCATGCAAGCAGAAGACACATATCTATTGTCTCTTCCTTCTGGAAGTGGTAAATGTAGGGAAATTGTCATCATTAAATTGAACTTAATGGCCCCCTCACCCCCTCCCCGTTTCGTTTTCTCACTCTGCACCTCGGCTCGGCCTGACATGTACCTTGTAAATGTCAACACAAAAGTATGTCCCGAAGACCAATGGCACAAAGTTCTGATTACCAGCAAAAATCCATCATGTGATACTGAACGTTCACCCCTGCAGTATAAAGGGAATGATCATTGCCTTCGCCAGGAGAGAGGGAAAAGCCAACCTCAAAGCGTCTCTGGGTGTATTAGCAGGTGGTGAAGGTGGGTGCAAACAAAGGCCACTGTCCAACACGCCATCACACATCCTCACCTCTGAGGCGTGCTGTTGGGAAACATGGACAGCTCTAACTCGAGCCCCCTTTCCCCACCAACATCTTAACCCTGAACTCAAACTCTGCTCAGGCCAAGATGAACCTCAGAAAATTCCCAGCCAGGGCTAAGGGATAGTTCACACCAGGAAGCCATCTCCTGTGGAAAACAGAAGGGAACTAGGCACATGAGCTTGGAGAGCCTGCTTGGAAAGAACTGGCTGGTTTTCTGCAAAGGAGAAGGTGGAGCTGTGATGTCATCAGCATGCAGCCTGAGAGGTCCAAGCAAGAGCTCTGAGTTACCAGTGTGCTGAGCCAGCAGGGGAGGAAGGATGCTTCCTGACCTGAGGACTCCTGCAGGAGGACTTGCCATCCATGGAGTGTCAGGGGTTGCCACTGCGCCACAAGGACTGTTTGGCCTTGAGCATCAGTTATGTTATGTAAATTAGACTTAATGAAAGCACAGCCTTGGTCCATAAAAACTTAACAATGCATTTATCTTCATTTGAGCAGTCCCCACAGCCACCACCTCCCTTTACAGACCACATTAATGGGGTCTTCACCACACATCCCCATCTTCCATGGCCACCGTCTGGAGGGCCCCAGAAGAGGGAAAAGGGTTGGCTTATACTTAAGATGACAAATGTGCCATCATGGAGTTGGCATCAGGTGACCCAAGCACACACACACAGGATGACAAAGCAGATACAGCAGTGCCCATCGCTCCTCCCAGCATGCTTGGTGAACACCATTCAGATGGCTGGAAGGGATCAAACTCAATGTTACACTCCTGAGAGCTGATGTCACCTCTGATTCATCAGCAAGCATTTATTAAGTGCTGCCTGTGTACACAAGACATTGCCAAGATATATACTTCCTTCTGTCCTGACAAGCAGACAATTTCTGACTCCAAGACACCCCTTTTGAGATGCCCGTAGCAAACTTTTTAATGCTCTATAGCTGCTGGTTCTCAGTTCTATGTCAATCAATTTTAAGGATGAAATCTCTGATGTTACCATTGTGGCTCAGTGGGTTAAGAACCCCACATAGTGTCTATGAGGATGCAGGTTCAATCCCTGGCTTTACTCAGTGGGTTAAGTATCTGGCATTTCCATAAGCTACAACACAGGTTTGCAGACATGGCTCAGATCTGGCACTGCAGTGGCTGTGGCATAGTTCTGTAGCTGCAACTCCAATTTGACCCCTAGCCTGGGAACTTCCATGTGTTGCAGGTGCAGCCCTAAAAAGAAAAGGAAAAAAAAAATAAAGACTAAATCTCAAAAACAGTAAGTCAGTTTGAAATCTTCTGCTTCAAGTTTCAATACAGGTCCCCAGAGTCGAAAAGAAAAGGAACCAGGATTGTTACTGTGAGAAGACGAAGACTGGTTTGGCTTGGTGTGAACCTAGTCACGACCATTATTAAACTTTTTTTTTTTTGTCTTTTTGTATTTTCTAGGGCCACTCCTGCGACATATGGAGGTTCCCAGGCTAGGGGTCGAATCGGAGCTGTAGATGCCGATCTTCGCCAGAGCCACAGCAACGCAGGATCCGAGCCATGTCTGCAACCTACACCACAGCTCACGGCAAGGCAGGATCCTTAACCCACTGAGCAAGGCCAGGGATCGAACCCGCAACCTCATGGTTCCAAGTCGGATTCATTAACCGCTGAGCCATGATGGCAACTCCCCATTAAACATTTTTAAAAGTCAAGTTTCTTCCCATGGACTGTGAGGCTACCTTCCCCAGGTCCAGCTCCATCTCTCTCATCATCCCTCCTGCCACACAGGCCTCTTCCCAGTGCCTCATCCTCACCAGCTCAGTTCAATCAAGAATCCTGTACTTGCTGCTCCAGCTCCTCTTTCCTAATAACCCCACCTCCTTCAGCATCCAGGTGAGACAGCACTCCACCAGGCTGTCCCAAGCACCCTCAGTCAAAATTAGGTCTCAGTGCAGCACCAGGTCCTTCCTGTCTTTCCTAATAACCCCACCTCCTTCAGCATCCAGGTGAGACAGCACTCCACCAGGCTGTCCCAAGCACCCTCAGTCAAAATTAGGTCTCAGTGCAGCACCAGGTCCTTCCTGTCAGCCCCTCCTCCCAGGTGTGGTCTGACATCCGTTTGTGTCAGTGTTTGAGTGATTATTCAGTGACCTGCACCCCCACGAGACCGTAAGCTCCATGAGGGAGGCAGCCACTCTTACCTTTCCCGACCACCAAACCCTTAGCAGCAAGGACTAGTAGGCAGCTAACACAATTCTTGAATAAATAAACATACATGTACATACATACATAACAGTTCTCCTCCAAGACTCTGGACAAAAATGCCAAGAAAACAAGTGAACTCACATTCCCTGGGCAGGAAGAAGAACTGAGTGACAGCAACAGTGCCTCGATACTGGGAAAGGTTACTGAGAGAAGCTGAGTGGACGCAAGGTAAAAACAACGTCAAGAAAGGATCATCCCTTCAAAACAGGACAGCAGGCCAATGTGTCCGGTGACCTTGCATGAGCCCTGCCATTCCCACACATTCCATCCTGGCAGTCTGACTGTTCAGCATCATGGCCACAGCCCCAACCTAGTCTGGAAGTATTTCTGCTCCAATTGCAAGTTCAATCAACAGCTTTTATACCTACTCTTTGTGGTGCCTTTTAACTCCCAAGAAGAATATGAATTCTTTTGTTTTCTAGGCAGCAAAACACAGAAAATAACTATAATGAAGCACCAGCCTGGCAAATGCTGGTTTCCCAGATGTCAAGAGCCAGAAGGAGTTGGTTGCCCTGCCCAAAGCCTACCAGAGGAAAGGGCAAAAGCCCCCATAAAAGGAACGAATTTCAAAGATCCTCTCTCTCACCTACACATCAAAGGAGTTTCATTGAATTGTTGGCAGGAACTTCCCGGAAAAGGAGTTTATCCCCGTTTGTTCATCTCACAAAGGAATTGTGTGAATCTTATTTGACCCCTGTTTTTCCAATCTAGGGTATGCATTTAGCTAGCTTGGAAAATGTTTTAGGGCTTACATAGAAATTTGTAAAATGTCAGCGTGAAAATTTTAATTGAGTTATTAGCAATATCTCTTCTTTGAATGACCTTTTAGTACTCCTTATAACATATCACCTCCTTTTACTACCTTCTGGCTGACAGTTTCTAATATATTCCTTCTTCTTAGATGATATCATCTGTCCTTGGGTGGAATTAACTAAAGCACTCTACATTCAGAAGCTGACATTAATCCATAGCCCCAGATTTGTAACAGCTGCTGGTATACACACTGTTTCCATACACTGGGTTTTCACAATGACTCGAAGAAATGCATACTACTCATTGGACACCAATGACATGCAAACAAAGGAACCAGACTGACAAACAGCAATGACTTTAAAAAGAAATTTTAATTGGCTTAAAAATATCTATTGCACATATCTAAGGGGCTATCGCTAGCTTCATGGAATTTTCACCTTTCTCTGAGGAATCACATGTGGAGAAGCAGCTAACCAAAATAAGAATTATAAGGATGAATGGCAAATAACCTGTTTATTCACATAACTTTCTGATACTCAATAAGGGAAACAGAAAAAAAAAAAATACAGTCCCATGTTCTCTGTAACCCAGACATTTTGCATCATTCCCAGAAATGGAAAAAGTAAATCAACATGGCATGTGGATACCAAAAGGCACATTCAGAGCTGAGAATCACCAAACAGGGGAAAGATAAATAAAACCCCTCTCCCCAAAATCCCCAACTCCCGTGGTTTCTCATAACAACCTCAAGGCATCCAAACCCCACGCCCTGATGTGAAAATGGCCAATGAAGGGATGGGGGGGCTACAAGTCTCCTGTGTGTGCTCCAGGTCTCCTGCCCTGGACTCTACATCCTGCTGGAAACAGGCTCTTCCACATCAATGCAGCAGCAGCAGGGACACCCATAGGGACCCCAACAGCATTTCCTTCAGCACAAAGGCGTTACGCAGAATGTGAGGCAGTAATGACCATCACGAATGCCAGACTGCTGGTGCAGGTCCCAGGCTGAAGCAACTGATTATTAAGGTGTGGCTATGCTTGCTGTGTGGTGGGAACCCGGCAGCAGAGAGAAAGGGTTTCCAAGGATAAAGGAATGGGCAGGCAGGTCTACGAGAAGCCAAATGCTTAGGCTTTACTCACTCAGATGCCAGGTGAGTGTCCCCTTTCCTTGTGCCTCACCCCTGTGGCCCCCCACTCTGGACACAATGATTCTGTGAGATAATGCCAACCCACTCATGCTACCTGCGATGACCCATGTGATGAGATGGCTGCTGTCCACTCTGGACACAGTGACCCTGTGAGAAAATGCCAACCCGCTCATGCCATCTGCTATGACCCACATGACAAGACAGCCGCTACCATTGCATCAGGTTGCTGTGAAGAGTTGGTGAGAAGGTCACACCTCTGCAGACTGGGGAGAGCAGTCATTCCTGTTACTAGTCACTTGGGGAACAGGTGTGTCTCAAAATGAGAAGCAATGTCCAAGAGGACTGGCCTAGGTAAGTGGGAGAGAAATACTGCCTTGGCCTGGATCCAGAAGGCCCAGTGTCTAGAACAATGCTCCTCATGCTATGAATGAAGGAAAGCACCCACCACTAGGGGCTGTTAGGGTTCATGTTAGGGACCACTGAGCATCAAATACAGGAAAATTGTACGATGTGGATCATCAGCCCCTCCCCTCCAAGAGAATCCCACCAATTGTGAAAGGTTCTAAGTTTTGCTTTTACTGAATAAGGCAGTATTTCCGTATACTATCTCCACATATTCACAATACCCATCCTATTACCCTGTAGTTTGCCTGTTGGACTAATCTCATCTAAACACAGGTCATGGGGTCCAATTACTCTCCAAGTTATATATTTCATGGACTCATTTACCTACCAAAGTTAATGTTCAGTGAGCATGAGCCCAACATTGCATTAGGTACAGGAAGTCTAAGTATAAAGATGATGGAGTCCACACACCCTCCAGTAGCACTCACAATAACTAGCAAACAGCCTGGAGATAGAACCTTACCTGAAGGGGGTAACTCCATTGGTGGGAATTTGGGGGATTATGTCACCCCTGGAGAGGGAAGACTTTTAGTTTGCAGTGATGCTCTGGAGGATGCTGAAATCACAACCAAAAGCAGATGACTTCTCTGCCCCAGCATGATGCCAGCCTCCTAGATAAGACTCCATGTTACAGGAAGAGATGCATGAGAGCTGGAACAAGTCAGTTTCCTTCATGGAGGAAAGAGGATGCTAAACCAGTAAGTAATGAGTGCCATCCGTCCTGGCACTGCATAATGGAAGGATAAGATTGTGCTCAAGAATCTGAACCTGAAAGGTCAGACAGATATAGGTTCTGGTTGCAACTCTACTGCCTGGGCAAACCACTTACCCTAGCCAAGCCTCAGGTTTGCTCACCCATAGGAGAGGTAACATTCCTAGACCCTCCTATGCTTGCTGCAGAGCATAGGTTCTGAAGTGTGGCCATCAGCATCAGGATCATCAGGGAACTTGTTAGAAATGCCCATTTTCAGGGTCCATCTCAAGTCTCCCGAATGGGAAATGCTGGGAGCGCAAAGCACAGTTGATGCTGATACTTTCAAGTTTGAAAAGTATGGATGTAGAATTTAAAAGGCTGATGTTATTAGACACTTTGCAAAGTGTTAATCGTGTAGGAAGCCCATTAACATCTTGGTTGTGTCTTGAGGCCCCGGAAAGTCACATAGGAAAGGACTTGAAGGGAAGGAGCTATATTTTTGCCAGAGGTCAGAACCAGGGGGAAACTTCACATGCCCTAGCAGCCTGCATCACTACCCCCGGGTGACTAGCCAAATGCAGGTGTCTGGGCCACATAGGCTCATGAATATAAATTCAAAGGCACTGGACCTGAGAATCTTCATGCTCTTATATAGACATCTTCAAAGTAAGTGTTCTCTGTTATTTGTGGGGGGGGGGTATTGTTTTTTGATTTGTTTTGGTGATTGCTTGCTTGTGTACTAACATGCTCATTTGGGCTCCCAGCTGTCTGTCTGTCTCCCAATCCCTCCCTCCCTCGTTCCCCTTCTCTCTATCCCCACATACTAGCTTCCATATTGCTGCCCCTTTATCTAGCCTTCTCTCTCTTCTAGGACAGTCTTCCAAGTTACTCTTTGGGGTAATAGTTCCAAAATATAAATGTAAGCATTTCATTTCCCATTTAAAAGTGAAAACAAACAAAAAGCAACCTCATTGCCCCCCCCCTCCAAGGGAAGTTTTATAGGACAGAGTTCCAAGTCATTCACCTGCCTACACAAGACCCTCCCCAGGCTGACTCCAGCCTCTGCTAAACCCACTTTTTTTCAAGCATCATATCACCCCCAAGCTCCAACTGCTGTTCCACAATCGGTGTTTCTTTTGCTCTGGCAAGAAAGACCTGCTATTTCTCCCTAAGAGGAGACTCCCACCCTTCTCCAAACTCCTCTGTCACTGAGTCAACCACTGACGTGTTTATTATCATCTTTGCTAAACCAGCAGCTCCAAGAAGGAACAGACGTGTCTACCTATCATCAACACCTTGAAACATTTCACCAAAATTAGCATGAAGCAATCTAGAAATGTAGGAGCAGCCCTCTTCCTCACTCTCCATGAAGCCAACTTGCTGGGGCAACCAGCACCATTCCATTCCTAAAATACATGATCTGTAAAGTGAATCCTGGCAGCTACAACATACACACCGACATTGACCAGTAAGACATTGTCCAATGCGACTGGTATATGGTCTAGTAATTGATACCAGCTTTCAAGAGCTTCTAGGTAGATGGAGATCTGATACTGAAAAATTACTCAAGGTTCTATTCCCTGCCTACCTGCATAGGTACACACAGCTTTGGCACACAGACAGCCTAGTGCCCAGGGAGCTATATTAAAAGAAAAGATGAAAGCCAAAACCCAAGTTGAGTAGTTCTGCTTCTTTCCATTCATCCCAGTGAGCAGAGGACCTAAACTTCCATCATTTATCCATTGACATTACTATACATTTTTATATATTTTATAGCTCTCAGCTGACTGGGTGGTTTTGGTCATCTGACAGTACCATTAAAATTTATGCCAACAGAGTTTCCGCTGTGGTACAGTGGGTCAAGGATCCAGCATTGCCACAGCAATGGTATAGGTTGTAGCTGAGGCCTGGATTTGATCCCTGGCCTGGGAACTTCCCTATATTGCTGGTGTGGCAAAAAAAAAAAAAAAAAAAAAAAAAACAAAAAAAAAAAGCCAACATTTTACAGCACAGTATTGCAGAAAGAACATTAAATTATGGAGACAAAAATACATGGGTTTCTTTGAAACTTTACCTTTCATTAACAGTGAGACCTTAGATAAGTCACTAAAACCTCTGGCTATCTGTCTCCTCATGTGAAAGGTAGGGTCCCTACTTCATGATGGACCAAAATCACTGAGTCACTATGAGGTCATCTGACATAATACAGAAAAACGGGCTTTGGAAAAAAAAAAAAAAACTCATTTTTTCAGAGACCTTCTGCCCCATTTTAAAATCTCACCCCATGTAGTCAGGTATCTAGATGACTTGCCTTTTTCCTCTTTTCTGAGAATGTTTGTGATGTAACTATAGGAAATTCCTTTTTTTTTTTTTTTTTTTTTTTTTTTGGTCTTTTTGCCTTTTCTGGGGCCACTCCTGCGGCATATGGAGGTTCCCAGGCTAGAGGTCTAATCGGAGCTGTAGCCACTGGCCTACGCCACAGCCACAGCAACTCAGGATCCAAGCCACATCTACGACCTACACCACAGCTCACGGCAACGCCAGATCCTTAACCCACTGAGCAAGACCAGGGATCGAACCTGCAACCTCATGGTTCCTAGTCAGATTCGTTAACCACTGAGCCGAGATGGGAACTCCCTCCTTTTTTTTTTTTTTTGGCCTTTCTGAGTCTAGGCCTGTGAGATCATATCCATCCTTCTGAAATCTTTCTGAAATAAATGTGCAATTGCATCCTCTAATGCTTCTTGGCTATAATGGAACAGCAACTTCCTCTTTTCTCCCTCTTTTACTTCATCAAATTTTTCTTATTAATCAGATTCATTCATTCATATGTTCCCCGAAGCACCTCCCAATCTCAGGGAGGCTGACTGAGGGGAGTGTGGCAACAAGGCAGGGTGCCAGGAGAGGACGTGGATGGGTCTCTAATACACTCCTATGAATTCCATCAGCTGACAAACGAGAAAGGGGTGTTTTGTTCTGAGCACAAACCCTCCACTTTGGTCGTTCACCTCCCTCCTGGGACTACCCTCCTCCCATCCCCACATCAGATCTGATCCTATGTGGGGACAGAAAAGCCATGGTTAGTCATAATTCCACCACCTCTCCTTGCCACCACTCCCTGCTGATGACTTTAGCTGGAAGACTGCCAGAGCTTAGAGAGAAAAACTCACCCAAACAATCATCAAGCCACTGAGAAATATATGAGCATGATGAACACACTGTGAGAATTAGCATATGTCTTTTCTATCAAAGGAAGTCTTGGTTACTCCATTTTTTTCCTGCTTCACCTGAGGCACCCTCCTCCGCCTCCCCCCATCCTTTCCCTCTTCTCCCAGTAACAATTTGTTTCAAATTAGCCAACCAAGAACAATGTGCACCCTGACCTGACCACTGGGAAGGGGACAGGTAGGGAAAAAGAGGGAGGGTCTTTTCTTCTTCGCATGTGCCTTTTGAGCACCCGCGCCCTTCTGCAGAAGTAAAGAGCCTTGTCGAGACCTCCCTGTGTTCATGTGTCTCACTTTCTGTCACTGACGTTCTGAGTCAGAGTCATTTTAATTCTCCAACAACACTAAATAAGAATCACTCACATTCACCAATCATCATAGACAGGACATCCATGGAACCTGCTCCAAATGAATCACCTGGTTTTAAATGCCTGTGAGTCATAGTCCTATGATTCTGGCAAAGTAACCCACCTATCTCATATCTCGGGTTGATAACAAAGACACGGCTGTGCATTGCAACCCCAAAGAACAAAGCCAGCTGAAATGTTTACACACTTACTCCAAACTTTTCATTATGGGTTATATTCATCTCAAATATTTCATCGAGCCTTTTTCTTCTCTCTGGGTTAAATCTCAATCACTAAAAAGAATGATTTGAAGGCAATAATGTAGAAACAAAAGGGGAGATTAAATACAAATTAAGCTTTCATTTGTACTGTTTTTCCAGACTGAATTAAAGTGATTGAGCTAACTTTGGTGGAAAGTAAATTTTACAGCTGTTGGAAATGATAGAATGTAAATTGGATTATACTATTTAAATATTTTACAAATAATTGAAATAGCATTCTTATAAGTTATGTCCCAGTATTCATGTTCAAACATAGTAGATCATGCTGACTGGCTCCGGATATATATCTTTCCTTCTGCTTGATATTTCTTCCATCGCCAGAAATTCACACAAAGACAGGTCAAGGGGCACCAGTTAAGATGATGTGAATGAAAAGGCATGAGAGTATGATTTAACCTATTCAAATTACTTCATTCCAACAGATATTTATTGATTACAGGGCACTGGGCAAGCTATTGAGTTGGACACAATAAGGAAGGAACTAGCCTTGCCCTGAAAGTGCCTACCATCTCCCAGGAGAGAGGGCGACAAGCCAAATTAAAAGTATGCTATTTTAAGCAGTGTAATACAAATGCATAACACAGAGGGAGTGTGGGGGGAGGGGGGCCTGCTGGGGAAGATTTTATGAAAAAGAGGGCATTTAAGCTGAGTTTTGAAGGATGGATAGAATTTCCATAGGTAAACACTGTAGGAAGCACATTTAACAAGCAAGAAAGGAATAAATAGCCTCACTTCATGGGCACTGGAAAACATGGTACATATTTAGGCACCTGAGACCAGAACAAACCAAAAGGAGCCAGCGTGCCTGGAAAAGTAGGGCGATGTTTCCTCATTCAACAGCATGTATTAAATACCCATCTACCCATAAGATCTACAGAGAAACGTAAAGAAAAAGAAAGGAAGCTCACTTCCTTCAAGGAACTTACCTTTTGGCAGTGAAGACTTGTAAATAAATAGAAACAAAAGAGAGGGAGTTCCTGTGGTGGCACAGAGGAAAAAAATCCAACTAATATCCATGAGAACGTGAGTTCAATCCCTGGCCTCACTCAATGGGTTAAGGATCCAGCGTTGCCATGAGCTGTGGCATAGGTCACAGATATGGCTTGTATCCTGAGTTACTGTGGCTGTGGTGTAGGCCAGTCGGTGCTACAGCTCCATTTGACCCCTAGCCTGGGGACTTCCATGTGCCACAGCCCCAGCCCTAAAAAGGGAAAAAAACAAAAAAAAAAAAAAAAGGAGAAAGCAAAAAGCAGTATACAGGGGCAAAGACACAGGGTTTGGTAAATTTAGTGGAGGGAAAGATCACTGCCAAGGAGCAGGGAAAAGAGCCTCGAAGGATGGAAATGGGAGGAGGAACACGCCCTTTCATTCACACACTCACTGAAAATACACATTTACGTCCAGTTTGCTCATGTGTTGGATATGGAGCAAAACAATGGAAACAAAGATGAACAGGACAGAGTCTTAAGGAACTCAGTTTGCTTAGAAGATGAATAAGGGGAAAAAACACTAGGAAGAGAGGCTGGTTTCATCCTGACCACCTAGCATTTCAGAACACAAGCAGTCCTGTATAGGGGAAGCCTTGAAGCCACTGAAGATGTCTGGACAGCAGTTTCCAGAAGACTGCTCTGTGCTTTGGTTCAAATCCCTCTGAAAGCAGAGCCTGTCATGAGCGCACGGGTACAGGAAGTTTATTTGGGAGATGATCCCAGAGAGCAGGAGAGAGCGAGCTCAGAGGAGGAAAATCCACTGTCAAGGTACACTGTCAAGGTCACTGCTCCAGCCAGTGGGGCATGACTCCTTCTCCTTACACCAAAGGACCACAAAGAAGTCCTCCCAGGACTATCTGTGGGACCAAAAGGAGGCTGGGCAATTATCCATCAGCTTCAGGCTCCCATTGGTAAGGGCTGCCCCTACTAAGGGCACTGGCTTTCTTTTCTTTTTTTTTGCTGCACCCATGACATGCAGAAGTTCCCAGGCCAGGGATCAAATCCATGCCACAACAGTGACAACACTGGATTCTTAACCGCTATACCACCAGGCCACTCCAGCACTGGCTTTCTCACCCTTCCAGGCTGAGCTTAGGGAAGAGTCCTCACAAGGGAGGGTCCTGGGGAAGAAAGCAGAGTCACCGAGCACCCCGAGATCAGACACTGCCAGCGGGAATCTGAGCTCACATGGATCTGTGCAGTGCAGCTGTGACTGCAACCAGAGGTGGACTGAGGGGATGTGACAGGGACCCCAAGAACGTCTGCCAGCATCAGGAAGCAGCTTGCACGTGGGGCAGGGTAGAAGGAAAAGTGCCAAGAAAACAGTCATTGTCTGGGCTGGGAGAGAGAAAGACGGTGGGGCTGGTGAGGAGCAGATGGAAGTTGAAATCATCATCAAGGATTAAACAATTGATTAACTGCCTGGACGAAGGAGATGTATGGGAGATACCTGAGGTTCTTACCCTCCGTGACTGAGAACAAGACGGTGTCCCTGACAGAAGGCAAGTGAACACAAGAAGAACAGCCAAGAGATGATGATGCCCAGGAAGAAGACAGAACTACAAGACCAGAGTTTGGGAAAGAGTGAACTGGGAATGTCAGCAGAGAGACAGGAGCTGAATTCAGAGTTTTGCTAAGAGGTTTATATAAGAAAGAACAAACACGAGGAAAGGTTAGAAACTTAAGAAACATCTACCTTTAATGAATAGGAAGGGAAGACATGATAGAACAGGAGAAATCACAGCATCAAAGGAAATGAAAAACAGAGAATTTGAGGAATGGGAGGCTGGTCAACAGGATGAAATGGTACAGACAGGCTGGAATAATCAAGACCCAGAAGCACCCATTGAATGTGGTGACCAAGAATCACAGGAAAGCTTCAAAGGACATATTCCATCAGAGATCAGGCTAGGTCCAGGATCTGGCCAACAAAGGTCTACACAAAGAGAGAGATGGTCTTTTTCAATGGGGATCCCTCATATAAATCAGAAAGTGCTTTCTGTGACTATTTTCTCAATTCTTCCATGGCTGGAGAAGACTAGAACCTTTCTACACACACAGAAGCTACTATCAATGCCTTAGGACAGGGGTCAGGGAAGTTTTGCTAGAAGAGCCATATGGTCCCTAGAAATTACTCAACTCTGCTGTTGTCCCTCCAAAGCAGCCAAAACCAAAACCAAGAAGAATAGATGTGGCTATGGGACAATAAAACTTTACTTATAGACACTGAAGTTGGGAGTTGATCTCTTTTTCACATGCCAGGAATTACTATTTTTAAATTTTTTTTCAAACATAAAAAAAAAAAGTGACAACTATGCTTAGCTCAGGAGCCCAATAAAAACCCAATGGCTGGCCAGATTGGCTCTTGAATGATAGTGTGCCTATACCTTAGGGCATTAGAGCCTAGTTCACACCTGAGCCCCAGGTGAGACATGCTCGTAGGTAACTCAAATAAATGAAGGCACGAGAGAGAAAGGAGACCCTACAGTAGCATGAGAGTTAGAATCAAGAATTAAAGAGTAGGGAAAACATGCAGAGTGACAGGTGGAGAAGAATTTATCTTTGGGGAGGGAAAATCAAAGATACCTGAGAAAGTGGAGGAAACGGGTGTAGCAAAGTCCTAGATAAGGAAGGAAACAGGATGGAAGATGAGCTTGGTGGGGGGCAGTCAGAAGAGATGGCTTCCTCTGAGATGCGAGGTGAGGAAGGTAGAGCAGCCAGAACCAGATCAGGGAGGACCTGGAGTGCCAAACCCAAGGGTTCACACCCCATTGGGGGAGCAGTGAGAACTACCAAAGGTGTCTAGACTGAGAAATGCAGCCTATAGGCCAACATTCCATGTATGCATATTTATATAATATTGGTCTGACCAGAAAAGAAGGTAAAAATATGTGGTAACACATTCTCGTGCTCACAAACCTGTCCCTCAAGCACATTCTGGGAAAGAAAGACAAGACGAGCAGCCATACATACACATGCTCTCAATCTTCAAGAACTGGAATGTCACATATAGCAAGAATCCATGATCCAGGCTGACAGCAGCCTGGGGTTGGGAGTGGGATGGAGTATGGTACCTAGTGCTATGTTCCAGTCTCAATTTCCTTATTAAGCATCTGCAATGTGCCAGGACAGTTAAATTAACCTCTGTGGGCTGAAGCTTCCCTCTGGGTCAAATGGGAATTAGAAATTTGTTCCCTGTGCTTCAAAGGTTTGTAGGAAGGATCAAAAGAGCTAGTGGACATTAACATGCTTTAAAAGCATAACAAGCTTCACAGATGGAATACTGTTGCAGAGGAAAAAAAAAAAAAAG
Organism: Sus scrofa; assembly: GCF_054392235.1. NCBI lineage: Eukaryota > Metazoa > Chordata > Mammalia > Artiodactyla > Suidae > Sus > Sus scrofa. Next base: position 100,598,781 of record NC_139396.1, on the reverse strand, counting down.
GTGTGACTTGACTTGGCAGAGTAACTTTCCTAAACCTCCCCCTTATGTCATATCTGAATTCCTCCCCCATAGGGCAGTAGTAAACGATTTCAGTGGGACTCACCCTGGTCAAAAAGCATCCTACTTGGCTGAGCTGCAACTTCTACCCTTTGCATTTAACCTTTTGCATAAAAGCTATACACCTTTGGGCAAAAAGGACACCTTTCTAGAGGCATGGTCCTGGGGTAGTGTCGAGCCATTTCCACAGGACAGTGCTGCCTGGGTTTCAGATCCCCAGGAGAACTTCCTGGATGAAGCAGCACTTCAGGTGGCCTTGAAGGGTCACTAAGATTGAACAGACAGAGAGGAGGGTGGAAGTTTTCTGAGGAGTGGGACGACTTAAACGGGCAGTACACAATCATTTCATGTAGGCTTAGCATCTGGCACACTGGGAGAAAGCAAAAAAAAAAAAAAAAAGTTGGAGAGGGTCAGAAATATCCAGCCGACATAAGAGTCTAAGAAAGGGGGGAAAGGAAAATATTTATTTTCATCCTTGTACAATTCAAATATTGGTCCTGTTTTCACAGCTGAAATACAGGAGGCATAAGCCTTTAACATTAACAACAACCACAGTTAACAAGAAGAGCCTGCATGGGTGAAGCAGTGAAAATAACCCCAAAGCCTTATATTCATATAATGATTTATTGTTTACTAAGAACTCATTTCTCATAACTCTTTGGTCTACAGGATAGTCATGTAATATAGGCGAGGAAAGAATAATTATCCCCTTTACATACAAAGAAAAAGGAAGTGGGATTCAGAGAGGCTAAGTGACCAACCTGAGGTCTCACAGCTAGTTAATACGAAGGGAGGGTTGGTGTGGAAATATGGGCTGTCTCAGAGCCCAGCCTTGTTTTCATCCACATCCACTATATCTCTCGGCTGAACATGGCCGTGAACTTAATCTTTAGGACATCAATGCCCTCCTGCCAAAAGGGACAGCCACTATCTCCACTGTGTGACAAAAGGAAATTAACAAGACAAAGCAAAATCATAGGCAGCAAAATATGCCCATGGCTGAAACCCAACCCACCGTCTGTTTTTGTACAGCCTGCAAGCTAAATAGTTTTGAAATTTTTAAATAGTTGAAAAAAATCAAAAAAGTGAGACTTTCATGATATGGGAAATGATATAAAATTCAAATGTCAGTGTCCACAACACAGACACATGTACTCATTTACGGATGGGTTCTGGCTGCTGTAACGCTGTGAAGAATGGAGCTAAGTAGTTACCACAGTGACTACATTGGCCTACAAAGCCGAACATAGTTACTGCCTGGCCTTTACAGAAGAAGTGTGCTGACTGCAACCCTAAGACACTGATCTGCAATCACTTCGGGCTAAAACAAGGTAACTAGGGAGGGGAATTGCAGGAGAAAATAGATCTCAGAGTCCTGAGTAGCCAGATTTTTTACACATCTTCACTTATGGAAACAAGGGAGAGATCCTCAAAGTGCTGGTGTGTCCATCTGGGTGCCATTGGGCCACTTGCCTAAAGAAAACTGCCTCCCAGAGTCCCCCATGTGGCTCAGCAGGCTAAGAACCTGACTAGTATCCATGAAGATGTGGGTTTGATCCCTGGCCTCACTTAGTGGGTTAAGGATCCAGTGTACACAAACTGCAACAGATTGCAGATTCGGGTTGGATCTGGTGTTGCTGTGGCTGTGGCGTAGGCCTCAGATGAAGCTCCAATTCGACCCCTAGCCAGGGCCCTGAAAAAAAGAAGAAAACTGTCTCTCACAGTCCCTTTAATTTCTCTCTACCCTCCACTCATCCCTACATGCCCACATGGGCTGAACCTCATTGCTTCTAGTAATGAAGACACTCTGGTGTCAGCTCTAAAATCTGTATCTCCCTTCCTCAGACAAGTGGATATTTATTGACAGGGTGTGGGATAGAGAAAGCAAGGAGCGAGCCTGCCTGTCCAGAGGCAGTAACCTTGGTGGAAACGCAATGTCACCAGCCCTACGCCATCATTCTCACGGATGTACAGCATATTATTTAAAGGGAAACAAATATCAGCCACTGAATGTCATGGCAAGGACACATCTCCTGCCTCTTAACTAAACTTATCAGAGCTGCAGTTTAATGTGGTTCCTTTTTCATCCTCCCCTCAAATTCATCTTGCAGGGCAGCTCTTGACACCACCAGCAAACAGTCAAGACGAAGATTTAGTGACGTGAGCTTCAAACAGATCTAGATTTATTGACATGTGAGGCCGGCTTTCTTTCTCAGGAGCTGCAGTACACAGGATTAATTTTAACTGTTCCCTAATGTTCGGTGCTGCTTTGCAAATACCCAAATGTCTGGCTGCTCCCTGGTTTCACAGGGAGAGAGGTCAGGTTTCACTGAGAGAAGGATTCTCAGTGCTGCCTTGGGTTTTCATGAATCAGGCCGACCAGGGTAATTGGCACCACTCAGTTCTTTAACAAGAGGACAGAACCTTAGCAAACTTCCTGCCAGAACCCCTTCCCCTCCCACATTTTTTTTTTTTTCTTTTTAGAGCTGTGCCCACAGCACATGGAGTTTCCCAGGCTAGGGGTCTAATTGGAGCTACAGCTGCCAGTCTATTTCACAGGCACAGCAACGCCAGATCCAAGCCGTATCTGAGACCTATACCACAGCTCATGGCACTGCCAGATCCCTAACCCCCCTGAGTGAGGCCAGGGATTGAACTCTCAACCTCATGGTTCCTAGTCAGATTCATTTCCTGTGCCATGACAGGAACTCCCCCTTCCCACATCTTTTAAGCTGTCCCTGCAGCCCCACCCATCTCAAGTCGGCAGAGAAACAGCAAAACCAGCGAGCAGTCTTAGTTGCTACAAAAACTCTGCCTCTTGTTGTTTCGAATCTCCCCACTTGCCTCCAGATGCTCTCGAGTCTTAAGCCAGAGGCTGGCAGCTGCAAGTCTGTCTCCTTACAGGCTGTTTTCCAATTCTTGGGCCACCAGGATGAGCTTTGCCGACTTTCCACAAACACATTCTCCAAGCTCTCTTGCTGTGCTGCAAGTCAGTGCTGCCTGGGGCAGAGGCAGCCAGCTGGGCCCTGAAGGCCCACTGACTATAGGAAAGCAAGGCTTCTTCTCAGGCCTTTCCTCTCTGCTCCAGCCTCCAGAGTCACGCCAGGATGCAGCCTAACACAAGAATGAGTGTAGCCTGGGCATACATCAGCATCATGAGGAAGGAAAAAAAAATGAATAGAAGAAATAAAATCTCTGTCAATCCTTTCCTAACACTAGACTGAAGAACAAATTTGCAGAGCTCCGTTAAAAGATTAACTGCTAAATGAAAAAGAACTACTAGATGTAAATTTAAAAGTCCAAAAACACCCAAGAGGCATAACTATAATTATTGCTGAGGGAAGCTCTTTAAGACTAAAAATACATTTCCATTAACAATCAAAATTAGTTTTCATTGCTTTTTTTTTTCTTGAGCTTTCAGTGAATAACCTTTATAGTAGTACATGATAATGATTCATTCAAAAAAGAGGATTTGTATTTCAGAAGCATGCACCCCCCCCAAAAAAAAAATAGCCAAGAAATTATTCCTCTACATAAGTCCAACAGCAGAAGATGGGAACATTTTTTAAATGAGTAATGGCTTCTTATAAAAAGCTAACCCAGACAGCAGGTACCCACTTGAATATCCATGGCTAAGAGAGCTGACAAAAAAAAATTTTCTTGCAAACTTCCAATGACTTAAAGGTGCTGCATGGTGATACAACATTCGTTTTCTGACTAAAAGTATATAAGAAAAAGGCATTATATTGCCTCAAGATTTCCAGAGCTTTTAGTCATCACTAAAGGTGCATCTAAAATTACACATAAAAACAATGGGTTAGTCATAACTAATTTTTAAACTTTTACTGGGGTGTATTTGCAGAGAGTGAAATGCACAGATCTGAAGTGTGCAATTGAATCTGCTTTGACAAACTGAGGGACCCATGTATAACCACCTCAATCAAGATCTAGAATATTTCTAATTTCTACCCTCTCCCCAGGTTCATCTCTGTCCTCCAGAACCAATCCCGGATTAGTTCTAGAATGACATACAAATAGAATCATACAGTACCTACTGTTTTGCACATGAGTTATTTTGCTCAGATAATATTTCTGAGATTCACTTTTGATTAAATTTTTCTCAAAACATAGCTACATACAATTTTCAGCACCTAAGTGATTTGGGAGAAATTTAACAAGCAACAGCCTTTTCAGATAGAGAATAAAAGGAAAGGGGGGAAATTGCAGGTTTTTCTAGCTATGTTTTAAGCTATGGGGAGGGGGAAGATTTTTCTTTCCAAGTCATAAACCATCCTAAAGGGTTCAGAAAATCCTGTTTTTATCTCTAATTCACTTACCTATCACAGGGAGGTGTGATGTAATGATGAGCTGTACACAATTCATAACTGTAAACCTAATTATGATGAGTGGCCTAGAAATTTGATTACAAATCATTAGTTCTGCTAAAGGGCCTCAAAACAAGAATGAATATATAGAACGGATAAACTGCTTTGCTAGATGGATTATTCCTTGAAAATCTGAGGCAAGACGATAAAAGTAAATTATTTCAAAGAATCATTGCCAAATTGTAAAGAGTAAAATGCAAATGCTGAGTCGCTGGCACTAGGGCAGAATGCGTGACTTACATTAAATGATGCAAACAAAATACACAGGCTTGTACCCAAAAGACAAACAAGAGGAAATGACAAGAGAAAGACTGATGTTTTCTCCTAAAGATATGGCCAACCAGTAGCATGAGCTGAAGAAAGGGGTAATATTCCTTGGAACCAAAGATCCAGGGAGCCTGGGGTTCTTCTTGACCTTTGTCTCTTGGGAAGAATTGGGATTCCCACGCAGAACAGCCCACCGATAACATCCCACTCAGGATAATCCAGTCTTCCCCACATCCTCAAAATTCACAAGGCATGTGCTGGTTTTTTCAGAGCCTTTTCACATCAGTTAGCATCTCATCACTGCAACAACCTTGTTGGGTGGCATTATTAATAGTCCCCCTGACATTTATGTAGAGCTTTACAGTATCTGAAGCTCCATCACCAACATCATCTCATCTGATTCTCAATATAACCCTATGAAGTAGACAGGGACTTGGCCCCCTTAAAAAATATTATGTCTTTTGCCAAAGCTATTCAATGCCAGGTTTGGAGCTGTAAAGTCTTTTGACTTCTAATCCAGGGTGTGCATTGCCACTATATCATACTCTAGACAGGTACTGTGAAACCCATGTGAAAGATGGGAAGACTGTGGCAGAGAGAAGTTAGGCTTTAGAAGCTAATGATGGGCATTCTAGTAAATAAATATATTTTAAGATAATATACAGGAAAATAACCTATATATTATATGCTAGTTTCAGGACTAACTTTAAGACTTTGAGGACTCCTTTTTCTGGCTTAGGGCATACCCTCTACATATTCTGGCTCTGCTGAATCAAAACTACAGGCAAGGCTCCCACCTGAAAGTAACTTAGCCTCCCCAATACACATACTTTACCACCTACTTACTGGCTTTCCAAGGACTAGCATCTAATAAGTGATTTCTCTGTGCCAAGTACTTTTACCACTATTAATCTTCTAATCCTCACAACAATTTTATGATGTATGTATTAATCCTCATTTTACTGTTGAGGAAACAGAAGCACCAAGCTGTAAAACCCCTTGACCCCAGACACACAGCAGAAAGCAGTACAGGAAGGATTTGAACCCACACCATCCTGCTCTAAGGTCCAAACACTTTACCACCAGGCTGCAAGGAAGATGCTCATCTACAGAACACAGGATGTTCCCCAAATTCTCTGCTCCAAAGCATAGGAGAGTGACAAGCATGCTCCTAAAATATAGATAGAGTATATATTTTCTACTTCAGAGAGTGGGCTTATATTTATATGGGCAAACAGATTAAATAAATCATGATTACAACAGTAAACATGTAAATTCTGATCAATAACTACTTGCCTTCCCCTCCCCCCAACGCTAACAGCTGCAATAAAGCTTTAACTGTAAAGCGATGCACAACCAGCCATAAAAGTATGTAAAATAAATGAGGATAACATAATGAGGGAATCCAACATTCATCTCATAAATATAACATAACGACCACAACTAAAATGTCAGAGAATCTAATAAATCAATATGGTGGGACAGAGCTATCTTTATGTTTGGAATACATAAAAAATATATTTACATGCAGGATGTTTTTTTATATATATATAAGCCAGGACAAAACAAGAAAGAATTATAAGAAGCCTAGCCCATTGTTTGCTTTGATTCTCTGGTTCTGGTTCGACAAGGATATTTCAACAGTCCATTGGGTTGCCTGAAATTGTTTCATAAGAAAACGGGCTCTACTTTTCAATCTGAAGGCTTAGATACTGTGCTAATATGCAAATACCACTGGAAGGGGAGCGAACAGGAAAACATCCTGAGGGTACTTTGAAAGGATCAATTACAGGCCCTGGTTTAGAATACTTGTGATCATGGTGATTTCTGGAACTTCCAGCTCATTTTATTAGCGCCAACAAACCCTGGGAGGTTTAGTTATTTCCCTGTTAATGCACTAGCGATTGATGTGGATAAATCCCATAAATACTAATGAGGGTGACACAAGGAAATCTCTCCTGAATTAATGAGAAGAGAGTCTCCTGTACTGACCAACATGCCGCCTAATGACTCGAAATGATGGATTTATAAATTCTTCCAGGTTCCCCTGTGGATGAAAGCTGCAGAAATAAATATCCCTACCCAGTCACCAACTCCTACGGGCCCTTCTAGAATAAGGGGGCCTGGTGGCAAGGGAACTGGCCTTAACAGGAAAGGGACAGATGCTTCCTGCACCACATTTTTCTTGATGAAACGAACAGGCCCCCAAGTCAATGCCTCACCTTGGTGTTTAGAATAGACTAGATTAGGGAGGTAAATGAGAGTTAAGAGTCTTCAGGTAAAGTAATCTCAACTCAACTCTAAAAATAACCAAATTCTCAAATAATACAAAAAAAAAAAAAACAATTAGTGTTCCTACATTAAACTGAGTTTAGTGTGTGCATGTGTGTGAGTTTTAATCTGGGATCACACTTATTTATTGCTATGTAACAAACCCCAGTGGATTTAAACAACAATCATTTTATTCGCCCATAGTTCTATGCACTAATAATAGGGGCTCAGCTCACCAGTTCCCTGCTACTCTCACTTAAAGTTCTTCATGGGTTTGCTATCAGATGGTGACAGGGGACAGAAAGTCCAGTGGCTTCACTCAGTAGTCAAGAGCCTGGGCAATGACTAGGGGCTGCGACCTCTCTCTCTCTCCATGTGGCTAGCTTGAGGTTGAGCTTTACCTGACAAGTAGACTTTAAGAGTCAATGTTCCAAGACCAGCTCCAACATGCACTTACTAAGTTTCTGCTTGCATGCCACATGTTCCCTTGTCCTATGGGCCAAGTCCAGAGTCACTGTGGAAAGGAACTACACTGAGGTGTGCACATCAGGAGGCAAGGTTTATCTGGAATCAGCGAAGTAACAATGCATCACAGATGGCACTATTTCCCACCTGAAGGAAAAAGACATTGTCAATATAATAACAAACCTTCTTAATGCTTATTTTCTTTTACTAGCCTCTCACTTGATTATTCAATGACCTAGTGTTTTGATGATGGCTTCAGTTTTGAAGATTTGGATGCAAAGTAAAAGTGGGGGTAGGCAAGAAAGACAGAAGCACTGCACAACTTATAAATAAAGATCAAACTATTTTAAATCAAACAAAAACTGGATATAGCCACTGATAAGACCAGGAAACCTATCGCCAGGTCCACCAGCTCTTGATTATCTCAGCACAAGAACTCCATACAGCCTTCATGCTGCCTGTTATTCACACTTAAAATACCATGAGCACCCCTCGAAAGGACAACACTATACCTTTTTTTTACTCAAGTGGGTGAGTACTTAAGGGCCCCCCTAAATCTTGCTCCACCAATCCTCCCCTGAGGACATGCTCCTTCACTACAATAACCCCATGGGCTTGCGCAATGTTTGCCAATTCCAGTCCAGCTATTGGGATACACATCAGCAATAAGTAATCTATATGGCATTTTCAATTTTATCACAACACATCCCCTTTGATGTCTGGAAAAGCTACGATAGGTGAGACAAAGATTTATTAACTTAATTGGACCAAAATTAGAACAAAATCTGTAAACATTTGTACACAGTGCTAATTTTGGAGTGCTTTATAATTAACAAAATGTTCCCTAATACATTATTTGCTAGAAATGCTACAAAGTTCAGGCTTTCCAAGAACAGAGGAGCCTAACATAGTGCTGTCCTGTTCATAGATAAATGAACAGAGTCCAGTTCTCTAACTAGAAATTTTGTACGTGATGAAAATAGCATTACAAAATGGATAGCAAAATGGCCTAAAACAAATAGTTCTTGGTCAACCAGCTATCCATTTTTTTTGGGGGGGAGGGGGAATATATATGTGTATATCTGTGTACATATATCTGTATAATCTTAACATGAAAGCATTCACATATACATCTATATATAGGTAGATGCGGATGTTTGTTTATTTCAAATGGATCAGGACCTAGAAAGTAAAATTAAAACTACCAAAGTTTTAGAAGAAATACAGGAGAATATGTTTACAACCAAAGGGTCAGGAAGACCTTAAACAAGACACAAACAGCATAAAGGAAAAACAGACTTGCTAATTTGACATCAACATTAAAAACCTGTGTGTAATAAAAAGCACCATAAAGTTGAAAGGCAACAGATTGGAAGAAAATATTTGCAAAATGAGACACTAAGGCCAAGTATACCTGAATACATAAAGACTTACTAGAAATCAATAAGTAAGGAAAAGTCACTTAGCCAAAAGGAAAATGGGCACATGATACACATGGGCAATTCAAAACAGAAGGAAAAAAAAAAAAAAACAGACAATAAATATATTAAACGATTCTCAAACTTGGCAAGAAAATGAAAATTTTAAATGGCAATGAGATATACTGTATTATACCCAAACGATGGCAATAATTTAGAGGCTGTGCTAATACCAAATGCTGGCAGAATGGGTCAAATGGTACTTTCTACTAGCAGGAGTGAATACTGATAAAATCACAGTGGAGGACAATTTTATAGTATCCATCACAATGTAAAATATGCATACATTATGATTAAGCAATTCCACTTTTTAGACCATGCCCAAGAGAAACACTTGCACATGTACACAAAGAGGCCCATTCATTACGGACGTGACAAGGAAAAATGACTAACAACCTAAATGGCCATCAGGAAGCTCAGGGTCTCATACACTTCAGCACATCCACACTATGGAATATCGCACACAAGTCAAAAGGGGTGAGACTATCTCCACACACTGACATGGAAAGATACCTAGGACAAACCAACAAGTGAGAATAGTCAGGTGCGGAACTTTTATAGCACCATAAATTCTTTAGTCTATGTATATATGTGTCTACATGTAGGAGTGTCTAAATTCACAGAAGAAAGATAAGGACCCACAGCAAACTACTGATGTGATTACCTCTGGGGAAGAGAGTGGGGTGGATTGAAGGGAAGCCAGAGAACTGAGCCTTGGCAGTTAGTATGGAGGACACTGTACTTGGGTAATAAAAATTTAAATTTCCATGGAGTTCCTGTTGTGGCTTAGTGGAAATGAATCTGACTAGCACCCACGAGGATGCAGGTTCGATCCTTGGCCTCCCTTAGTGGGTTAAGGATCTGGCATTGCCATGAGCTGTAGTGTAGGTCACAGACATGGCTCAGATCCTTCATTGCTGTGGCATAGGCCACCAGCTACAGCTCAGATTCAACTCCTAGCCTGGGAACGTCCATATGCCACGGGTGGGGCCTCAAAAAGAAACAAAAAAATATTAAATTTCCATGAATAAAAAGACATGGCAGAGCAACCCCTTCCCCCACCCCTAAACACCCCAAAGTGTTTATAGTCTTCTCTGAAATTTATAAAACAAGAAATAAACCCAACAAACAAAAAAAGGAGCAGTTAATAACAGAGGAGGACATTAGGTTGGAGGGAGAGATGGACTGGGGTTTGGGGTTGTCATGAGCACACTGAGGAATATGGAATCACTGGCCAAAGGGGATGTGCTGTGTAGCACAGAGAACTCTACCCAATATTCTGGAATCATCTATGCAGGAAAAGAATCTGTAAGAGAATGAATTTGTGTATGTTTATGACTGAGTCACTTTGTTGTAAAGCAGAAATTATCACAGCCTTATAAATCAACATCAATAAAACTTAAAAAAAAAAAAAAAGGAGTTCCTGTTGTGGCTGGGAGTTCCCATTGTGGCCCAGCAGGTTATAAACCCAACTAGTATACATGAGGATGCAGGTTCCATTCCTTGACTTGCTCACTGGGTTAAAGATCCAGCATTGCCTTGAGCTGCAGCACAGATCACAGATGTGGCTGGAATCTGGCATTGCCGTGACTGTGGTGTATAGGCTGGCAGCTGCAGCTCTGATTCAACCCCTAGCCTGGGAACTTCCATATGCCACAGTTTGGTCCAAAAGAAAAGAAAAGAAAATCCAGAGCAAGGATGGCAGTGCCAGCTGGCCCAAGTTCAAATCCTGGCTCTGCCACTATAAGAGGTGTGACCTGGTCAATGTCTTAGTTTGTTTGGGCTGCTATAACAAAATATGGTAAACTGGGTGACTTTTAAGCAAATTTATCTCTCCTAGTCCTGGGGCCTAGAAGTCTGAAATGAAGGTCTTGCTCTGGGTCACGGAGTTCTTGCTGGGTCTTCACAGGGCAGAAGGGTCCGGGAGCTCCCTGGCAGCTCTTCTACAAGGGCACTAATCCCGTTTCTAAGGGCTCTGCTCTTATGACCTAATGACCTTCCAAAGTGCCTGCCTCGGGGGTTAAGTTTCCACATATGCACTGGGGCAAGGGGACACAAACACTACAGCAGTCACATAAACATTCCTGCTACTCAGCACATATTAAGTGCTATGCGAAGTATTTGCTGATTAAATGCAACCACCAAGGTCTAAGTTCAGCTGGAGGGCCTTATGCATTGCCAGACCTATTCTGTGGTTATCAGATGAAGGTGGGGGTGGGAGGGAAGGTGCTAGAGGAGCAGGAGTGGAAATGCACATATATGTTTATCTTCTCCTACCAAGAGCTCCTGCAAGCCAGGATTCTCATCAGGCCCAGTGTGATCCACACATAGCTAATTACTGAGGTGAAGTGGGGTCCCCAGTCGGTGCCATCCTTGACTGAGTGGACCAAGGTGCCAAGGCAGTACCCGTGGGCAGGCACCAAGGGCCTCAGAATCTGTGCCCCCCATGCACCAAGGGGGGTTGTCTGGAGCTGGTCCCAGCTGACAGCCAGGCCTAGCTGCTAGCACTCTGTAACCTTCTTCAGAGACTTGGAGCCATCTGGGCTGGAAATCTTAAGGCATATAAACCTTTTTTTGCTCTAATTAAAAAAGTAAAAGAGAATAGTTATTGCCATAAAGCCACACAAACTGCTTTAAAAATGCCAATCCATGTTGGGCCAGTTAAACAGAATTGGGTGTGTGCTCCTGCAACTTTAGACAAAAAACAAGGTGTTAATGAGCATCACTGTAAAGACAGGTGACTCTCAGGACATGGCATGGCACTGCTTCCTGTGGTCATTTCCCTCCCAGGCTAGCATGCAGATGTGTAGGTGCCCCAGCTCTGAGGAAACAGCAAAACCATGATCCTCCATGTGTGCCCAGCACAGTGCAGCTCGTAGGACTCCTTTCCAATTACAGCCCCGTTTGATTCCTACTACAATCTTTTCATCCCCATTTCAGAGATGAAGAGACAGAGGCTTCAAGACCAATACATGGTTTTCACTATCGTATGACTTTTGAGAAGCAAAACCATTCATTGTACCTCTTCCTGCTCCTTTTGCTACAACTGATAATTTTATTTTTTTATTTTTTTGCCTAAACAGCAAATTTAGCATCTCTCTCTAATTGGCTATCTTTTTGCATTTCTTCAGAGGGGGAATTCCAAGAGGCTAGGAAAGAGAGTCTTTCCTCATATTCTTTTTTCCATGTTGAAGTGGCAGGGGGGTGCTTCATTCTCTCTCTCTCTTTCACACACACACACACACACAGGGATGATGCTGACTTCACAGTTTGCATCAATATAAAGTCAGGGTCAAAAGCATGGCAAAGCCTCTATCAGCTTTTTTGGCTTATTCTGAAGAATAAAAGAGGACAAATATTTTATCCTCCACTTATCTATCCGCCCAGCAACCCGCTAGGATCTTTACATGTTGTTTTATTTAATCCTCCGCACAAATCTGTGAGGGATGTACCTTGATCCTCATTTTATAGATAAAGAAACAGAGGTTTGGAGAACTTTGCTTGCCCAAGGTCACATGCTAGGGGATAGACTCAATGTTTGCTTATTTCCGAAGCCCTGATGATCTCAGTATGCTACTGTCTCTATGGGTGCCAGGGCAACACATATAAAAATTCTTTCCAAGTGGCAATATAAAGGGTGATCATCCAAATCTGGAGACCTTGGAGAATAAATGGGAGGAGGGGATCACCATTAATAATTATATCAGAAAAACAGGCATAAATTGAGACTCTCCCAGGGAAACCAGGACATATGGTCATCTTGACTATGTGCCACACAAGGGAACATCACCCAAGAACAAGGAGGAGGTTCTCAAACCCATAAACTGTGAACAGTAAATGCTTCATTCCAGGAGGACAGAGTCCTGCAGATGGTCAGAACCTAGTTATCCTCCACAGACCTCAGAGGCTGAAGGAAATCCAACAAATCCTGGAGCTACTAACTCAGGCCAACTCCTCTGCCACTCATACTGTGTCCCCAACGATCCCCAAATCTTTATTGCAAGGTGCCCCCAGCATACAACCCAAACTCCAAAATCAAAGCCAAGCCCAGGGAGGACCAAGACAGACGCTCACAAAACCCACCCCAGGGGAGGGGTCACCATGGAGATTTTGCTCCATCCTGGAGCACAAAGCACCAGCGGATGGTTCCTGGATTTCCCAAAGCAGGTAGGGAAGACCTTGAGCTCCATTTTCCACTACAAGCAGCAACAAGACGACCTTGAAGTGTATCTTCCCTCCCACAACAAGGTGAATTCTGCTGTTCCGGGGAGAAGAGAAGCTCAATAGCAAGGATTAGGCAGGTGTAGAGGTAAGTGTCCAGGGGTTAGGACATTCTCCCAACCCAAGGGTGTGGAATGGCCCACAGAATCACTGTGAAATTAAAAGCATGGCTGCCTGCAAAGACACAACCCAGATGCAATTCTTGCATTTAGGATTCGATATCTCTAATTGCTCCTTTCGACATCACAACACAATGCTCAATTACACATCATTAAGTTTTGTTTTCAGATTCACAAATGACGTAATGGCAACTAACCAAAATGTCAGAACCCACTCACACGGGAGAATTTACACCATTCGCTTTAACATTAGATGGTTCTACGTGCACACACACCCCTTCTTTGCAAGGATGATTCAAAACAGGTCACGCCACCTAAATTATCACACAGCAGACAAGTATTAAGAATGTGCTTCCATGCATAATCCAGGAGATAACTTTTATTTTCCAGGGCTAGTATTTACCTTTAGTGCACTGGCCCCCAGGTGAATCTGGCCAGCTTCCTATAGCAGATGGTGAGCAGTTTAAAAAAGAGAAAAGAAAGAATGCTTTTGCTGTAAAACTCTAACCCCACCCCACTCCCATACTGTAGCTATGGTTTGTGGACAGCACCATACCCTGACTAGCACCCCAAGGCCCAAGAACTACCTCCTATTGAAGTCTGTCTTCACCCCCATAAAACTGCCATCCGGGTCTCCACAGAGGCCAGCAAAAATCACACACACACTCATTGAGAAGCAGAGAATTTCCTTGAGGCTCCGTCTAGACTGGCTAATGGTCCAGGGTCACATGCAAAGCTCGACCAAATTTGAGACCATCCCCAGGAGAGAAGTGGTTTTTGGTTTTTGTTTGTTTAGCAGCAGTCTCAACTTCAGAACTTCAGATACAACAGGGAGTGGTCCAAAATGAAACTCATTTACCACATTTCCTACCTTGCAATTAACCTCTTTCCCGCAGAATGCTGCTTTTTTCAATGTCTCTTGCAAAATAGGCTCCTAAATGAACATAATTTCCCACCCACCTTTTTGCAAAAATTATGTGTCATTTCACACCTCATATATGCAGATGACAATGACTCTGAAAATGAACCTGAGAAGTCAAAGTTTCGAATCCCTGTTTTTTTCCTTCCAATTTGTTAAATCTTGTTTTTCACTGAAATCAGAAGTTTGGCTTCTCTAGCCTGGCTGGAAGTTGAGAAGAGATGATAAAATGGCCTGGGGCTTCCTGTCAGCCTCCTGGACCCTGCCATAGAAAACCACTCCAATGATGCCTGGCCTTGATAGGGTATGAGTTATGCAATAAGGACAATGAAGACAGGTAACTTCTCGCTCCACCTCGGCCCTTGCTAAGGGCACATTATCATGGATCTCAACCAAAAGGGACCTTCTTCCTTTCCCAAAGCCTTGCCATGATGGTGGATTACTTAAGAAACAATTAGGTGCGTACACAAAGCAATTTGCAGGCAGCCGCACTCCTTCAGCTTCCTAAGTGAAGGGCCTTTCAAGGCTGATTTATAACACTGTCGTCTTCAGAAGGCAAAATAATTAATAGGAGCATGGACTTCTAATTTCAGTGACTTCCAGAGAAAGTGGATTTCATTTGATTTATGACGGCCGGTGACTTTGCATTTTATCAGTTCATTCACTCATTATTTATGCTGATGGCCAATTTCAATGGGTCGCTATCATCTAACTCGCTACTAATCAAAGAGAATTAGGGTTCACTGCATTATTTAGAAGTCGCTAATTTATCTTCAGAACAAGTAGTGAGAAGAGTTTGGGGCCTTCCACCAGCAAGAAAAAAAAAAAAAAAAAGTGAACAGCTGGCTGAAGCCAGAAAATTTGGTCAGCATTATAAATGAGTTTTATCAGGGGTATTGCAAGTTGATGAGTTTTGAGTTGAAGGAGAGAAAGAAGGAGAGAATAAAAAAAGAGGAGACAGGAGAAAAACACCAAACAGGAGAAGGCTTAAAAAAATACTGATAAACCCTAAGTGACCACTGTGGTCTGGCCAGCCGCATCATCACAAATGGCTGATCGGGTCCTATAATCCTGGGATTTGAACATCTATATTAGTATTAAAATATCCCAACACCCTTCTGTTTTGCTCAGTTAACAAGTATGTTTGCCCTGAAATAAACAAAGTTCCCTTGTTTCTCATTTTGAAGTCATTTTACTATGTTCTAGACACAAGATAATGGATCACATTTAAACATGAGAAAATTAAGTCCCATCAGCAAGTAATAATACCCAATCATATTCAATCATGTTGAACAACAATCTCTACCAAAATGATCTTCTCCTAGGCGAGGTTAAGAAAATAACAACAACAATTAAAAAAAAAAAAAAAAAAAAAAAAAAAAAAGGCTTATTTGACTTTCAGAAAGACCCAACTTTAAAATGTTTGTTGTTTCCTATAAGGTGATATATTCTCTCTCCTCTAGTTTTTCAAACTTCAACTTACCAAGTCTACTCTAGATACCTCTTCTCTGCTCTCCAAGCCCCTATAACTTCCCTGATTGCAGTCCTAGTTGACTGTATTTCTCCAGTGGATTACAAGATCCATACAGAGCAGAAGGAAAGCTGCAAAACCCCAGGAAGGACCCATGTCTCTATTGGGTCAATATCACTTACCACATTGTTGCTTTGATTTTTAATGTTTCCTATACCACTCAACACTCCTTCTCTCAGTCCCAGGCTTCTCTTTAGGAGAACTAGATGGTGTTACAGGAATAACAAGAAAACACTGGTTTCTTACCCACCCAGTATTTCTTGCAGCTTTAAAGCCAAGGAGGAGGAAAAAAGTAGAAAATGGTACCAGTTTTTGAACGCTTCAGTTTGAATGGGAGTACCCACCTCAAAGCTAACAAGGGCTTCGCTAGCTTGTTGGGATGGCTCCAATACACCCCAGAGGGAATCTGAAAGTCCTGAAATAAAAGACTCCATCATTGGCAACTTTCATAATAATCCCACTTTTTTAAAATCTCAAGTAAGATTGAAAAATGGCTACAGAATAATATGAATATAATCTGTAGATGAGTTTTTAATCATTTTATTCCTAATTCAAACGTTCTTTTTTCTCTTAGTCTGGGCTTCCCTTCTAGTTTATACCTGGCCTCTTGCCAGACTGTCAAGGCACTCATATTAATAAATACGACCTTATTTATTTATTTATTTGTCTTTTGTCTTTTTAGGGCCACACCTACGGCATATGGAGGTTCCCAGGCTAGGGGTCTAATTGGAGCTACAGCTGCTAGCCTATGCCAGAGCCACAGCAATGCAGGATCCGAGCCACATTTGCAACCTACACCACAGCTCACAGCAATGTCGGATCCTTAACCCCCTGTGCAAGGCCAGGGATCAACCCTGCAACCTCATGGTTCCTAGTCAGATTCGTTTCCACTGTGCCATGACAGGAACTCCATTATAACCTTATTAAACTAGATACAGTGACCATGCTGAGTTTTGATTAGGGGAGTGTCTTTAATAGGAATATACAATGTTTATCATATTAATGATCTAAAATAAAGTCTGGAAAGTCAGCATTTATTTCCATCCCACTTCACAATGCATAGGCTACCACAAGTAAAGACTGACCCATGAAACACAGAACAGTCTACCTTCCCATTGTCCTTCACTGCTTCCACTTGGGCTACAGACCCAGCAAACAGTATTCTCCCGTAACTAATATAGAAAGAAATGAGTGGCCACATCAAAATTGACACTGTTAGTCATCAACATGGCTTTCCTTTGATGTATGAGTTTTTATTCAACAGAATTGTTTAGGGCTTTCTGAAGGCCCAAGGACTACCAAGAAGTGATCAGGCATAAGAAAAACAACATCACTTAGGGTCAAAATTAGAAAAGAGAAAGTGCTTCTAATATTCCACCACAGAAGGAGTTTAACAGAGAGAACTGTACAGACAAATCTCTTGCACTTTCAGGCTGAAGGGACAAAGAGAGGGCTGGGACCAGGCTACCAACTAAAGCCAAAATCCCAGCAGGTCATAGCCCATAGGAATTGGGGCTGCAGGGGAGCCTTGGCCTCTGACAGAGAAGCCACCAGACGTGACATGGGACAGAGAGAAGCACCCTGGCTTATCCCGTCCTCCTGCCTTCCAGTCTCCTGCCAGGGCCTCCCCTGGGTCAAACCCAAAAGGAAGTGAGCTGACAAGAAAGCTTGGGAGATGGTCCCCAGGGACAGCCCTCTGTGATGGAGAGAAGAGCAGGGCAAGGATGGCATGGGGGCAAAATGAGCCACCTGTCTTTCCCAAAGGGGAGGCCTCTGAGCCAGACGAAATGTAAAGAGAGAAGCAGGCTGTTGTCCTACACCGCCTTCCCTTTTCCTCCCCCGTGACTATCTACAGTCTGAGTACACAAGATAATTAGACAGGCATTAAGGTAACAACTCTAGTGGGTAAAATTATAATTTCATTTTGGGGTATCATGAAGATTTATGAGCCTGGTTCTCCTTTGCAGTTTGAAAGTAACTAGGCAGACGTGTATGAAAAGCCATGAGGAAGAAAGCAAGAGAGATGAGGCAGCGAGGCCTGGATGCCTAACGCTGGGTCCCATCAGTGGGCCTCAGCAGGGCACAGAGGCATGTTTGAAAGCCTGTTGAATCAACAGCGGCCATGGGGAGAAAGCTGCTAATTCATTCTGTGCAGCAGCAGGCCTCTCCTCCACCACTCCCAAAGAAAACCCACACTCTCCTTTAGCCACGTGTTAGGAAAACATGAACTGTTCCACCAGCAGCCAGAAGGTGAAAAAGGCCTACCAAGTGGATCAAGGGCTGCAATTCCCAAGGCCCAAAACCTGCTTCCTCTAAGAAGCCTTCCTGGCTGAATCTCTGCCTAGAGCCATTTCTATTGCAGATAAGCTAAAATTACATCCTTCTGACTAGATTCTAAGACCCCTCAAGGGTAGGGACCGACAAATATCTGGGTTTTTTTTACTGCTGTTTTTATTATGACAAAAACGCTGAACATTCCATTTGTCATCTTAGCCGTTTCAGTGAACAATTCAGCAACGTTAACTATATTCACATCGTTGTGCAACCTATCTCGGGAACTCTCTCATCTTGCAAAACTGAAAGTCTATACCCAGGAAACACTAATTCCTTCTCCCTTCTTTTTCCCTCCACCGCATTCTTGACAAACAACCTTCCACTCTCTGTCTCCGTGATTCTGACTCCTTTAGCTATTTCACGTGAGTGGAATCATTTAGTACCTGTTCTTTTGTGACTATCTTATTTCCCTTAGATTAATGTCCTCAAGGTTCACGCACACTGTAGGGATGTGATGGTTTTCCTTTCTTGTTTAAAGCTGTTTAATATTCCATCATGTGTTATGTACATTTTCCCCTTCCACCCATGAGATGCTTTCATGTCTTGGTGATCATGAATAATGGCACAATGAACACATATGCACAAATCTCTCTTCAACACCCTGCTTGGAATCATTTTAATGATTAGGACTGCTGAATAATTTGATAACTTTATGTCTAATTTTTTTAAGGAAACTCCACACTATTTCCCATAATGGATGTACCATTTTACATTCCCACCAAGAGTGCAAGGAACACAACAAGGGAACCCAACCCTTGTTCCAGTTTCTCTATATCCTCACCAACACATGTTGTTTTCGGTTCCTTTGATAGTGGCCATCCTAATGGGTATGAGGTAATATCTCAATGTCATTCTATTTTGCATTTCTCTTATGGTTAGTGATGACACGTGTCTTATACGATTGTTGACCATTCATCTATCCTCTTTGCGCCATGTCTATTCAAATAATTTGTTTTTAATCCGGTTTTCTGTTGTTTAGTTTTAGGAGTGCCTTATATATGGTAAATATTAACCTCTTATCAGACACACTTTTGTTTCCTTTGATGTCAAGTTTTTAAGTCTGATGTCACATTTGTCCATTTTTGCTTTTTCTGCCTATGCTTTTGGTGTCATATCTAAGCAATCACTGTCAGATCACTGTCCTGAAGTTTTTCCTTCCTCACTTTCTTCTAGGAGTTTTGTAGTTTTAGGGTCTTTCGGGTCTTGAATTCATCCTCATTTAGTCTATTTGGTGTAAAATAAGCATCCAATTTCCTTCTTTTGTATATGTTTTGCCAACACCATTTCTTGAAGAGACTATCTTTTCCCCACTGTGTCACTTGACACTCTTGTCAAAGTAATGTGATGACACACACAGTTTGCTTAGAAAGGCTCTCTGTTCTGTTCACTGGTCTACATTTTTATTTCTAAGCTAGTACCACATTATCTTGATTACTATTGCTTTGCAGCATGTTTTGAAATCATAAAATGTGAGATCTCCAACTCTGTTTTCTTTTAAAACTGGTTTTGGTATTCTGGGTCCCTTGAGTTTCTATGTAAGTTTTAGGAAGATTCTTTCTATTTGTGCAAAAATTGAGATTTTGATAGGGATTAGAGTGAAACTGCAGATTGCTTTGGGAAATATGGACATTTTAATAAGTCTTCTAATCCACCAACATAGGATGGCTTTCCATTTATTTGTATCTTCTTTGGTTTCCTTTAGCAATATTTTGTAGTTTTCAGTGTAAAGTCTCTCAACTCCTTGGTTTAGTCCTAAGTGTTTTGATGCCACTATAAGTGAGATTGGTCTCCGTATTTTTTGCAGCTGCTGCCACTGTTGTTTCTGTTTTTACCTCCATTCCATACTTAACACAGTGCTTTTCACATAACATTTGATGATCAAGAAATATTTGTACAATGAATGAAAGACTGAATGAATTTGTCTCCAATTAACCTAAAAGGGATTGTTAGGAGGGTTGAGGCTGCCTCTTTCTTTCCAACAGGAAGACCACCTCAGCCAGTTCCTTTCAGTGACATTAGTATAGATAAAGACCTTTACAGCCTCAAGCCTCAACTTGACTTGTGTTGTTAAAAACAATTTTACCAAACACAATGAACAAGACTAAGTCTATCACTTTTCTCATTATTTAAATGTTTGCCTTTTATTTGCGACATGCTCGTTATTCACTTTACCTAATTAAGTCCCTCTTTCCCTTTGATGATTTTGGGCGGTTGGTATGACCTTGCACAGTAAGCTGGGTGGAAGGAGAGAAGCTCCCACACAAAACAAATAAAAACAAGTTTAAAAAAAGAGCAGCAGGATTACTCATCAAATAAATGCATTATTTCTCAGCATTCTCTTACCAGTTTCTCCCTGGGAGTCTTTACCGTCCTGGCTTTGAGATGCTAAAGAGTGTATTCCTTAGGCAGAGCAACAAGGTAAACCAGTTACAGCAATGCCGTGAAACTTGGGGGCTAGGCCCCCCAGTTGTGACTGCTTACCCAGAAATGCTAGGGGAAATTTACTAGACTGTTTAAGAGAGGTTTTCAACATGAACATTCTGCTCTTACCATTTTCTCCTGTTTCCAACCTCTTCCCTCTCTGCCCCCATGTGGTTCTTTTATTTATGGATGCATTGCAGGAGGGCCTTTTCTCGTTTTTAATTTTCTCCATACAAGTTACATGAAATTCAACAAAACAGATCTCCCAGTGACCTAGTTACCAAAAAATGTAGACATGCCAGGGGACCCACCATCAAGCACTCCAAATGAGAGAAAAAGCTCCATTAATAGCCTGATTCCTGGCTAAAATGGTCACAAAGCCTCTGCCCTTTGCAAATGCCTGGTATCATGGCCTTTTCCCAAAAAAAAAAAAAAAAAAAAAAAAAAAGATGGCAAGGCAAGAACACAGCCTTATGGCCACTATTACAAATGCCTGCCTTAAGGAAGAAAGTGAGTGTGAGATTGTCCAGGCAGATGAGAGGCTCAGGAACTGGGGAATGCAGCGTTCGCTGCCGGTGTATCATGACAGCCAGGCAAAAGCTGAAGAGTGGGAGTTTTTGAAACAAATGCCAGTTAAATGATCCATTCAGTTATACTTGATATGTCTGGTATAATATAGCTTGTTCCAGATGTCAAATAATATTGCCAAACCATGCTCACTAATGTGAAAACCATTGTTGCTGATAAGCCTAAGTGTTGTTGAATTTGTGCAACAGCCACCCATCTGCAAACAAAATATTGCATTAAAAAAAAAAAAAACCTGTGGCTCGTAATTTAAGCCAACAAAAGGAATGACTGAAAAATGTAATTTATAAAAAGCAGTTTTCCCCTGAGAAACTTTTTTCCTCAAAAATAATATTTCACATTTACACATTTAAGTTATATTCAATTTTATACAAAAATTATAGTAATTGTCCTTCACCTAACATGAATGTTATAATTATACTTTCAGCATAGCCGCACTCCAACACGTAGCCATAAGAAAAGTACAGTGTGTTCACAACCAACGCTGGATGGAAGAAAGAGATTTTGCAGCATTTGACGTGACCCCTTTAAACATACAGCTCTAAAACATCCATTGTTCATAAAATTCATAAGGGGCTGCATATGCACATCCCAGCTCCCTTTTCCATTCGATATATATGAAAATGCAATTTACTGTACGTCAAATGAAAAATGCAGTTTTCAAATGCATTGACAACAGGTGCTAGTTAAATGATCAGATGCTATTTGTTACCTAGTCCCTTACTCTCATTTGCAGCAAGATAAATTGCATTTTAGAGGAGTAGTGCGATCTAAGGGGTCTTGACATGTTTTTATTGATTTGCATAGGTTATATGCATGTATTCCTGTTTGTAGGCAAATAGTGCCACGAGTAAATTCAAGGCACCGTGCCTGTGTTTCGAGAAAATTGGAGTCATCACGGGGGAGCCAAGATGGAGTGAGCCTGGGTAAAAGAGACACATCCAGCTTGCTGGAATCTCAGAACCTCTATTAAGATTTATAGGCTGTAGGATTCTTTTGGGCTTCAACATTATTCTTAGTAAACCCTTTCTGTCTTCTGTTGTTTATAAAAACTGGCAGCTTTAGCAAAGACAGAAGCTTAAGTTGTAGGTAGCACAATTTAACATAATAGTCCTCGCCTGTCCTCCAAATAGCCTAATGCTGATTTTGCAAAAGGAAAAGAGAAAAGGGGAAGAAAAGCCACATGAAACCACATACCATAGGCTGGGGCTCTGACACGGATGGATGTGGCTGTCACTACAGAAAAGCACTGGTGAAATTTGATTATATTTCTAATGTCAAAATTTACTAACTTTTTAGACTCCCAGGTTCCATTTCTCATTTGCTTTTTCATTTTGTTATCTCAGCACCATCAGGCCCATCACAGAGAGTAATGCACCAATTAGCCCAGGGAGTCACTCACTCAGAAGGGACTTTTTCACCCACAGGGGCCTCCCCTTCCAACTGCCACCAACATGGGCCATGCTACCCTTTATCCAGGATTTCCATGCCTCCCACCAGCACCCCACCTCCTTCCACCTGCCTCCCCCAACTCCATGCAGAGCTCCACCTGGCAGCGTCTGAACACTGATGTGGTATGGACGGCCTTATGACAACCACTCTCCAATAGCCTTATTTCAAATCTCCTTTTGCTATTCATCTTTTTACCAATTTAACCATGATGATCACAGGGTCCTTACTTTTCAAAATCTTCCAGGCTTCATGGTTAAACTGGTAAAAAGATCGGTATCACCTTCTGAACTTCCACTTTAACTTCCATCTTGTTTGAACTTCCCTATCCCATGGTGCCCATCACAGTGCCGTGCCCACAGCAGGGGCGTGATGCAAATACTTTAATATGACAACCTAAGGAACACTGCTTCTGTATCAGGAAGCATCCTTTTCAAAGTGCTCTCCTGCACATCTCCTCATATGAATCTCACAGCCGAGGTGAACAATAATCATTATCATCATTCTCACTTCCCCTGGTTGAAGGAACCTTGCAAAGAAGCAGAGGTGACTTTTCCAATTTCCTAACAGTTCAAGGAGGACTAGGTACCAGAACTCAGGACCCCCAGTCCAGTGCTTGGACCCCTTCTGTACACCAGGCATACCAGGTGGCACATTTATCCTTCTGGATGAACTCAAAACCAGCTTCTTGTGGAATCTTCTATAATAAAGAAAAAAAATGGATTTGTCCACCCATTGATATGTATGCCCTTATATCAGCAAACTGCAGGCATTGAGTTGACCACAGGAAGGTATGTTTAGAGCCTTTTTAGTAGCTAGGTCCATAATGGTCAATCATCACACCTATTTCTTCCTTGAACTCATTCATCTCTTCAAAGCCCATATAAAAGTCCATTTTCCCCCAGGCATCCTTCCAGCCCCCAAAACACAAAGATGAGTAAGGCTGGCTGGCTGTCCTCATAGAACGTACGGACAAGGGCTCTGGCTTTCCAACTCTTTGACTATGATCCACAAGAGTCAATATGGTGACTCAGTTTGTGCACATACATAGCCCTGGGAGGGGGGAGCTTCATAAAGCAAAATTTAGCCTTACTATGTGCAACACACTCTAATATCTTCGATCTTGTCTTATTCTACTTTATTTCATCAGCTCATAAAATGCTATTTGCAACCCACGAAATTCATTTCACCAGCAAATAATGGATTATGACCCACACTTTGAAAACCATTCATCTATTGGGATTATAGAATGACTTAGATTAGGAGTCAGCAAACACTTCCCATCAAGGGCCAGGTATAAATATTTTAGGCTTTGTTGGCCAAGAAGAAAATCAAGGCTATATAGACACAAACATGTGAAAAAAAAATTTTCCACAATTTTCAATTGATGAAATTCATAATATTAAAATAATACAATTTCATAACCCATGTTTAATAATGAGCAGAGTGGAATTTATGGACACTCAAGTCTGAACTTCATCTATTTTCACAGTTCCAAGAAATTATGCTTCTTTTGATTTCTCCAACTATTTAAAAATATAAAAACCCTGTTTAGCTCGTGGGCATATGTAAAGAGGCAGCAGGCCATAGTTGGCCAACTCCTTGCTTAGAGAAGACCACTTTTCATTGATCATCTCTTGGCCATAACACTGATCACCTGCAGGCTGCTTGGATGTCAAAGCTCCTGAACCGTAATCACTTGATAACATAAGTTACCACAGAACCTCATTCACAGGTAAGTCCTCAGGTTGTAAGGGATCGTAAGTGGAACGAATCACTGTATCTGAAGTCTCCACACACACCCTGTCTTCCTGTGCTTTTGGCCAGGTGCCCACAAAGCCAGAGGGGCCAGCAGGGTTCTCAAAGTTTGGGTGGCTGCATATGGCAACCACAGCCCATGGCCCCAGGCTCCCAAGATTGGCTTGAGCCTATGTTGCATGTATGTTCTTTCTGAGGGCAACTGTTCACACAGACACAACACAGCATTCCAAACTTCAGGTTATATTTATGTGTAACAGTAAACTGTAGGAAATCTGAGGCTACTCAAAAAGTTTCCAAGGACACATGTGTTACACAAAACAGTTAGGGGGCCCAAGGAAGATGATGAAAACACAGACACCATGTGAATGTATTCTTTTGCCATGTTGGTAAGGCTTCAAGAATCTACAGTCACCTCTAGAAACAATGTGGACCCAAGGTCATGTTCCATAATGCTTCTTGACTTCTAACTGCATCTCCAGTACTGTGGTCTACAAACTCTGCTGAACATGGTGCCCAGAGCTAGAGTCTACGAGCAAGCTTCGTCACAAAGCCCTGGCAATGCAAGTATTTACAACACAAACGGTCCTTCTGACAGCACAGAGGTGGGTCTTGAACAAAAGCACACACAAATAAGTCAAACTTAAACTCACCTTACCAAATCAACACATATACAGATGGCCAGCGATGCCCAACAAGTAAACATACTGAATCGAACACATCTGAGACTACCAGTAGATATTTTCCATTCTGAAATGACTTACTGCAGAGGTCCTTCCTCCTGCCTGAAGGTTTTCAAGGTCTTAATAATGTATTATTTGTACAAAGAAAAGGGTATCTGTAAAGTTTTAAGTTATTTTATTCTTCAGAGGTTGTTAGCAGTGAAATAAAGCAGTATCTTGTCCCTAGCTCTTTATTAGAGTTTCATTGCTTGGTATTTTTTTCACCCCATCTAGTCTAGTCTTAAAACACATAGGTACATACATACACACACATGCACACCACTCACACACATAGTGACGTCAGACATAGCTTCATAGGCCCAATATCTCTGGCACTAAATGTGAAGCTTGAGGCAAGGTGGCCTTAAGGACTTAAGTATATAAAGACAACTCCTAAGTGCAAACTCTCTAAGGAGAACTTACTGTTCAATTAATCATAAAACAACATTCATAATCATTGTAAAGGGCTTTTTAAAGCTCACAAAATGCTTTCGCTTGGAGCAGCCCTGAGAAAAAGGGATTACTGTCTTCATTTAACAGACAGGGAAAGTGAGGTTGCACAAGAGAGGGCTCCCTATTTTCTGGTGGTAGAAGGAGATAAAGGATTCAGATGAGCAGCCTAGATGATGTACAGAGGTAGAAGGCCTGCATGAGCATATGGGCCAAGGTCTATGCTCTCAAAGGCCTGGAAAGTCAAAGAGAAGAGCAGGAAGGGGAACAGAAGCAGAATTAGATGATATGGGTAGAGGTAATGAAATGGGGCCCCAACCACAAAATAAGTTTCTGTCCATTTGATTTCAGAAAATGGACTGTAACCCATCACTACAAAAGTTGGATACATCTCAAGAAAGTACAAATGGAAAGTATCAAAGTCAAAACCATAAAGCTTTTCATGCTCCAGTGCATCCGGACAATCTTCTAGGTAGCAGGGCAGGATGGTGGGGCAGTTAGGGTGACTTCAGGGAGTGAAAAGGAAACATAATAGCGGTCCCACACTCCATCCATGGCCCAAAGGCTGACATCACATTTTGGGCACACAGAGGAGCTGATTTGTCTAGACACCCTTCCCATCCTTGCCCACCCTTCCTCCCACAGAAAAAGAAGTGTGTTCAGCAGAATCACAGCACATGCACTTTGTTTGTGCTTATTAAATAAAAAGAAAGGATCACCTTCAACTATATTAATGATGGACCGGTGGATGAAGGATGCCTGTGAAAATTCACAACATCTGTTTGCTCCACTCTCTTCGCAGCATGCTGCACCTATTTCTCATGCTTAATGATGCTCAGCCACTCTGCAAGTTTTACGAACAAATGTGTGTTTAGCCACATTCATCATTCTGAATGAGCGTTCTTGATGAAGCCTCCACTGGCCTGTTTCGCTCTTTCTGCTACACTTTAACAAATGACAACTGCTCTACGTATTTTTCATTTGTTAAAAATAAAACGCTAAGTGAAAGATAGGCCTGGAGGATTTTTTTCCCCTTCCCTTTGACTCCCCCAGAAACTTCAACACACACACACACCCCCCTTTGGTATTTCTGTACCCACAGCCCTGTCCCTGAAGAGGGCAGCCTGGAAGACTTTGTCTAGCATCTCTGGTGTCAGAGTACCATTGGTTATGACTCACCTACAGAGTCCTGTCTTAGCAATGGATTTCCTCTCCTTTCTCTAATCACCTACCACTCTTGGAATCTCTATCACCCAGCACATGATTTAAACGTGTGATTTCACTCTTTGCTGGGCAAGACTTTCAACCAGTCAGTGGTCAAGAAATTAGGAACTGCTCTTTGTGCTAGCTGGAACATTTCAAACATACGAGATCACAGAGGAGGAAACAAATAAATACTTAGTTTTTTTGTTTGTTTTGGTGTTGGAGGTTTTTCCCTCTGCACCCACAGCAGGCAGAAGTTCTGGGGCCAGGGACTCAACCCGAGCCAGAGCAGTGACAATGCCAGATCCATAAACCACTGCACCACCAGGGAACTTCAACACTTGTGAAGTTGAAAAATGGACACAATGAACTTCTGAACAGATACTGACTCACAGACTTTGAGAAACTTATGGTTTCCAAAGGAGACAGTTTGGGGGTTGGGGGAATGCACTGGGGGTGTCGGATGGAAATCCTATAAAATTGGATTGTGATGATCATTGTACAACTATAAATGTAATAAATTCATTGAGTAATAAAAAAAAAAAATAAAAGTTGAGCAGTGGTATGACTCTCCAGTTCTCCAGAAGAAATCAAAGTTGCTTGCTTAGTTTTGACCAGCAAGGTAATGTTTAGATTATCACAAACTCAAAAACTTAAGCTAAACCAAAAGGTTCAACTTTTTCATTGTCGAAAAACCTGAACTCACCATGTGAATGACCCAAGGAAATCAGACCAAGATGGCTAGAATCCAAGAGTTTAAAATAGCAAAGTATGTGAAGAAATAATCTTTTCAGAATTTATTTGCAAGTATTCCTGTCATTTAATTATAAGCATGAAGAGCAAGAAAAAATATATATATATATAGCCTCTGTTTTAAATATTCAGAATCACTGGAAATCAGTTTAAATGCCTTTTCATAAGACAATACATTTTCCTCTGCATTTGCAATGCTGAATATTGTATTAGTATTTGTATTGCTTTTGACTCAGCCTGCACTGCAAAACACTTTCAGATGAAATAATCATATTATATATTCAATACAGCTGCACTAGCCTATCACCAGTTTTAACCCCAGTGGTTTCTGGGTTTCTCCCCTCCTGAGGACATTATAAACATTTGAAAATGAAAATGTTTCAGTCATCAAATTCCATTGCTTCTTCTTTCTTTAACCTTCTTCAAAATGCCCCGTTAGTGACTGTGATTTTTTTTACATACTTCATTAACTGAATTATTAGTGTATTAACAATTATTATAAATATAATATATAAATATATATTATATAATAATATAATATATGTAATATGTAATAACGTATGATATATATTTTATATAAAAATATATAAATATAACTAATGTGTTAACTGAATTGAAATGTATTATTTTCAACCTAGTTGAAAAAAAACTGGAATCAGGTATCAAAAGCTGTTAGGACCTATCGACTCAACAACAAAGAAGCTAAACCTTGGGAGTCACAGTGAAGAAATGGTTAAAAGCGTAAATCAAGGAGTTCCCATTGTCGCTCAGCGGAAACAAATCTGATGAGTAACCATGAGGACAGAGGTTCGATCCCTGACCTTACTCAGTGGGTTAAGGATCTGACGTTGCCAAGAGCTGTGGTGTAGGACACTGACGTGGCTCAGATCCCACGTTGCTGTGGCTTTGGCGTAGGCCAGCGGCTACAGCTCTGATTTGACCCCTAGCCTGGGAACCTCCATATGCCATGGGTGTGGCCCTCAAAAAAGAAAAAAAGAAAGAAAGTGTAAATTAAGAACTCTTAACCAGAATCCATCCACATTACACAGGTATTTACGAAGGTCCTCCTCCACAGTTTCCCTGAGGACCACAGTCCACCAAGGAGCCTTGGAATTCTTGAGACCTCAAATCCATTCTCGTCACAAGCTTGGTTGGAGACAGAATAAAGCACATACACTAAAAACAGGTAAAAATTAATCTTGAACTTGTACTGCTTTTTACCCAACCTATTTTGTTTTATAAACAACCAACACTAAAGGTAAAACTACTGTCATGTAGGCAAACATGAAAACATTTTTGACTTTTTTTTTTTTTTTTTTTTGTCTTTTTGCTATTTCTTAGGCCGCTCCCACGGCATATGGAGGTTCCCAGGCTAGGGGTCGAATCGGAGCTGTAACCACCGGCTTACACCAGAGCCACAGCAACACGGGGTCCGAGCCACGTCTGCAACCTACACCACAGCTCACAGCAACGCCGGATCGTTAACCCACTGAGCAAGGGCAGGGACCGAACCCGCAACCTCATGGTTCCTAGTCAGATTCGTTAACCACTGCGCCACGACGGGAACTCCCGCATTTTTGACATTTTAAAAAGACCTTCAAACCTGTAAGTGCTGTATGCAAAGACCCTTTGAAGACCCCCTCCAATCCTACCTCCTCCATAAAGATCTCCCTAACTACCCTCACCCACGGACCTCAAACACAGGCAGAGTGGCCATATATCCACATAATTTAACCCCACCCAGCACCACTGCTCACTCACACATTGCTCTACCCTTTCTACAGTTATAATCTGATCTTCCTAAGGCCTGGGATCACATGTTATATACTTCTTTTCTATCTCTTCTTTTACCTATTCTCAGCACCCCAAACACTACGTTCTCTCTCTAGCAATACTGATATCAATATCAGCACATCAATATAGACACTCATTTATCATATCTTACATACCCAATAAGTTCCCACTTAAGTGTGAAGGAGATCGTTATTCTATTCATTCTTTCAACACATATTAACTAAAGTCCTCTTACTTCGGGTACTATCAGAGATGCAAAGACAGAAACATTCATCTTCGACGCTATAATGTAACTGAAAGAAAAACATTTAAATACACACTAACCAATGCCATTAAAAAATTAAAGACTGGAAATACAACAGGAGTTTAAGAGAGAGAGAGGATCACTTGGAGACAGAGGAAATCAGAGGCTCCATCTATGAGCATGGCATTTGAGCGAATCCTTGAAGGATAAGGAAGATCGTTAGCCTGTGAAAAGGTAAGCAAGAAATTCTAGGCAGAGGCAATAACCCAGGAAAATTGTTAAAGGCTCAAAGGTGAGATCCGCATCTGAGTGGAGACAAGACAGTGCGCTTTTTAAAAACACAAACTCCCATTGTGTGTGGCTGAGACTGGTATCCAAGAGGAAGTAGGTTCAATCCCTGCCACCCCTCAGTGGGTTAAGCATCCGCATCACTGTGAGCTGCGGTGTAGGTCACAGATGCAGCTCGGATCCAGCATTGCTGTGGCTGTGGTGTAGGCCAGCAGCTGCAGCTCCAATTTGACCTCTACCCTAGGAACTTCCATATGCTGCAGGTATGGCCCTAAAAAAAAAAAAAAAAGGCAAAGAATACATACATACATACATACATACACACACAAGATTTAACCAAGCCTTGCAGACTGGTGTAGAAAATCCTATGGCCTTGCCAAAGGGACCTCTTTTCAAATTCTCATCAATCATACTTATTGTCCTTTAGAAGCATATTGCCTATGAGTCCCTAGGGCACAGAGTCCCAGAGAACTGGAGAAAAAAAAAAAATTTCCTCTTCTGAATTCTCCTAGATTCAGTGCTTACATTTCATGACCTAATTTCTTTGAGGCCTCAGCTGGAGTTAACTTCCCTGTTTTGCTTGTGGAGGGCTTAGCACCTGACGCCACCTCCAACTCTCTGGAGCCCTGTAACATGTTGGCTGCAGCAGCCCCCTTTGCAGCTGCGGGGATCCAGCAAAAGCCAATGCACATTTGCTCCCAAGGTTTCTTTCTCCTACTGGAGACACAGACCTTTGGATTACCTTCACCTTTCCACAGCCATAATTCTCACCCTGGAGAGCATAAGAAACTCAGAACTCAGTTTTTACCATCTCAGTCATCCTGACACCCACCCACCCCCCACACTCACACACATTAGACACACGTTAGACAGTGATTTTTTTTTTTTTTTTTTTTTTTTTTTTTTTTTGTTATTCCATCCAAGCACCTTCTAAGAGAAACTACACTTGAGAGCGCTTTTGCTCTGAGTTGATGGGTGCCGATTATAACATATCCACAATCTGACAAAAACGACAACAGAAAACTGAACAGTCACCTCCACGGAAACTCGGCTGATTCACTCCTAACTCTCTGACAACTGGAACTCATCATCATTTCTTTCTCAGGAAGCATTTGATTGCAATGAAAGCCCAGAACCACAGAACCGTAACCGTGGAGAGTCCTGAAGGGCCATGGCGATCACTCAGTTTAATCCCCTCATTTTACAGTTGACAAAACTGAGGTCAGAAGCACCGAAACAGCTTGTTCTAAGTCATACCACTTTTTAGTAGGGCAAGTGAGAAGGAAATCTAGGTCTCCTGACTCCTAAATTAGTTCCTTCCACTATTACCTGCTGCTTATCAACCTTCTCAAAGTTGGGAGAATTCGAAGAATGGCAACATGGTAGGCTGAATACATCCTAATGCCCAGAACCTGCAAATATTACAAGGAAAAAGGGATGCTGCAGATGTGATTAAGTAAAGGATGCTGAGACAGAGGTTAACCTGGATGACCTAGAGGGGCCCAACATGTTCACAAAAATCCTTCTAAGAGGGACATAGGAGATGTCAAAGTCAGAGATGGTGGTATGATGCAAAAAACCTGGATGGAGCAATATTCTTTGGGGTTTTATTCATTTGTTTTGCTTATTTTAGGGCTATACCTGAGACATATGGAAGTCCCCAGGCTAAGGGTCTAATCAAAGCTGCAGCTGCCAGCCTAGAGGAATAGCCACAATAACACAGGACCGGATCAACGTCTGCAACTTACACCACAGCTCATGGCAATGCCTGATCCTTAACCCACTGAATGAGGCCAGGGTTCAAACCCGAGTCCTCATGGATACTAGCACAGGTTCATAACCCACTGAGCCACAACAGGAAATCCCTAAAGTGATATTCTTTGAAGATGGAGAAAGATGATATACTTTGAAGGTGGTTCCAAAGGTCCACCAACCAAGGAATAGATAGTCACAAGGAGCTGGAAAAGGAAAACAAATGGATTCTCCCCCTCAGAGCCTCCTGGAAGAAGCAGCCCTACTAACACCTTGCTTTTTGCCCTATTAAACCCATTTTAAACTGCTGGCCTCCAGAACTTGAAGAGAATTAATTTGTGTAATGCCACTGGTCTGTGGTAATTTGTCGCAGTAGCAATAGGAAACTAACACAGACTTTGGTACCTAGAAGCAGAGTTCTGCTGTGACCAACTAAAAATGTGGAAGTGGCTTTGGGCATCTGATCATGGATAGAAGTTGGAGAAATTTTAAAAAGCATAATAGAAGAGCTGGATTGCCTTAAGCATACCGTTAGTAAAATATTAGCATTAATGACTCCATTAGTGAGGATTCAGAAGGAAGTGAGGGGTGTGGTAGAGAAAATCAGTATTCTCTCAGAGAATACCTAAATTATAATACACAGACTGCCGATAGAAATATGAATGTTAAAGGTGAGAACACAGAAGGAAATGAAGAGCACATTATGGGACACCTGAAGGAAGGGGAATCCTTGTTATATGGAGGCAGAAGGATTAGCTGAATCATGTCCTGCAGTTAGATGGAAAATATAATTCGTAAGCAATAAAGCGGCTATTTAGCTGAGGATATTTCCAAGCAAAATGTTGAAAATAAAGCCTGGTTTCCTCTCGATGTTTGCAGTGAAATGCAAGAAGAAACACATAAAGGGAAGAAAGACTTGTTAACCAAAAAATAACCAAAGCTTCATGATTTCATAAATTCTCAATCTATCCATATTGCAAAAGATGCTAAAATTTAAAGACACACTGTCACGAAAGGATGCTCTGGAGAGAAAGCCAAGAAAGTAAGTAGATAACCTTTGGCTAGTACTTCGAAGGATCCAAAGATCATAGCATTTATTCAGACTGGAGGGCTCTCTCAAGAGATTAGACATGTGACTCGTGAATCCCCTCAACCATGTCAGCAGAAGTCAGAAAAAGAGATAGGGTTATCTGAGAAGGTCTGTGCAGGACCCTCTGGTCTCACAGAATGAATTCCATAACATACACTGGAGACCACAAGGTTTTTGAGAAAGTTCTAGCAGCAGAAATAACACCACTTAGACTGAAAGGTTAAAGAGGATGAAATGAAAGCACTCTGCCAGATAACCAACATTCTACATACAAGAGGCAACTGATAAAACCACTCAGCTGTAAACACGTGCTACCTTTCATAAAAAAAGAGCTGCAGACCCAGAAGGTAGCACCTCAAGCCACAGCACAGACAATTAGTCCCAGATTTTAAAACCTAATACAGCTGACTCTGCTGGATTTAAATTGTGTAATTGGTGAATTACTCTGTTTTCCTCTCATTTTCTCCATTTTCCAATGGAATGTCTAAAAAACTGTTTTCTTTTGTCTATCCCACCAGTGTATTTTGGGAGCAGATAACTTACTTCTAGTTCCAAAGGTCCACAGATGGACAGTAACTTTG
The DNA here is from genome assembly GCF_054392235.1 of Sus scrofa. Lineage (NCBI taxonomy): Eukaryota > Metazoa > Chordata > Mammalia > Artiodactyla > Suidae > Sus > Sus scrofa. The sequence continues at coordinate 100,565,644 of NC_139396.1, read as the reverse complement.
CTGCAGAGTGGACTCTACTCAGAGCCTCATCCATGGCTAATACAGATGACTGAGGTCATGAAATTTGATACTTTTGAGCTGATGAGACTTAGATAGTATTCTCTACTTGAAGCTGTTAATAGTTGAGATTTTGGGGGACCTTGGGATGAGGTTAATGTGCTTTTTATGTGAGGTTGTTATACATCTTTGGGAGATGAAGACAGATTATATTTATCTTGTGGGGTTTTTTTGTTGTTGTTTGCTTGTTTTGTTTGTTTTTGGCTGCACCAGTGGCAATGTGGAAGTTTCCGGGCCAGAATCAGGAATCCAAGCTGCAGTTACAACCTACAGCTGTGGCAATACCAGATCCTTAATCCACTGTGCCAGGCCATGGATCAAACCCGCAGTGCTGCAGACCCTTAACCCATTGCACCACAGTGGGAATGCCTATATTTGTGTTTTGACATCCTACTAAGTTTGTGGCAATTTGTAACAGCAGCACTAGGAACTAATGAAGCAGGAAGAGAAGACGTAATCAGAAGGGGGGCCACCCCCACAAGTGATCTTACTTACAGAGAGATCACAGCCCTTGGAAATAAGGAGGAACCATCTTTATCTTCTTGCTACACCATCCTAGTCCTCAGAGATCTTGGAACATGAGATGCTCTCCAGAATGCCTTTCATGTCCTAACATCTGGTTGCACTACTCCTGTAAAAGCCCTTTGTCTTGTGCTAGTTAGGTATTTCATGACATGTCATCAATAGGATAATGATTTTTCTGATTAAAATTAGAAAGCAGTAGACAAGATTTTCTGTGTTATTTTCAGTGCAAGAAATTGGCTGGGAGATTCCAAAACTAGTTATCAAAATGTTTAGATTTTCTAGACATTTCAATAGTTTAGAGGAAAAGGGACAAAATATTTAAAAAGAGACTTCCACAGAAAGTTCACAAACAATGTGGGCATGTGGAGGCAAGACTCAAATCTCTCATAAGCACAAAGGCCAACAAGAGACACAGGGGTCAAATGCAGTCGACTAAAGCAAAATAATGATTATCTCTACCTCCTAAGTACCAGCTAGCTTCCTGGAGCATCAAACAGGCCATTTCGCTCATAAGAGCCTCTCAAGGGAAGGACTGAAATAGACATTTTAAGGGGTTAGATACATTTTCCCCAGTAATCTTCATAAAGAGATAAATGACCAGGCTAGAACCCCAAAACACTTCCTATTCTACCATGCTGCCAAATAACTGGATCTGGAGATAACTGGTCAGAGAATATCTGTGATGAGAAGAGCTGGAAGGAGAAAAGTCTTTTGACTGGGCATAGGCTGAGTAGACACTTCCGAAGGCAAGAGCAGAGAAAAAATTATTTTCATGATGAAATAACCAAATAAAGTTGAGATACGAGCAGTCAATTGACATCTCTCAGCAGCGAAAGGTTTGGCTTATTCAAAAGCTTATGAATTAGGTATTCAACATTCATTCAACAAACACTTATTTTAGAGACCAAGTGCCAAGTTAGTTACCAATGAATTTAACACCCATAAGACAGCATTACCTGTTATCCAAAGGAACTTAAGAATGAACAAAGAACTTAGAGAAGAAGGATCAATTTCATTAATTTATCTGAATCTTCTTTCTGGAAACCCTAAGGTGATTAATGAATCTCCAAAAGTGTTAATAACATATTTTTAAGGATAAATAAATCTATTTTCTTCTTCAAAAATGATACAACTGACCTTGAAGGTTGATTCTCAACAGCAGAATGGGGTAAAAAATAAAGTGGAAAAAGTGAATGTTGGCTTGCTTTCAATATCCTAAAATTTTTCATGTTTCCTCTTTGAAGAGTCTTTTCAAATACAATCTCTCGTGGAAGTGACACCAATGGAGAAAAGTTAAAAGGCCACACACATCCCATCAAAGCAAGGAACGTTCTCATGAGAGCTCTTCATCCATGGACAGCTGCTTCTCAAAGTGCTTAGCTCCTCACCCCTTGAAGGTTCCAATGAGAGGTGATCAACTGTCAGGGGTGGCATGAGATGGATGCTTCTTTGGGATGGTAAGCTAGAAAGGGTAACCTCCCAAGTCCAGCTGAGATTTCTGTGGTGAATGGACCACCATCTCATGGGAAGGGGTCAGCAGACCATCTAAAGCCATTCAGCTCATGCAACATTTAAAGAATGTTCATTTGCCAGGACTAACCTTGGCATCTAGTGCTAGAGGTCATCTTGTCACAGGACCTCTAGGTGATACAAGTTGTCTAAGTACACCCAAACAAGTCCTTCACCTTGGCCGGCCATAGTCCCTAACCCTGCAGGCTGAATGGCAGGACCAGCTGACCCCAAAAAGCTTCTGGAAGCCCCCTGTTTCCACAGTTCCACATCTCACTTACCTGTCTGTCTGAGTAAATTACTGCAAGAAGTACCTCCCTCAAAGACCTCTAATAAAAAGAGATTCAAGAGGACAACAGCGAAGTAGAGTAGCGTTCATGAGAACTCTGAGATGAAAATTCCCAGTCTGCCTTAATGCTGGAGAATTTACTTTAGGATGTAAAAATAACACGTACTGCTATATTTCTTCACTTTATTTGCTCTCCTCTGCAGAGATTACTGCTGTGTGCGCAGCGTCATAAGAGTGGAGAAGGTCAGGTTGACAAAACTTCTTGGTGGGGAATAATCTTTAGCCCTCCAAATATACACGCCTTGCAACTTCCAGGCCACAAAAGCAAACTCTGGCTTGGAAAATGCCAAGTCTCATCTCCAAAGAAACTCAATAACTTCCAAGTGGCCTCAAGTTCACATCTGTGTGGTTATAATAAACCGTTAAAAACATTAAGGAATAATTCAGATGGAAAGAGCTTTCAAGGTTTTCATTTTTTTCTCCTTCTCAGTTTTGGCAAAGACAACCTAAACCTCAGGGAAGAAAATGCCTGCTAAAGAAAATAGGAAAATGATCAAATTAGACCTAGCTGAACTTATTTTTCATCTACCAACAACTTCTTAAGAAAATGATAATATTTATGCAGCAAAAAACGATATTTCATACCTTCTCCATGGAAGAAAATGTTCTTATTTTCAGGCTTCAGACAGTTTGAGAAGGTTCTAAAGAATCAGGTCCCCCACCCCCGCAAGGAGGAGAGTCCTCTCAAACCGAACATGAAAAGTGTTTGGAAGTTTGGGCAGAGTTCAAAGGAAACGGTATAGGGCACAAGGAGCTCTATTCAACACATCAGTCCCAAGACTGTATTTAAAAGCCAGAAAGGAAAACGAGTTTGAGGAGCATGTGAGCAAAGTTACTATGTTCCCCGAAAATAATTGCCCATCAACAACACCAGCTTTTAGTCTGCAGTTCTAAGAGAGCCCAAACCCTCTGAAGAATCCCAGCCCATCCCGGAATGAAGGCCCCACTGCAGAATGTTACAACAGCTGGAACACCAAAGATCACCATCTTTCAGACCTCATATGAAGCCACAGCATGATAAACAAATTCAATAAAATTACGAATTGGCAAACTGTTTGCAACAAATGTTATTTCCTGGATAACAAGATGGATAACGTACATTCTGCAACATATGCGAGGAATTATTGAAAACAGATGTAAATGTTCTCCAACTTGAGTCTTTCTTTGGCTCAAATCTGAATACGTTGATTTTACACTTTGCTTTACAGCCCTGCCCTGAAGAGCCTCAAATAGTAACCCTTGTAATGAACAGAAGACCTTTGAGGAAGATGTGTCTGCTGTCCTCCTCTATTTGATAACATTTGGGATGGGGAGGGTAGTTGTCCCCAGAGCCCTTCCCAATGATGCCCAATGAAACGGAACTGGAACGCTGAATGAAAAAGCAAAATCAACAAAGAACTGCCAATAGGGGATTATAATTAAATATAAATGGCCCTGGTTCTAAAAGTCCTTTTTACACCTGTCCTGTAAAGAATGCCCATGACACCCTCCAGCCCCACCCTTCCACCTCAAAAACCAAAACCTTCCCCTTAGCTAAGTACCACATCCATGTTAGCTGTTTTCCTCTGTCCACCCTCCCCAGGGACTCGCCCAGGTGGCAGGGGCAGCCATATCACTGCATTCTACCTGCCACACAATCAAGATTTTTCTAATTGTAAGGGAAACAGTCTCCTGAGCACACACAAAACCATGCAATGTGCAGTCATCACATTTGGAAATGGGGGCCCAGAGAGGTATTTTCCATGAAAAGTAATTTACATTTTTTTCAGCTACAAATACATCTTTTCTTCTAAGAAGAATCATCTGTACAACAGATTTGTATCTGAAAATAGAAGACTGGATTTATGCAAAAAATGATCTCAGGGGATCATCGCAGAAACACACAAAAAAAGTAATTTTCTGCCAAAATTACACGGAGCACTCACAAGAGATGTTTTTCAAACATGACCACTAAACACATAAAATACACAAATGAAATGAATTAATACAAACCAAGAGTTCTATGGCGATCTTAAGAGTTTGGGGATGTCAGACAGAACATCAGAATACAATCCTTGGGTTTAGAAATTACAGAAATGTCAACGCCCATGAGTTTTACATGAGAAAGAACCTCTTCGGCTTTTGCAAGGATTGGCCTCTCCCATTTATTTCAACATACCTCTGACATATGAGACACTGAAGTTAATTCTCTGAAATGCCTCAACTGTGTTAATCTTCCCCAATACGAAATCATTACTATCTCCCCTAGAAGAGATGAGTGAACTGAATTCTACTTTTTTTTTTAAGGGCTGCACCCACAGCATATGGAGGTTCCCAGGCTAGGGGTTGAATCAGGGCTATAGCCATTGGCCTTCTCCAAAGTCACAGCAACGCCAGCTCCAAGCTATGTCTGTGCTCCACACCACAGCTCACAGCAAGGCCAGATCTATTGAGTGAGGCCAGGGATCGAACCTGCCTCCTCATGGATGCTGGTCAGATTGGTTTCCACTGAGCCACGACAGGAACTCCCAGAATTCTACAACTTTCAAAACAGTAATTTTAAAAGAAAGAGCTCCACAGGCCCAGATTCATTCCGGAACCTGAGCCAGCCCAGGAAGGTAGCCTAAAAGGGGTGTGACCTGGGCCATTTGCAAATCAAATAACAAGGCAGGTGGGGAGGGGGGTGGGAGGTAGGGGTCAAGGGTCACTTTTAATTTCTCTACTTTTCAAAATTAGCAATTCCCTATCACTCTGTGTGTGACCAAAACCAGAAAGGTCAAACAGAAGGAGTTGTGGGCCAGGAGTTGAGATATTGGGATCTTTAAGACCAAGCCTGCACTCAACAAGCACTAACTTGAGGCAATTCATTAACCTTTGGGAGGCCTCAGAAAGAAAAAAATTATACAAAAACGTCTCCTAAGACTCTGTCTAGCTTTAACAGCTAATGTGTGGTAGATAAAGCCCAGTAGGATTAAGCAGGAATCACTCCTTAATAATTTCTGAGGAGGTCAAATTCCACCTATGTTATAAGAATGAACCCAGAATCACTTCTGAGGCCCCCCAAAGCCACATGGCACTTTTTCTTCTACCAGAAGATAGGAAATAAGCTCTGTTTTATAGACTAGAAAGGGAGCAGGAGACAGAGACAGTCCCACCTCTATCTGTCTTCACTTTGACGTTACACATGCAGCTGCTGTTTATGCTGGCTGTCCTCCTTTGATTTCCGCTATAGTTTGCGGCACGAGGGTCACTGGGTAACCTCTGCCTTCAAGACTCTTATGAGCTCTCAACCCCCAGGCCAACAGTGCCTATGTATCTGGCAGGCGCTCTCTGACAGCCTCCAGCACTTGGCAAGAGGAGATCGAAAAGATGCAGAATAATGTCAACTCGAATAGTAATCTGTTAGGTGAATGGTTCTGTTGCTTACTACACAAGAGTAGGTTATGGTTTCATATATCACATTCAATGCGCAATAGATATTTTTTTCAACCATTCATATTAAACTGGTGTAAATGTTTTTATTCCTTGCCACATTTCTGGGTGGTAAGCTCAGGCTCTCCCAGGAATTTGTTTGCTTTAAAATGCCATGCATCTCCAGGCGGCCTTACCTCATAAAAAATGGGCACGTCTTCTAAATGAATTTCCCCTTTTTTGCAGTTAATAACTAACCAATGCAGCAGAAATACACCATGTGTGAAGCCCTGTTTACTATAGGTGGTAAATCACGTGTGTAACGTCCTGTAATTCATTCTGAAGACTGTGACTCCATTCACTGTTACGGGCTTTGCCCAGTGCTGGCAAGCATTAATACCACCTAAAGCTTGTGTTGAATTTGATTCTGATGCAGGGTCTTGTCCCAGGAAATGCATTTAATTGGGAGGCTGGGGGGAAGAAAGGGGGAAGGAATTTTTAAGGAGGCACATGCCAGTGTACACTTTGGAACGAAGACACAGACCTTCCCGAGGCCCCTGGCCACGGTCAGTCGCAGGAGAATGCTCTGGTCCAGGTAAGGTCAGCTCTGGCCGCTTGTGCTGTTCATCTTTATGCTCCATCCCTCCACTCCCCAAAGCTTACACTTAGCCAGGTAAAAACTCACTTCCCAAGGTGTCGGCTGATAACTAAAGCGTGAAGACTGCACACCTCCCTGAAATAGCTTCTCGATGATGAGAACTCTTGGGTCAAAAATGCCTTTAGGAGCCCAAATTATTGAAATGTACTATGGCTGCCCATTGGAGCAAATGAGCCTGTATTTAGTCACTCCCTAACCTTGTCCCTACTTACCAGCCATCACTCTGTGGCCTTAATGGAAAACCTTTAAAGATGTAGGAATCATAAGCAATGTTTACACACTGCTCCACTGGATGGAAAAGGGTTCCAACCCTGCCTTCCATCCAGGGTCAGTTTTCTGGCTCTACAGTCTCTCTTCTAGAACTTCCAAGAGTAGAGGGGCCTGAGGTTTACAACTTGTTCAGAGAAGAAAGTCTGGAGATAAAGGGAAGCACGTGCTTAAACACCTCTGAGACATCAGGGGACCCTTGGTTTTCTCTCCTTGCCAAAGGGAGTGACTCACAGGTTAAAAGTTAGGGCCTCTGGGACTGCCCTTAGGTCCTGCTCTATCTTTCAGAATCCTTTAGACCACAGTTTAGCAATCTTTCTCTGCAAAGGTCCAGATAATATTTGTGGTTCTGAGAGTCACTGTGGCATGAAAATAGCCACAGACAACACATCAACAAATGGTCATGGCTGGGTGCCAATAAAACTTTATTTACAAAAACAGGCTATAGGCCATAGTTTGCTGAACCCTCACCTAGACAAGTGCTGTCCAAGAGAAGCACAAGCCTCAAAGATATTTTAAAATTTTCCAGTGGCCACATTACAAAGGTAAAGAAAAATGGGTAGAATATCAGTTTAATAATATATCTTATTTGATATGATATATCTATAATATTATCATTTAGACATGTAATTAAAATAAAAGAGCTGTCAGGAGATATTTTGCATTCTTTTTCCATTGTCTTCTCAATTCTCAGTCCTCTTAACAGCACATCTCAATTTGCCACCTTTCATTAGCTCAATTGGCATATGTGACTAGTGGCTACCATATTTGACAGTGCAGGGGTAGACCAACCAACACTTCCTTGCCCGTTTAAGGTGCCATATGGAATAATTAGGGTCCTCCTGACCACTAGAGGGCCATCTGCATCATCTCACAAGAAGGGTCCCACGTCCCCGACATATCTAGGACATCAGCAGAGCTGCAGCTGCCAACACAGTGACCGGCCCGCCAGTCACCAAACTTCAGAGAAAAATGTTGAGAACATTTCCCATAATTGGCACATTTCTACAAGAGGCCTTTTTGGTTAGTTAAAAAAAGTAAGGCAAATTTAAAGGCATTTGAGGAGAGCAATTGAACACTAAAAGCATTTTCCCCAAAACAATAACAACGACAAAAAAAAAACCTTTTCATTGCTTGAATTCTGCTTTCTCTACCCTCCTTCTACTCCTCAAAAATCTCATGTGACTGACTTAATATATTTTCCTATTGGATCTATGGGTAACACCTTCCCACTACTATCAATAGCAAACTCTCACTTTTAAAGTGTCTCTTTAATTTTGACAAATATTCAGGAAATGTCCACTGCTGGTGACCTTTTAAGTGCGAGGGCCCCCAAAGATGCCCTTTTCCCACCTCTGCTCCTGTTGTTTAAACATAACCCTCCTCCCTCAGACAAAGGTTTGTTTAGTAGGATAGAAGGAGGGAGGAAGTTGAGAGAGATTTCACTACAATTTTTATTGTAATAAAAAGCCATCAAGACATTTGCTTTCTTTCCCTATGTTTTCAGCCTACACAAGATTCTTTTTAAAAGCATTTTCTCAAATGTGCCTAAAGTAATCTTTTCCACAGGGAAACACAAACCCAACAAAACAGCCCTTTGTTTCAACTAGTGTTTAGCAAATAGAAAATAGCAATACCTGGCATGAAGTCTCAGGCTAAAGGAAGTTGGGGAGGCCAAACTAACTTTTCACATGGCCCCCACTTCACTCATGAGGGGACTTGAATGCCAACTAATGGATCTCAGCATGCTTGGCCATACCAGCTGCCATGACGTCATCAGTACTAGCAGCCAGCATCCATAAAAGAGACCTCCCCCGGGGGTGGGGGGGAAGCAGGAAGAGCAGCAGAAGAAAGCCAGGAGTTCTCCTCAGTCCCATGAGGGGTCTGCAATCTGCCTGTGATGCGGATTGGAACAAACACTGGGCCAGTCATCAGGAAACTTGCATCCCTCCAAGTGTTCAAGAGTTGGCACCATGGCCACTTGGCAGGAAGATGGGAAGTGGAGGTGGGCATCTTTGGAGGAGGGCATGATGCTGGCCTAAAGCCAGTCTCAAACCCAAGATGGTGAGTCTGTGATTTAAAAAGATCTCATCTCCCTAGACACTGATTATCCAAATCACCCACACACCATTCAGTTTCCTCAAGAGTAAGCGAGAGGGATTCTACTACCTGGAAGGGTTGCAAAAGGTCAAAATAGGACCCTGCAGAGTGCCCAGCATGGAATAGATACTGGATCTATGACAGTAACTATATATCATTATCTGTGAAATCAGGCAATGGGACAAGATGGCCCCACACAAGCTGGCTGGGGAGACACCGCTGGCAGCCAACCCCAAACCCTCAGGCAGCATCTCCATCTTTGCTGGCACAGTTGACCTTGCTCCCTCTCATTCTCCCCTAAAGCTAAGGCACGGGCATATGGCAAATTGTGGCTGACAGGGCACAAAAGGATTTTTTCCAGGAGACATTTTTAACAGGATATCTCAAATAAAGATAAAAAGGAGTGTGCAGAAGGAAACATCACTCCCACTTCTTCAGCATAGTATTACCGTGCATGTCTGTCATCCACAGAACCATCACCCTCAGGTTGTGGCCATGAAGAAACAAGCCTAAGCACCAAGCCAATATGCTAAGTCGGCCAAGAAAAAGATGGAAGGAGTCTTGGCTCTTGATGTCAATCACTGGACCAAGCCCTTAACTGCCTAACTTAGCTTTTCTCTTATGTGACATAGAAGATGTCCTCCATGTTTAAGCCATTTTTTCTTGAGTCTTATGTTATGGTAAAGTGTATTTTACCTACAACACTATTATGAGTAAAAATTGAACTTATTAATCTCATCATTCTAACATCTTCCTATGATTCAATTTGTCTTGCCCTTCCTCAGCTTCCTGACAGACTCCCAAGACATGTGTCTCTTGGCTCTAATACACACCACACTCGTCATCTTTGTGTCTTAACACATTTCACTATGGCAACTTGGAATATATCCTTCCTGCCTCGTCTACTCACCTTCACTCCTTTCTTTGGAGCCAAATTCAAGTCTCAATTATTCTAAAATGCCTTTTCTGACCACTTCTAGGACATAATATTTCTTCCACATTCATTTTTATAGCTCGCATAGGTTGTATCACAGAGTATATCATAAAATCATAGAATCAGAGAACAAGGGTTATTTTGTCCAACTTGTCAGGTGAGGAGACAATTTCCTCAGATAACATCCTATGGTAGAGATGATCAGCCTACCTCATATTAAGTAATTTCAGGATAGGGAGTTTGCCGTTTTACAAGAGCAACTCATTATACTAGCAGAAGCTTTCTTATATTAAAACGTGATGCCTTGTAACTGTCAGGTGTGGGTCCCCTGGGGTATTCTGGGTTGACTTCTAGACTCACAACCCCTATGTCAAGGACAGAGGCACTGCCTTATTCATATTTGTGTCCCCAGCATTTAACATTGTGATGGGCACATCCTAGGCATATATATTGCCAAATAAATGATAGAGCTGATCCCATCATCATTAGTATTAAGGCCAGGAGCAGACCATGCCTCAATATAGATCAAACTTTCTCTCTCCAATTTGTAGAACTTGGAGTTAAGACTGCATATCAGTATCTAAGGGGTATGTGAACTGAAGGTCCATATGGTTTGCCCATGAAAATATGACTGCAGAGGAAGACAACAGGGTGGAAAGAGAGTAAGTAAATGTATTATGAGAATGGAAAGGAGCTCTGCACAACTTCTAAGAGCTGAAGGAGATGTAGCACTGGAGAGGTTTCTAGGCTCTTATTCCCCATGGCTATGCATTTAGAGTTGGGGCTCCATAGGATGACTCTATGTCTCACATCTGTATACTAATTCCTGGCTTTCACTTCAACAAGACTGAGTGGGTTTCTGAATGCGTTTCTGTCACTTACGACCAGAAGAGCCTTGGCCAAGGCTCTTAACTACTCAGTGTGAAAGTATGTGTGAACGTTTATGAAAGCCATTCTAAAACAAACCAGCTAGAAGCAAAGAAATGCAACAGACGAACTACAACCCTTGACCAAAACATATTCGAGCAATTGGGCAAAATCACAACTCCTCTTTCTTCCCATGTAAGAAAAGTGACTCATACCTTCCTAAAGCAGTCAACAGTTGAGCAAACCTGCAGTCATCCCACCCCCAACTTCCCCTCCAAGAACCTGGGTCAATCCCACAGGTTTTACCTTCCCAAAGAGTTTCAGCTGCTTTGAGCTCACATCACAACACAGCAGACACTGACTGTAATGGCAACTCTAGTCCTTGGCTCCTTCTTACTTCCCTTGGAGTCCCTGACTTCCTTTCTGGTGACTCACGTGTTCTTTTGGAGCACCTCACCTTATGAAACCTTTACGGGATATTTCCAACCATAGAACTACTCAACTAAAAGGCCCCCAAATTTCAAGACCTAAGAATCAGTAACCATACTGGCAAAATGATAAGCAGCTAGAGATACCTGAGATAGACAATGCCAATTGAAATGCCAATAACACCACATGAAAGACTGTATGTCCTACAAAATCAATAAAACTCTCTCCAATCTTGAGTCCATCATTCAGCGCTTATTAAGTCTTCTCCAGACTGCTGGGGTTCAATCTCACATCTGCTCTTTACCAGTAATAGAGTCTTAGGCAAATGATGGTTATCTCAGCACCTATGTTACCTCTCCTGTCATAGGTTATAGTGATGAGTAAATGAGTTAATACTTATAAAGCACTTTAAGTTCCTGGCCCATAGCATTGAATAAATGCTAATTAGTAAATCAGCCAAGGTAGGCTAGCCTACTCCACAATAACAAATACATCTTAAAGCTTAGTAGCTTAGGACAACAAACAGTTGCTTCTCTCTCATTCTACATGTCCAGTGGGGCTTGGCTAGCGAGGAGGTGCCTCTGGTCATGGTAGCCATTTAGGGAATCAAGCTTACAGAGCCTCCAGCATCTTATAATGCTGGTCTTTCCATAAAAGGCTTTAGGGTTTATCATAGCATAAGAAACATCTACTGTTGACTGGGTCTTAAATGATTCTGACTGAAAGTGACACACATCACTCTGCTCCCACTGATTTGACCAAAGCAAGGCATACCTGACTGCAAGAGGGAGGGGACATGCAATGATCCCACGTACACAGAAGGAGAGGAGAACTAGAAATGCAAAGAATTAGCGCTTATTAGCGAGCACTAATAAGATCCACCACAACTACGTATTATTACTCTATTCCAGACCCTATGCTAGACATTCACATTCTATCATACATTGAAATTACTCTAATATGATACTTTCAGGTAACAAAACCATGGCTTTATGCCGGACATTTGGCTTTAATTTCTCTGCACGTGTGTGTGGAGAGAATTCATTTTCGATGCTGAGTCTGGTGAACAATAATTTTTAAAAATGCCAGGTAGTTCAGTTGAGGGATTCCTCAAACCAGCTGCTTGGTAACAGGCAGAAAAGTACCAGGAGGATGGCCTAAACTGACTTGTTGTTTCATAGTAGAGAACTTTCTGAATAATAGATTACTTTCTCTATACTCAGAAAACCAATGGGCACAAGTGTTTTTTGCTTTTTGGGCTTTTTTGTGACCAACATTTCTGTTGTTTTCAAAGAAATTACTGTAAACAGAAAGAACAGTGTGAAGATGCACTTAGAGCTCCAATAATGTGCAACAATTTTCTTAAAACTGCAGGAGGAAAAAAAAAATCGACTGAAACATGAAAATTTAAAGCCCTATTACCCGCATTTCGCTCTGTAACATCCCAGTTCCCATCACTTCTAACACGCATCTTAAGTGTGCTAATTGGAAAGGCTCTGCCATGTATACAGCTCTGTTTTCAAGATGACAACTGCTTTGCTTTTATCACTGGGCTCAATACCAAGAGGGGAATCATTTTCAAAATTCAAAGCGTTTTGATCTGGCTGTGTCAATCAGCTGCCTGCACTCGGCTGGGATTCTGTCTTAGAAAAAAGCACATGAACACTTCAGGCAGTGGGGCCAAAGCGAGGGAAAGGAAGGCATCCCTGAATGGCCGAGTGGGGAAAGGGTGTCCTAAGATTTAAAAACAAACAAACAAACAAAAAACCAGAAGTCCAATAACTGAAAAGGCTGCCAAATTATCCCCACCCCCACCTCCCAGAAAAGCTCACTAACTATGCTGGAAATGTTTATTGAAAAGAACATCATTAACTAATAAATCCCAGAAAGGAACACTCGGGCAGCTTAAGTACCACCCAGGAAAATAAGCAGAGACTTTGTCGGTTTACACTCCTCTCCTCCCAAATGACAAAAACATTGGGCAGATGACAGCTGATGTGTGGTCTGGTGAGTGACTCATGCCCATGAAGAACTCACAAAAAAACAAGACTAATCCATGTTTCTGTGAGTCACTCTATGTAGAGCCCTCTCTGCCAGACAGAAAAGCAGGATCTTCCAGCGAAAGGGCTCTGAACCCAGGAGAAGGACCTGTTCACTGTTCCCCTGCACAAGTGGTACTCCAGTTTACATGCGTAGGACTGAGGCTACAGGAAGGACACCAAACCCTCCAAGGAAAGCAGAAAGGTAAATTCGGGAACACCAATGCTTCCTGATGGGGACAAATGGATGAATTCTCTACATTGGGGACCACACATTTCAATTTTCACCAAGCTGTCCATTACGATGAAGATCCAGCATTGCAACCAAGCAGAGCTTTCTCTAGGGTGATACAAAGAAGTGATATTTTGATCACACCTTCAACACAACTGCTGGAACAAGCAGCGGATCAGTGAAAGGCAGCAGCAAGTACATAACCCTGTCTTCCAACCAAGAGTTCTCAATGCAGGATTCATGATGGGCGAACTCTGGACATGTGAAATTCCATGCAAATTTGTATCCACGAGACTCCTGCAGTACTGCAGCATTTACTGCTGAAGAAAACTCACCTCGAAGTGGACACTTGCAGTTTAGTTCAAACCCACATTGTTCAAGAGTCAACTCTATTTTATATTTTTTTAGGACTCAGTTTCTCAAATAAACCTGCTGAGTAAAGCATTTCTGTTCTAGATCCATCCAAAGAATTTCACTCTCCATTTCCAAGTACAAACCCTAAACTCTCTTGGAAAAAGCCAAAAGATCGATGTCTGAGCTTGTTCTAACTTGGCAAGTCTCCTTACATTTGGAACAGTGGTTCTAAAGCTTAGCTGGTTGCATGGAACTCATTTGGGAAGCTTTTCAAAATGCAGACTCTCAGCTTTCCCACAAGAGATGTTCATTTAAGTCCTACGTGACTGAGATGTAAGAAGTCTGCAGACTACCCTTCAACAAACTCTGGTCTGATGGTTTCACCCTATGGATCAGGCGGGCACTGCAGGCAACTCTGAATGGACCTCTTTTAAGAGAGAACCTCACGAACGCCAAGGGCCTCCCCTGCACTCTCCTGGTGCTGCTGTCTGCAGCTCTGCTGCCATCTTCCCAGCATGCTACACACCCCTCTCACTCTGGGTCACCCATCCTCAGATTGGCCTGGCCCTCAGCATCTTGCCTATTCCCATTCTGCTAACATGACCCATGCTGCCCAGGCTGTCTATAACACGTGTGAGGTCCTCACTTGTCTGAGGTTGTTCTGAGGAAGCCTGTTCATGTTCCAGGAGTCACAGTGACTCTCATCCAGGACACTCTGGATTCTCCCCAAGGGTCTGACACTGTCATGACCTGTGGACATGTGCTCGCCCCAATTATCTCCTGTCCATCAGTTCTGCTCCTACCTCTGTTCGCCTGGCACAGAGTCAGAGATGGACTAATCATATAACCTAATTATTGCCTAATGAAAATGGCAAGGTATGGGGGAATGGGTATGGGAACAAGGTGTGCCACTTGCTGCCAAGCACACAGAGCCTATGTCCCTGAGTTTCAAAGTCTCCTACTCACCTCTCAACTAAACTAGCCAACACAGACTTACAGAGATAATCAGGCTTCAAAGAAAGTGTGTGTGAATAATGGAAACAAACAAAAAATAGATTCTAGAAGCTCTATCAATAACTGCTGGCTGGATTCCCACTTCACCACATAACTATAAATCCATACTCACTAAGGACTGTATCACAGATTATAAATACCTGTTTATATCATGTCACCACATTCAGAATTGCCCCCAGAAAATCATTAACTGGCCAAGAAAGTTTGCAGTTTGGAAGATGGTAGTAATGAAATGCTCCTCTCTGCATTTCCTACTCACGGTCGAAAGCACAGAAAGAAATCTCTAAATATATATGTATTTTTAGCACACAGTCATAAATATCTACCACTCTTCCCAAAGACACACTGCACGTGCTAATTTACACCAGGCTGCTAACTTTTTGTTTCATGCTATATTGATGGACTTGACAGTTTTTCGAAGAGTTTATAACTGCAGCAGTGTTGATCTTATTTAAAGAGAATATTAAATCAAATCCCTTGTCATCGGCATAAAATCTCCTATAGCATCAACAAAAGGCGGCAGTTTTTATTGACTCCCTGATACAAAAGACATATGAAGTGGACGGCTGCTGCTCTGCCAAAAAAAAAAAAGAAAAAAAGAAAAAAAATCACAATTAAAGCCTCATGAAAACTATTAGTCACTGTAAAGGTCATCATCGACTTTTAATGGCATCCTAGAGGGAAACAATATGCTTCCACATCAAGGGCAAAGAGAATAAAATACTGCATTTCCAAGTCAAGGACTGCAGAATACCAAGAAGCCTTATATAAATACTTGTTGTATCAAAAGGCAACCCTAATACAACATAATTCCAATCACTCGATTCACTCTTCACATTCATGATGAGGGAACTGCCAGGGGGACCAGTGATGAAAAATGCAGGCACACAACCAGATGTGCTCAGTCTTGCTGAATGAGCCAGCACAGGAAGTGGATCTGCTACATGGCAAAGGGTTTTCATTCTTCTAGACCAATGGAAGAAGAGGGACCACTGACTGACCCGGAAGTAGCGATGAGGATGTGAGCTCCATTTCTGCCAGAAATGAGCAGGTCACTGCCCCCTGACCCTGACTCTCAGCTTACCTGTAAAGAGACTGAATCTAGTTTCTGATTCCTCCGTGATCAGCGAGAGCACACAGACATAGTCTTGCTTGCTACCTCTGATCATTGGGGTGACATCTCTCAGTTTCCTGAGTCTTAAAAGGAGAGGGATACTACATTGAGGAGGATTCTGAGTCAGAATCTAGGCACAGCAGGAAAGACTGTCCTGGTGATTTAACTCCAGGGGTGGCAGAAGGCGCATGGCAGCAGCCCAGCCAGCTCTTAGCCTAAAATGCTAAAGTTGTCTAAGATCCACCCCAAGAGCATTGCAGAGAGCACCTAATACATAATCAATGACTCATCTGAGAGAAACTGCTCTGTCTTCAACCAAGGCCCTCCACAAAGCTCAGACCTCGGCAGGGGATGGGGATGGTGCTTATCAGTAAAGCACAACAATGCCATGAAAACAACCAGGAAGCCAACCCTTTGAATTCCATCTGTGTTTGCTCACACTCTGGGGCCTTGGGATCTCCTCCAAAAATCTCCTAATCAGAAAGGAACATGCAGCTCTTTTCATCAAATGTGTTAGATGAATTTATTCAGTAAGGAATTCCTAAGGATACACTCCATGCAGAGGGCTGAATCTTCCAATGTGAGGAGGCCAGCAGGAAGGCTGTGGGCAAAGGAGTTAAGAGCTTGAGCCTTGGGCTGAAATGACCAGGCTTCCAAACCCAGCTCCTCCACTTGCCAGCTTTGTGTTCTTGGACAAGTTAATTAACCTCTTTGAGCCACAAGGTATGTGTCGCAAAAGGAGGACAAGAATAAATTCCTCATAGGACTACGGCACATTATAAAAGAGGAAACCCTTGTGAAGTGCTCACCCAGCATCTATTTAGCAACATTCTCTGTCTGTTCAGGCCACTCCTCTAAGCTCCAGAGCCACATGGGCAATTGCCCCATCTCCATCCTCCCTTAGAGGTTTCCAAGGTACTTCAAAAGTCAATGTGTCCGATCCCCATTTGCAATCTTCTCTTGCACCTCATTGCCACCAAAGCAAAAACAAATCAAAATTCACCTGTTCCCCATCAAAGCGTGGGTCCTACCAACCACCACCTATTAGGCTGCATCATATGAAACTGATGTTTCCACAGATCAAAAAAGGTAGCATGTTGGCAGTTCCATGAGGTTCAACCCAAGGTTCAAAGCCTGAAATCTAGATGTCGTCTTTGGCATCCTTTGCTCCTCTAATGCCATTCTGCTAAGCCCTACCAACTCAGTCTTCTCAACACACATCCACACTTCCCACTGCTACCCCCAAAGTCTCATCTGGATGATGACACTACCCTCCAGACAGCCCTTCTACTTTCAATCCTACCATGTCTCTCTCCTGTACACTGCAGCTAGCATGACTGCAAATATTTAAGCCTGATTTTGTTAAATCTCTACTTGAAACTCTTTAGCAGCTGTGTGCAGCTCAGAGAATGGAGACCAGAAAGCTTTAGGGTTGGGCTTGGCCTTACCTGTCATTTTCTCTGCCTCCCTGGCCTTGACCTGCTCTCTGTACCCCAGCCAGTGACCTTCATCCTGTTTCTAAATGTGTCATCCTCTTCTTCCTGCCTGAGATGCTGTTCATGCTATTCCCTCTGCCTGGAACCATCTTCTAGTCCTCCTTTGCTCTCACATCTCAGCGCAAACATCACTTCCTTAGCCAGGCCCCATTCACAGGAGTATAACCTCCTCAGGTGCACAGGACCAGGACACCGTGCTTAACTGAATGCACTGCTGTCACCATCTTGAAATTCTTTGAAACAGAGCACCTGCATTTTCATTGTGCACTGGACGATACACACCATGTAGGCAGGCCTATCCTCAGGGGAGTCTTCAGGGACCTCCCTGAAAGTTCCAATGCCCCTTCACAATCCCTTATGGTGCCCTATACCTACCCCTTTGTGCCATCTGTCACGGTCAAAGTTTTTACAATAATTTGAGTGACTATGTGATGGTCATCTTCCCCACTTGGATGTAGGCTCCATGAATCCAGGGTCCATGTCTGCTTTTGGATGACTACTTCATCCCCACCCACCTAGCAGATAGCAGTCAGGTTACCAAAGGGGAAGGAAGTGGGGGAGGGATGGATTGGGATTTGGAGATTAGAGTATATGCACTACTACATATTAAAATAAATTATCAGCAAGGACCTGCTTATAACATAGGGAGCTCCGCTCATATTCTTTAATAAGCTAAATGGGGAAAGAATCTGAATAAGAATGGAGATATATATATATATATATCTGAATCACTTCGCTGTACAGCTGAAACTAACACAACATTGTAAATCAACTATATTCCAATATAAAATAAAACTAAATTTAAAACATTGTAAATCAACTATATTTTAATTAAAAAATTTGAAAAAACAAGCAATCAGTACACGTTGAATCTGCAAAAAGAGTACAATATTCTGAATAAGTGTATCTATTATTTCCATGATCATTGCTGTTCCTACCCTGCAGCCACTAAGGCTATGAAAGCAGCAGGGCAGGTAAGGACACTGCACAACCAGGCAATGGCTGATTCTCACCAAGAACACATCCACTACTAGGAGTGGTGGGGAGCAGACTGCAGGGATGCCTTCAAGGAGGAGCTAGACCAGCAGCTACCCTGTAGGATGGGCCGCACCCAGAGGGCAGAGGGGGTGGTGGGGGCAGCCTCAATAAAAGGAATAACATAAACAAAAGCACCAATGTGCGTCTGGAACTGGGAACTGATGGTGGGCAGAACATTCTGGCACAGGGGCTACACAGCTGAGCAGAGTCAGTCAAAAATGTGGAAAGCCCTGACCCCAGACTAAGGAGTCACATTCTCCCAAATTAAGTGTAGAGACAAAAAAAGCAGTGTTTTAAGAAATGAGGGCAATTCCTTAGGAAGCCTTTAAAAAGTAGACACGTGAGTACAATGTGTCTACACAATGCCTAAAAATGAGTTCCTAGCTGGGCACAAGAAAAAAAAAGAGACGAGACATCAAGTTTGAGCACAGGGCGACACCTTTCTTTTTGAGGGGGAACCATATGTTAAAATGTGCCTAATAAAAATGTGCCCTCATATTATACACAAATGTACGTTAAGTACGCTCTACTTTTCAAAGTCCTTTCAAACACACTGCCTAGGAATGGCTCTCGGCCACCTTTGCCGCACCTCTCATCAACTGATCAAGAATTTGGTCAACCCAGCCGACATCGTCCAGCTCGTGCTATCTCTGAAAGATGTTTCCCACATGAAAGACGCATATGTATTTCTCCAGGAGGCAGGACCATCTCATTCGCGGCTCCAGGCATCAAAGGCTGATCCTCAGAAAGGAGTTGTTTACTCTCTTTGGGGTTGAGGTTGGTACTGCTTACATTCACAAAGGTAAATTTTTCTAAAATTAAGAAGAATGCCCTTGAAGAAATGAATAATTCACAAATGCCCACGTATAAAAAGAACCCAACCGAGCCACAAAAATGCTCTTGTGACATAAAATAAGATCCCAATGTTCAGAAACTGCACTTAACTCATCACTCAGAAAATATGGCCAGTGCTCAAAATGGATAGCTATTTAATTTCCACTCCAAGACAATAGGAAAAATGACATGCCTCTGTTTACACACTCCCTATGCAGAATCAACATAAATATAGGTATATTATGCTTCCATCTCAGGCTGATCAAAGGCCACCATGATACCGTGAAGGCTCAGCATACTTTTGCCCCATTCCCATTGTATGAATTCTTGTCGTTACATCAATTTAATCCCCTGCCATTTTCGGCCACTGTTCGTCAAGCTGAATGAAAAGCACAATGGCCAGCATTTAATGTGACAACGCACCTCTCTCCAACCTGCCTCCTTTAAAGCCAAAGTTTGTTGGATGCACAAAATTCCCTTTACAGCTCATTTGAGAAGCATCAACAATCCCAAAGACAGAAAAGAAGAAAAATAACAATTTGCCACTTTCAGGGAGCCAGGCTGCTGGAGGGAAGCAATGAATTCTGGTCCCTCTATTGATGGAGGGGCCATATAAGCCGCTCTGCCCTGTCCCTCCCTCAGCAGATGAGCCGGGGGCGGCCTGGGGCCCAGGCCCTGTCGAATGTGCTGTGCCTTTGCGTCTCCTCAGAAACCTCTCCTGACAACCCCCGAGGGGAGCGGTGGCTTCCCTCCCCGCACCACACACCCCTCCACACACAAACCCCAGCCATATGCTCACTGCTTGCTCCATCTTACACGCTCCCTCTCCTCACCCAGGTTTAGAGCAGTGACAGCCACAGGACGGACCTCCAGCTAACGTCACAATGAATTGAGAGGTGAGGACAGATTCTACACACTCACCCCCCCCAAAGGGATCCCAGAGCTCACACAGATAGAAGCCAGAAGCAGTCTAAGGAAACTCCAACTGCACCTCAGCCTCCCCCGAGCGATTCTCTGCTGCCCTAAAATCCACCAAGTTGACACCTCCACCAGCAGGAGGTGTCTTGTGAGGCAGGGAAAGGCAGGACTCAGGAAGGAGAGGGGCTTGAGAAGTCGAAGACACCGAATAAGAAGAACTGTGAATCAGAGAATCCCAAGATACACGCTCTCCTCTCATTTCCGATGTCTACACAAACCAACTGTGATTAAGATACAGGGACCCTTGGAGTTCCCATTGTGACTCAGCAGAAACGAATCCAACTAGTGTCCATGAGGATGAGGGTTTGATTCCTGGCCCTGCTCAGTGAGTTAAGGATCTGGTTGTGGCTGTGGTGGAGGCTGGCAGCCACAGATCCGATTTGACCTCTAGCCTGAGAACTTCCATATGCCACAGGTGCAGCCTCAAAAAGACAGAAAAAGAAGAAAAAGAAAAAAAGAGAAAGAAAGAAAGAAAGAGAGAGAGAGAGAGAGAAAGAAAGAAAGAGAGAAAGAAAGAAAAAGAAAATATGGACTTAAATCACATTCTTTCTGGTCTTACACATGGGTAAACTTTCAAAAATCAAATTCTTTATGTCCTTGACTTCATCTCTCTTTCTCCCTTCCTTCCTTCCTCCCTCTCTCCTTTTCTCTTACCCTCATTCTTAAAATCTGAACTGCGATAGTGCCACACACAGAGATTCATTAAGTAAGAATTGAATTGATGGTAAGAGAAATCATACATCTCCCTGGCTTCCAAAGAGTAACCTGTCTTGAATCAATGACCTCAATATCCCTTTTCATCACAGTCTCAGCTACCCAACACTTCAGAATCCTGATGCCTGCCCCAACCGCCCACCAAAGCCCAAGTCCAATTCTACTTATGACTTGTGCTAGCCACCAGGCCAAACGTACTGCCAACTCAGGTACCTGGAAATGTCTAGTCCTTCCTCTTGATTCAAATGTTCCATTCGCACCCATTATTACAGGTCTTACATGACACATTTTCATCTTAAAGGGTCCTTTGATCCTGTATGAAATAGGGGCCACACACCTCAGATAAACCACATACATCAAGTGCTCCTTTCAGGCCAGTGGTGCCCTTGCCTGCAAATTCCTCCAGGGCTGACTTAAATGAACAACTTGAAACTCTCCAATCCTTATCCAAGCCCCTAACTCACTAAGCCTCAGTATTTAAGCACTAAAAGGGATGCCTGGTTCCTTTGACAGGTGAGAAAACTGAGGTCCACAGAGGCTAAATAACTGGATCCCTGATCTCGTAGAAAACATCCCTAAACCAGCAGTGGAAAAAGCAGGTTCTTAACTATTGGGATCCCATGAAGGGCATTTATGAAGAGCATCACAAAAAACAGTGCAAGAGGAGGGGGTTTCCTCTCACATCAGAGTTATTTTCTTACCACAGGCCAGCTTGGTCTCCTGTCAGCCTCCCCAATTCCCCAGCCTTCCAATCTGGGGCTGGCAAGAATCTCCATCAGCTCCCCTCCGAACACATCATACACATAGTGGGACCACTCCGCTCACCCGCAGACAAAAGGGCCTCCTCCACCTTTACTCCTAACCTAAGAAACTCAAACCAGCTGATAAAAAGGACAAGATTTTTTTAAAAAAAACCATCCCTCCTCCCTACTCATAAAGTGGGCTTCTGCCTGTCTGGATTCTATGAACCACCAAACACACACATGGGTGCGCGCACGCTCGCGCACGCGCACACACACACACACACACACACACACACACACCAACAGTGAGCCCCTCCCAGAGCCAGCCCCAGCACCACCCCCCCAACACCTTCCTGGGGAACCAGAGCACACACATCCTGAGGCTTTGAACAGGAGGAGACAGCAAGGCAGAGAGGAGAAGAGGAATCCTCAGCTGGGGCCGGGAGGAAAATCGAACCCTTGAAAATTGCAAAGCACGAGATGCCAAGAGAGATTCCTCATTGTCGTAGCTGCTTACCGTCGAAATCTCTCCTCATTTGGGGATGACATCGGCAGGCCTGATTTTTTGTCACCAGTCACTCTGCACTTGCTTTAATTATGCAGCACACCAACAGAAATTTTCTTTCTGATCACATAAATCACATCGCCCTGACACCGGGCTCAATAGGCATGGCTGGAACAATGTGCCGAGAGCTATCGACTCCATCGCTCAAGTCCACAAGGTGTATCATTTAGCCGAGAGTGATAATTAGATGCAGAATATACTGAAAACTGTCAATAGGCACGTCAATAGGAGAACTCTTAGCATCTAACACCCAGTGAATCAATGGTGTTTTTCAGCTATAAAATCAAGAAAATGATAGCTTTCAAATGAATGGTGGAAAGGAAACAGGAGCCTCCTTGGGGAGGAATAAAACAGCTCAATTTTCCCTTACTGAGTGCCTCTCTGACTACCTCACTCAATGGAAAAGGTCACAGAACATTACAGCAAAATATCTCTGAAACAAGATGTACAACAGCGCTGGGACATGACATGCTGCCTGGGCACCCCACGAAGGCCTCGCTATCTCTGACCTGACAGGCACGGCAAATGGGTCAGCAGATGGCAGACCAGAACCGGCGGGCGAGGCCGCCACCATGAGCGGGGAGGAAGGTGGAGACGGGAGCTGCAGAGGAAAGAGGTGCACTGCAGTCACACAGTTGCCGCAGGGGTGGGGGTGGGTGGGGGAGGGGTGGGGGAGCCCAAGCGCAGAGGGAGGGGCACTTGGACTGGGTGCTGCTGAAAAGACTGTCTCAGCAATGCTCACCTACATTTCACCATCAATGCAAATATTAACAGGCAAGGCTTACATGCTGCTCCAATTCCTCTGCACATAGGATCTCATTTAATCCTCTGTGCAGAGCTCCCGCTGTGGCACAGCCGACTAAGGATCCCTTATCGGCTTGGATTCCATCCTTGGTTTGAGAACTTCCATATGCAGAATGTGCAGTCAAAAAAGAAAAAATAAACCCTCTATGTGTTGCTATGCAAGGTAGCATTAAAAGCTCCACTTTAAAGGTGAGGAAGTGGAGGCACAGAGATGTTTAAAACTTGTCCAAGGTCACACAGCCAGGAAGCAGCAGAGCTAGCACCTGCACCTGCTGAAGCTGTGCTCTCACACACCATGCTATGCTGCCTCTCATGCTGGCCTGGCAGCACTCAGTTACACCTGCCTGTTCCCTTTTCACAAGAGCTAGTGATAGGTGGATCTGAATGGTACTATGGGTCCCTGGGTAAGTCTTGGGATTTCCTAGGGTCTCTGTTTCATCATACATGGGGGTGGGATGATCATGAGACCTGAAGTATAGGTTACAAGGTACTAAGCTCACTATGTAACATTACACCCTCTCACTCACACCCTGTAAATGGCAGCACTGTCTCCGCTTTGCAGACAAGGAAACTGAGTCTTGGAGAGGATTCATAAAACACCACTGATTACATGGCTCACACACTGTTAGATCTCAGTAGGTCTCTCTTCAGCTGTGCTCTCAATGACCACATGAAACCAAAGTTTCTGTGTTCAAAGTGCCATGAACAGTGACCGGTATGCTGTACCAGTAGTCCTCCATAAATGAGAGGAGGAGGGGGAGAGAGCAGGGAAAGGAAAGAGATGGGGAGAACCAGAAGAAGTAAAATAGCTTGGGGAAAATACACATCTTAATGCACACATCTAGACAGGATCACCAGTAACTTAATTAACAAATTAGGAAATGCACATGAGTTGCTACTTCTAGTTTCAATCTAATATACTATTTATTTAACTGATTATTGGTGCTCTCTTTAGGGGCTCTTACTATATTAAATTGGTGGGGTTTTTTTTAATCAAACAAAGCAGTAAATCTAATTTCAAGTAACATTTATTAAATATTTATCATGTGCCAGCTTCTGGGCTTGGTTCTTATATTTGATAGAGTGTATTTAATCTTTGTTCTTGAAGCTATCACTTTCTAAAAAAAATACATCCTTTTTAATGTGATAAAGAAATTGTACCAAAGACATTGCCTTCAATAAAGTAAACCTGCTGTCAGATGAAGGACAGAAATGGCAGCCTTATAATTAACTAATCATTAGTGGACATTAGCCACATGACATTTGCAATGACTTACCCAGCGAGGTATGTGGCTGGCTATATGCACACATAATCAAATACTTCACCACGCCCAACGCGTCATGCTAGGGATGCTTTCCCTACACAAGTTTCCTTCCCTATCATGTGTGTTTTTCTATGCAGTGGGAGATCCCACAAGCTTGGACCCCTGCCAGAGCAAGAAGACAATCTGGACCACTATGGATTGGGCAGGTAGCATCACACAGATCACATAGAAAGCTATAAAAAATCATTTTATTCAACCCATATCAATGCTGTCCCCAGTCATCCTCTGTTCCCAATCATAAGAGGTGGTTTCCCTGCTTCTTCTCTTATCCCCCTAGAGTCTAAGACATAAACTAATTATGTTTTTTCTATCTACAAAACCATCCAATATTTCTTCTATCTTACCCACAGCAGATATCAAAGTATTCACTATGGCTTCCAAGGACCCCCAAATGTCAACTTCGCTCCAGCCCACTCCAGCCCTCCTAGTTGGTCCTCTAGCTCATCAATCACACTCCTGCTCAGGGTTTTGCATTTGCTGTTCCCTCTGCCTATAAAGGCCTTCTGTCAAATCCTCCCACAGGAGGCTCTTTCTCCTTCTTCTGATCTCAGTGCAACTATCTCCCACACCAGAGTTCTTACCTTCACATGCTGTCTTCAGTAAAGTACACTCACAGATATGCTTACCACCTCTAGATTGGACTCCCCTGTCTTCAGAACACAGATCACAAGCTGACAGTTGTTGACTATTTGTTTATTGTCTTCTTCTTCCAGCTATAAAGTGAGCTATGGAAAACAGTGACTTTGTTTTATTGATTGCTAAACTATGGCACCTAGAACCGTGCATCATACACCAGAGGCTCTCAATCAATAATTAATGATTGCCTGATCAATAAATGCATTCCAGATGCAAGGAAAAATAAAATTAGTCACAGGTTAAGCCAACTAATTCCAAGTATGTTCAGTGATCATTTGGAGACTTTCCCCAATATTCACAGAGGTTGTTCTTATTAAAAAACATTTAGCATGAAACATAGAGGTAAGGTGAGGCAGGGGTCCAGCTGAAGGGCCATGCTCACTGGAAGGGGTTTGCATAATCAATATATCCCAAATCATCAAAAAAAAAAAAAGGAATGAAAAAAAGCCCAGAAGCTCCTACTTATTGCTAGCCCCATTTCCAACCTCACTGAGGAATATAAGAAAGCTATTTGTAGGAGTTCCTGTTCTGGAAGTAAATTGTATCAGACCAATTCTCCCACAGGTCAAAATTATAAACTCTTGGGGAAATATAAGCAACAATTAATTGAAGGTGCTGGAGAGCTACCAAAGCAGGCAGAAAATGGAGGAAATTCAATGACCTTTATTAAAGAAGTGAACCATATCAGGTGATGTCTGTTTAAAAGGCTTTTCCCTTGAGATCATTTTGCAGTATGCAGTGCACACAGCAGCTAAAACTAAAGAAGAAAGCAGTAAACTCAGTGGCTTAAAAAGCCAGAGATCAGGGTTGTCCAAATGGCTGGAAATTGTAAAAGGAAATGCCAGAACAGAGGAGTTACAGAGGTGGGAAAACTGCATACACCTCCTCGCAAATCCTTAGTTTATTCCTGAACTGGGGATGCACAGGGGAAATCCAAGAAGCCTGGCAGAAACTAACAGGTAAGAGGCTGAAAAAGCTCCTAGACATTTCCTAAGGCTCCATCACAAGGGAGTCAGAGTTCAGAGTTGTAATTCTGACAAGGTAAAGGGACTTGGTAAATATGTTGGGCTTTACATTAAAACCCTTGAAGAGAGACATTCAGAAGTACAGACTTCGTTCCAGGACTAAATTCAATAACAAAATTGAAACAGAGCTGCCCTACAAAAGTGTGAAAAGAAGCCTTCCCAAGTTGAAGGTTATCAGCCACTAATGTAACTACAAAAATCAATCTAGAACAAAAGACAACACTTTTCAGAAGAAGGTAAGACAATCTAAAATCTCTGCAACATATTAACACGGTATCTTGTATACTAATTAAAAAAATACTATACATGTAAAAATGTGACTCATAGTCAAAAGAAAAATCAGGCAAGATAAACAGATCCTAAGATAATCCAAATGTTTGAATAGGCAAACAAGGACTTTAAAAAAGCTATTATAAATAATTTCAAGGAATTCAAGAAGGGTCATAATCAGTAAACAATGGGGAAATTTCAACATAAAATTTTAAAATACAAATAAATAAAATTAAATTCTATAGCAAAAGTAAAATATCTAAAATGAAAAAAAAATCACTCAATGGTCGACTCAAATAGAGATCAATGGTATTTAAAGAGCAATAATATTTATCCAATCTGAAAAAATATATAAAAATAAATAAAAGATTAAAACAAATGATCTGAGCCTCAGTCCAATGTGGAACAATATAAAATGGTCCAATATATGTGTAATTGGAGTCCCAAAAGCTGAGAAGAGAGAATGAAGCAAAATTGGCATTTGAATAATTGGCAAAATTTCCTCGAACCTGGGAGAAAACAATATACTGCTCAAAAAGCTTTCATAAACTCAAAGCTGAAAGAATAAAAAAAAAATCACACCAAGATTCTGAGGACAAAAGGTAAGAAAATAAAAAGAAAGTCTTAAAAGTATCTGAAGGACAATGACATTTAATACAGAAGACAACAAAATAATTGATAGCTGGCGTGTTACTAGAAACAATGACTGTCAAAAGTCAAAAAATTTCTTCATAGCACTGAAAGAAAAATAAACCATCAACCCAGAATTCCATATACAATAAAAAATATCCTTCAGAATTGAAGACAAAATAAAGATTTCTACAGATAAATGAACACAGAGAATTCATTACCAGCTAGCTGATCTTCACTATACTAAATTATGCTTCCATTAACACTTAACAGAAGTGATACCAGATGGAAATTTGTATCTATAGAAAGAACAAAGAGTCTATGAAATGGTAAATACATAAAAGTTATCTTTTTTCTTCATTTCTTTAAATGTATAAATTGACAGTTTAATATAAAAATCATTAAAATGAATCATGGGGGGTTTCATATAGATGAAAAATGTATGACAAAATAGCACCAAAAAACTAGGGAGTGGTGAATAGAATGGAATTAAACTATTGTGAAGTTGTTACATTTATGTGAAGCTGTACAATATTAACTCTGAGTAGACTGTGGAGAATTAGGCAAAAGTAAAGATTTAATCACTAGAAGAAAACCTAAAAAGAAAATAGTTAAAAAGTTACAAGGGGAATTATACCATAATATTAAATATCATTCTGTTTAACTAAAAGAAGACAAAAAAAGAACAATAACAACAACAAAACATAAAAGTAGATGGGACAAATAGAAAATACATTATAAAACAGTAGACATAAGCTCAAACTCACCAATAATTATAAGAGATGCAAATGGTTTAACACTGATTTAAAGGAAAAAAAAATCACTGAACTTAATAAAACATCAAGGCTCAACTGAATACTATCTGCAGGGATGCATGTATAATACATAAAAATGCTCAAAGTAAAAGCATGGAAAAATATAAACTCTAGAAAATATAAAACTCTATAAAATTAGTTTTTTAAAAAAGCTGCTGTGGCTACACTAGTAACAGACAAAGCAAACTTC
The DNA here is from genome assembly GCF_054392235.1 of Sus scrofa. Lineage (NCBI taxonomy): Eukaryota > Metazoa > Chordata > Mammalia > Artiodactyla > Suidae > Sus > Sus scrofa. The sequence continues at coordinate 100,537,743 of NC_139396.1, read as the reverse complement.
AAGACAAGGAGTATTCCTAGAGATTTTTAAGGAATGTTTCATAAAGATTAAAGGGTTAGATCATCAGGAAGTATACAAATCACAAATATGTATGCACTTAAATACAAAGCTTCGAAATAGATAATGCAAAAACTTGACAGACCTAAAACGGGAAATCAACAAATCCACGATCAGAGTTAGAGAATTAATAACCCCCCCCTTCAGTAACTGATAGAACCACAGGACATAACAAAATGTATTAAAGATAAAGTTTTCAACACACTACTGGACATCTTGTTCTAATTGACCAGGACATAAGAAAGTCCATTATAGATATAGTTTACAACTCACTACTGAACAACTTGTTTTAATTGATATTTATTGAACACTATACCAAAAACTGCAGAATACACATTGTTTACAAGTACACAAAGTATATTCATGAAGACAGAGCACATGTTGTGCCATAAAATGTCTCAATAAGTTTCCAAATACTGAAATCTTAAAGAGTATATTCTCTGAGAACAGAAGTTAAAACTCAAAAAAAAGTCACTAAAAAAATCTAAAACAATTGAAAATTAAACTCACTTGTAAAAAAATCATGGATTATAGAAGAAATTACAAGGAAAACATGAAAACATTTTGAATAGCATATTAATCAAATGCAGTATATCATAATCTAGGGGATGTGGTTATGCCCAAGAAAGTTGTTTTTAGCTTTAAATACTTACATTAGAAAATTAGTTTAAAACTAATCTAAGTTTCCACATTAGTAAGCTAGAAAAAATATCAAAACATTTTAAAAAAAAAAGCAGGAATCAATGAAAAAGAAAAGGACTAATAAGGGAAAATTAACAAAGCTAAAACCTGGTTCTTATAAAATATTAATAAAATTTATAAACTCAGGAGAAAATATTCTCTGCCTTGAGTTAGGCCAAGTTTCCTTATATGCAATACCAAAAGTATTATGCACAAGACAAAAAAAATTGATATATTAGACTTTATCCATATTAAAAACTTTTGCACTTCAAAACATACCATTACAAAATCTGAAAAGACAAGACTCAGTTTGGGAAACAATATTTGAAAATGATGTACCTGATACAAGAATTGTATGTATAATATGTAAAATTTACAACTCACTTATAACTCAATAATGAAGATATATAATCTAATTTTTAAATAGACAAATTATCTAAAGAGGTATTGTGCCAAAGAAGATATAGAAATAAACACATTAAAAAAAATGTTCATTAGCGAAATGCAAGTTAAAACCATAATGAGATATACCATCACACCCATAAACATAAAAGATAGACAGTAACAAATGTTGGGAGGATGTGGAGAAACTGGAACTCTTATATACTGATGGTAAGAATGGAAAATGGTACAGCCATTTCAGAAAACAGTCTAGCAATTTCTTTTAAAAAGTTAAACATAAATTTACCATCCAACCAAGCAATTCTACTCCTAGGTAAGTAAAATATGACACAGATCAACACAGAGACTAGTAGATAAATACTAATAGCATCATACCCCAAACTAGAAACAACCCAAATATCCACCAAATGATATAATTAAACAGTCTGCATCCAAGCAATGGAACACACTGAACAATGAAAAGAACAAGTACTAATATGGGCCATCTACAGCTGAATCTCAAAAACATTATGCTAAATGAAAGAAGCCAGACATAAAAGACCACATTTTAGATGATTCCATTTGCATGAACTGTCCACAAGAAGCAAACCAATAGAAACAAAAACTAGTTTACTGCTTATTTAGAGCAGGAAAATGGGATCAGAGAGTGGCTGCAGATGGACAGGAGGAATTTTGCAGAGGTAATAAAGACTTTCTAATATTGCACTGTGGTGATGGAATACTACTACTGCAATATTACTAAAAAAAAAATCACTGTGAAATTAATATGAATTTTATGGAATGCAAATTGTAACTCCACAAAGCTGCAAATATAACGGATACACCCCTATTAGGACTGATCAAGGAAAAAGAGAAAAAAGAATGAAAGAGGAATGAAAGACAACTATCACTAAAGAGTTACATACATTAAAAGGATAATAAGGGAACACTATGAATAACTATGTCAATAAAGTCAACATTTTGGATGACCCAGACAATTACTTGAAAATGCAATTTAATTAAACTGACTCAAGAAGAAATAGAAAATTTCAATAGCCTTATATTTATAAAAGAAATTAGATTTATAATAGTTTTTTAAAACTTTCTGAAAAGGAAATCAAAGGCCCAAAGGGCTTCACTGGTGCATTTTATTTTTTAAAAAATTAAGGTAAAAATAATACTAAAAGTACACAAACTCTTTCAGAAAACAGAAGATAAAGAAACACTTCCCAACTCATTTGGAGCCCAGTGTATCTCTTACACTCAAATCTGACAAACACATTCAAGAAAAGAAAATTACAGATCGACTTCCGTCATGAGCATAACTCCAAAAACTCTTAACAAAATATCAACAAGGTGAATGTAAACAATAAAAAGAAGACATCATGACCAAGTGATGTTTATCTCAGGAAAGCGAGATGAGTTTAACATTCAAAAATCAACAAATTATATCCACTGCATTAGTAGAAAAAATAGAAAACCCATATGATCATTTCAATAGAAGCAGAAAAAGCATTAGACAAAATTCACACCTATTCGTGATAAACTAGGAAAAGAATGGAGCTTCCTCAACCTCGTAGAGGTCACCTAAGGAAATCTATACCCAACATAATATACAATGTCCAAATATTGAACTCTTTCCTTCTAAGACTGGAAAAGAGGTAAGAATATGTAGAAAGTGTATTCTACTTCTACTCAGCATTGTCGTAGATGCCCTAGTCAGATAATAAGAATAAGAAACAAAGACATAAAGTTGGAAAGTACAGAGTAAACTGTTTTTACTCCTAGACAACATGATGGCTTACACAGAACCTCCTAACTTTAAAAACCAAAATGTAGAAATATCGAGTAAATTGGCAAGATTGCAGGATACAAGGTTAATACACAAAAATCAATTCCACTTCTTCATTTTATATTTCCATCTACTAGCAAAGAGCTCAAAAATGAATCTTTTTACAATTCCATTTATAATGGCACCAAAACAATAATGAAAAGATTATTAAAGGATGTGGGAGGCCTCCACATTAAAAACTACAAAACATCTAAATACATGGAAAGATTCTATGCTTTTAATGGATTGGAAGACTTGCTACTGCTGAGAGGCCAATTTTCCACCAAATGACCCATAGATTTAATGCAATTCTAATCATAACCTCAAACATTTTTTGGTAGAAACAGACAATTGAAAAGGTGATTCTCAAATTTATATGGGGGGACAAAAAGGACCTAGAAAGGGCAAAGACTCTTAAAAACAAGTACAGATTTGGAGAACTTACTCTCCCTGATTTTAAGACTTAGAGTAAACCTATGGTAATTAAAACAGTATGTGTTGGCATAAGGATGCCAAAATACACAAATGAAACTGAACAGATAACCCAGATGGATCCACACATTTATAGCCAATTGGTTTTAGAAAAAGTTTCCAATATAACTGAAAGGGGGATTTGAAACTCAATAGAATAAAAGGAGCTGGAGCAACTAGATAAGCATATGGAAAACAAAGACTCAATTCTTTACCCACAGATTTGATAATTAATTCACCATAGATCAAAAGCCAGAACTCTAAAGCTTCTCAAAGAAAAGAGTACATCTCACAACATCAAGGAAGGCAAAGATTTCTTAGAACACAGAAAATGCAAACAACAAAAAAGGTGGCATTTATCAATACAAAAACTTCTGCTCATCAAAAGGCACTTTTAAGGAAGTAAAAGGACAACCTAAAGACTGGAAGAAATATTTTAATAAAAGGATACAGATACACACATGAATGTATAGATACCTGACAAAGGAACTGTAAACAGAATATATATAAAGTATTCCTACAGATCAATAAGCAAAAAACAAATTACTTGATCTTTAAAAGGGTGAAGTACTTGAATAGTCCATTCACAAAAAAGTAATATATGAATGGCCAGGTAAAGCCATAAAGATACTCAGCATTATTAATCCTCAGGAAAATACAGATTAAAACCCTAATGAGACATCATTTCATACCTACCAGAATAAAGTTTAAAAATGACAACACAAAATATTAGAAAGAATGTAAATTAACAAGAAATCTCAAACATTGCTGGTGTAAGTATAAATGGTGTATCATCACATTAGAAAGCTGTTCCCGTCGTGGCACAGTGGTTAACGAATCCAACTAGGAACCATGAGGTTGCGGGTTCGATCCCTGGCCTTGCTTAGTGGGTTAAGGATCTGGTATTGCAGTGAGCTGTGGTTGTAGGTCGCAGATGCGGCTCGGATCCCACGTTGCTGTGGCTCTGGTGAAGGCTGGCAGCTATAGCTCTGATTAGACCCCTAGCCTGGGAACCTCCATATGCCATGGGAAGTGGCCCTAGAAAAGACAAAAAAAAAAAAAAAGCTATTTTGCCAGTTTCCATAAATTTAAACAATATCCACCCCATTTCCTAGCAATTGCATGCCCAGGGCTTTATCCAAGACAAATAAAACCCTAGGTCTGCACAGTTTCACATGAATGCTCATAGTAGCTTTATTCAAAATAACCAAAAACTACAAACAACCATTAATAAGAAAATAAACAAATGATCATATATCCATACAATGGAATAGACTTCCTATATATACAATATAGGTAAGCCTCAGAAACATATTGAAAAAGCAGACATCAAAGAGTACATTTTATATGATGCCTCTTATATGGGGTCCACAAATAGAAAAGAGCAAAAAGAAAATTTCTGCAAAGATGGAGATGCCCTTTATCTTGATTGAGGAATAGTTACACAGTATGTGCATTTGTTAAAAATCACCGAATAATACACCTAAGATCTGTACATTTTACTTCATGCAAGTTCTTCCTTGATTTCAAAAGAAAAGCTACAAAAATAATAAAAAAAAATTTACTTTAGAAGAGGTAAGTAAAGCTAGCTGGGTAAAGAGCTAGAATCAGCTCAAATATGCTGTGGTAACAAAACAGCTCCCAAGTCTTTGCGCCTTAACTAGGAGTCAGTCTGCTGGGCAAATGCAGCCGGCTGCCTATTTTTGTAAACAAAACTTTATTGGAATATAGCCTGCAAAATGAAAGTCTAAAATATTCTATATCTGGCTCTTTACAAAATTTGCTTTTTTGAGTCGTGGCTTCAAACCATAAAGGTTGATTTCTCACTCAAGCACCATATTCATCAGGAGTCAGCTGGGAGTTCTGCTCCTTGTCATCCTTGCTGTGGGACCTGGCTGATGGAACAGACTATGTGGAATGATGCTTGTCACTGTGGCAAGGGAAATGAGCAGACACTGAAGGGTCTCACACCAGCAATTCAATGATCTGGCTCCAAAGTAACACATCACTTCTCCTTACAAGTCCTCAGCCAGATCTCTACACATGATCCCACTCCCACAAGGGGGCCAGAAAATACAATCCTACCATTTGTTTATCCATGTGCCTCAAAGCGGAGAAGGACTGAGATATTTGCCAAAGAGCTCTAACGACTGCCACAATTAAACTGAGAATCAATCAGACCAAGTGTTTATTTGCAGCAAACATCCATAACCCTGCTGAAATACTGCCCTATTGGGTGGAAGCCCTCATCATAAAAATTCCAAAAGTTGCCTCCGACCTTTCCTTTTTAGCTCCCATCTCATGGTTGGAGCAACCCAGCACTGCTCTCTGCCCTCATGATGGATCTAGACTTCAAGTTTTCAAACCATCACCTTTACTTCCAATATTCTTCAACTGCAGTTCTCAAGACTCTGTAACCCAGACTGCCAAACCTCTGATATCTACAGCTTCATCTCTTTCTGCCACTGGCTCCATGCTGTCATCCTGGAGTACAGGTTCTAATTACCTAGGCATCTCAGACTGTGTCTAGATTCCACCCATTCTTTAGCACCTGTGGTTGTGGAATATCCTCTCCCATTTTTCTCAGCTTCAACACTCAGCACAGTCATTATCTTGTCCAGAGCTTTTCGTGACCATCAGTCAGAGAGGACTTGACTACTACTGCATCAAACCCAAACTTAGCAAACAACTCTTCCGGCACCAGACCCAAGGTACTTAACCACAGTAGGTAACTTAAACCCCGTCCGGTTAAATGACAGCTAACTTATGTGGTACTCACCAGATGCCAGGCCTCATGGATCAATTCATTTAGTCTTCCGAGCAGCCCAACAGTATTCATGAGCATCATCTCTATTTTACAGGTAAGGACAAAGAGGTACAGGGACATGGCTTAATTTGCACAAGGTCCCACAGGTGGCAAAAGGGAGACCTGGGATGCAGTTCGTGGCTTCAAGGCATACTCTGAACCACTCCAGCACCCTGCCTCTCAACCCTGAGAGCAGACAGGTCTGTCTCCCTTTGAGAGTGTGAGGTGCTGAGCAACAGAAGTCAGCACTTCACTCCTTTATACACCCCCAGGGCCCGGATCATAGATATTCAGGCAATAGCAGCTGCTTCAACCAGGGTTTGCTCAGACGAGATAAATGAAACCCTGGATGCCTCAAACCAACCTTCCTGCTAAATAAAGTCCTCTGGATGGGTGGCATTGAGAAAGTGGACAGATAATTACCATATATACCTTTTCCTGGATCCTAGCCCTTCCTCCAGGGCTGTTGGCCAACTTGGAAATGAAAAGGCAAAAACGGCCCAAATTACCCATCATTAGAAAAGGAGCTACTCTAAGTTGGGACAAGCTTTATCCATTCAAAAATGTTTACAGAATCCTGACTATTTGGAAAATGTGAGCATTTGACTTTTCTGTGCAGAAAATAGCACAAAGCTTTCCTAAAAGTTTTTCCTTCCTCACATAATTATGCTTTAAATTGTTAATAGCTATAATTATGGAAGATGGCATTGTTGTGCTTGTAATTTTTCCTATTCCCCTTGGTATTTATTGATGATAAATGACTTTATTAAAAAATAATGATAATTACCTTGTTTGGCTGTATATCAATAGAGTTTCAGTTTTTCTTTATTATCACTATAGAATTTTATGGATTGCTAACATTTAGTTCTTTTATTGGTTTATATTCTCTTGATGGTATAAAGAAGGGGATTAACAGTAGCCTTATTCCTTCACTTCCTGACTCCCCCCAACCTGCCCCAACTTTAAGAAAGGAATCCAGTGCATACTATTCACAAATGGCTAGAAGGGTTACCATTTTTGCTGATAATTCTAATAATTAGCTGCAACCCCAAAGTTCTCCTTATGGGCCAGTGCCTCACAAAACGGTGGGAAGTCAACCACTGTTAACCTTAACCTACTTCACAGAATCAGCACCCAGAGCTCAAAATGAAGCCCCTTCTGCTGGGACCAGGGTTTACAATCAACTAAATTAACTACAAGAAGATCACACAGGCAAATAGCTAATCTTAGTGTTCCCCAGAAGAAAACCCTATTGGGTTTATTAAATATCACAAGAACCCTTCCTCACAGGAGAAACCAGAGTTCTTGGGTAGTTCGTTTCCAAAAGAAACCTCTCATGGACCTCATTTGAGTTCTCTCTGGGGACTCTGAGGCCTTGAAAGGCTAAGACCACTACACATCCTCCACTGGAGAAAAGCCTAATTCTTATTCTCTGCAAAACACAAACCAAACCAAATCAATGATTCCAACGTAAGCAGCCCATGGCTCTTTGCAAACAGTGCATTTGGCAATGTTTTCTTAAGGGAGTGAGATCCGAGTCTTTAGCACCAAGAAGAGTAACAGTAGGAGTTCCCTTCGTGGCTCAGGGGAAACAAATATGACTAGCATCCATGAGGACACAGGTTTGATCCATGGCCTCACTCAGTGGGTTAAGGATGTGGTGTTGCCGTGAGCTGTGGTGTAGGTCGCAGGCACAGCTCAGATCTAGTGTTGCTGCAGCTGTGGCTTAGGCCAGCAGCTGCTGCTCCGATTGGACCCCTACCCTGGGGGAACCTTCATATGCCATGGCTGTGGCCCTAAAGAGACACACATACACACACAAAAATGAGTAACAGTAGTAGCACTTGTGGTACCTGATGTGTTTGGAGAGAGAAGAGAGAGCAGAACGTCAGGTTTGGAATCGGACCCCATCTGTCCAACCCTGGGCCATGTTCTTAACTATTTTCCTGCAAAATGATTTCCCTAACACCTACAAGGATTAAATGTGTTAAACATCTCACATGGGCTTACTATTTAATAATTAAATAATAATTGTTTAATCCTGTTCTCTAGCCCAGTGGTACTCAATAGACGTGACTGTGCCCCTCAGGAGACATTTAGCAATGTCTGGAGACAATTTTTGTGATGACAGCTGGGGGAGGGCCATGCTCCAGGCACCTAAAGTGTATGATCAGGGATGCAGCTAGGATCATACAATGCACAAGACAGTCCCCGCAAGAAGTATCCAGCCCCAAGCGTTCACAGTGCCAAGACTCTAGACCCGTGCAAAATATTTTTTTTTTTATTTTGGCTGTTTATTCTCCATGTGGTCTGTCTCTTTAAATTAGCAAAGATTTACTGAGAACCAAGCATGGGCAAAGCTCTGTGCTAGGCACATCCTTACTCGTCTCATCTATTTGGTTGCCTGCTGCCATTCTCCCAAAGCAACTCCCATCCTCAAATACTGCCCAACCCTATCAACATCAAGCCATGGATTCCCCTTTCTTCCTGACGCTTCTCTCAGCAGCCTTGAAGTCAGACACGCTGTGTGTCAGAGCAAAGACCTGTATTAATCAACAAATCCAAATATAGCAACAGCAGTTTGAAAATCAAAGAATGGGCCTTGGGGACATCAATATTTGCATGTTCATAATAAATACTTAACTACACATCTGTGCAACATTCAGTATAGTTGAGAGAGAAAAAGAACACTTAGGTGAATTTTTGTCAACTTCTACAACTCAACCTTCTCATGTGCCAAAGAAATTTCAAACTAAATAGTCATGAAAATGATTTTAAATATATTTATAATAGGCACTTATAAATTGGAGACATGCTTGATTTATTCTGAGGTTTTTCTAACCCTCAACTAAGTCTCTACTTGCCCCTTGGGTCAATGAAATAATCTTCCAATCTGTGTATTAAATATCCACTTCTTTTCTATCTCATGCTCACCTCTACAACTCATAACAATCCCAGCTTTAACATTCAAGACTTGGTTTCATGTTTTTATTCTTCTGTCTGTATGTTTTACATCTGTATGAGCACATTTTTCCGTGCACAAAGGCCCCTAGTTATCATTTGTAGTAGGTTTACAACCTGCCAGGCTCTGCCCTAAGAGTTTTGTACTCATGATCTCATTTCATTGTCAAAGAAGCCCTACAGAGGCAGATGGTGTCCCCCACTTTACAGGAGAAAAATGGAGCCCCAGAGAGGTTAAGTAAATTGGCCAGAGTCACAGAGCTAGGAAAGGTCAGAACGAGTATTCACACCCTGTGTGTCTGGTTCCAAAATCCACGTTATTCATCTTACTCTGTAATAGGTGGAAATAGGGCTCTGTGTAAAGAGGTAAGCAGTGGGCACCCCCTCTGATGCAACAAATCCACCTCAAAGAAACTATCATCTACAAACACTATTACATGTGCAGAAATATATATATATACATATATATATGCCAAAAAAATGTTTACTGCTGCATAATTTTAAAAAGAGAAATAAGTAAACCTAAAACAATCTAAATGTCATGGCCTGGGGGGATTCCATACAAAGTAGGGGGAATGTGGTAAAGAGGGCTGTGCTTATCCAGTATACATCTCTCCTTCTCCCTTGGTAACAAGACCCTGCGCTTCCATTCAGGGTGACAGTGCACCCATCTAGGTCAGCATTTCCAGCCTGCCCTTCAACCAGATATATATATATATATATATATGTATATATGTATATGTATATATACACACACACACACATATATGTGTATACACACACACACACACACACACACACACTGGTATATGTTTAATAACCAGCTCTCTCTTACAGTAATGTCTGTGGTGTAATTTTCCCACTATGGCCAACTTCAAGCTACCAAGGTGTAGTCAACTGGCTCACGAGAACTTCTTAGCATATAAGAAATCTCCCAACCAAGGATGAGCAAGCTCCAGCACATGACCAACTAGGGTGAGCAATAATATGTAAATAAATTTGTCCCTCCTTACAAGTAGGACAGAGAGCAATCATGTGCTTTTCTTTTTCCTCTTCCTTTCTTTCTCCTTTCTGCCTGGAAGTCAGACATGAATGCAACTCCAGCAGCTGCTCTGAACTATGAAGCAACTTAGAAGATGATGGTAGGGGAGTTCCCGTTGTGGTTCAGTGAGTTATGAACCTGACTGGTACCATGAGGATGCAGGTTCGATCCCTGGTTAAGGATCCAGTGTTGCTGAAAGCTGCAGCGTAGGTCACGGATGCAGCTCTATCGCACGTTGCTGTGGCTGTGGCTGTGGCTATGGTGTAGGCCCAGCAGCTGCAGCTCCAATTCAACCCCTGGCCTGGGAACTTCCATATGCCACAGGTGTGGCCCTAAAAAGAAAAGAAAATGACAATGGGGCAAAAAGAAGGTAGAAAAACAAAGGAGAAGCCTTGTCTCTGATGACCTCACGAAACAAATATAAAAGCTTTGGCCAGCCTACCTCTGGGCTTTTCTCATTGGAAAAAAAAAAAAAAAAAAAGTAAAATTCCTATTTTAAAGCCACACTTGTTTTTGGTTTTCTGTTACACACTACCTCACCAATACAAAGATCTTCAGACTTGGCTTTCACATCTCTATTATATGTACCATTTATAATGAAAATGTTTTATTTCAGTATTTTCAAATAAGAAAAGGCCAAAAAATTTGTAAGGAATCAACTGGTTAGGCCCTTAAGTGTTCCCAAGTTGCCAATCTTGCGATAGTACCCATGGATCACAGTAGGGGGAAAATCACAGGCCTGATACACAAATCAACAATGTGGGCATGTCCTGAAAATAAAAGGGATAGACTGGAATCCAACCAAGTTCACCAAATGCCAAAAAGATTCCTAGCCAAATAATATTCAAAGGCCTCCTGAGATAAGCCTTGGGTGAAACACACAACAGGTGATGGGGAAAGCACTGGATGTACTGCCAGGCTTGAAGTCTCCAATCCAGGAAAACACCCATGAAGCCTGCCCAATGGAGAGTGTAAGCAGCAGGACTCCCTTTCCTGGTTCGAACAACACAACAAAGGTGCCCCAACTAAGGGGACCCCAGAAATGTCAACAAGGAAGCAGAAGACAGAGTAACCAACAACCCAGCATCAGATAAACAAGAATATATGGAGCCACCCGAGTCTCTGGACTCCAGGGTATTGGCAAGGAGGACTGTGCACAGCAATGCAGTGCTTAAGAGAGTCAGCAGGGAGAACACAGACAATCTAACGGGGTCTTCATGGTCACAGTCCCTCAGTGGTCACAAAGATGGCACAGAGTGACAATAACAATCGCTGTGTGGTTCTTCTGCCTTGTCTTAGACTAACTGCCAAGTTCATTTAGAAAGCATCATTGTTGATCCAGTCAAGTCACCAGGCTCTACGTATGTTCTGTGTTCCCAAGAGTACGGTGTGCGCCATGGAATGGGTGCTAAGCTTAGGTCCCTGTATTTGAACATACCGCAGTCTAAAAGATGGACAAACAGACTTGGGGTTGCCAAGGGGGAGGGAGAAGAAGGTGGGGCGGACTGAGAGTTGGGGGTTAAGTAGATGCAAACTATTACATTTAGAATGGATGGGCAATGAGGTCCTGCTGTATAGTGCAGGAAACTACGTCCAATCTCTTGGGATAAAATCTGATGGGTGTGATATGAAAAAAAGATTATACATATATACACTAGGTCATTTTGCTGGACAGCAAAAATTGGCACAATATTATAAATCAACTATAATTTTTAAAAATAGAAAAAAATAAAAAATAAAAGGATAAGCTAAGCATAGGTAAAAAAAAAAAAAAATCTAAAGAAATTCCACCTAACATTCCAGCATTGGAGGGACAGTCAAAGTCTAATGGTTAAGAATTCGGAGAAGAGGAGTTCCCATTGTGACACAGTGGTTAACAAATCCAACTAGGAGCCATGAGGTTGCGGGTTCAATCCCTGGCCTTGCTCAGTGGGTTAAGGATCTGGCAGTGCCGCAAGCTGTGGTGTAGGTTGCAGACTCAGCTCAGATTCCGCATTGCTGTGGCTCTGGCGTAGGCCGGCAGCTACAGCTCCGATTCGACCCCTAGCCTGGGAATTCCCATATGCCGCAGGAGCAGCCCTAGAAAAGGCAAAAAGACAAAAAAATAAAAAATAAAAAATAAAAGAATTTGGAGAAGAAAAAAGCAAAGATGAATGGGAAAAAAATCACATAGAGAGCAAAGGTTATCCTTTATGATATGGTTCTTCAGCCAGGCCCTGAAGGATAGACATTATTTAAGCCAGAAAAAAAAAATTTAGAAACAATGCATTCTATAAGGAAAGATGACAAACAACATATATTTCCAGTGAATAATAAAAGGCGAATAGAGAAAGAAACTGGGGAAGAGGAACGAATGATACTGTATCTATAGATAATAATAATAAAGAAGGTAAGTGGGTAAAGTTCATTCATAAATGGGACAAATATTAAATTAGGCACCTGGGCACTTGTTCTATGGCCTCAAATACCAAACAAGGGCAATAGGAGTCCCTGAAGGCTAAGCAAGGGATTCCTCTTACTCATTGTAACTGAAGAAAATCTACGTTATTCATACTATCAAATATAGGAAGATGTTGGAGTTCCCATTGTGGCTCAGTGATTAACGAATCCGACTAGGAACCACAAGGTTATGGGTTCAATCCCCGGTCTCGCTCAGTGGGTTAAGGATCCACTGTTGCCGTGACTGTGGCATAGGCTGGTGGCTACAGCTCCGATTAGACCCTTAGCCTGGGAACTTCCATATGCCTCAAATACAGCCCTAGAAAAGATTTAAAAAAAAAAAAAAGGAAGATGTTAAGAGGAGAACCACTCAGATTTTTCTAGGACTTGCCAGCTTGTAACTGAAAAAAAGCTAATAATCAACTGGAGAATAAGGAGGTTGCCTCTTGGGCTAAGATCTCTCTCCCAACATTTCACACTCAGTGACGCTGACACCACAACGGCACATGCAGGGTCAGGGCCATGGTTGGTTAGGGGTCCAAAGTGCCTGATAATCATAACCTAAGGCCAAGTCCATGACATGTATCCCCTGGGAGGTGGTGGCAGATTTTTCCCAGTGCTTAATGAATGGAGGGCAAGGGTAAGAGATGCTTACAGCGAGAAACACGTAACAGATACTGCTATTTAAAACAGAAAGCAGCACTGGCTTTAAGTTAATGTTTCCCATCCAATAAAGAAAGCTAAATATCTATATCTTTTTGATAGATGGCTATAAAAGAAACATTAGAGGGGCTCTTAAACACCGTGTTTCAGAGCTTCATTACAGGAAATTAATCTTGAGTAGAGTCTCACACCCAATATGGCTGGTTTCCATGGAGTAGCCGGTTAGATAACATAGGCTATGCTTTGTCTAATACAGAAAGAATCAGGAAGTAGCCTAACAAACAGTTTCACTACTTCTGCAACCCATGAGCATGGCAGGGCAGAGCAGCAAAGAATGTTTTCTGGAAAGTCTCAATATAGCCATCATGACCCTAAATGAGATAGAGAACAGTTTTACAATATCCTCTGGAAAGCAACACAATGAGCATACTGCTTCATGCAGCATTATTCAAGAGCTGAGTCCGAAGAGATGGCAAATCTTGCTTGGCCTGCCCAAGAATGGGGAGAACTTGGCTGCCTCCCTCCAGATCCGTTTGAGGACTTCTGCAGAACCGTCCATGTTGGTGGAATTATCCTGCAGCAACTTCTCTCCTTGGGCAGGAGGAAACCCAAAGCTCAAAATGAAATGAACTGAGAAACCAGGAAAGGAGAAAGAGGCAAAGCCCAAATGCAACTAATCATGTCCACTACAGTCAGGCCTGCAAAAGAAAATGCAGATCTCCAAAAATGGAGAAATCTTAAATGTCCAAGGAACAGAGGTACTCTTCTGACAAAACCTGCTAATGTATACAGGAGCACACCATGCACATGCCACAGAGGCTCCTCCAGCCCATGCCATGTGCCCATTAGCGGAGACTGCCATAGGTTTTCCATCATAGGAGACACCTGGGGAACCTGGGCAGCAGACGGTGTTCCCTTAACCTCTGCATTCAAGACAGCAAGTAAACTATTTATCAGGAGACCCTGCAAAACCAATTTCTCAGTGAGTCAGGTATTTAATTCATAATATTAAAAAATTAACCCCCCCAAAAATTACTGGAAAGTACACAGTGCACAAAATCATGCTGATTATTTACTCAGACCAAATACATATATATATATATATATATATATATATTAAGCCAGCAAAAACACTATTCTGTGTTAGTTTTGATCATAAGACTATCTCAGTGCAATTTTGCTCCTACAGTGCAGAACAGGGCATCCAGTGAGTCATTCTGACTACCCGCACTGTCCAGCTGTAACATGGATAGCTCCAGAATTATCTTGGCTCTAAATTCCTCCAATAGGAATTCCCCCCCAAATGAAGCAGTTTTTTTCATCCCGGTAGACTATTATCTTCGATTCTACATCTAAATGTTTCTTCCACTGATACTTTTGACCCACTTGAATGTCAGCAATACTTACCTTTCTCAACTAACCCATCATTCATTCATAATAACCTAGTTAATACGCATATGCCAGGTACTCTTTTAATGATTTATTTTTTATGTATTAACGGGCTGTATGATAGGTACTATGACCATGCCCATTTAAGAGATGAAGAACCTGAGACTTCAGAAGGCAATTAACGATCTTGTTTTCAGTCACATAGCAATTAAGTAGAAGACCTGGGATTGCAACCCAACAATTTGGTTCCATCATCCCAACCCTATATGCACAGGTTTTTTACTTGTTCACTCCAAAGGCAAATAATACAAACTCCAACATACAATCCAGAGAGTCATAGTAAGGGGAAAAATAACCCTTTAAGTGTTCTTGGCCGCATTTCTCCCCAATTTCTTCCACTTCACTCCTTGCTTGCAGTATTCTGCAATTAGGTATTTCTTTTATTCCCTTGAAACATGTTTTTCTATGAGAAAAATGCCATGCAAAATCCCAGCAAGCACAGACATGACCCCAAACAAGCAACTTGTTTATTTTGACCATGTGGGCCCATGCTTGACATTGACATCTCAGCCACTAGTCTAGGTTTGCAGAGTTTTGCTTAACTAGAAAGGAAGAGATTGCTATCACTGAGCACATCTTCACCAGGTGCCAGGTCATACACTCAGTCCTTTCACCTATATCATTCTCTTCAATACCAAAAGCAAACCCACCGATGGTAATGAACAGAATCTCATTTTTAAAGACGGGGAAACTGACTCAAAAAGGTTAAGTATCCTGGTCAAGGAGACTCACCCAGGAGGGATGGCATGCAGAGTTAAGCCAAAACCTGATCTAAAGCTGAGGCTATTTCTGCATCAGCATCCTGGGTAGTAGATAGCCTATCCTTTAAAACCAGAAAACATTCTTAGATGTTTTTCCCCCCTCTTAGCAGTGAGTCTTTACAGATTTACTGGTTGTTAAATGCTACTGACTCTAGCTAATTCCCAAATTAACTAGATTCCTTTCGGAGCTTGTAAAATGTGCTACACACTCAACTTCCGAATTTAGCATTCAAGATGATGACCACAGCAGTAAGAATGGTGCAACTTTCTTGTTAGAACAATGCACGCCTAAAAGCCTCTTTTTAATTTCTACCTTCTTTTATGAGGGCTACGTGAATGAGGACACACCTAGGATACTGCATATTAATTTCAACACAGCTAATACCCAAAATGTCCCACCAATTTACTCTTCACTGACAATGTTAAAAGAAAATGATTTATGCAGATCAATCATCTCGCTCATCAAGTCCTACCCTGACAGCCAGCCTTCATCATTGCTATTTAAAAGGCACTGCTGACAGAAAAGACCGACTCTTTGATTAAGGGCCCTGTCTGGCTAACCTTTTATTTGAAGAATGATTGCCGCTGAGTGACAAATACTTTTCCATTCATTTCAAGGCAAAGATATTGACATTCAAATTCTTGATGGTTACACTGAGCAGATGCCACTGTTGGCAAGAGGCTTGAGAGCAACAGCAGGTACGCCGTGGCTCTGGGGGCATGGGGAGAAAAGAATAAAACTAAAACAAGCACGCAGGCACAGGCTAAAGGTTCTCAATGAGTGAAAGCCACGGGTCTCTCAGCCAGATCCTCTTTCTTCCGTAGTTATCAAAGAACATCTGTTCCTAGCTGTGCCCCAGTTCTCTTCTTAAGAGTGCCCTTGCATCACCTTGACCCTACTTGAAACTGCACAGGCAGCCAAGACTAAGAGTAAAGAGGAGTTTGGGAGCTCGGAGTTCCCAGCTCCTCGTATGCCACATTCTCTCCCTCCCAGTCCCAAACCACAGAATCCCAGAAGAACTCAGGCTAAAATTACTGGTCTCAGGAGACCTTAAGTGACTGACTACAAAGTGGAAAAAGCATCAGGAAAAAACCACCTTCCAAAAAGAAAAAAAGGAAATATTTTATCCTATCCATTAAGGGGAAAGAAGAAGGAGAAAGTATATAAGAAAGAGGCACGGATTACCCAAAACAGAGCAACTGTAAAAGACAGAAATTGAGCTAAAAAAAAAAAAAAAAGAAATTCTAATTCATTTCAGGTAGATTTCTACCTTGGTCAAATTCAATATATATATGTAAACATATCCTCACAGCAGGATTATTTTGCTTATTTTTATTGCTTAAATGCAAACTATTACCTGAAAGGAAAAGGGGAAATTATGGCTTAAGGAAGGCTATTTGTGACAAGAGCCGTCAAAAAGCCTCAAGATTAATCATTTCCAGGAACAAAATGAAAATACCTCAGCAGGTCACCACTGATTCCTTTTAAATCTTGCCGAGATGCAATGTGTGGGTCTCACGTGCTTCAAAAGGGATAGGGTATGAAAAAATAATAATAATACTGTAGCTCTGATCCTCTGACAAATTCCCACAGTAGGCAAGGGGGGAGACAGCTGACACAGGGACAGAACATTTTTCCCTGTCGCCTCAAGGCCCAGGGGACCCAGGCAGTAGAATATAGGAAAGGTTTTCTAGGAGAAAAAAAAACCTGGGTTTGAATCCAACCTCTGGTACTTATTAGCTGAGGGGCCTGGAGCAAGTTACTGTCCGTCCCTGCCCCCACCCCCGCCGGGTCTCTGTTATCCCATCTCAAAATGGGGACAGCAATGCCTACCTTGCAGAATAATTTATGGATATTCAAGACTGTGTTAAGCCCCTTTCCCCATACTTCCTTCTCATCTCATCTTGGCTCACTTGTTTGTATGAGAGAGTAGGCCAGAAGGTATATGGGAAAAACACAAGATGCACTGTTCCCAGGCTCAGCGCAGACACTGCCAATTGCGCAAGCTTCCGATAAATTACATGTTGAACCTCCATTTCCTGAACTTTAAAGGCAGGCCGTCATGGAGTTCCCACTGTGGCGCAGTGTGATAAGGATCCAACATTGTGTCTGCGGGAGCGTGGTTTTGATCACCTGTCCAGCACAGTGGATTAAGGATCTGGGGCTGCCACAGCTGTGGCATAGGTTGCAGCTGTGGCTCAGATCCATCCCTGGCCCTGGAACTTCCACATGCCACGAGTGTGACCAAAAAATTAAAATAAAGTAAAAAATAAAGGCAAGCAGTCACAATAGCCACCTTTTCTCACTACATTATAATGAGAATAAGATAATGTTAAAGCACTTTAAGTTTTAAATCAGTACAGAAACATTTGCTGCTATTACTGTTTTCCTCCACAAATGGGATGTTCTAACCTATTTTGATCTTTTTTTCTCTTATTTATTTATCCCATCTATATTTCTCATAATGAATAACATATCAAGAGACAGTTAATTAATCAAGCACCATAACATCATCTTTATTCCTTAGAACTATTAGTAGTTGCTTCTGCAGTTGTCTCGAAGTACCAGACAAAATTTATGTTTCCTCCATAACAAAAACTTTCTGGAGGGTGCTACGAACTAGGGATTGGGACAAGGAGGTGAATGAAAAATGCAAAAGTCAGCCACGTAGAATGAATACACGAAAAAGGAAATGATTTCAATATTGCTGAGTTAAGTTCAGAGGACACAGAGGATGCAACAAGGAAGGGCGTGTCTACCTAGGGGATTCAGGGAAGGTTTCACTATGGTGATATTAGACTTGGGTCTTCAAGGGTGAGCAAGTCCCCACCAGGTGGATAAGGATGAGAAAGGTTATTCAGGAAGAGAGGATGCTGGATGCAAAGCTACAGAAGCACAAGAGAGATCACGTGCTCTGGCAGGGACTAGGGGACATGTAAGACAGCAGGTAGATTTACTCCTTTAGGTAACGGAGAAGTTTGAGCTTCAAGCTGCTGTAATACGGCCCATGCTTTAGAAACATCACCCTGATGGAAGGCTGGACACATGAACATTTGCCGGGCATCTACCCTGTGTTAGAAACTGGAGACATCGTAATGAAAAAGAATTATCCTAATACTCTCTCTGGGATGGGAACTAGGGAGTCTTACTTGCTTTCAAGCACTAGGAGTAACTGACCCACTGAGCAGCCTCTGTGGCTTCATATTTAGCCTTTGATCCTGCCCTTCACACCCCATTTGCTGGTGTGAATGCCTGCTTTCCTGCATGACCCTACCATTGTGTATCTATGTCCTGTGGTACAACTTGATCACCCACTTTTGAGGAGAGCTCTGTCCTTAGGCTTTGTGTCCTCCTTCCCCCAGATAGCCTGTATGGACCGGCAGGGATCCTTGGACCACCCAAGGGCCCCCAAAGCCATGTCTAAGAAGTGGGTAGGTCTCTAAGTCCCTGCCCCTTGCGCTCTGTGTAAGTACCCCTGGTACAAGTGAGGCAAAGATGATGCTATGTGTTCACCAAATCTGGTTCCATTCCTTTTTTCCTGGGAACACAGACCACACTTCATAACCTCCCTTTACTATTAGTTTGGGTTCTAGACAATAAAAGAAAAAAGGGATGTAAGCCACTTCCAGGCCTGGCCCTTGAAAAATATTCCTCAGCCAATCTTCTGTATTAGTTTCCTGGTTTTCTATAGCAGTTACAAGCTTTGTGGCTTCAAACAATATGAACTGATTCTCCCATTTTCATAGGATATCTAAAGTCCAAAATCAAGGTGTCCATGGGGCCACACTCCTGCCAGAGGCTCCAGGGGAGAATCCTTCCTTGCTTTATTTATTTATTTATTTGTTTTTTTGTGTGTTCATTTATTTTTGTCTTTTAGGGCCACACCCACAGCATATGGAGCTTCCCAGGCTAGGAATCAGATCAGAGATGTAGCCGCTGGTCTACACCACAGCCACAGCCAAGCCAGATCCAAACCGCATCTGTGACCTACACCACAGCTCATGGCAATGCCGGATCCTTTAACCCACTGAGCAAGGCCAGGGATCGAACCCACGTCCTCATGAATACCAGCCGGGTTCGTTAACCACTGAGTCACAACAGGAAATCCCGCTCCATGCCTCTTGCAGTTCCTGGCAACTCCCAGCATCCTTGGCTTGTGACTGCACCACTCCAAACTCTACCTCTATCTTCACATGGCCTTCTTCCCTCTGTGTCTGTGTCCAAACATCCCTCTCCTTTCTCTTGTAAAGATACCAGTTTGAGGATTTAAATCTCACTCTAAATCCAGTACAGTTTGGGATCCATCTCAAGATGCTTAAGGAAAGGATCCTCTGTGTTTCAAAGATTCTATTTCCAAATAAGCTCACGTTCTGAGCTTCTAGGTAGGCATGCATGGAGAGGAAAGGGGGCATCAATATTCAACCCGCTTAACCTCCCATACAACCTTGGAAGCTCCATGATCCAGGTGGGGCAGTCTCCAGATGGCTAAGCCAGATCCCTGGGTGACCATGGATCTGGCAGGGATCCCCCAACACGAGCCATCACTGGGCAGGTAAGGTAAGCATAAAAGGAAACTTTATCGTGTTATGCCACTGAGATTTCAGGGTTAATTTGTTACATCTGCAGAGCCCAACCTGGGTTGGCTACTACTTCAAGTCTCGTGCTACAATCCAAACACCGTTTATGAGCCCAGGGCTAACACACAGTGTTTTCACTGAGGTTCAATTTTTGCTCAAAAGCCCTTTTAAGTTGCTCTTGCTGAGTGTCCCAGGAATTTCTCCCATAGCTTTGCTTGGCCTGCATGCAACTGTTTGGGAGGTTTCTTGTTTTCCCTGGGTAGTGTCATTAAGCTTTGCTGATAACATCGCTGTTTTCTCTACTGGTCTCACAGGACAATGCGGTGGCCAGTGTGAGTTAGCTCTTGCTTTTATTGAGGCAGGAAAGAGGGAGAAAGGGGTCAAATGTGAATGTTTTCCAGTTACATTCATCCAAAAGGGAACCAAGAAAAATAGTAGTTAGTGTCCCTTTCTTCTGCAAGTGGAAAGAGCATCAGGTTTTCAAATCACACTGACTTGGGTTAAAATTCCCCAATTTTTGAGTTCTGCCAGCTCCACAGCTATATTTTCAATATCACCATTTATCACAGAACTTTAGTTCTCTTTTTTTAAAAAAGGGAGAAAGCATGTTTTCCACAGGGTGGCTGTGAGGATTAAATGATACTAGAGACGTGTGTCGCTGAGTCCTCTGGTCACAGCAGTTAGTGCATAAATGTGCACTTCCTTTGTTCCAACAAACAGGCCAATTTATCCCCACTTGGCTCTTCTTCCCTTCCGGGGCATGGCAAAAGCTAACATAACATGAAACCAAGATCTTCAGCACTGGACTCGGCGATCCCCAAGCACCTTCTCCCTTTTCTCTAGTTCATCCTTTTTTCCATCTATTGCCTGGAAATGGCTTACGAGATAGTACACAGACTGACTCCTCTCTTTATCCAGCTAAGTTTTGTTCTTTAATACATCAGGAGAGTTCATTTTGGTCCTCCCATTAGACTGAAAGCGCTCTGAATGCATGACTGCATCTTATCATAGTTCTGCAAACCTCACAGCACTCAGCACAAAGCCAGACTGACCATCGACGTCCACCCCACATTCACGGACCAACTACAGAGAAAACGCAGGATGGAAAGTTCCCATGACTAAGACGGGGTCTGGCCTCCAGCAACATGGATGTTCACAGATTAATGGGCTAGCATTCAAGTTAGCTGGTATCCTCACAGAGCAGGGCCAGGGGAGCAATGGTTGAAACATTTAAAAAATATTCAACGGAAATTGACAGAACATTGTAAATCAACAGTAAAAAAAAAACTTTCTAAATAAATGGACCCAAAAGAGGCAGAATTCATCTCCACTTGGGGTATCTGGTGGACCCCTCCATAAATGAATCCATCAATAGTCTATTTTTTAACCCCCTTCCCAGCTGGGTCAGCAAAGCTTACTCTCACAGTTGTATGAAGGCATTATAATATATTCTTGATATCCATGGTATAGCATAAGTTATGTAATAGGTATGTGTTGTATATAAATTTGCAATACATATTCATACCACCTGCTTTGTACTGGGCAAAGCAGCTCTATATATTTTATCACCTACACACAAACTCATTTCATCTTCACAACTCCACAGCATAGATGCTACCCTTATCACCAACTTAACAATGAAGAAAAGGCAACCAAGAGTGGTTAACCGGCCCCGTATCACAGAACTAGTAAGTCACAAGGCCAGGAGACAGATCCCGGCAGCCTGGCTCCAGAGACCACACACTCAGCCATTAGGTTACACGGTCTCTCTAGGAGGGGGAGGGGAGGGTAGAAAAGTGAGTCTCCAGCCAAGATACTATCTGGCAGAGGGGCTTATAAATTGAACCAACTCTAAAGAGACAGCCCTTCAACAAAAGAAACTAGTTGCAGGAACAGAGAACTGACCTGGCAGCCACAAATATAGGACAGCCCTATATAGGAGAGAGTGGGTAACAACCCACCTTGACGGTAACAGGAGCCAGATGGCAGCAACCCCCTAAATGAATGTCTTTGGTCTGCAATGAAACTAACCCGTGATTAGGATCCTGAACAGCAGCAGCATCTGAGGCCCTAGGAACACACAGCTCCAGCATATTGAAGACAAAGGATTTTGAAGGGAGTGAGGAGAGGTTCCTGAAAGCCTTGATGGGTCTGCTTTGAGCTCCACATCTTTAATGTACAAACTGCTAAGGGCAAGAGACAGGCAGTTCCCACTAGCCCCGCAAAGCTCGGCAACCCCTACCCATGCCTGTTTACCATTCCTGAATAAATCATTTCAGTTTCCTCCAGCTGTGGTCCTGCTCCACCACAAACGGAGAATAAACCAGGACCTCGCACTCGACATTGTCATCAAAAGCTGAGAGGCCAATGGTGTTCTCTCCCAGGCTCTGCAACCCTCGTGGGCAATGTCCCCTCCGCCCTCCTTAAGCACATCGGAATGAGCAGTATTTGATGGTTGATGCTTTCATCTGTGTAGCTTTGAAAACCTCAAACGTCCTATCAGATCTACAACAAAGAGCAGGGACTTCAAGGGTTGACAGCACGGCCATAATTGAGTACGACTATCAGTAAGCTGCCATGTTAAACAATACCACGTTATAGCTGCTCCAAAACCAACTGTTTACCTTTCAGACATTTCTATAGAAAGGTTTAAACAGGTGCAGATAGGCAAACAGGTAATAGGAACTTTTCTTCTCTTTAAGATGAGTGTAATGTACGGCATGCTATTCCCCATTGCTAAGAGTATCCAAATAATTTACTCTGGAGAAATTATCTCTGGCAACTGATAAGAATATGAAGCCCAAAATAGCACCGAAAATAGTACAGGTCCATTGGCAGTGACGCAACAGGAAACAATCCCAAAACTGCCAACTTATGTTCCTTCTGGTCCATGGATCTCAGTTTTCCCCTTTGTAAAATAATGTTGCAGAGTTCCCTGGTGGCCTAGTGGGTAAAGGATCTGGTGTTGTCATTGTCACTGCTGTGGCTCAGGTCACAGTTGTGGCAGGGTTCAATCCCTGGCCCAGGAACGTCCACATGCCATGGGTGTAGTCATAATTAATTAATTAATTAAAATAAGAAGGTCACCTTTCAGGCTTACGGTGACATACAGAAGCTTTTATCCAATGCCAGTCCAAGAGATAGAAGAGGAAAACTCAAGAAAGTCTTGAGAGAGGACCAGCATTCCTCTTGCCCCCTCCATGACTCTGAAGATTTCTAGAAATTTGAGAACCAATGAACTGAATTATCTCTTGCCAGGACCAAAATTTTATGAGTCTCAAGAAGGGGAAAACAACGATGGGGGTAGGGGAGGTAAAATGCTTATTTTATTTTGAGGCCATCATGTTTTCTCACTGTTCAGTATCTAAATAATGCCAAACAAATGTGGTTCTGAATCAAAGAATGATAAAGGAAGCTCTAAATAGCTGCTTCTCCACTTCTTGAGTTTGGAGCAGAGCTAACTCTTATCAGCAGCAGAGGCAAAGAAGTAACATTAAAACAAAGTATAGGTCCCTGGTTTAACAAACTGAACTGAGCGGCCCGGCCGGGTGTGCACAGCTGGCTCAGCACCCCAGTTCCCGGACAGGTCTGAGGTTTGCAGAAGGCTTGTGCCCCCACATGCCTTTCTCACCTTGGAATCTCATGCCAGTTTCCTGAGTCCTGTGCTCATCATGTTTCCAGTTCTACCTTAGGCTGGAAACCTCCAGGGGTTTGTGGAGCTCCTGAAAAGTGGAGTCCCTTCCAACAGAACCAGGCACATTGTCTGCTTTGAACCTGGCCAGAAGAATTGAGGTGGGAACAAGAGGACTTTCTGTGGAATCACCTGGAGACTGTTTGGGAACCACTCCAGCAGAGACTCCTCTGTTGACCGGAGGGGAAAAAAAAAAAAAAAAAAAGCATAACCTCAAAGTTGAGAATTATGCTTTATTTGGTGGACAAAACTAATTGAGGACTTCAAGCCTGAGACAGGACTCTCAGGTCACTCTGTGGAATTGCTCCCAAGAGGTAAGGCAGGGAGTCAGGATGTACAACAGTTTTTTTCAACTAAGACCAGGTAGTTGGAACATCAAAAGGTTGGTCTTAAAGAAAACCAGGTATCTCAAGTTCAGGAATTTACATTTTTCTGTGTATGGGAAAATGCAAGCATCTGGGCTTGCTGAAATCATTCTTTTGATGTACCCAGCTACTGGGGCCAGTATCCTGTGCTTTCTCATCCTGAATCCTCTCAGATGCACCATCAGGGTAGATATAGCAGTTGACTGCTAGATGGCAGGCATCCTGTTTCCATCCTGAGTTACCTCAAGGCTCACCTTTGGGGAGGATGTAATGTGACAGCTGGATGGCTGCCGCATCCTTTGCTTATAGATACGGTAACAATATTTTGCAGTCACACCCCTCACCAAAATTTGGGAGCTTTCCCCATGTGTAAAGGCTGCTTATCACCTCATTGTACAATTCATACACAGTGAGGGGACCACTGGGCCAGGATCACGTTGGCTGTGCTTGAGGCCCAGCATGCGACACCGTGAGCCATGTTGATCCCTGGGGGATTTTCTGATACCTAAAGATACAAGACTGCTAGAGTAAGCATAGAGTTGTCACTTAGACCCTTGCAGACCAAAGATCTTAAAGTGTGCAGCAAGAGGAAAGCATCCAGTGCTGTTTGGGACAGAACCAAAAGAAAGGAAAAGCCTGACTCTGACCTCGTTCTATAAAAATAATACAGTGAATGCTCACCTGGACGGACCTCATCTCATCTGGGGCGGGGGCCCTCAGCTCACAAAATTGCCTTAGAAAAAGTGCAAATTACAAAGCAAGCGGTCTACTTCTAAGGGGGATGGGGGTGAGGGATGTTTGGCTACTCCCAGTAGACAAGGGCAGAGCCTGATGACGGTAGAAAGACCAGATTCTCAACCTCATTTGAGCAAGGCTGGACCTCAGGCCCTCCTCCACCCTTCTCAAGCACTGACATCATTCTCAAAGCCCTGCTTCCTTCTAGCCTGGAGAGCTCCATTTGGAAAACAATGACCCTTTATGGAGCGCTTTCATCCCAGCTTAAGTTCTGAAAAATCAAAGAGCCAATATGTCTGAGCTGGAGAAAGCAGCCCTCAAGAATCTGGGAACACTGCCTTGAGTGGTTTGTATTTAGTGGTAATATCTTCTCCTTTGACTTGTCAGATTGTCTTGCTGGTTTCAGAATGAAACTGAATGTAAATAAAGAAGAAAAAAAAAAAAGGTGTTTGAGATAGGCTACTGATCCCTGGTTTATTTTCTGAGTTGAGAAGCCACATGGCTTTCCAAGCCTGGTTACACTGTGGTAATATGCGCTGTCATAAATTTACTATATCCTTCTGCTTGTCTATAAAACAGTCTGCTCCTCATCTTTCTAAACTTGGCCTGGATACAGAACTTTTAACTTAAAATATCTAACAATATGTCATATCCACCAGAAGATACATGACAGCTATTTCTAAGATACACAATATTATTAATTGTTTTTGAATGGAATTGAACTGCTCTGAATCTAAAAAGTCTAAAAATGACATTTAGCCATCAACAGTTCTTGCAACATTCTATACACAAAAGAAGAAATACTAACAAGTCCAACAGTACTCATAATTTCAAAATTATACCCTTTGAAGCCAAAATGACATTAAGAGAAACAGAAAGAATGTAAGAACTTAAAAATAAAATTGCAATGCTTGAAAAGATTAAGCCCTACCTTCTGATAAAAATTAAGTGTGAGCTAAATTATTTTTTTATGCTTGTGGAACTGTCAAACAATGTGCTGTCTCCTTAAGCTATTTAAAGAGCTATGGCTCCAGTGTGTGGAAAGGATCTGCTAGAGTCCAGGAACAAGCTGATTTACTTCAATTTACCTGATTCGCTTAGAACTTACTCAGCACCTACCGAGTTCATACTGTACTATGTATTGTCAATGAAAAAAAATGCTGCCTGCCTTATTAGTAAACAAAGGATGTTGACAGCCATCAAGCCTCCACAGCACCCCCGCACCCCCCCAGGGAGGGTGATCCCTGAGGGAACTCAGGATGGAGAACAAGGGGCTTCCCCCTGCCAAGCAAGCCCTCTGCCACTGCAGCTGTCCCCAAGGGTGCACCCTGAGGGGACTTAGGATGGAGAAAAGCAGGATACTGACCCCAGGTAGCTCAGATATATCAAAGGAATGATTTCAATGTACCCAGACTCTTGTATTTTCCCAGAGGAAAGTGCTAAATTCATCAACTTGAGATATCTCGTCTTAACTAATGGTAATTCCTTGGTGTTCCCACTACCTGGTCTTTGTTGCCAAAACTCCTGTATCATTGACTGAACATTGTAAATCAACTATAATAAAAAAAAATTTAAATAAAAGTGAAGAATAATACACTCAAACAAATAATCTATTTTTATAAAATTTAAGAACAAGTTGCTTAGGTGATGCAGTGTGAGATATATCAAAAATATGTGCATTTTGAAAAATGTCTTAGCTTTATATTGCTATTTAGAAATACATGACTTTTCTAAAACATGAGTTAACTTTGATAAGGAAATAGATATGTGCACAAAACAATAACCCAATAAACATTAAGAAAATTCTTGTTGGAAAAAAATCAAAAACAAAAACTCCTATATATCCTGGCTCCTCCCTTACCTCTTCTGAGCAGTCTGTCAGAGCTTTCTAAGAGGCTGTGTCTTGGGCTTAAGTCCTTAGTTTTGCCCACTAAATAAAACATAAATTCTCAACCTTTTTTTAAAATTAAGATTTTTTTCTATTATATCGATTTACAATGTTCTGTTAATTTCTGCTGTACAGCAGAGTGACCCAGTCATACATACATACATATATATATATATATATATATATATATATATATATATATATATATACACACACACATTCCTTTTCTCACATTATCCTCCATCATGTTCCATCGCAAGGGACTAGATATAGTTCTCTGTGCTATACAGCAGGATCTCATTGCTTATCCACTCCAAATGCAATAGTTTGCATCTACTAAATTCTCAACTTTTAAGTTGTGCAGTTTTCTTCAGCGGACAGTATCATGGAGGATAAAATAGAAGACACAGACTAAGCCTTAAAGGAGTTTACACACTTACCGCAGGACAAGAGAGGTGCATAACATCTTCAAATAATGAAATACCTCTTTAATTCAACATTCAAATGAAAGCTAAGTGAGTCAGTAATCTGCAGGGTTAGGGCAGGAAGAACTCAATGTGAGCCAGAGGAGCTGAGGTTGCTCCAATGAAAAGCTAGAATTTTATCCAGATCCTGAAGATAGAGTCCTATTTAGAAAGGTCTAAAAAAAACCCCAATGGTGTTTACAGTAGAAAAGGCAGCTAAAGAAGGCCCTAAAGGTTGAGTATATATGGGGGGAGGGGGAATTGAAAGAAGTGACCCAAAGGCCTGGACCTCAGGTTATCCACAGCTCAAGTCACAGAAAGCAATACTCTGACTGCTGTTTGCCAGTTACTCCTCACCCTGCTTCCCCAGAGTGCCGCCTGACTTGAAATTCTAAGTTCCCAGGGACCTTCTCTCCCTGGGCTTACAAACCCTAACCAGAGGGGCTTTGCTGGGTTCATTATCATATGAGTCAGAAACCTCTTTCCCCTGGTTCCCAGAGCTGCACTCATTTGAAGAGCCCAGCAAATACGCCAGAACTGGAAGTGGTCACTCCCTTCACTTATTTAGCATATTATAACTTTTCTACCGCAGCCTCTGTGCCATCCCAAGACCAGTGGTTCTCAACCAGAGGTGACTTAGCCCCCAACATAAGGGACATTTGGCAATATCTGGCGGTGTCTGTCATGTCAGAAGGGGGAGGAGGATGTATTTCTCGTATCTAGTGGGCAGAGACCAGGGATACTGCTCGATTTCCCACAATGCAGAGGGCAGCCAGCCACAACAAAGGATTTTCAGCCCAAAGTGTCAATAATGGTGAGGCTGTCATGTAATGAATATTCACATGTACACTATCTTCTGAAAAAAATCTATTTTCAAGATGGAACACTTTTTCTTTAACTTGACCCTGACGCATCCACTTTCAGGAGGTTCAGCCCAACTTCCAAGGTGCTTTCTACAGCAGAGCTGATCTAGGCAGCCTTGATGAATCTACCTGATTTGTTCCTACGCCATAAAAGAGGTACACGGAGGAGAGGGGGTACTCCAGCAATGAAATGTGCCCTCCACTCAAGTCAATCATAGCCCATACCTACACTCAGATAAATATGAGAGGATACTGAAAAGCAATGTACTGTGTACCCTCTGTGCTCATCCAAAGTGAAACACTTCATGTGGTTAAATTTTAGTAGGGAGGAAACACATTCTCTAAGCATATGTTATTTGAGTACTTTCAGTTTTGAGTTTGCAGAGGGAAACAAAAGTCATCAGAATTTGAGAAGTGTCACTTGTAAACTGACCATTTACAAAACTGGTTCCCATTCAAACATCCCTCCCAAGTAGTAGCCACCCCTGATGCTTATGTCAACAGTTTAATCCTGTCTGATGGTCAAAGTTAGATAAGCCCCCCCATGCAAATCTACTCCAAAATGGAGCAGATATTTCTGCAAAGGGAGTGGGGTTTCATGAACTCAACTGAAGTGATATTGGAGAAATGCTCAAATTATACTCAAAATCATTGACTTCAGGAGTTCCCGTCATGGCGCAGTGGTTAACGAATCCGACTAGGAACCATGAGGTTGCGGGTTCGGTCCCTGCCCTTGCTCAGTGGGTTAACGATCCAGCATTGCCATGAGCTGTGGTGTAGGTTGCAGATGCGGCTCAGATCCCGCGTTGCTGTGGCTCTGGCGTATGTAGGCCGGTGGTTACAGCTCCGATTGGACGCCTAGCCTGGGAACCTCCATATGCCGCTGGAGCGGCCCAAGAAATAGCCAAAAAAAAAAAAAATTAAAAAAATAGAAAAAAAATCATTAACTTCACATTCTTAGACCAACTAAAAAAAGAGAAAATAAAAATAACACAAATAGATAGGAGTTTTATTAGACTGACAAATATCAAAGAAGAAAGGCTCATAAATTGAAGTCCTAACTTGGCAAAAATAAACAACTAGGATAGCTATATGATAAAAGCAAATGTGAAATAAAAGCTCTCTGGTTGCCAGTATGTAATTTTGTGAGAAAACTTATAGGAAAAAATTTAATTGCTGAAAATTTTTTGTCCTTAGAATTAGACCATGGTTGCAATTATAAATGAAATGTTTTTGATACTATCTATCTAGACATATTGATTTTCAGCTTTTAAGATTAAATCCCAAATTTTTCCCCATATTTGCTATTACATTTTGCTTTCCATTTAAGCTGGTTGAGCTTAGGTGATTCTACTCCATATTAACTACCTCCATATCGTGGGCCTCCTCTGCAAGATCACCACCACCTAAGGCAAAAGCAGAACTACAAGACAGGCTAAATCCCTTCCCAGATCCACCTCATTGCCACACCAGCCTATCCCAGACCTGGTGACACTTCACAAAAGCACCCGACAGCCTCCCCCCACCTCTGTCTGAGAACTACAACCAACATATAGGAAGTAGAGACTAGAAGGTATAAGAAAGTCTGAAAGCAGAAGTAACAGGCCCTCCAAGAGCCACACTCCAAATCCTGCTGCTCATAAAATAAAATTCCAACTCCAAACCAGAGCCCATCTGACCCTACTAGGTAATCTGGCCCCTACCTGCCTCTTCATTTTAAACCTCTTCACCCTCTTTAAATAACCAGGCACACCATTCGCTCTGGCCCTCAAACTTGCCAAACCATTTTACACCCTGTAGCCCTCACATATGGGATCCCATCCGTCTGGACTGTTGTTCCCCAGTTCTTTCCAGTTGGATCCACAAGTATCAGTGTTTCCTCCTGAGGTGGCTTTTCTCACCAGCCTACTTAAAGTGCCCTCAATATTCTACATGTACTTAACAGGCATTGAAAGACTATTTATTAAATGGATAAATAATGGATAGATGGGTAAATGGATGAAGAGATGGAGACCTGGATGGATGGATGGGTTGAGTTGATGTGAGTAAAAGAGTCTTTCTATATCTACTGTCAATAGTCATTATTCCCTAAGGCCATTTTCCAAGCAATTGTTTCTCTCCTTTGGATCATTTGAGATTGAATCAGTGAATCCAGAGCTAGGCAGGAAAGAGCTTGATTAAGGTCACTGCACCAACCCCCAGGGATGGTTCCCTATCATCCATTTTCTCATGCCTTGTGTCAAGTCCTGCTTCCAACCCCCTCTAGCGGCACGGCTTCCCTTCCCTCCCCACGGATATGTCCACACGCGCTCCCCATTGTGAAATTTGTCCTGATTTTCCCAGCCTAAATTCCTCTCTGCTTAACTTCGCCCCATTACTCACAGCTCTCTCCCTCTGGGCTACAGCAAACAACAACTCTGTGCAACTCACATTCTCCTCTTGGCTCCCCACAACTTCCCAATTCCACGCCCCACTCCTTGATGAAACAGCATGGCATCGGCCCATTAGGGGAGTTCACACAAATGTTCTGAGTTAGAACTCCATCAACACCAGCTTCACTTCACCCATCCATCTCTCTCTCTCTCTCATCCATCACCCCTTTACCTGCCCCCCCTCCCCCAGCCTCTGCAGGACCAATCTGGCTTTATTTTCCCATCACACAATTCTTTCAAAACACAGTCCTATGCTGGAATATCAACACCAAGTTCCTGGAAGTCTACATAAGAGTCGTTAGTGGCTTCTGGGGAAGGGAGAACTCTGGGAGAGAGGAGTTTTTCTGTTGATACCTTTTGGTATTATTTGAATTTTTAAATTGTGCACATACAACTATTTTTTTAATTGTGGTAAGATACACGAAGCAAAGTTTTCCATCTCATCCATCTTTAAGTGTACAGTTCACTGGCAGAGTTCGATGACATAACATTCTCATTGTCGTGCAACCACCACCACAGACACTTTTTCCATTAAAATTTTTTAAGGAAATGTTTCAAATGCAGTTCTTGATCAAGCAGCTACACAAGACGAAGGATAGTACAGGAATGAGGATGCGATACCTGGCATGAGCAATAAAAAACAAATATTAATGTCACTCAGCCATTTTTCACATATTAAAAACTTTAAAATATAGAATGACAGATACTTCATAAAAATAAAATAAAAGGAGAAAAGGAATAAAATGGAAAAAAACTTGAAAAATACAGTTTCCCCGCACACACGTTACTTATAACAATGATGGACCAAAATAAGTATGTGCGTTTTCTGTCAAGTAGAGAGAAGAGACATCTTAACAAAACAGAATTATGGCTATCACAGCAGTTTGTGAAAAAAATTATTAGCTTTATTACTACAAAAGCCGTTTGAATAGGAGTCTTCCAGCTGTTAAATCTGATCATCAGAATACTGCCAATTTTCTCTGCCACAGTCTTTTTGTGCAGTGGGGAACTTGTTGCAATTAAGGGATTTTCTCACTTCTTAATAATTCTCAGATTTGGAAGGTTTTGCTTGAAACTAACAGTCCAAGTGGTGGGATCATACTCAGCTCCTTTGATTTAATTTTATAACTTGCTGGAAGTGGCAGAGATGGCCACATAGGAGGGTGGTGATTTGGGGCGTCTCTGGTAGCTGTACTCCAAGTTACATTTCCCCAATCTGACAGCACGCAGGCTGAAGTAAACCTCTGACTGCAATTTCTGCAATCAAAACACTCCCTCAAGTCCCACATGTTTCATAGGACATGCACACTTTGCCCGTCCCTGATGGGTTCCAGCTCCCATTAAGTCTGACTTCTCCTTGGAGTAAGTGTTCTTTCAACACTGATATCTCAGTTCTGAATTGCAGGCGCTGGCTGATTCAAGAAAGGCTGTCTGAAAAAAGAAGATGTCTAGGAGACCAGTTATGTTTGGTAATTCAAAAAATCCCCCCTAAAGCGTTTTTAGTTTGCAACTCACAATGATCCCTCCATGTTTTCTCTAAATCTCTCTCCCACACCAACCCTTGGCATGTCAAGAGCACGCGCTCTCGCTCTCTCTCTTGCACTCTCTCTCTCACACACACACACCATCACATTGTGCCATAACACAGCTGCTTTTTACACTAAAGAACCCCAAAGAGCCACCTGTCTATAAGAGTCGAATCTCGGACATAACTATAGACTTTTCTAGGTTCAGCGAGGTTAATTTAATGAAACAGAAGCTGAGACTGAGGGACTGCAGTCAGAGAATAGGAACAAAACAGAGACATATCTATTTGTCTGATTTTAGCTCAAGACTCTGAAAATGGCATGTGAACAGCAATGGAAGACAGTAGCATGAGGTCAGAAGGAACATACTAGGCAAGGATCTGGGATATTTACATTCAGATCCCAACTTCAGGGTTTACCCACTGAAGATTTTAAGTTTGTTGCAAGCTGACCATTCCCTTACCTATATAAAGGGGTGGTTGTTACCCATCCATTGCATAAGGTTCTTAAGATAATAAAAGAAAGACAATGCACAGTAGAGAAATGACTAACAGTATCTATACAATAATTTGCCCCTTTCCTGTCCATCTGTGGTCTCACCTATAAAGTATGACAATGGGGAGAAATGAGTGACCCCAATACTGATACCAACTCAGCTTCTAGGCCATAAGGTGCCATATGAGATTCCTATCACTGCTATAACAAACCACCAGAAAACCAGTGCTTACAATGAAACCAATGTATTCTCCCACAGTCCTGGAGGCCAAAGTCTTAAAGCAATGCCACTGGGTCAAAATCAAGATGTCATGTGGGGGAGTTCCCATCGTGGCTCAGAGGATTATGACCCTGACTTGTATCCATGAGGATACGGGTTTGATCCCTGGCCTCAATTAGTGAGTTAAGAATCTGGCATTGCCATGAACTGTGGTGTAGGTCACAGACAAACTTGGAACCGGTGCGGCTGTGGCTATAGGCCAGCAGCTGCAGCTCCGATGTGACCCCTAGCCTGGGAACTTCCATATGCTGCAGGTTTGCATCCCCCCCCCCAAAAAAAAGCATGTCAACAAGTCCACATGCCCTCATGCCCTCTAGAATCTCCAGGGGGTAATCTGTTTCTGCCTCTTCCAGCTCCCAATACCTGCAAGGACTCCTAGGTTTATAGCCCCCTCACTCCACTCTCCAAGTCCAGCATTTTCCTCTCTGCTCTGCTTTCACATCACTTTCCCCTCTGTGTGCAGGTCCAATCTCCCTCTGCCTCCTACAGAGAGTTGTAATTAAATGTAGGACCAATTCAGATAAGCCAGGATCATCTCCCCATTTCAAGGACCTGAACTTAATGCCATGGAAAGTAAAATGTACAGGTTCTAGGGACAAGGCCCTGACAGCTTGGGGAGGGTACTTTAAAATTTACCATAGGTACCAAAGGCACAAGGTACAAAAAGATTAAGAAAAGCAGTGCACCAAACAATGTCTTAAAAATTCAAATTACTCTTTTCAGTAGAAATCACATTAAGCTTTTTGCCTAATTTACAATGGGATAGGAATGAATGGCATCAGTCTTCCTGACAGCAAAAAGAGTCATCAAATGGACAAGAATTTGGTTGAAGAAACAAAAACAGCAAAGTGCACCTGGCAGAGGACCCTAGCAGGTACACCAGAGCCTTACACAAGGTGGTAGAAAAGCATCTGGACCCCAGGGAGGGGCTAAAAACAAAGAAGCAGACAAACTTCCTTCTCATTTTCTACCTTAGCTGAGAACCATCCTATGTACAAGCCACAAGGGAAATGAGAACCTGTCTACCAAACATCAATCTGCAAGTTCATTCTTTTATTCCTTTCAACAAATGCTTATCGAGCACATCCTATGTACAGGGCGCTGCCCACAGCACTGGGGGATAAAGCAGTCAATCAAGTGGCTAGAAATGCTTCCTCTTGTGAGACCCACACCCTGGGTTCAGCTAGTTCAAGGCAGCAATTGTTCATAGAGAACCTACTATGTGTCAGATACATTGGTACACATGACAGAATCTATTCCTATACTGAATTCCCTCTGCAAAAGAAAGCTGGTGATGTTTCCATGAAAGTGACCTGTCTCCTTGGAGGTGGATGCCCAACGCTGCAAATGATGTGCTCTTCGAAGGTCAGAGCAGCAGCTCAGAGTACCTGGACAAGCCTCATCCTCTAGGGGACACTTCTGAGGACAGGGGTATCCTGGAGCCAATGTGCTCTCCCCCCTCACCTTGTCAGCCTCACATAACGGATTCTGAGAACCCCTCCTGTCTCTCTGATTACACACCCCATGCCTCCCAAGGGAGGGCTGCATGATGAAGTGGCGTTCAATCTTCTCTCCGAGGTGATGTCAGGCTCCGCGGCATCACGACACAGAGTGGGCACCCCAGTGGCTGGAGGGGGAGCAATTCTGAGTGCATGAAGAATGGGGAGGCAGGCACGGAAGAGGAGAGGGGAAGGCAGCTCCTTTTCATTCTGCACGGGAGCTTCTCTGGGTCCCATAAATTCCTCTGCCCTGTATATTTCACTCAGCTGTCTAAATGAGCTTTGCTCATACAGCCACCACTGTGCGGAATCAATCATGCCCTTCCGCACAGAATGTTAATTGCATGCCTCTCAAAAAAAAAAAAAAAAAAAAATTGGAGCATACTACAGAGGCCTTAGAAGAAATTCAAAACCTTCTTTTTTTTTTTTTTTTTTTTGGAATTTACCATACTTTTTAAATTGCCACATGAAGTAAATAGTCACAAACCCAAGCGCGATCCAGCTGCAATCCAGGTGCCTTTTTCAAGGCTGGGGAGAGAAATATTAAGAAACCTCTTCCCACTTCCATCAATTGTTCCACACAGCACTTCCCGAGTCAGCTGCCTAGCTGCCGGAATAAAGCAGCTCTGAGCACTCTCAGGAACTGGTGTTCTGGTTAACTCCACACAAAATAGCCCATTCAAATTAACCTGGGCTGCAAATCTCCATTTGTATCTGGCGGGGACTGACTCTTGTGAGAGATAAGAAAGGCAAAGCAAAACAAGGAACAGGAACAGAATCAATCCTCTCCTCTTCCCCTTCCTTATATCCAAATGTAGTCAATATATGAGGCTTCCTATCTCCGAAGTGAAATTCAGTAGCTGAGAAACGGTTGAAAAAGTCTTTATCAAGTCACTAAGTGCCTAAAACTCAATGGTCAGGTCTGTTTCAGGGAATATTATTTCTTATTCTACAGAGGTCATATTATTAAACTAAAGATCTTGAGATCATGTGTTTAAAGTGGGCAGAGATGCTTTGAACACACACGCGCACGCGCGCACACACTTACACCTCTTTGCAGGGAGGGCAAATTGCTGACTCCACAGGCAGAGCCTGCATAGATCCCATTGTTTCCAAAAAGACTGGATGGACACAGTGTGACAAGCACACCGCCTTCCACCACCAATTTTGGGAACATGTGAAAAATACGGTATGCGGCTTGCTGGTATGTGGTCCGAGATGACTCATAAATCTTCCTTTATCTCCTTCGTGGTGTTAGCAGAAAAGGATGAGTTGCTTTTTTCCATCTCATTCTCCCGTCTATCTGTCTGTTAGCCGTGCCCTTGAGCAAAGATTACTGATGCCCTGCCTTTGATATATGACACATCACCCACAGCAGCTTTTCATCAAGTGAATTAACCTGGAAAAATGCAAACCCACCTGCCAGTTGCTTCCAAACTTTGCACAATCCCTTTGTGTACTTCCTCTCTAGCATGCATTAGGCAGGGAGGCAGCAAGGGCAAGCTCAAGAAATATGGAAAATTAAGAGAATCTAAACTGAGGGCTCTGGGAAATAACTCACTGGCTGGAATCGGCTGTTTTTGCATAAGGACTTTCAGAAGGGGTTTAAATGAAAAGCGCCAGCTAAGCCACACTTGAGAATGCTTTGCACCTGAGCTGGAAAATGCCATTTTCCCCCAGTCGTTTAGCCTGTGCAGCTGGAATAATGACGAGCGCCTTGGCAGCTGCTGATGACATGGTTATAGAAACTATGTGGTGATTTCTAATCAATAATCTAGACGGGCTGAGGACGAGCTGGGAGCAGGAAGGAGCCGACAGACAGGAGAAAGAGAGAGAAAGGGAGAGGCTAAGCTGGCAAAGAGAGAAACTCAAGAAGAAACAGGAAAGCAAGGCTGGAAGGAATCTGAATTCCTCTGCCAGCCCCTCCTACGCCTGGGGCTCTGTGCAAGATTCACTGACAGTTGGTTCCAGAAGGTTCCAAATGACCATGAAAGAGTCAGGGAAGACAGCACCTTTGAAACCTCGAAGTAACTCTTAGTCTTCGTGTTCAAGCAGAAGCACTTTGGAAAACATCAGGTTGTTACCCCCACATTGCTGAACTAAAGAAAGCTGAGGTTCAGAGATCACCCCTGGCCCAGCCAAGATCATACAGCTAAGCAAGGTGGGACTAAGGTGGGACTAAGGTTGGAAGCCAAGCTCCCCAGCTCCAAGGCTCTATCCAATACAACACACTATCTCCCAACCAGGCTTTGATTTCCCCACACACAGTCAGCACTCTGCCTCCCAAAAAATAAACATTGATACTCAAGATTAGAGAGAACATGTCACATGGAGGAATAAGAAAAAGCTCTGAGGCATCACGATGCTAGACTGGGTGTCTCTTGTTTACCCAAGTAGTAAACGTTTTCTTCACTCTTATCCTTGATTCTGATAATAAAGCAGTTATTCTTTTCAAGGCAACACCCACCGTGTGTGACTACTTGAAGGCTTGTGATGAGAGAGATCTTCCTGTAATCTATTCTTAGGAAGCAAACTAAGAAGAACCCAAACGATCAATCATAATTTCTTGCCCATACTCTAAATCCATGGGAAAGCTACAAAGACTGGGATTTTTTTGTTGTTGTTGTTGTTTTGTTGTGTTTTGAAGGACATTATTAAAAATCTGTTTGGGGGAAGTCCTGGGCTCAGTATACAGGCACTCCAATCTTCTACACCTACATTTATATTTCTGGCCAACATGAGCAGATTTTCTGAAGTGGCTCTGAAATCTTTCATTGTCAAGGAAAGATTAAATTTTATTATCCACTATAGTTCCTAAGGAAACAGAGGACATTACTGGATTGTAGAAAGACTTTTCACAAATAAAACTTGAAGCGAAAGTGGTGTCTTGTAGGCATCGGTTAGTCAGAAAATTCAATTACCCAAGACACCCTGTTCCCTGCGCATTCTGGCAAAATTTGAAAATTGAATCGAGAGCGGGATAATGTATGCACACCCATTGGCTGATTAAAGTAGGAGAGATCACAGTTCCCTCAGGGTGTCAGCTTCTTTGCTGGTGGGAAGAAATGAAGCTTCCCTTCCTCTGGTCAAATTACCACTGCCTGTAAAATGTGCCTCCCTGGCAAAGACACTGGTGGGAAGTAGATGGAGAGATTACACTGTAGTTTCTGATAAATCTGCTTATAAGTGAGATTACACATATAGCTATCGATAAGATGATAATAATGCATAACATTTCTTGAGGGCTTACTACATACTGGGCATTCTAATAACTACCTGTGTTGTATCATTTAATGGTTCCAACAACCCTGTAAGACAGACAGATACCCTTACTAAACCCATTTTACAGATAAAGAAACTATGGCTCAGAGAAATCTGTGCTTTGTCCAAGCACTGCAGTTGGTTCGGTCAGGCAGCCAAGATGCAAACCCAGGTGATCCATCTCCAAAGCTAGTAACATTTTACAAGGTGACTACAACGCATTTATCTGTTTACACCCTGAGTGCCTGGACCCTGCACAGCTTCACTGACAGGAAAAATAAAACACAGTTCTAAAACTCACCTAGTGACCAGAAAGAAATAGAGTGACACCTAAGCCTTTGTGTTGCTACTATGCCCTACTTCCCCACTGCTCTTTGTTTGGGGAAGAAAATGGTATCCTTCAATAAGGTATGCCAATACCACAGGGAATTAATTTTTATTTGTTTAGGCTACTTTCTCCTAATACACTTTGTTCTCAGATATTCCTCCATGTTTAACTGTAATAAAATGTGCATAGCAAAAATTTTACTATTGGAACCATTTTCAAATGTATAGCTCAGTGGCATTAAATACATTCTTATGGTTTATCAATGATCACCACAATCCATTCTCAGAACTTTGTCATCCCCAACAG
Source organism: Sus scrofa (assembly GCF_054392235.1). Taxonomy (NCBI): domain Eukaryota; kingdom Metazoa; phylum Chordata; class Mammalia; order Artiodactyla; family Suidae; genus Sus; species Sus scrofa. Next base: position 100,499,490 of record NC_139396.1, on the reverse strand, counting down.
AAACTCTGTTCCTGTTAAACAATAACTCCCCGTTCTCCCTTGACTAGTGGTAACCACTACTCAACTTTGTCTCTATGAATTTAACTACTCTAGGTACCTCATGTAAATGGAATCACAACATTCATCCTCTTGAATCTGGCTTCTTTCACTTAGCATCATGTGTTCAAGGCCATGTTGTAACAAGTATCAGAATCTCTTTCCTTTTTAAGGCTGCATAATATTCCATTGAATGTACATACCACCCTTTGTTTATCCATTCACCTGATGGAATTTTGGGTAGTTTCCACCTTGTAGCTACTGTAATACTGCTGCTATTTATGTGGCTCTACACATATCTATTCATGTCCTTTTCTATTCTTTGATGTATATACTTAGAAGTGGACTTGCTAGATCACCAGTAATCCTACATTTAACTTTTTGAAGAATACTCCTTCAATTTCTTTTTCTTTTTCTTTTTTTTTTAGGGCCACACCTGTGGCATGTGGACATTCCCAGGCTAGGGGTCTAATCCAGAGCTACAGCTGCCAGTCACAGCCACAGCCACACCAGATTGGAGTCACCTCTGTGACCAACACCACAGCTCACAGCAATGTTGGATCCCTAATTCAATGATCAAGGCCAGGGATCAAACCTGCAATCTCATGGTTCCTAGTCGGATTCATTTCCACTGAGCCATGACGGGAACTCTAGAAGAATGCTCTTTCAATTTCTTAACATTGTTTAAACATTTCTATATAGACAGTGAGCTCCACACAGACGAGAGCCTTATACTTAGGTAATATTGGATCCTTGGGCCTAGAGCAGTAAGATTTTTCATTGAATTCTCAATGACCATTTTTATAAATGCATGCATGAATAAATCCAATTCTAGCTCTCCAGAGGGAGGAGCAGGACAGCACATATTTGTGGATTCGCTCCTTCCCACAGAGTCCATAGGACAACTCAAGTCTACATAGTTTCCCCACTCCCTGCTTTTTCTCTATTACAAACACACACCCAGGCACACATATACTCTGATGCTAAAGAACATCAAGAGTCCAAAGGCAAACATCAAAACGGGTGGAAAAAATTCTGTAAAGCATTATCTAGTTCACTGATAGATCTGAGGTTTTTATCCCTCACCCGTGTCCTTCTATACAGACCCCGTCAGCAGTAAGAAGTGAGAAACCAGAAAATGTTCCTTTCAACTTTGCCCTTGAAGAGTTATTATAAAATACGGAGACAGGGCCGGGGGAAAGGGGTGGTGGTGATGGTGATGGAAGGCTTTGCCTCCACCACTATTCGAATGTCAATACCTCTTTTAATTCATTAATTCATCAAGAGGGTATTTTCAACACATTAAATTCAATTTCAAAAAAGAATGAGCTGACACAGTCAAATACACATGACCAAAATCCATAGTGCGCCTCCCCAGCTGCCCTTTCCAGACACTCAATCCCATCTTGGGGGTCCAGGCATCCATTACTGGGCTAATTGGCAGGCCTGGCTGAGGAAGGGGAAACTCCAGCCTGCCGTCTGAGCTTTTCATTACTTAAGTGCCTTCTGACTTGAACTATATTAATGGGGCTCCAAATTTTAACTATTGATGGCTTTCAATAGGAATTTACATTTCTGTCCTCCTGGGGCCCACAAATCACTAAATTCTCACCTGTGGTGAAGACAGCCACAAGGGGGAATTGGCTTCAAAGACAGAAAGCAAGATAATATACGCACTGCACCTTCCAACAAGCAAATACACATAATTGTCTTTTCCCCCTTTTTCTACATTAAATTTTCAACTCTTTACTACATCTTTTAATGAAAGCAATGACTGAAAAATATAAACATGGATACATAATTCCCAATGAAATGGTCTAAGTGTAACTTGTAAAAACTGGATTAATGGTACAAAGCATGTACTTTATAAAAATAGCCTGTAGAAAAAAGCATTAAGCAATTACAACTCCAGCTCTGAAGGCTCCAATATTATAGGGTAATATTTCCTTAATGTTAGACTTCATTAACCCTAAGATAATCTCTCATAAATTTTGCTGATTTTTAAGGAGAAAAAAATAAATTATGTTTATTAAACTACTGAATATGTTTATGAAAACAAGACATAATCTAGTGCCATAAACTTCTTGTCTTTATCTGAATGATCAAGGAGCTCATAAATAAAATATCACATAACAAAGTGAGTGTTAAAATTCATTACTGTAATAGCTATGTTCATGATCTATTTCATTAACATTCCTCCTCTCCTTGGATAAATGGGCTTCTTAGTCTACGAGAGGAAAGCCATTTACAAGACAAAATACTAAGCCGCTTTTTCTCATTTTCCCTTATCTCTTCTATTCCTAACTTTCTAAATTAATTCTTCTCTTAAATCTTATTGTTCCTTCCAGTGTAACTCAGAGCACATTAGAGAGAGTGGAGAGAAATAGAAGCAAAGAAATGGGTCTACAGAGTATAAGTTAATTAGGGATCTAAGTGACTGGTGATGAGATTTGATGACATGGAGCCCCAAAGTGAATTTAGAAGCTTACCTTCTTAAAATATTTGAGAATAAAATACAAATAATAGAACTGCAAGAAAGAGTCAGTATATCAAGCAATCTACAAGAGCTTAATAACTAAACTCTATTTCCTGTTTAACTATATATCGCAGTTGCCATATACAGGATTTGCTAACCTTCATCTTAGATGATTTTGCAGGTAATTTTATTTTTATAGATGTGTGTATATACAAATACTCAGAAAGAAAATGAGAGCTTTCCTGTGAGTTACCAAAAAATAGACAGATGTGTATGGATGGGACTCTAAAACTCACAGGTGAAATGTACCAGCTCGGATCACTGAGTAGACTTCCTAGCTAAGGAAAACAACAGCAAAGCAACCACCACAATGCTTCTATGTCCTAGCCTGGTCATTTGTTTAGTCTTAATTCAACAGAGTTCTAGGATGCTGCATCCTCTACTCAGATAATAACCAGAGGATGCTGTTTATGATAATGGCAGAAATTAAAACAGAATTTTACAACCGCTGAGCTGAAAGAAGGCAAAAATCCCCACACGAATATTAAACAGTGTAAATAAAAAAGAATCCACTCGTTTTTATTCCCAACTACATGCCAATTTATCCAGCCCTGATTCAGTGTAAGGACCACGTTCACACAACTCCATATGTATGGAGATAGTAAAAGGACTACTGAAAGTCAACGAGCATTTATGGAGCACTTTGCCCCCATATGTAAGGGAAATGAGGTGTGTGGGGCAGATGAAGGTGGACTCTATGCCCTCAAGAAGCTTCCATGTGGTGGACAGTCTGGTAGTTGACATATCACCGTAAGATCAATGGTGGTCCATCTGTATTAGAAGAATAACACAGTGAAGGGAGCGAGCAGTGCTGACCAGGCTCCAGCCAGGGCTTTAGGCATGCGATGACATTGAGGTGGGTCTGCAAGAACAGTCAGGATTTTGACTGTTTTAGAATGGATACCAAGCAGAAGGAACTGCATGGGCAAGTTTCCTCAGAGCTGGCAGGAGCCTGGACCTGAGAACTTAGTTTCCCACCCCACAAACAGATCAAGCACAGATCTGCTCCCTCCCGAGAGACTGGGAGCACCCACATGCATGAGGGAAGAGTGAGCCCCAAGACTCCTGACACCCTTACACCATTTTTATTTAAAATAGGATGTGCGCTGCCAAAGCACCTTCTGTGGTTCACATGCCACGCCAAGGCTCTGTAAGAAAATTCTCTTCAAAAAGAGATATAGACTTAGGTCTGAGTAAAGTACTCAGCTTTTGAATAAAAGCAGCTGACAATTACAGAGCACTTCCTATGTCCTAGGCACAGCTCTAAGGACTATGCACACCACAGTAACTCACTAAACCCTCAAAACAGCTCCACACTTACCTCCACTGTACACACACAAAAACAGAAGTGAAAAAGGTAGGTGATTTGTCCAAGGTCACATGGGTGATAAGCAGTAAGGCTGGGATGTAAATACAAGTAAACTGATGCCAGAAGACCCACTCCTAACAGTCACATGTGGCAAAGACTACTGTGCCCACACAAACCCATTTCCTCTCCCTCCTGGGCCTAGAGCTGAACTATATTTCCCAGCCTCCCTGCAGTGTGACCACATGGCTGAGTTGTAGACAATGGAAGGCGAGAAGTAACATATGCTGGTCCCAAGCTTGGACCATCTCACAGAGTCCCCTCCACATGCTCCCTCCTCCTCTTTGTGCTGACTGGGACCAAAAACCAACAGCAGAAATTCTAAGGCCCTGGGTAGTGGGAAAGAGGGCATTGGAAGGATGGGGGAATGAACTAGGAAGAGTCTGGGTCCCTGAGTCACTGTGTGGAGCACAACTAACCTCCACCCCAAAATGCCAGTTGGTTTTATGTAAGAAATGAATTTATATTGTGTTAAGCCCTGAAATTTGGTTAGAGGAGTTAGCCTACTCTGAAACATGACACAAATCTGCCTCCTGAATCATCCCTCTTGGCCTCACCCTCTAAATGATTGAAAAAGAAGTTTCAGGAGTCCCCATTGTGACACAGCAGAAACAAATCCAATTAGTATCCATGAGGATGCAGGTTCAATCCCTGGCCTCACTCAGTGGGTCAGGGATCTGGCATTGTTGTAGGCTGTGGTGTAGGTTGCAGATGTGGCTGGGATCCTGCATTGCTGTGGCTATGGCATAGGCCTGCAGCTGCAGATCTAATTCAACCCCTCACCTGGGAACTTCCATATGCTACGAGTGCAGTGCTAAAAGGCAAAAAAAAAAAAAAAAAAAAAAAAAAAAAAAAAGTTTCAGAGTCATTGCCAATAATGTGGCAGTCTAGCAAAGTAATGAAGAAAAGAACCTAGAATTATACGAACCAGAATTAGAACAGGTCCTATGATTTACTAGTTCTGTGACCTTGGGCAAGTAACTGAACATTTCTGTGCCATGGAGTCCTGTATATAATTCTGGTGAAAATGAAGGGAAGACATGTATGTAAAGGACTTGGAACAGTGATAGGCACATAGAAAACACTCAGTACTACTATCCTCATTATTCTGACAATTAAGTCATCTACAAAAGGAACACTTGTCTCAGTCAGGATTATGTTCAGCTACAAAAAACAAAAAATATCAATGGCCTAAACAAGATACAACTTTTGCTCTCTGGTACATAAAAGAAATCCAAAGGTATGCAGTCCATGGCTGGTATGGAAGCTCCAAGAAGTTGTCAGGGACACAGTTTCCTTCCAATTCTGTCCTCTGCCATCCCAAGCATGTGGTTCTAGTCCTTATGATCCAACATAAATGCTGGTGTTCCAGCCATCACTACCAGCTCCAGGCAGCAGAATGGAAGAAAACAAAAAAAGAAATACCTTATTTCTTTTAAACCAACTTTCTGGAAGTCTCCCATAATACTTTCATTTAGCCATAAGTCCACCCCTAGTTCCTAACTATAAGGAGAAGGAGGTGGCAATATACAGACTTAAAAAACAGCAATTCTGTCAGTAAAAGGATGGAGGGAATCAATATGGGAAGTAACCAAAAAGTCTTTTCCCCAGCACAGGAATCAGTAAAAGCAAGCAAGCTACACTCCCCATCCAAAGCTCTGATCAGCCACTTACAAAAATTCCTTTAGAAAGCAAATACCCAGCACATACCACTGCAGTTTCTACTCTTGCCTCTCTACAATCCATTCTTCAATACCAGCCAGAGTGATATGTTAAAAATGTAAGTCATGCCCCCACTTAAAACCCTCCAAAGACTTCCCACTGTAAATTGAATTAAGGAATATGGATTTATTTGTAGCAGAAGGTCCCACCTGGACCAGCTCTATGCACCTCTCCGACCCCATGGCATGCCATGGCTGCTGTCCCCCCCTCCCCAGCAAAGCCAGGCTGGCTTTTACTGCTGCTGGGGTCACACTGTGAACACCCAGCTGGCCCCTGCCTAGAGTCTCGGTACTGTCTGTCCTTCCCTTGACCTGAATTTTGCCTCTCCTGACCTGAATTTTGGCTCCTTGATGTCACTCAGATCTCAGCCTTCAACACCATGATATCAGAGCTTTCCCTGATCCCCCAGGCACATCCCACCTAATGTACAGCTCATCAACCTATCTTAACCCTCAGCCTAGCACTCATCACTCTGACACTGTCTTGTTTACATGTCTCTTTCCTTATTAGAGGGCACATTCCATTAGAGGAAGGTCCATCTTATGCACTGTTCCCAAAACTCCTCTAACCCCATCCACTCTAATTCCTAATTATTACTTAAGTGAACATTCATTCAAACAGATATTTACTGAACATCTGCTGTGTGCCAGACACAATGACATGGTGACTTAATACTGCCTCAACCAGTATCCCTTGCTACCACATAAGCTGACTTTACCAATAGGGAAATTTCTGTTTAATTAATTAATAGACTTTAAGACTCTGAGCCCCACAACATGAAGTTCAAGGAGTCCAGCAAAGCAACATTCTGAATCTGTGTTAACAGGTAATTAAGAGGAGGAGAGACAGTTTTGATGTCATCCAAAGACGCCCTAAGTGAACAGCAGCAAGAGAATTTAAAAACTTGCCCATTGGAGTTCCCGTCATGGCTCAGTGGTTAATGAATCCAATTAGGAACCATGAGGTTGAGGGTTTGATCCCTGGCCTTGCTCAGTGGGTTAAGGATCCGGCATTGTCGTGAGCTGTGCTGTAGGTTGCAGACATGGCTCGGATCCCACGTTGCTGTGGCTCTGGCGAAGGCCAGCGGCTACAGCTCCAATTTTATCCCTAGCCTGAGAACCTCCATATGCCACAGGTGCGGCCCTAGAAAATACAAAAAAAAAAAAAAATTTGCCGAGGAGTTCCCATTGTGGCTCAGTGGGTTATGAATCCAACTAGTATCCATGAGGATGCAGGTTCAATGCCTCGGCTTGCTCAGTGGGTTAAGGATCTGGCATTGCCATGAGCTGTGGTTAGGTTGCAGGCATAGCTTGGATCCCATGTTGCTGTGCTGTGGTATAGGCTGGCAGCTGCAGCTCAGGTTTGACTCCTAGGCTGGGAACCTCCATATGCTGCAGGTGTGGCCCTAAAAATAAAAATACTTGCCCATGGGGTTAGGAACATATGCTGGCCCTGGACACAACCCAGTATGTTTTTTTAATGGACAGATTCATACCCACAGAAATCTTCTGTAGGAAATCCAGGGAGTACATGTAGGAAAGTTATCTATCAACAGTCTATGGCTCCCATGGACTCTGGGGTGGATGTGATGATGTAGCCAGAACACGCAGAAGTCACTCAGAAGTGGTGGTAAGTCAGAGAGAGAAGGAGAAAGTGGGTGGGGGACAAAAAGTGCATGCTAGCTGGAGGAGGGAAAACAGGAGAAAAAAAGAGAAAAAGGGAAAACAAATCAAAGAAAGAACAGCTATTAAAAACGCTGAGTTGAAAATGTTTCAGATGGCCTCTGACATCTAATAAGTCATCTGTCTTTCTCAATACAGAAAAGTCATTACTTACTAGTGAACTAATACCAGCAACTCTGACAAGTAAAAACAACAAAGCCCATAAAAATATAAAAGTTCACCCCTTGCAGTTAGGCGAAAAAAAGAATGTATTCAATTTTTCAGATGAAAACCATTTGAACTGACTGAATTTATTGTAATGCAACTTGTATTATATGTTGGGAAAATGAAAAGGGAAAAAAATAGCCCGTCTTCAACTTTTCCTTGGAAAACAAAGTACAATACGCTTTTTGAGAATGTGAACTCTTCATAGAAACCAGTCATAAATATCAAGATGGCATCCTGGCTCCTGGTCATCCATTCTCATAACAGAGGCATGAATTAATAGTGCCATCTGCCCTACCCACTAGGACCCCTATATAACTACCTACTCAGAGGGTATAACCTGAGCCTAACATTCAGCATGAGAAACGCAGTTCAGATAAAAGAAGAATTTGAGAGACACTCGGCCAACCAGAGGCATGGGAGGACTCCTCTTCCCTGAGACAGGCTGGAAGCAGTAGCGTGCATAACCAGATCAGGTAAAACGACAGCACAGGATGTCACTGAGGGCAAAAAGAGATTTGCCTTCCCAGAGGCATAAATGTCATCACCATCCTAGGACTCATCTTTGATTCCTTTTCCTCCATCCCTGCAACCAATCCATTCCCAGCTCCGTGACAACAGTAAAAACACAATCTGAGTCCTTCCACATTTACCGCCCACTCCCTAGTTCACACCACCATGTCTACCTCCAAAGCTCCCACAGAGACCTCCTCCCTGTACTCCCAGATTCTATCCTTGCTTGCAGAAGCCAGCATGGCTTTGAAAAACCCCAATCAGCTTCAATCGAAAGATGAATGGATTAAGAAGATGTGGTACATATATACAATGGAATATTACTCAGCCATAAAAAATAACAAAACAATGCCATGTGCAAGAACATGGATGCAATTAGAGATTCTCATACCAAGGGAAGTAATCAGAGGGACAAATACCACATGATATCATTTACATGTGCAATCTAAAATATGGCACAAATGAAACTATCTACAATACAGAAACAGACTCATGAACATAAAGAACAGACTTGTGGTTGCTGAAGGCAGGGAGAGAGAAGTAGGATGGATGGGGAGTTTGGGGTTGCTAGATGCAAACTATTACACTTAGAATGGATGAGCAATGGGGTCCTACTGTAGAGCACAGGGAAATACATCTAGTCTCTTGGGATAGACCATAATGGAAGATAGTATAAGAATGTGTGTGTATATACATATATATACACACATACATAGTGGGTCACTATGCTGTACAGCATAAATTGATTCAACACTGTAAATCAACTCTACCCTAATAAAAAATAAATAAATTTGATTTAAAACAAACAAACAAAAAAACTATGGACAGCTTCTCTAGTTTCCCAAAGCAGATAGAATGAAATCCTAACTCCTTCCTAAGCTCCCCCATCTCCACGACTGCTTTGGCCCCTTCTCCTTCTGCTCCCCACGTTCCTGTTCCTTCTGCCTGACTCACCTGTCCTACACTTCTCACAGCTGTCTCCTCACCACACAGCTCGCTACTCAAGAGTGGCCTTTCCAAAGAGGGCTCACCTGCCCATGTGTCAAAATCGGGCCTATTCCTCGAGTCACTCTCTAGTCCACCTCCCTGTTTCATGCGGACCAGAGGAAATGGTCTCACTTACACGTTTTTATTTATCATCATCTTCCCCAACCAGAATGTCCTTTCTTCAAGGGTAACGTCTCCGTCAGCCTCGTCCAAGGTGTGTGCCTAGCACTCCAACTGCTCCAACTAGTGACTGACTGTAGAAGATGTTCAACACATGTCTGTCAAATGAATGGATAACCAAGATGAAAGGGTGATGAAGATGAACAGGTCTCTCCAGATTATCCAACTTAACCGCTCCACCTATTTTACATATGGAAAAACAGACCCACAGGAAAAGAGTCAACCCATCTTCCATCACAGTTAATACACAGCATGCTGCTCTCATCCTACACTACCTGTGCCATGTTCCTATTGCCAAGGGCAGGGGATGGGAATCCGATACAATCCTAGACCACTCCTAACAAGTCAAGAACAGCTCAGAAGTGGAGGAAGAAGAACGCTATATGATTAAGAGAACAGCAGAGGTACACTGCATATAGATGCATGGCAGCTGAAAGTGACTATCTTACAACACAACTCAGACCAGAACTGGTTTAAGAACTGCAGGTGTGCATGCACCCAAGGCCAACTACAGAAGCAACACATTCCTTAAAAACACATCAGAAGAAAAGTAGTGCATTATTTTCACACAGGCTTTCTCTGACACCATCCTGGAATGTCCATCCTAACACAGTGATTACAGAGAGAGGTGAGAACACACGCAACATAAGGGCTCTGGTCTGAGCTCTACTTCTAACTTGTCCCGGTTCATTGCTTCACCTCCCTGGGCCTCATTCAGAATCAAATCAGCTTAAGCTAGACTTGTGTCATGATTCTACACTTGACCTGGCTATACTCAGGTCTACCATACACACTCTTTACTGAATATCTTGACATCAAATTTATTTTTAGAAGAAACTTCACATCATCTCCAAAATGAAAGCCAGTATCATTTGCCAATGACTCAAAAGAAACACACACACACACACACCACAAAGACAAAATTCTATTATGAAATTCTAGCAAATGCTCTTTGTTGAGTCCTGAAGGCTCTGAGCCTTAAACCTGATCTGTGCCTTAAAAGAATAATTTATCAAGTGTTAGGAAGGTACTCAAGAGAGACCAGTACCAAACCAGTGCCTTTTCCTCAATATAATCCAAAGGACTGCAAGTGAACTGAAAAGGGATTAACACTCTCATCATGTGAGTCCACACTGGCCCAGGTCTTGTCTGTGTGCCATCTGAAACCATCCTGCATGCCTACACATGCATATTGCTTTTTGGAAAAGCGTGGTTGAGCACATAATCTCAGAGGCCTCCAATAATGTTCTACCGTTTTGTGACTGAAGACCAGCAGAGTGACCCATTTGATGAGAAGTAATGGATTTCCTAAGGCTGCTAAGGCTGAAAGAGGATCTCTTAAGACTAAATGAGAAACAAAGATCATCATAGGAGAGTGGGTGAAGGGATGTTGGTGATAATGACCACAGTAATAGCCACCAACATCTATTGGGTGCTTACTATGGGCAAGGGATCATAAGTAGTTTCATCTTCACATCTTTTTGTTGAAGTAGGTAGATTTTTTTAAACAGATTACAGTATAACTAACATACACGTGAAAAAACTGCACATTTAATGTAAACAGTGTGATGAGCTTGGACAAATCCATACCTCATGATACTATCAACACAATCAAGGAAATAAACATATTGTCACCTCCAAACGTTTCCTTGTGCCCCATTTTTGTTGGTCTAAGGTAGATACGACTGTAATTCTTATTTTACAGATGTTGAAACTTAAAATTGGCCAAGAAAACAGAATATTTACTATTTGATTTAAAACAAGTGACATTATTTAAATTTTTCCTAAACATTTTTGCCATGACCAACAATAAGACTCTGTAGGTTAAACCACATAAATTCCCAGTATTTGACTTTTACCTAAAGAAACAACAATTTCAAATATTCAATCTAGTTCATTTTACATTGGAACCCAACATATAAAATACACATACATGTACATACATACATACAGAGTACATTCTGATATGTATATACCCATGTGTGAGTATATACATCTATGTGTATGTAAGTATATAGACATATACATATATAAATATATATATATATCTAGTACAAAGGTTGCATAAACCAATATTTATCCTAATTATGTGCCATAATTAAATCTTTTAGAGGCTTCATTTTATTTTAAAAGATAAAAGCTATATTGAACATCTTAAAAATTGAACTCAGAGAGTCTGTTCTATTTTTTATAATGTTGGTTACAAGCCACTAAATTGATTTTATAACTCACTAACGGGTTGCAACTCCCAACCTGAAACATACTGAGTTAAAGTATGTTTATAATCAAGAAAAGGACAGAGTCACCTTGAGACAGACGATGGCTGGCATTTCATGCCACTTCCCCAAGTTGCAAAGCAGTGAGAAGCACAGGGCCTGGCCCTAAATGTTTGCCAAATAAATAGAATTTCTACAACTGGACTGCAAGGATACCTATCTCGTCAAAGAGTCTAAGAGTTTAGTTGTATAAAGGAAATATAGGAAAAACAACTTTGACAGATGTCTAAATTTTTTTCTTAAATTTCTAAATAACAGTAAAAGCATTTATTTCAATATTTAAATATGAAGATAGAGAGCAGAAGACAGTTTTAAAATTGAAGGTGGGGAAAGAATTCAGAGTCTAAGGAATAAGAAGACGTGGGGTGTGACTCAGTTTTATCCTAAGTCTTAAGCCTAACAATATTATTTACCTCTTTAAATCACATTCATGATTCACTTTGGAAAAAATTACTTGATTTAAATATTCAGTCTTAATAGCAATTGAGTGTAGTGAGGCAAACACTAGATTGAGGCTCTGTAGACATGTCATCTAGACAGTAAGTCCAAGAAAGCTACTTGACTTCTTGGGACTTCACTTTCTTCTAAAGTAAAACAAAGGACTAGAGTCTGAAGTGTCCTCTACATCTAATATCCTAGGACCGTATGACCATGAAATATCTGGTGGTGATTTTCAGACCATTTTAATAAAAAGACACTGCATTCCAAGATTACCCCAATGGTGAAAACTCCCAGTTTGGTACACACAAAGTCAGACCAAGCCTAGTATTCTCACCACCACAGCAACTCAGATAACCCCAGTGTATCTCTTTCAGTGGAAGCCAAGCCACTCAGTTTTCATTATTCTCTCTCAATTCTGGCCCTTATCCTATTTCATGAATTATAATTTTATGTATCATATTACTTTTTTTTCATGTTAACCAAGTGCCTTTCTTAGAGTTTCTTCCTTGAGTGTTTTCAATGTAGAGGCAAAATTTATTTGAATAAAACCATAATTAAATCTTTTAGTGGCTTTATTTTACTTTAGAAGATAGGAATTATATTGAACATTTTTTTTATTGAACTGTCATTTTTATCTTAACTGTGGCTTAACCTCATAATCTCATTATTTTTTCTAAACCTACTTTACAGCTAATAAAAGAAAGATATGAAAAATTAAATTACATAATAAAGCATGAAGCAAGTGTAGCTATCATGAGACTCTCAGATGGAAAAACTAGCATGAACTAGTTGAAAAGCGAGGGGGTTTTCTTTCACCCATGTTAAAAAAAAATTAAATAAAAAGAAGAAACCTCTTTAAACGGAGTAATAAATCAGACTATTCTAATTCCTATAGGTACTTTTTAAACTAAAGTTAAATTATCAGAATGAAATGCCAGCTTTTCAATCACAGTAGAAAGAAGAATCAACCCTACGAGGTCTCTGTTGAAGGGATTTGAGAAAGAACTACTCCCTAATTCCCTCTTATCTCATTTTCAAAGCATTTAGTTTTCAACTCTAATATTCTTGTTTTCCTTTAGTTCAGGTCTTAAATGCTTCCTACCTCCATAAGGGCCATATCAAAATATAAGTTCCCCACCAGGTATAGCGTCCGTGCCCTGCAAAACACCTTTACAGATAAAATATTTTGAAAATGATTGATGAAGTACATTTGTGGTGGCAATTCTTTGGACCATTAGGAATCCAGTGAGCAATACCCTCCTTCTAGGATCATCAAAACTTATGACAAATATTTGTAAGAATCTCTGCAAATAAAGCCAACCCTAGCTGCAGGTCAGCAGAAGCTACCAAATAAGTGTGTGTGCTCCCCTAATTTACACTTGGATTTTCCTGAGTCCTCAACCCAAAGCTCTGAACTTAGCAAAGACAGCGAGTAATCCCTTCTTTATAGGAGTTTGGATGAAAACTATTTTAAGTCATCTTACTAGATTTACCCCTAAGTGCAGTGAACAAAGACCACAAAATTAGTTGCAGGGACAGCAGTTGGGTTGGGATTTTGCTATTTTTAGTTGATTTAAACCAAACACCTCAATCAGTTTGAAATTAAATCACCTATTTAATGACCTCTCAACTAATTTTGTGGAGCAGGTACACTGTATAAAACACTACACGGCAAGAGGTACAATGAAAGATACCAAAAGCATTAAACATGCTCCTGGTTCCCAAGGGAGGAATTGGTAGTCTAGCCAGTGGTGAGATGTTAAAATGCAAAGAGGCCTAATATAGCATCTCTAAGGAGGAAAAACCTGGCCAACCACTGAACAAATACCTTAACCCAGTGACGAAGTTAACATCACCAGGAAAAGCTGAGCTGATATCATGATCTCTTGAGATACTCAGATAACACCACACAAGGTGGTATTTTTTCCTCCAAACCCAAAACCCCCAACTAATCATGAGAAAAGAAGCCAAACCCAAGTTGAGAGACATTCTACAAAATACCTGACCCGTACTTTGCAACTGTCAAGATCATGAAAAACATGAAAATGGAAAGCCTGAACTGCCACAGACTAGAAGAGACTTAAGACACAGAGCAGTTAAGTTGGGACTCAGAATCAGATGCTGGAACAGAGCAGGGCATTCATGGAAAAACTGGCAAAATCCAAATAAATCCTGGGGTTTTAGTTAATCATGTTCCAAAGTTGTTTTCTTAAATTTGACAGATCACTCTGGTGATGTGAAATGGTAACATCAGGGGAAACAAGTTAGAGGTTTACAGGGACTCTATACTAACTTTGAAACTCTTCTGTAAAAGAAATTATTCCAAAGTTTATTACAAAAAGAAGTCAACTGTGTTGCATGAGTTTCACCCCAATTAATATGTGCACACGCGCATGTGCGCATGCACACACACACACACACACACACACACACACACACACACACACACACACAGAAGCTGAATAAAAGACGTCCATAAGTGGTACAGGGTTCTTAAAACACAACTTTTGCCTTCTGTCTTAGGAAATTGGCCAATACTTGACCTTTTTTGACCTGCAAAGCAGCATTTTCATATGATTCAACCTAAGACATAGCTGTGGGCTGGAAAGACCTCATGATGAAATGGAACTTACCTAGGCTGGGAATGACAGGAACTGGAAATAGCAAGGAGGACACACTGCAAAAGAAGGGCACAGAGGTGGGAACACACGTGATATGCAGGGACAGGCAAGACATCCACCTGTGCCTGTAGGCAGAGAGGTGACAGAAGATACGCTAGTCAAGAAAGATGCTGAATTTTAACACCTAACAAAGAGTCAGCAGCAACATCATCACACACATCACAACACACATCACACATCTGCTAGTGCCCAGGAACATCCTCTGGTCAGAAAACTGCATCCACTGGTGACACTGAGACATGAGCTGGTCCTGCTGCCGTGGTACCTCATTTTCCAGCCCAGAGTGAAGCTCTAGCACGATGGAAAGCTCTCTGAAGTACCAATGGGCAGATGAAGTCCTCACTGCAGCTCTGCCACTAACGGGCTGAGCATCCCTCAGGCAGCCCCTGCCTCTGCCTCGATCTTGGATCCCCACCCCGAAAAGGAGGGGAGGTGGATGACGGTCTCCAAGGCCTCTTCCAGCTAGAAAATGTTACCTCTGACACGGGATGAAATATGCTTCCTGGCGCTTGGAAGCAACATGTGGTTTGCTCGAGGAGAGAGAATGATGCAGGTCTGTGAAAGCAAAAACACTGAGAATAAAAGGACTGTGTTTTTATACACAAGAGTCTATTCTTTTATGATACATGTCTAGACCCCTCTAAATATTTAAACAACAATACTGTACCAGTATGAAAACTCTCTAAATCAGGCTCTGTGGTTAAGGAGGATATATGAACAGATGTGATCTTATTAAGGCCCTAATGTAACTCACAAACAATTTGTCATATCTGACGGGTATTGTTAAATTATGTCCACCTGCCAGAGGCAACCAGAGAAATTGCCAACCGCCTTTACGCTACCTCTACTCAAAATTCCCTAAAAAGCTCCTGTAGATGTGTCCAGGATATGTATTTTTTAAAGCAGTAACCTAATTGTCACCAGCACATAACAGCCAATGTCTCACAATTCCTTTTCATGTATATTTTATTTATGATGGGCCCAACTGTTTCAACACCCTAGTGGTTCAACTTTAATGTAGCTCAGGAAACCCCCTAAGTAATATCACAAAATGCTTAACATCTGTGAAACTTGGACCCAAAAATGGTCCAATTTTTTCTTTGATTTGGGAGGCGGGGAGGGTGGGGGGAGAGGGTGCCATGCTGGCCAGGGTTTTCATGAACAATTCGGCTCCAGCGCACAGTTTTTCTTTATTGCCTCACAGGCAGGAAGGAGATTTGGGGGTTTACCTTACTAAATGCTCAGAATTATTTCACACGATGAGCCCATGCCGGCTTGGAGTCCGTTGACAAATGAGCCCACTTCCTCTCCTTTCTCTAAATATATGCCTCATCTCTCCTTCTTGCACTACAATATTTTAATTAAATAAAGCAGTGAAAACAGAGAGGGGGGAGAATGAAGTGGGAAGCACGTGGCATAGTTCCCAAGCTATTTCAAAACCTCTCCCAGCTCTTTGGTCTCCAGTGATGTTTGAAATATTCTTTATCCTACCTAAGGAAAGGATGAAAAATTGATCTCCTCCAAACTTCAAATACTGCCTCTTTCTCCAACTACAGACTGCAGGAAAGAAAGGCAGGCTTAGGAGGTACCAGACCAAACAGGAAGCAGTTCTCAGAGGGGCGACGGCTCATCCCCGTCAGCTCCACGGGCAGAGTGTGTACACAGAGCCGCCAGGAGAATCAACACCGGTTCTACTTGAGAGAAGGCAAAGCAAATCCTAGAGAAACTGAACATGGAGTCCCACTTCTGTAATTTGGATTAAGTGGGGGCACGGTCGGGTTGGACCAGGACAAAGCCTTAAGAGCAAAGAGGGTTTTTTTGTCTTAATTTTATGGCTGTATCCGGGGCATATGGAAGACCCCAGGCCAGGAACTGAATCCGAGCCATAGCTATGACCTGTGCCAGAGCTGCAGCAATGCCAGATCCTTTAACCCACTGCACCAGGACAGGGATTGAACTAGCACCTCCTCAGTGACCCAAACCCCTGCGGTCTGTTCCTTAACCACTCTGCCACAGTGGGAACTCAAGAACAAAGAGGGGTTTTCTGGCAAAATTCCAGTGTATTCATTACAAGGTTCACCTCAGCCCATCTGTCCAGCTTCCTCTCTCAGCAGCCTCCTCCCAGCTCCATCATGCCTGAACCCGTGAGCTACACACTACTCTCCATGCAGACTATAACCCTCTCCATCCTTATGCTCCCCTCCCCCGTTTACCTGAAATGCCCCATCCGCATGGACTACCTGGTGAATCCTTTCAGTTTTCATGGTCCCACTTCAAATGTCGCCTCCTGCACAGAACAGCAGGGATCCCACAGAACTTTCTGTACATCTACAATATAGTAAAGTGGTTCTCACCCTGGCTCAGTGGCATTAAAATCACCTGGAGAACTTCTGGATACAGCCTCCATCCCCTGCCTCATCTCACCAGCTCTGATGGAATGAGGCTGTGGTACCTCCTGACCATTTTTAAAGCTCCCCCAATGACTGCATCATGCAGCCCAGGGTACAGACCTTTGGTATGCCCTGAGTTACCAGGCTGAGTTCCCTACACTCCAAGCAGAGAGAACCGTCAACGAAGGCTTGCTGTCGGCGAGGATGGAGGACATGGATCCTTCAAGGTGCTTCTCTAAGAATAAAACTTCATGTGATTCCTTGGCCTCATCACCAGTGCACCTCCCACCCCTCTCCACAAGGGGGAACAGGTCTAATAAAAAGAGCAGGAAGGGGAGTTCCTGCTGTGGCTCAGTGGGTTAAGAACCAGACATAGTGTCCATGAGGATGTAGGTTCAATCCCTGGCCTCACTCAGTGGGTTAAGGAGCTGGCATTGCTGCATGCTGCAGAGGTATGTTGCAGATGTGGTTTGGATGCAGTGTTGCCACGGCTGTGGTGCAGGCCTGCAGCTACAGCTCCGATTTGACCCCTAGCCTGGGAATTCAATTCCCACATGCCACAGATGAAGCCCTAAAAAAATTAAAAATAAATTAAAAATTTTTTAAAAAGTGGGGAAGAACACTCTGTTCCAGCTCCACTTGACTTTCTATCATTTCCCCAACACAGCAGGCTCTTCGCCACTTTTATGCCCTCACCCCTTCCTCTGGATCTGGTCCAACTGTGTGCCCAGTTTGAGGCCTGCTGACCATTTCCTCCCTTGAAGGCTTCTCCTGTCCACTTCAGCTCGCTGGGGTTTACCTTCCCACTCCATGCCACTTTACCCAGCACCTGTCCTCGAATGCCTTGATGGGTTAATAATCTCATGGCATGAGTGCAGGTGTATGAAAAGTTTTGCTGTGGAGAGTCAGGAATGTGCATCTTACAGAGGCTTTCACCTCCTGCCCATGTGGCAAGACTGGTTGGACAGTAGGCTCTCCACACGTATTTGCTGAGAGAACCCACCCAGAGTTGGCCTCTTCTTTCCAGGCCAGCTTGTGGGATCACAAAAAAAAGGTAAAGACTAAGAATAGTAAGTTCCCATTGTGGCTCAGTAGTAATGAACCCAATTAGTATCCATGAGGATGAGGGATCAATCCCTAGCCTCACTCAGTGCATCAAGTATCCAGCATTACCATGAGCTGCAGTGTAGGTGTCAGATGTGGCTGAGATCCTGTGTTGCTGTGGCTATGGCTGGCAGCTACAGATCTGATTCAACCCCTAGCCTGGGAACTTCCATAGGCTGCAGGTGCAGCCCTAAAAAAGCCCAAAAAAAAAAAAAAAAAAAAAAAGGACTAAGAATAGTATTGCTTGAAAAATCCATACCATACACATCACACGAAAGCCACCTGTGGTGGACAGAATTCTAAGGCAAACTCCATAAACTTTGCCCCATGGAGGTACTTCATGATTATGTTATGCCGCATGGCAGAAGGGATTTTGCAGATAAATATAGGTTACTAATCAATTGGTTTTAAGATAGAGAATTAGTTGAGTGAACCTAATCCAATCATGTGAGCCACCCACCCCCCCACACACAGGCACTTTTTTTTCCAAGGAGCAATTCTCTGGGAAGTCAGAGAGATTCCAAGTGTAAGGTGGCTTCAACAGGAGAGAAATACCCCATCTCTTGCTTGAAGAAGGAGGGGCCCTGAGGAAAGAATCTAAGAGCATCATCTGGAAGCTGAGAGTGAACTCCAGCAAAGAGTCACTACGAAAGCAAGGACCTCAGTCCTACAAAGGTAAGGAACTGAATTCTGCCAATGCCCTGAATGAACGTACACAAGGATTCTTCCAAGACCTTCCAGATGAAAATGCATCTCCACTCACACCTTGATTTCAGCCTTAAAAGACACTAAGCCGAGAACCTGGGCAAGCCCACTCAACTTACACATAGTAAATTTATTAAACAAATTTCAAGCCATCAAGCCTGTGGTCGCTTGGGGCAGGGCAATCCCCAACCTACCCCCTCAGACGAGTCAAAGAGAATTCCCTCTTATGAATTATCAAAGATACTTTAATATATGTTTATCCTGACTAACACACAGCCTGTGTAAATAAATGAGAGGCTTCTGAAAGAGTAAAAATACAAGATCAATGCCAGGTACTCCTATTTTGATTCTCACAATCCATTCTATTTTCCTACTGAGAAAGGTGGCAAAATGTCATAATGGCCTCCACTTTAGGTCCTGTTAATTAGAAGCATTTATGAATTATTAGAAGTCGAGTATCAAATCACATCATCTGTTTCAGTCTATTTACTAAGCACAGCGTACCACTGACCATGAGAGCTGGAATTCTTAGCTGTAACTCCCTGAGCCTGCTCTCTGAAGAGCACACAACCAAGCCAAGATAAATATTCCACCTCTATATGCAGGAACAAGGGCTCCTAGGTACTCGTGCCAATTTCTTAGGAGGCCAACAGTCCTATTGCTCCTCAGTCCCGCCTTGCCTGGTGACAGGCAGGAATCAGGTAGTCACAAAGGGGCTCTTGGCGAAGCCTTCTCTGCATCCTCTCTCCTGGGGTCTCCAGAGATCCACACATCATGTAGGCCTTCCTGAAAGCCATGTGACGTCACCTCCTACCACTGCCCTGGGGCAGGGAGAGGATGAGGAGCTGTGACTGTCCGGCCCCAGCAGCCTCCCAGGATGACAGATGACATCACCGGCACACAGACACACACACGGCTCACATGCGCGCGCTCTGCCAGCAGCCATTCCTGAAGTCACCTGCCAGGCCAGCGCCCCTGGGCTGCCGGCTCCCGTTTGTCTGCGTCAGCGGTTGTCTGAGCATCGCACCTCTCTCATCCACGGGGGAAATTGATGTCGACGGCATGGCAAAGGAATGTAACTACAGCCTATTCTAAAAGCCCGCATTTATTTTATTTTATTTCAGAAATGTATGCATTATGTATGGCTGTACATAAACGTTTTTATAGAGCCTCTTAAATGATTTACCATGAGGTATGTGTTGATTATAATCTCTGCTTATTTAAGAGAGTCTTGTTTACCCCCAGAGTAGTTAATACATTGAGACGTGTCTCAACTAACAGTGACACCAGTAAACAAAAGTTACTGATCTACCTCGTGAGTTATAAAACTTGTAACATGCTGTAAACAGCTCTGTCATTTTATTTAGCATATTGCATTGTGTGAGCTGCCTTATTTATCTAGTGGTAAATCTTTATGTATCAAAAATGCTACAGAAGGCACAACAGATAAATTACAGACAGACACTAACATCTGACTAGTTAATCAAACAAATAGGACATGTAACAAAGAGAAAAGCTATAAATATTGACAACAAGCTGCTTCAGTCACAAAAACATTCAATACTTCAGTTCTCAAGTGTGAGTTTTATATCAGTCCCCTGGAAACAGTTTGTATCCTCCAATAAATTTTTACAGTTGATTCACCTGCCTGATACCCCCTCAGCCATTTCCTTCAGAAGCTGTCAAACCCGCCAACGATAATATATGGCCCGACCAACAAGAACAGCTGTAGCCATTCTCTCTGCAGGTTCTTGCACCCTGTTCTGCATAAAATAATACATCAAGATTAATTGATTTCCCGTCAGTCTCGCAGAACAGAAAATTAATTTTCATGTAGCTATTTTCCCCAGCATATGAATTTTGTACATGGCAAGTAATTTAAGTTTTTAATTATTCATGAGCGTGGAGGGGGTGGGGAGAAACATGATGGAGGAAGCTCGCAGAAACCCCCGGGCCAGTCCCTGGGCCTGGGTTTGTGCTGAAGCAACAATAGCATTCACTAATGCCCATATAAATAATATATGTATTAACATACATCTTAGTACAACACCAATTTCTCTCACTCTGACCCGAGACTACCAGGTCACCCCGTGGTACTTTGTCAAAGTCGCCGTGCTGGTTGCCTGTGACAGGCTGTGGGAAAACACAGGCCGTGTCAGCCATATTGAAGTGACCTCTGACGGCCCCTCGGCGGCGGCCACGGGGCCCAGGCATGATAGGAGGTAATTTAACGGTCAGTGTGCGAGGGGGACCAAGCCAAAGTTGCTAATCAGCCAGGTGCTACCTCAGCAAGCCTTCCATTTGCAGGTGCCACTGACTTGTGAACAAGAAAAATGTAACCAGCAAATAGAGAGCAAGCCTTGGACTCACTCAGGCCTCATCTTTCACGGACTCTCCGCAGGCTGGCACGCGAAAAACTGTTGCCTCCAAAAGGGAGAAAGCACCCCGTGAGCACCTCTGGCAATCGAGCGTGTTTGCTAAAATGCAAACCAAAATGCTCCCACAGCACCTCCTTGGAAATTTCATCGGCATGCTTCATAGAAACTGCAAGACAGGCACCTGTGCACAGCCTGCCTCTAGCCACGGATTTAACCCCGTTAGGATCCAACCTGAGATGCGCCTCGCAGGGCATTCCTGGGCACGGAAGAAAGTGGCCACCAGAGTCAAGGATGTGGGGTCGCTGCTTATTTATGGATGCCTCCGTCTGCCCTGAATAAGATTTAGTGTAAAATCAGGAAATCACTAAATAATTGATGTCTCCCAGGTAAATAATGAGACCCCAGCAGTGTGCCGTTGTAGGAATCAAACGGAGCAGAGAATCTGGTAGTATCACCAAACTTGTGGGGAACAAGGTGATTGCAAAATTTCATATGAGATCACTTCTATGTGGAATCTAAGAGCAAATGAACTTAGTCACAAAACAGAAACAGATTCATAGACTTCGAAGACAAATGTATGGTTACCAAAGGGGAAAGGGGGGTGAGGAGGGATGGATTGAGGGTTTGGGACTGGCATATGAACACTTTTGCATACGGAATGACTGACCAATGGGGCCCTGCAGTATAGCCCAGGGAACTCCACCCAATATTCTGGGATAATCTATATGGGGAAAGAATCTGAAAATGAATGGATATGGGTATAAGTGAATCACTTTGCTGTACAGCAGAAACTAACACAACATTGTAAATCAACTATACTTCAATAAAATTCCAAAAAAAAATTTTTAAATGACACAAGGAAGAAGAGGCTTCACTCACCCAATGAGCAGCAGAGAGCGACCAAGAATCAAGTATTTCTGAAAGGAGAGCCTGGCACAGACAACCTGAATAGACAGGACTGATTTGGCCCCCCACCCCCACCCCAATCCGCAAAGGCCCCACCAGCAGGGGGAGCATTTGGGTAAAGAGGAAACAAGCTGAAAAGGTAAAAACAAAAATGAAAGGAACTCAAAATAAGCCAGAACAACAAACAAAAATGTATGTGATGGGGGTGAGAGGGCTTGACTGGGGTAAGGCATTGGGTTTGATGAATTTGATGAAATATGAATAAAAACACAAAAATGGAAGTTTCTATGCACCCTCTTTTATTCCTTTTTTTAATAGCTTCTACAAGTGGCTGCTCTAACCCAAACCAGAGAGTAATCACGAAATTGCTTCTCTGCTTAAAGTTGCCATGCCTCATGCTGGAGGCTGGAGCAAAACTGGGCTTCCAGTGTTTCCATCATAAAACCTGTTTCCCATAACCAATGAAACCTGTAAGAACTCACTTCAACCAGGAATTTGGCACCCACGCAGCAGCAGAGTGTAGGTTGTCTTAATGCTGTTTCAGAATAGGGCTTCAGAATTATATTTCTATTACCTTGATGGCTCCAGACAAAAGGGTAACATTATACATCATGTCAAGCAGCTAATTCTTAGCACTGAAGACCAGCTAGTCAACTTAGGCTGGATTAAAATTAAAAGGAGGGGAGGTATTCTCCATTGTTTCATGTGGTGTGTTTGTGAAGGGAGGGTCAATGAGGTTTGCTTAAGTCTTTGTACCTCTGGATTTAAAAACAAAACAAAACAGGATGAGGAAATTAAATATAGCATCGAGACCCCAACAACAAAGGCCTGGGTCAAGTGCTGCCAAACAAACCCAGATCATGTGCCGTAACAGGGTCCAGTGCCAAGAAACATGTCCAGGTCCTCCTGACCTCCTTCAAGTGTCCATGGCCACATTTCTGGGAGCCTCCCAAGCCTCCAGCCCATCGGTGATGAGATGAAACCACAAAGCCCCGGGAACGCCAAGGAAATTCTCATCAAATTATTTCTCACTGCTCAACCTACTTGACACACTCCCCACTTTGCCAAGAGTTCTGCTATCCTGGTGGATTTAAAAGGTTGGACAAAACAATGCAGCAAAGAAGAACTTATCCTCTCAGGATGCTCAGGGTTTGGTTTACTTCTGACGAATGATGGTGCTTGAGGAAGGCAGGTTAGGGAGTGGATCCAATGAAACAACACTGGTGATATGTGAGCCGTGTGTGTGCGTGTGTGTGTGTGTAGTGCACATGCATGTACCTACACTGGAAGTGAGATGACATAGGTTTAAGGAAAACTTAAGTATTCAGAGTGGCTCCAAAACCCACATCAGCCAAGCTCTCAGCCCAGCCCCACTATCCATGCACCCAAGAGCATGGCAGTTGCCATCTGCATGGTAACAAAGGTGCATTTCAGTTTATACCTGTGTTTGTGGGCTTTCTTCATCAGATGGGGAGGAGGAGGTTTGCTTTATCTCATTTTGAAAATAATCCTATTGAGAACATAAATGAACTCATTATGCACACCATAAAAAAAAATATATATGTGTTGGCAATTCTGTAACTAAAAACGTAAAAAACTTCTTGAAGTCAACGCTGCTACTGGCATAGCTTAAAGGTCTTTGTTTCTGTAAATTCAATTGAGTGTTTCTATTTCTAAGTCTGGCAAGAGGTTCTAATTATTGTTAGAAGCCTAATTAGCATTTAGTATTACATTACAACAACTGCAGCAAAATTGTACCCATTCTCCAATAAACAGTATTCACAGTATGCAATCAAGCCGCTGTACCGAGCAATGAGAATTAATAGCACCGCACGACAATGGTAAATCCTCCATCTCCCGCTGTGTGTGTTTAATAATTTTTCACTCCTTCCAGATTGTTCCCATCAAGCACAATTCCCAAGGTCCTAATCAACCACCCTCCCCATCAATACTACACAGAGATCTGAGCACCGAAAATTATCTGCA
Source organism: Sus scrofa (assembly GCF_054392235.1). Taxonomy (NCBI): domain Eukaryota; kingdom Metazoa; phylum Chordata; class Mammalia; order Artiodactyla; family Suidae; genus Sus; species Sus scrofa. The sequence continues at coordinate 100,475,397 of NC_139396.1, read as the reverse complement.
ATTTCAAAAAGTGCTTTGTTGCATTATTAGGCCACTGACCTAAGAGGTAATGGGTAAATAGTTTCTGAAAAATGTCCAAAGCACAACATAAATTAAAGCTTATAGTCTTGCCTGCTGTTCTCACCATAGCTATAACTGCAAACTATTACGGTTTTTACACAATATTCCTAACTATAATTTTACACCATAAGATTGGTGCAAAGCGCCAAATGTTCCGCTTTCACGTGCCTTCATTTACTAAACAAGGAGGAGAGTTTGGGGGAGGAAGCTGATCTATTTGGTCCTTTAGATTACTCTCTGCCACCCCACCTCCCACTGTCTTGCCTATCTGCCCAGCCCCCTAACACACACACACACACACACACACACACACACACACACACACACATGCAGTTTATAATTAATGTGTAAGCACATTACAGTGGTCAGAGGTGAGAGATTAGATTCTAAGCAGTGGTGTGTGTCAGGCTCCCTGCACCTCACCAACACATGAATAGGTTCATGGAGTTAGGAGATGATGCTTCTGAGAGGACTCAGGGGAGGACCAAGGCATCTCAGCTGAAGAGACAGTTTTCAGCCCTTTCTGTTGCCTGATGACAAGGATGACAATGTTGAATAAGACCAAGGGAAAAGGAGAAAGAATTTGTTTCAAGAATATGAAAAGTGTACTTTGGGTTAATATGAAGAACAGTTTTTGACCAAGAAAAATGGAGCCCAGAGCCTCAAATCAAAGCACTGCGCAAGAGCAAGGGGCTCCCAGGGTGGCTGACCCAGAGGGAACACACAGCATACCATGGCAACCCTCACACCCAAATCACATCTGTGCTAACTAATCTAAGAGTTTGGGCTGCATGGTGTGTTGTTGTTGATTTTTTGTTTGTTTTACACAGGAGCCAAGAAAAAAGAGACTTTAGACAACTCAACCCAACTCAAACCAAGTAAACATTTAAGGGCTTTCCCTAAGCAAAGCTAGATGCTGGATTACCCTGTGGTCAGCCACACTTTACCAATGAAAATGCTTCTTGTTTTGTAGCTATACATCAATGAACCTCAAAACAAGAGACTTTCACAACATGTGCAGGTTCATGCCATCGGTTTCTCAAGACCAATGACTTCCTGAATAACATACCAAGTTTTCTCCAACATCATTGTAAATACTCTAGGCTTCAGTCATTCAGTTACATATTAATCTCCTCAGCAAGTATCTATTGAGTGTCAAACACACTTCCAGGCACACTGGGACACATTGCTCAACAAGGATGTATCTGCCTTTGTGGCGCATGTGGTACACACACCATCTCCGATTACCCCAGTACATAGTAAATCACATCCTAATTTGGAAAGTTGTAAGTGGTAACAGGCAGCAGTAAGGGAGGAAGAAAAAGCAGAGCAGCCTAAGAGGATAAGGAGCTTCAAAGAGGGAAGGTTTTAGTCTTAAATCAAGTGACCAGGATGGGCTTCTAGAAGGTGATATTTGGGCAAAGACTTAAAAAAAAAAAAAGGAAAAAAGCTTGATAAGCATCTTCAATCTCTTTAATTTACTATCCTAATTCCAGGCACTCCCTTCACCCTATTTTCTGATGCCATAACCCACTAGACTTGTTAGCATAAATGAGTGGATAGCCATCCCTTCAGACAGTAGGTGTCATGCTAAGAAAAATCTATGTCTCTCCTATTCACCTTGGTGTCCCCAGCAATAAGCACTGTGCCTAGCACCAAGCAGACACTCAACAAACATTCAGTGAGCAAGTGAATGCATAAGCAATTCAACACTAAATATTTACTTTCAGAATCCCACATAATTCTTTAAGCATGGGTACAACTAACACTCTATGAGTAACAAATTCTTTTTCCCCCAGCCTCATAGAGATATAATTGGTCCATAATATTGTGTAAGTTTAACACGTACAACATGGTGATTTTTGTGTTCTAAAATTACCACCACTATAACATTTGTTAACACACTCAGCAACTCACATTGCTGCAATTCATGTGTATGTTTGCCTGAGTGTGTGTGAGTTGAAAAATGTTAAGGTCCACTTTCTTAGCAACTTTCAAATATACAATACAATATTGTTAGCTATACTCACCATACTGCACATCACTTCTCTGGAATGTATTCATATTGTACCTGGAAGTTTGTACCTTTGACCAGCTTCACCCATTTCACCAACCACCAATATATATTGCTTCTGCAAGTGTCCAGTGTCCTTTTTTTTTTTTTTTTTTTTTTAGATTCTACACATAAGTGGGGTCATGTCGTATTTGCCTATCTCTTTCTGATTTATTTCACTTAGCATAATACCCTCAAAGTTTATCCTGGTTGTCACAAATGACAGGGTTTCCTTATTTTTATAGATGAATAATAATTGTACACAAAATTTTAGATTATACATTATATATATTCTCATATTTTATTTATCTATTCATCTATCAATGGACAGTAATGTAGTGCTTTATAAAATGAGTTTGGGAGTATTCCTTTCCTTTTAATTTCTTGAAGAGTTTGAGGAGGATTGGCATTAATTCTTGTTTAAATTCACCAATGATATCATCTGGTCATGGGCATTTCTTTCTTGGGAGCTTTTTGATTACTAATTCAATCTTCTTGCTTTTGGTCTGTTAAATTTTCTATTTTTTTATAATTAAGCCTTGGTAGGTTGTATGTTTCTAAGAATTAATCCATTTCTTCTAGGTTGTTTGTTGCTGAATAAATATTCATACTGGTCTCTCAGGATTCTTTGTATTTCTGTGGCATCTGTTGTAATGTCTCCTCTTTCTTTTATAATTTTGTTGATTTAGGTCCTCTTTTTTTCTTGGTTAGTTTAACTAAAGATCTGTCTTGTCTGTTTATCTTTTCAAAGAACCAACTCTTAGTTTCATTCATCTTTTCTACTGCCTTCTATTCTCTATTTCATCTATTTCTGCTTTCATCTATTATTTCCTTCTCCCTGCTAACTTTGAGCTTAGCTTGTTCTTCATTTGGCTCCATGAGGTATAAAATTAGGTTGTTTGAGAGCTTTCTTTTTTCTTGATGTATGCATTTGCTGCTATAAAATTCCCTCTCAGAACTGCTTTTGCTGAATCCCATAAATTTTGGTATTTTGTGTTCCCATTTTCACTTGTCTCAAGATATTTATTATTTTCTTGATTTCTTTTTTGATTCATTGGTTGTTCAAAGTGAGTTGTTTAGTTTCCAGGTATTTGTGAATTTTCCAACTTTCCTCCTGCAACTGATTTCTAGTATCATACTATTATGGTCAGAATATATACTTGATACAATTTCTACTTTCTTCAACTTATTGAAACTTGCTTTAAGACCTAGCATGTGATCTATCCTAGAAAATGTCCCATGTGCATTTGAAAAGAATGTTTGTTCTGATTTTAGATGGAATGTTCTGGGTATGAAGGTTAAGTAATTTGATTTATAGTATTGTTCAAATCTATGTTTCTTTATTGGTTCTCTGGATTATCTATTTATTCTTAAGAGTAGGGTATTGAAACTCACAATTATTTTTTTTACTGCTTTTTATTTCTCCTTTTAGTTCTGCTACTGTTTGCTTTACATATCCAGGTGCTCCAAAGTTGGTTGCATAAACATTTACAAGTGTTACACCTCTTGACAAACTGACCTCTATATCATCATATAATTACATTCTTCTTGGTCTCTTTTGACCAATTTTAGCTTCAAGTCTGCTTTGTCTGATGTACATATAGCTAACTGTGCTTTTTTCTGGCTACCATTTGTTTAAAATAACTTTTACCATCCCTTCACTCTCAGTCTATTGTACTTAAAGCTAAAGTGAGTCTCTTGTGAGCAGTATATCATTGGATCTTACTTTTCTATCCATTTAGCCATTCTAAAGCTTTCGACAGGTGAAGTTAACCCATTTATGTTTATAGTAGTCACTAATACGGTAAGACTTAACACTGTTATTTTGTTTATTGTTTTCTGAATACTCTGTAGTTCCTCTGTTGCTTGATTCCTCTCTTGCTACCTTCCAATGTGGTGGTATGCTTTGACCCCTTTGTTGTAATCTTTTGTGTATCCACTACACAAAAAGATCTTTCTGGTTACTGTAAGTCTTATAAAATATACAAGAAAGAATAAAAAATCCTTAGAGCTGAAAGGAAAAGAAAGATCCTCTAATCTTATCTAAGAGAAAACTGAGACTTAGAGCAGAAGAGATATTTTCAAAACTAGAGTCCCTCTCCCCTGAATACTCACGATATGACTTTTCACTCCTCATTAGAGACCAAACAACATGGCAAGGGATCTTAGACACTGGAAGTTCTTTATCCCTCCAACATGGTCCTGGCAATTGTTCTTCATATTTCCATGTGTATCATTTTTTCAGTCATCATTGGATATTTTCTACATTTGGCTCAACTCTTACTTTTAAATTTTTTCTTACTCATTCAGGTTCATATCATTTAAAAAAACAAAATATAGAGTTTGCCACAAGGCCTAGGCAGTCAGAAGAAGAATGAGCTGCCACCTTGGGTTCACCACCTAACATGTCAATCCAGAAACCCTCTCCCTTGTGTCTCCTGGACACTAGAAAGAGTTGGGTCAGCCCCAGACAAAGGTAAGAATCTGAAAGGAAAGGCTTTGAATTTTCTTTAAGTTGCCTCCTTAAAGAAAATTCCTATTTCCAAAAAGAATATTACCAATGAGATTCCATCTCTTCACCTCCCTTAGGCCTCATGATCCATCTGCTACTTTGAAATCACAAGTCCAGTTGCATATAGAGAGCTCTGGTTGTCTCCAGCATCCTATCCTCCCACCAGCCCCACATGAAACCTACTTAAAGATACGGGACATTTAAAAGATGAGTCTGTTTCAGGAGAGAAGACTGCTTCCCTCCTTTCTACTAACTTCTAATGAAATACTTCCCCTTCCCTTTCCTTCTCTTTCTAGTAAAGGCAAGGCAAGAAATTAATGCATGATCCCTCATTCTGCCTCAATCACAGGCATGTACATAAAATGTCCTACTAATTTTTGTTCATGAGAAAAAAAATTCTCACTATGGCAATAAAGGCTAATAGAACTTGTTCATGAAGTTAGGGCAAGGGGATGAATAATATGTTTATAGGGTAGGAGCGGTTTACCTGATGATGACAGATAAGCATGACAAAAATGACAATGACAAATATGAAACATACAAATTCCTTCTCAGTTCTCACTCAGCAACAGAAAATTATACAACCTGGCTATCCTTTCTTGGATGGCAAGACATGGGAATCAATTCATAGTAATCGTAGTAACAATAACAACAATAACGGCAACTAGCAATTACTAAGACCTACCATTGCGCTAAGTACCTTCCATGAATGTTCTCCTCAAAGTTAGGAATCTGGCAGTGGCCTGAGCATGGCTGTCATATTATTCATAGGGCATCAGCAGTTCATCCAAGTATAGCCCAACTATCCAATTAAATCCATTCTCAAGAGATTCTTACACACATTGAAATTTGAGACCACTGGATCTTTAACACAGGCCCAAAACTAAGGTGATCTTTGCGCCTATAATTCAGGAAGCATGGGAGATTGGGAGCCATGAAGTGTGAGTTTTCCAGTGCATTTATTTAGCACTGGCAGCACCAGCACCAGGCCTGAGTTGGAGGAGACCCCTTCACTGGGCCGGCTTCAGCCTTCTTTAGGCTGTGCCCTCTTCTCATGGGCTACAAAGCCTAGGGGGCCAGAGTGCACCCTTCACCTTCTAAGATGCATTTTGGATATCCGGAACTCTGAAACTCTCTGCCCAGATGACTCAGAGCCCTTCTCCAGGGACTGCACATCCCTGATCCATCCTACAAAAGTAAACCTTAAGTTTTAGTTCTCTTAAAGTAAGAGATAGTTGCTTCTGACAAGTGGAGGATGGACATGCAGGGCGGACATGCAGATGCCTCCAAACACAGGTGCAAGCGGCTTGTTAGAGAACAGGCCAGAGCCAGGAGTACCAAAAGAAGGTGGCTGAGCCTTGGGCCCAGGACAGGCTGTGTCCATGCCACCAATGTCCCTGCTTAAACCCCCCAGGAGGTGAAAAATTCTAAATCTTCAGAAATCTGGAATCTCGAGTCATTAATGAAAGTATATTTTTTCATGACTAAAAGACAAGTTTTTAGCTTGACTTGTAACTAAGTCTTTAGATGTATGGTATGTGGGCTTCCAGTTCCACACACTCTCAAGAATCTGTACATGTTAAGGATAAACTTGATCACTGCCCCAGTGTTCCTCCCCATGGCTTAGGAGTCCATGTCAAATAATGCTTCCTTTTCAACACAGGTATGCCTCCACTTAAGGAAACCCAATAGATAAGTGCTCAGGTTCATACCAAAGACACATTTGAGAGTAGATGCTCCATTTACTAAAGGATTCCATTATTCAGCAAACTCCCCTGATGCATTTGGTTGAACTAACTGATAAAAATTTATTACACACATACACAAAAATCTCACAAATTCATCTCTTCATCAATCATTTAGCTGTTGGAGAAAAAAACCTAAATGATTTCCCCCTTCACTATCATGGATAATACTTAGTCTAGAAAAAAACTTTTAAAAGCAGATAAAGACTATCACAAAGTTCATCTCTCACAGAATTTGGCAAGATGAGCACTGTTGGCATTTAACAGTACATATTGCTTTTTTCCAGTCATTACATGTATGTGAAAATACAGAGATATATACATGGTTAATTTTGTAAGAATTATGTCATACACATAACCATAAGCAATTACTCAGTACCACCCATGTACTAGGCACTGGAAAGTCCAAGATTAATAAGACATGACTTCTGTCCTAATAGACAGCCTATGCTGTGAAGAGATCAACATACAGACCAAAAATTACTCTACAAAAGATACTTTACTAGAAATCTATAGGAAGGACTAGACAGGACTCCACAGAGAGTCTAGAAATGGGAATGAGTCTGCCTGGGGAATGACTTTCGGGTTTTGACAACACTAATATTCAGACTTTGGGCTTCCTCATCTCATTCAACAAATATTTATTGAAAATGTACTGTGGGCTAAGCACTGTTTTAAGAACTGGATATAGTGCCATGACCAAGACAAAGCTCTACCTTCATGAAGGTTACATAAGCCAACAAAGCAATGACATACCCTCCCCTTGGCTGATATAGAGTAGGTGCTCAATAAATGGCTGTTAAATGAATAAAGAAAGAAAATACATGATCGCCCACCTCTTTGTACTTCCATTTCAAAGGCAGCTATTGTCCTTGAAGTTGCCAAAGCAGCCAGTTTTGAAGTTTCGATACACAACCTGGTATGTCTGCTCTGTTTCACTTAAAAATACAAATCCACTAGGCTTAATCCAAAATCTCTAGCTCTGAATTGGGTTACCATGTGTTGTATTTGATTTGTATTTCCATCAGTATCAACCCAAGCATCCTTATATAGACACCAGCAATGTACATGATTTATAGCACGTCAGTCAAGGCAAAGCCTATAGCTTCCCTTCACATTTTGACGTTATCAGATTACTTCAGAAGCTGGCAGCAGCCACCATAAGTAACAAGCTGTCAGGGTGAATAAATCACTCTCTCAAAAATAACTGCTAAAAAGTAGAGATTAGTATGAGGAAAGGTGGGCTTGGGTTTGTTTGTTTGTTTTTTCCTTTTCCCCCTCCAAATGTGGCTCCAATATATTTAATTTTATATAGAAAGAAGAAATTAATTCATTTTTTTCTTTTCTAAAAAAAAGGTTCCAGGCTTAAGATCCTGTAAGAAAACTCAGGTCCCCAAAGGAAAGTTCGTGGTTCCGGTGGATAAATCATAAAGCAATCAATTTGCAATCACCTAGAGAAGCCCAAGGTATGGGGAACAACTAGCAGGTTCTGGGAAGAGTAACCCAAGCCAAGTCAATTTAATTTCCTTCTATGATGGAGTGACAGGGCTGAGAAGATAAGAGAGAAGCAATAGATGGCAATCCACCTGGATGGCAGCAGGATAGACTCTCTGTCTGGTCCCACATGATGCGCTTATCAATGAGCTGCAAAGACTAACCTTTGTGGTCTCCAGAGGGCTACAGCATCCCATGCAGAATGGGATGTCCAAATGTCTGTACCACCTGGAGTGGAGGAGACATGTCATCAATGGCCTAAAGGGGTGAGTGGTGGGGCCAGGCCAATGACCACTTTGCCTCTGTTCATGGGTCAGTGGTAGAAGGAAGAGCACCCAACTGTCCTCAGAGACACACACAGAGTTCCAAGAGTCCACAAGACAGATTCTAGAAAGATCCCAGAACAAAATAAATCTTAGCATGAGAAAGACAGGGCTCTATGGAACAACTTGAGTCCCTGATATCTCAAAAAGGAAAATGTCTTTGTCATTAAATTCAGCTGCTGCCAAAGATGGCATAGATCACAGTGACTTTCACGCAGAACATGGAAGGAAATCTTTAGTAATGTGTGAGGATGGCACTGGGTTGGGTAAAAAGTAGCCAGGTGCACAAGATTGAGGGTTCACCCCGTCAATTTATTTGGCACAGGCCAAACTAGGGGGTCCTGTCCTTGTTCAATCCACGTTACCACAGATGCCAGAGGGTCCACAGAAGTTAATGCTACACATGCACACAACCCCTCCCCAGCCTAATTTCTAATGACTTGGTTTCTTTGCCCTTCCCACCCCAAAAAAACCAAACATATTTGGTGTTTATGGTCACATTCAAATTACTGATGGTGGTTGAGCAATTCTAGAATCCATTAGCCCACACCAAGAGCTCCCCTTCCATGACCTCCACCACTGGATAAAATTCCTGAGAGGACACTGAAAGATAAACCTGGGGGCCTGATGACAAACCTGTCCCATCTGCGAAGTATGCTCTACTCTGCCAAAGCAACAACAAATGAAAATTCCAGCTTCAGTGGACATACACAGCTACCTGGCTTTCACTAGCTGACCAATAAAATTTATGCACTTTCACCCATTTATTAACTCATTCAAACATGATGCGCTCAACTACTATCCATGTGCCTGACTCTTTGGTGCTTACTATCTAGTGGGAAAGATGATCACGTGAATTCCTTTTTTTTTTTTTTTTATTGTCCCACTGTACAGCAAGGGGATGAATTCTTCAAATAAAAAGAAATCAGTGTTATCATGGGGGAATGGAGACGGCTACAGGAACACATCCCAGAAGAAAGAGACCTAATGCGGAAATCAGGAAGCCTGCCCACAGCAAAGAACAGGTCAGGGCCATAAACGTGAGTCAACTAGAGACAGAGCAATGGATACAGAGGCTCAGAGGTGACAAGGAAGACAGAACAAAGACACGCTGAGAGGAGCTCAGCAAGGCTGGTGTATCAAGGATAGGGGAGAGAATGAGACCACCACCACTCTTGGCCTCACACATACATAAACCTCCTTCTCCATCTACCTGATAATACACATTTCACCCCACCAGCTCACTACATCCCTTTCTCCACACAGGCTTAAAGCATCCTAGTTCCAGGTACAGAGTCACCCATTCTCAGACTTAACACCTGGCGCTCGTTTCTAAGGCTCTCGAGGTTGCTACCCCATTACCTACTTGCCACGGCCCCTACTCTTCTGAGATGTTCTTACACCTGCATCCTGACCCATCCCTTAACTTACATTAGCCTTCTTTCATAAGCTGACGTTCACCATTCAAGTTTCAGATGAGCCTTCTCTGCCCTTCTTGAGGACATGGACCCTCTTTTCAAGTTTCCCCTCTGGGTCAGCATCCTCAACGTGCACACTCACACACATATACACACAAACCGAGTGCTGCTCCTGGAAAGAACTAGGCACATAACACATGTTCTAAGACATTTGAGAATGTTTTTTAACTACAGTGGTCATTTCCTCTGAAAGGTTTATGTATCATCCCTACCACTTTTCAGAATGAGGGTTATTGTTATCAAGGGTCCCTTTAGATGGTAGCAAGAGAAGTTGTGTGTTTGGGAGGAAGATCGTGCACTTGGGTGTCATGGAGAAAAGCACGGGCTTTGGAGTCATACCAAAACCTTCCTCCAGTTTTGACTGTTGGATGTGTATCTTCTGGCAAGTCATTTCACCTCTCTAAACCTCAGTTTCCTCATCTGTGAAATTGGGATCATAACATCCTCAGAGGCTTGATATAAAAAGGTAATGAAATAATGTTTAAGTTATTTTGTGGCTTATAGGAGACATTCAAAAAATGTTCTCTTTTCCTTTTCCCTCTTACTAAGGGAAAAAAAAATCAAAGACAACCTTACTGCAAATTTAAGTCAAATGTTCCCCCCTCCCCAAAATAGATAACTCCAGGAAACAAACCCAGCTATGAAGCAGAATGAAATGTAAGACACGGCTTCTAACAGACAACATTTGCATTTTTAGTGGAGACAGGTATACAACAATAAAATTAAATTAGAAAAGCTTTATACCATCACTAGAAATGTCCTTTTTCAATTTCACAAAATAAAAATAGAAAAGAAATTAACCGAGGGAGACAGGAACAGCCAGAGATTATCATAGTCTCTTGTTATGTAAAATAATTTCTAAAATCATACTTGAAGATTTTTTTTTTTTTTTTTGCATTGTCACGTTAAAGACCGTGCCTGCTGGTTAAAATAAGCCATTGAAAAATAAATATGGTGTGGGCATGATACACATTTCCAAAGAGAAAATAAAAGCAAACTATAACCATATGCGTGTCTTACTGCAAATAAAGCCTGTGACCTTTCCAAATGAAGACAAGAATATAACTCTTCTCCTGAATTTCTAATATGATGCCCAACACTCCTATTCCTCCCAGTAGATATTTTGTTTTCAACTTTAAGGCCACTGAGGTAGCAGTCTTCACAGTCCCAATTTGTCTTCCCTGGTCAGCTGAGCTCAGCTACCCAAACACACGCGCCAATGCTCAGAGGCCAGATTTGTCACACTGACCTTTCATCTCTCCTAGGCTTTTTTTTTTTTAATTGATCGAGATTCTATCCTGCAGCAACATACACACCAGCATCACCACAAAGGAAAAGAAATCAGGTAAAGGATGGCAAAGATAAATACCAGAGGAGCAAGCTAGAACCTGAAGGCCGGGGACATTGTTCACAGAATTATTCTAGGGAGAAGAGCTAGCAGAAAGCTAGTGAAGCGGGCAGTCTGCAATGCAAAAGGCACCAGTGACCTTTGACGTCAAAGGTCAAAGCTATTCGTAAGGTAATACTTAACCAGGCGCCACATGCCGGTATATACGTGGACAAGAACCCTGGTTGATCAAACCATGAGAAAACCAGCAGAAGAGCAATATCCCCCATCTGAAAGTAACTGCAGCTCTAAATGATAAGGGACTCTTGTGGTATCATTGTATCCACCCCTGGCTCCCCAACTTGTGGGTGTGGGAAGTTAACTGATGTTGACTTGAAAATCCTAGAACAAGGCAAGCAATACGCCTCCTATTCTGTGACAGGCTCAATGAGCATTCTTTCTGTGAAACCCTGGGGTCTTCCAAAGGATGGCTAAGGACCTACACTGGTCCTGTTGAAAGCACTCTGGAAACCTCAATCATGAGGTATTGCTGTGTTTTCCCTCCACATGAGATGAGCCCTTCCTTCCCAGTAGGGGCCTTTGGTCTTGAGAAATGAATGTTTCTCCCTTTTTGCCAGTAAGAAATCTTAAGACCCGGTGTACAAACCACTCAGGCATAACAAGTTATAGCCCAGCGGGAGCACTGATTAGCTAGGTTCCATCGCCGTAAAGTCAACAATCATCTACCTACATGCCCTTTCTGCAGGTGGGTGACCTATGAATGCTAAGTAAGGCAGCAACAGTTCAGCCGAAATTATGTCAGAGAGCGTCATGTGTAAACATGACTGCTCCAGCTTGCCCTTAACTACTCCGCTGGGACTGCAGACCCTCCCAATAATCCATTACCCCCACTCAACCACCAGCCAAGCTGCAACTGTCTTCCTTCCCCATATGAATGTTCCCACTGTAACTGCACTCATGCTTACTGTACATGTTTCCTCTATCAACGTGGCCTTCCAGCTTCCCCCACGCATGCTATCCACAGGCCATCCTTTGTCCCAAAGCAAGGACAACTCCACAGTACATCAACCTCAAGGTGAAGCTTCCAGTAACATCGACTAATTGTACTCAATTTCTGACACTCTCTTCACAGTCCCTCTAGAGAGATTAGCAACACAGCGGACAACCAACTTCCTAGAGTATAGTGCCCATAGGGCAGGGAATACACACACACACACACACCACACTTTTTTTTCCCAGCTTATGAAGTGAAAAAATATTCCAACCAGGACCACTGATTCAACATCTCTATTCCAAGAGTCCAGAGATGTTCCCTGGTTTGCTAACATAAAAAGAGCTTTAACCATCAAGCAAAAACCTTCCCACCCAGTCAGACAAGACTAGATAAGAGTCCTTGGAAATGACTCCTGAGGTTAATACCCTATTTCTTCTTTCTTTAATTGTTTAGAATTTAGACCACAGTGCATCTCTTAGACTCTATCAGGAAGGGCTGAATCCAAATCTACCTGAGGAAAAGTCATTATCTTTCTGAAAGCAGCAAGTCTGAGGCTGAATGGCCTGTCATAATGAAGGGTCAGCCTCTGCTTTTTGTACTAACACCACTGGGTGAGGCGGAGTGATTGACATAAAGCCCTACTCAACAACAAGGTAGAAAGCTTTGATGATTCTTAAAATCATAAATTAGAAATCAATTACTGATAATGGAGAGATTGATTTATCCCCAGGCCCCTTCTTTCCCAAGCGGTGAGACCCTTTTACAGAACCTTTGGAGCTGGAGGGGACAAGGACATGGAGGGCTCCTCAAGCTATCTCTGCTGTCCCAGCCTTTCTCTGCAAACCAATCACTCCCCCAAGTCTCATTTTCAATCAGCAGTGCCCACCTCAGGAAATAAGGAGGAGATTGCAAGAACAAATTGAAAGAAAAAAGATACAGGTGGCACTGGCCTTTAGGAGAAATGGGCCTGGATTCGATTCTTCTTCCAGTTCCCAAAATCCAGGTGAAAAATCAAAACAAAACAAAACTCTATTAAATATTTAGGACACTGAGCCACACAGCTCTGTACATCCCCACATACGGAAACACCTGCACACATAATCAACATGTTTTAGGATTCATCTGACATGATGTATGCATCATGTTTTTTTAAAGGGTCATCAATTACGCTGTGTCCCTAAATTTCCATAGCACGAGAGGGGATTTTTCAGTCTTTGAAAAACAACAACAAATGTATTTATTCTGTATTTCAGATGAGACGATCAAACCAAAACCATCTGTTTTGGCACAGCCTGGGGTTCTGTTCTGGGGATAGGCACCTACATACAGGTGCGGTCTTGACTAAGGGACACACTCAGGAGGAAATTCCACCCCAATCACACGTGTCCATCCTGGGGCTCTATTCCCTCAAAGCAGCCGTGCAAGGGGGCTGCCAGTCAGTCCCCTATTCCTGAACCACTCCAAATGAACTGTCTTCCCAGTGGCTAGGAACAGAGCTAAGACCCTCTCATCTTAACCCTTGCACAGAGAGAGTCTTAGAGAAAAGGATTATAATCCCCAATTTAGAGATGGGGCAACTGAGGTCTAAAGTGAGGAAGGACATAAATGCTGACAAGACAAAGGTTTGGGGGCAGATCCCAATGACAATCCAGGCCTCCCACCCCCAAACACCATGCTCTTTCCACTGTATCTCACTGTCGTTTAAGTCAAAGAAAATATCGGTAATTTCTCAGGCTGCAGAGCTGAAGAGACAAACCTCTCCTCCTGTATCTCAGATAAATTCTAGAACTAGGAGAGTAAATGGCAATGCAAATACCACTATTAGATATTTATTATGTTGCAAAGCTTGAAAACAGTCAGGGAAATGGAAAAGTTACTTTTTTTCCCTACACAAATTTGTTAATGGGTAGCATAATGGGGAGCCCTGTTTGCTGGCACTCGGTGAAACGTCTACAAATTGCCTCGGCAAAGCATTATAGGTTGTCAGACTAATGTAGTTGAAGATAATTTGGCCTTTCAGTGAATTGAACCTCACAGCACGATTATACTCCACCACCAAGTAGAGTGTCACAATTATTCTTTCATGCTGAATTACCATATAATGTCATGAGTCTACCTGTCATAAGTCCTGTAGTCTAGTTTGAATTTTTTCCCTAAATCCATGGTTCAGGGTAAAAAAAAAATAATATATATTTTTTTTTGCTTCTAATGGAAATCTGATTGTTTTTATCAACAATAAATTTCATAGCAAATCAAAGGATATGCTTGGACAAACAATCCGATACTCAAGGTTAAAAAACACACAAATAATAAATTGCTGGTGTGTCATGTTCAATTTTTACTATGGCATTACACTGCAATAACCATAACAGGATCTAAATTGTTGTCAGAACATTAAACAAACCCCCATACTTCACAAAGGCATCCTGTCTGAGTAATTCACACAACGGAAACAACTATCAAATTTTCCACTGTCCCACCGCTGCACCATACATCAGTGCAATTTTATGTATTTGGACAATTCGTTGAATAAATTACTTCCATCCTGCCTGCTCTTGCCACTTCTGTTAAGAGTCATATCAGTTTTAATTGTCTTTCTGTCTATATGGAGCCGTTGTTTTTCTGGCCTTTTCCTGTGCTATTTCCTGAGCACCAAAATAAACCACGAAACCTCATCAGAGCTGGGCGCTGGGGACACACAACTGCCAGAAAGAGATGACCTGCTACATGACAGTGGCTAAGCATGTGTTTGGGAGCATGACCGTTCAGGGTGGCTGTGTGGAAACATGGTGTCTTCTCAACATCACAGACCTGACTAAAAGCTCAAGGTATTCCCAAACCCCATTTTCTAACTCTGTTTCCATGTGGTAGTTTACATTCTTATTCATTTCCACATTTAGCCTGGCTCAGGAAGCAGGCTCAGCCGGGATTAAAGGTCCCAATTCCACTCATAGTCAGCATCCAGGCACAGTTGACACCACTCACCAGCCAGTCCGTAGCAAGCGGACTTTGGTTCGTTGCTGCCATGCAAGTGACAAGCCCACCTTTCCAGGCTGGCCACCTACCCTTCATTAAGGCAGAGGGGTTCATGCCAAACGTAACAGCTGTAGAACAAGGAACACAGTAATGGGCACGAATCAACACTGTTTTTACAAGGTGGAGTTAATGACTTTCCATTCTGCGTCTCAACACCTTCGATAGGGGACCAAATTGACAGTGACCAAAGGAAAACAGATCAATTGACTGCAACTCTTTTTCCTAAATAAGGTCTTTTAGGTTTGCCTATGGTTCAGCTGTGGATTTCTATGGCTCAAGCTGACATCCCAGGTCAGATGTTTTAATGGAAACAAACACGAGTAAAAGCTTGTAGGCACCCCAAACCAACTTGGGTGCTGCTTTAACATCATTCCATCACCTGTGTTACCATAGGTAAATATGGTAAAATCTCACCATACTGGCCATTTGAAGCCTGAAGCTTTCCAGGAAAACCTCTTTTTTTATTTTTAGGGTTGTACCTGTAGCATATGGAAGTTCCCAGGCTAGGGGTCAAATCAGAGCTGCAGCCGCCAGCCTACGCCACAGCCACAGCCATGCCAGACCCCAGGTGCATCTGTGATCTATACTGTAACTTGTAACAACACCAGATCCTGAACCCACTGAGCAAGACCGGGGATCAAACCCACCTCCTCATGTATACTAGTCAGGTTCTTAACCCACTGAGCCATAGCAGGAACTCCAGAATCCAATTTTATACAGAGCTACTTTCACCATTTCCAACAGGGAACTAATTCCCTAATTCAGTTGTCCTCAAAACAGACCTACTGAACACCAGACACTGCCTTCCCATAAAAAGTCGGGTTTTGTGGCTCCAGTTGGCCTGATTTGGTTTCCCACGGTGGTATAAGGGAAGGAAACCGCATTCAGAGAGATTAGCCCTGGCCTCCGTCCCCCATGTTAGCTTAGTATCTTTGCTGCATAGTAGAAAGTAACTCTTTATTTATAACCCCAAAAGCAATAATAAACACAGAACTATGATTTACTCTGAACCTTCCTATTATTAAAACACTTTGTCTTATAGTTTTATTGATTTACACTCTGTCCTACTTACTTTTTTAGCATCTGAAAACAATCAAGGCACAAAGCTGCAAAATGTTTGGACATTAATTGTTAGGAGGCAGCATTTTATTCCAGGCGAGGGGTTTGAGGCCTCGACAGCAATGCATTCTGGTACCGGCGTGATTTATGGTCATGTAGCAATAACGATGCACCAGGGCCATTAACATATTGGCAGGCCCTAGGATGGATTAGTGGCATTGATTATTTCATGGGCCACTGATACCCATTTGTTACAGGGAGCTCAAAGATGGCCTCTCCCTCACTGAAATCTTTTTATGAGCAGACAGCATTTTAAGTATTAGGAACCTGGGATTTGGGCCATTTTTTATAATCTTGCTGTCGCCTCACTTTAGTAGGCAACCAAAAAAAAAAAAAAGTGTCAAAAATTAAAGTTCATTCTTCACCACTAGCCTTAATTCCTCAAGTCATCATAACCATGTCTTCTTTAAAAATTAATGATTGCCAGCATTTAGCCACTGGTTGTTGCTATGAAGATCTATGCAAAAAGCAAGGATCCCTATAGAGTGTGTGATATATGGAATACTCTTTATTACTACAATAAAACTTACTGACATTTCAATACTTCTGCAAATAGCATTATAGTATCAATCTTCTGAATTAGGTTGAAAATTAAGTTGTAAATTAAAAGAAAGTGTACTTTGGAATACAACATGATATGTCACCTAGAAAAGGACCTTTGCGCATAACTGAGCTGGGGAACAGAGATGAGCCCGGTGCCTTGCAGGGCTGCTCAAATTCTAAAGATTCATCCCGAAACCCTGATGCTCCATCACTAGGGACATTTCCCTTCATTGTAAAAAGTCAGGGGATTTGACAACAGCCTTTTATGAACACAATGAAACCCCAAATGTTAATATATTTTTCTCCTTTGCCATATTCTTACCATAAATTTCAAAGAGGGCACATATAGAGTAATAAATGCCTTCAAAAACCCATAGAAATTACACATATGTTATGCTTATGTTTATGTACATATAGAAACTATTTCCTTCTCTGTGTCATCAAATACAAAATTACTCCCATCTCCACCCACTCTCAGCCCAGTCTTCAAAGATGCTCACATCAGAGAGCTATCTGGGGCACTAAATGACAATTCCCAAAGTTTGGATGGCCCTGAAACTGTGAGGTCCAAAGCCTAATGCCATGTACTGTAAATTACAAATAGCCTCAGACTGGAGCCAACACAAAATGATGA
The DNA here is from genome assembly GCF_054392235.1 of Sus scrofa. Taxonomy (NCBI): domain Eukaryota; kingdom Metazoa; phylum Chordata; class Mammalia; order Artiodactyla; family Suidae; genus Sus; species Sus scrofa. The sequence continues at coordinate 100,458,058 of NC_139396.1, read as the reverse complement.
TGCAAAAGACAACGGACTTTCCAATACGTATCTGTTGAAAAGTCAGATGCCATTGATCACTTCGACCTATCTTCCACAGCACTCTGTCACACACTGCATGGTTAAAACAGGGCTGTTACAGGGATTCAAACCACCATGAGAAAGATCCAAACTAACTCCTGCCCACAATAACATCCCCTAATGGTTTCTCATGCTGCCTGAACCCTTTCTCTAGACTAGAAGGTCTTTCAGGTGGGCATGTCATAGAGCCCACTGTCTCCACCTACCAGCATCTTCAAAGGTCCACACGATGAGCCAGGGAGAATAAAGAGGTTTCATCTCAGGAGCCAACTCTCCTCCTAGGGCAGGGGCAGACTGTGATGAGAAGAACTCTGAGGCAAGGTGTTGGCTCAAGAGGAAAAGATGTTGTAATTAATGAGCCTCCTGGGCTGAAGGCACAGAAGTGGGAGACGGGGTCCAATTGCTGATACTAGTGACTCTGAATTCAGAAGTCAACACACTTTCCTGAACTAACTTGAAGACAATTTAGCTGAGCTGAATAAAGACTCATACTCCGAGAGGATTTTCACTCACAGGACATGTCTAAGAAAATAAAGCCCTCTTCCTCTATGAGACTTGTAGCACAGACCACGGATCAGGGGTCTTTTCAGAACCAAAAAATTATCATAAGAAGACCTAATGTAAGTCTTTTATTTCACAGACAGAAAAACCAAGACATGTCATTAAGTGATTCACATAAGATTATACCACAAACTGTAACTGCAATGTATACATCTAAGGATGACCTGACCCCCTTGCTGTACAGTGGGAAAATAATAAAAAAAAAAAAAAAAAAAAGATTATACCACAAAATGGTAGGGAAACTAAATCCTAGGTGTCCTGCACTCACACCCCTCCCCACAACACCAAATGCTTCCTTTTTGTGCCATCTTATATGCTGCTTATTTTTCTTCCTTCCCATGTGTACAATTTTCATATTTTACCAAGGTTTCATGTACTGTTGCAGACTCCTCAAATTTTGGATTATATGATGAGACATAAACTCAATAATCTATATTACTGCAAATTTAAGAAAACAATCTTGGAGGATGATGTACAGTAATTGAGGGTTAAGTGGAAAACAACACAAGGAACTTGCCACTTTCCTTGTTAAATTTTGAATTTTATTTTAAATAGGGAAGAAATACATTGTAAATGTGTACCTAAGTTCACAGAGGAGACCGAGTCTCAGCCTATAATTTAAGTGGCCTTTGAATAAACCACCCAATATTAAAATATACAGGAAAAAGAACCTCCTCAAAACCCTTTATCTCCTACCACATCCAGCTGATAAATAATTAGGAAAGTGGACCTTCCATTTCCCAAGGAAATTAAAGTTCTCAAAGACTCTTCACAGCTCTCTGTGATGGAACCCATGGCCTATGCACTCAGACTGAGTTACCCTTCCCAGGATGACAGAGAGAATGATCCAGGCTACAGGTTAGTCTAGAGGTACCTTGGCTGCCTCACCTATGAATCCTAAAACACTGTGCAAGCTTACTTTCTTCCCCAAGAAACAGATTCTCAGAAAGGTCTAGACTCCTTGCATCCAGGGAGAATAATACAGGACCCTCCTATAAAGCAAAGACCTTCTTTTCCATTTATGAGTTTAGAATTAAATCCCCTCTGCAGAAATACTCCACACCATGCAAACAACACTTGGTCACCATCTCGAAGCCTAACAAGTGCATGGAGTTCTCCTGCAGGTCTAACTTAATTTGAACACGGTGAAATGGCAACACTTTCCTTTTTATTCACTTCTTGGTTAAGATGGAGAGCAGCTGGCTACCTTCTCAGATAAAACCACCCCTGTAGACCAGAAGACTACCTTCCAAGCCTCTCTTACTTAGGCAAATAATGCCAACCCTCAAAAGCTCTTCAGATATATCATTTTGCAAATTATTATTAGCTCTACAGCTCCTTTGGACTGTAGCCAAACTTGCTATATCCTTAAACTCAGTAGTCCAGATGGCATTACAGGGCTGGGTGTTAATTGAAGAAGAGCTTAACTGTTTGGACATGTTGTGCATCTATTACCCAATTGTCAATCTCGTAATGTTTGTTGTATGACTACATCTTTGGGGAAATGAATGCCAAATAAAAACTTACCCGAATCTCTTTCTCTTTTTATTCCCTTGGGGCTCTTTCTGATGATCTGCTAACCTGCTTTACCTTATTCTACAAACTCAAGTCAGTCACATAACCAAAATAACAACCAAGACCCAGGATAGGAGTAAGTGGTTATTGACTGAGATGTTATCTGTCCTCTTTGTCAGATTTGTCCTTTTGTCTACAACCACTACTTATAAACACAACTGTTAATATGGATACAGTAGCAAAGACCACACAGTAATGGAAATGAGTTTCAATCACAGTGATCATTCTCTTGTTTCTAAATTCTACTTGTAATTTTTTTGGATACTTTTACTAAATCCCTACTCTACTTTTACTGTAAAACCTTATTAAGTCACCTAAGATGATAGTAGTTCAGAAAAACACTGAAGTGAAATTTTGTCCTTTTGGGGGTTTTTTTTGTTTTGTTTTGTTTTTTGTTGTTGTTGTTTTGGAGTTCCCATTGTGACTCAGCAGAAACAAACTCAACTAGGATCCATGAGGATGTGGGTTCCATCCCTGGCCTGGCTCCGTGAGTTAAGAATCCAGCATTGTCGTGAGCTGTGGCGTAGGTTGCAGGTGTGGCTCAGATCCTGAGTTGCTGTGGCTGTGGTGTAGGCCAGAAGCTGCAGCTCCAATTAGACCCCTAGCCCAGGAATTTCCATATGCTGTACCTGCAGCCCTAAAAAAAAAAAAAAGAAAAAAAAAAAAAAGAAATTTTGTCCTTTCATCATTTTTTTTGAGGGAGACCCTCAAAAAGCTCATGACAGGTGCTCAGTAAACTATGTGTTGGCAAAATAAACAGAGTGGTGCACTGCAAGATGGGTGTCAATTTTTCAGCCTCCCTGTACCTATGCCCTCTGCTGTGTGATGACACAATTCCTACCACAATACTTCATGAGGTCGACGGAATCAACCACGGGCTAGTTCTGAGTCTTAACCCTTACTGCATCCCTCATGTCCTCTGTGAGCTTCTGACATCTGAAATCAGAGGAAGTCCATTGGTTCCAGACAAAATAGAGATGTGGAGGAGAACAGCCCCACTAGCACACAGACCTGTGACAGGAAGCAGAACTTTTCCAAGTGCATCTGAAGCCTCAGGGGGTTGGTAATAACTGCTCACCACCGTGTGTCACGAGGTGTTGGATGATCTGTCAAGGGCAGCATTGTTGTGGCAATAACTGATAAGGCAGTACACGGTGCAAATGAGATTTCAGGGTCACAGTGGACCAGCTTGAGCCAAACTGTCCATTTATACAAGGAAAAAATTGAATTACAATGTAGTCTTTTAGGTTTATTTAAGATATCCTCTAAGAGTCTCTTAGAATCTGAAAATTAATTTTTTGTCCAATAAGTAGGATGAAACTTGACCCCCCCACACACATACCCAAACTACTGAAGTCTCACACAGGGGTCAGAAAGCAGATGCGGAGGAACTAAATAATGAAGGACGAAACTGCCATGATCCCCATCAGAGGAACTGCTGGCAGGTACCCATTTCCACCAACTCTCTTCCTTCTGCAAGTCCTTAGGATAAGCATATGTTCTCTGTTTGCAAGGGCATGAGGGCAACCTCTGTAGGTTGGGCAGTGATTCAACAGTGGACTGAAGCTGCCCGGTCAGATCAGCCAGATGAGACATCTCCAGCCATACCCTACCCCCCTTGCCTCCTGGACCATAGATGTCACATGAAGAGGACATCAAAGCAGAGCATCCCCAGAAGGGATCAAGTGCAGCAGAGAATTCTCTTCCAAAAGCACCTCTATGTGCCACCAAGGTGGCCTCTGCAGCGTGGCAGTGAGAGCCCCTGCCATTAAAGGCAAGTTTCCATTTTATGTGCTCAGGCCTTCTGCGGCAGGATCTCACGGTTCCCCAGGAAGCTTGATTTACCATCCCGTCGCCCTGTTTTTATAGGGCTTGACTCTGCAATTGGAACTGATGGAGACCTCAACCGCGAGTCACTGAGTCCTCGGGTGTAATTGCAGATTTACAGTGCCTACGAAGTCATCCTGTCATGCCCGTGTCTTCGCAACATGCTCCCTAAGGCTTCAGCAGAGCTCCATTAGCTATTCCCCCCAACCCCACCCCCAAAAGATTCTCATCCTCTGAGCCCACTTTCCCCACGCCAGAGCTCTCGACCCAGGAAGGCCTGCAAGGATCCACTGACTGCTGCGGGCACAAGGCAGTCACATGTGGGAAAGCTCCCCTGTGGGGTGGCTGACGAGATGTTGTGGAAAGAAGGAGGGGATGAGAAAAAGGAGAAAGAAAAAGTGTCCTCTGAGTCGAGATAGTGAGATTTTTCACAGCTAATCACACACAAGACTTATTCACTGTTCACTTTGCTCTGCTCACTCATTTTTCATATCGTACTTTTCACGGCCCCATCAGCCTGCTCCACCAAGGTCAGATGAAGGGAATGAGAGCATGCACACCACACTGGGATCTATCATCAACAGAGTCACTCACCTTTTATGTGGAGCCAATGGGCTCCTGAAAGCACCATTTATGAAGATGACCCTGAGCAGCAGTCATGTGAGCAAAGGGCAGGGGATGGGGAACTCAGTCCAAAGGGCACTGCAGAGCAACAACACTCTCCTCTCCTGGGCACAGAGCACAGATGGACGCCACCCACTAGCTTGAAACTAGGTGCGCACAAGACTTGTAACCAATGCCAGAGCTGAAGTTCCACCTTTGTCTTCTTTTATATAGGGGGGAAAAAGTCTTTCCAACAAGGGAACATTTGAACAGAACTTAAATGAAGTGGGTTGGACAAAGAGCACTGTTTTAAGATCTTTAGTACACCCGTAAGGATGCCTTAGGTTGCAAGTAACAGAATATGCAACTGAAAAAAATAGCTTCAACAATAAGGGTTTACTATACAACAAGAAAAGAAAACCAAAGTAAGATGCTTTCCAAGGTTAATTCACCAGTTCATGATAACACCAAGGGCCCAAGTGCTTCCCATCTCTCTGTTCTGCCACCCTTAACTCAAAACCTCTCCTCATGGGCCAAAGACAGATGCTGCAGTTCCAGGCATCACAACCACAATCAGTGAAGGTTCTCTCTTTACTACTGGCTATAATAAGATCATTTGCCCATGCCAAACCAATCAGAGCAAAGATTGCTATAGACCGGTTTAGATTAAGCATGGTTTCCACTCTGAGACCGAGGAGGAAGTGCTTTCCATGATGGGAAGGTCATGAAGTTCCCTCAGTGACATGAAGGTCAACTACATGAACAAGCATGATGGAGGACTGAGGTGATGACTGGGTAAGTGACCAATGTGTCTGCCACAGAAGAGATTCCATTTCTACTACAGGATTTTGTATTTATTGTTGCCTCTACTTTCCCCACTATCTTCACAGCTTCCTCCTCACAGTAGAACTAAACTTTTTTAAAAAGCTGACGGAGGAGCTCCCTGGTAACCTAGTGGTTAAGGATCCAGCATTGTCACTGAAGTGATGCAGATTTGTTCCCTGGCCTAGGAACTTCCACATGCTGCAGGCATAGAAAAAAAAATCCTAAAAATGGAACTCCTCTGATTATAGTGCATACTGCTGATCCTCACCCTCCAAGCCTCTTGCTTGTCCGAAGAAATGGTTTGTTCACTACTAGAGGGTTCAATATTGGGAAATGTCTCTTCTAGCATCCAGATATGATAGTTCTAAAGTAGACGAAAATGATACTAGCAGTACTAATAATATTGAAAAACTGCAGTGGCTTAATGAACAATTTATACTGTCTAAGGTTCTAGGAAGAAGTTAGTCAAATTGGACAGACGTGAGTCTTCTGAAATCATGATAAATGAAGTGTACATAAACCAGGAATGGATGGATGGATGGAGGGGGGAAGAAAGGGCAATTTTAAAAAATCAAATTGTCATCAACTGCAAATTAGATCAAAGTCCATCACAATTATGTTTCTATAGGGGAAAAAAGTATCCAAGATGTCCAATAATAAGAGACTTTCAGAGAAAACTTGACCAAATAATATCCTTTACCTCCAGTAAGCATCATGTCTCAGAAGAATTGTTAATGACGTGAGAATATGCTCAAAATACATAATGATACACGCAAAATTTTGCAAAAATGATTAGGAAATGACCCTAGTTTTCCAAAATGTAGTGTGCATGCTTTTTCCTAAAAAGATTAAAAGATATACAAAATATTAACAATGGTTAACTCTGAGTGATGGGAATACAGTTATTTTTTTCAGAATCTTGATTTTCTAACTCTACAGTAAACATATATGTGTGGTTTTGTTTTTGTTTTGCTTTTTAGGACTACATGCACCCATGGCACAGAAAGTTCCTGGGCTGCAGGTCGAATCGGAGCTGCAGCTGCAAACCGACACTACAGCCAAAGCAATGCGGGATCTGAGCTGCATCTTCGACCTACACCACAGCTCAAGACAACGCCGGATCCCAGACCCAATGAGCAGGGCCAGGGATCGAACCACATTCCTCATGGATGCTAGCTTGATTGGTTACCGCTGACCCACAACAGAAACTCCTATATTGTGTTTAGGACCAAGGGAAAAAAAATGCTGAGGTAAATTGAGAGGCATAAAGAAAATTGAGTGAAACTTTGTTTTATTACTCATCCAGCTTAAAGTCTCAATAGCCAGGAGATTTGGAGGGAATGCATCAGAAATATCTACCCAGACTCCAAAGGAACACAGAGGGGAAAGGTATCATTGTCTGTGGACCACCCATCAGAATTCTCAGCACAGATCTCACTGCATCCTACTCTACCAGAATCTCTGAGGAAATGGGGCTCCAGCACCTAGAGTGGGCTTCTAGGAAGCACAGGTGTAATGATTCTTATGAGATGGGCTGGTAAATGGAATGTGAGAATCTAGCTTCAAGACTCCCACTAATGTCAAAAAGAAACCAATGCCCCTGGCTCTGCCTTCACAAACCAAGAATTCACCTCAAAGAAGCGTTACCGCCCTTTCTCCAAAAATTTCCCAGAGTTGCAGCAGAGACCCCAGGTTTTTACATGACAAAAACAATCAGAACTCTGTGTGATCTGTTTCCTTAAGCTGTATCTCTGGGCCATGTGTGAGCCAGCTTTTATAAACTTAATTTTATCACTTGTCAGATTTTTCAACCTTTGAAAAATTACTCAATACCAGAATTAATACGTGATATAATCTTCAAGCAGTTACCCAGCTCTGAGCTCCCATTATCCCCCAGTTCTGAAGGATGTGCATCTGAGGATGGTGTGGCTTCTGGGCGACCATAGCCTTTAGCCTGCCCAAGGAATAAGCATGAGGACAAGTGGACTTTCCAACACTGGAGTGATACTCTATGCTCTACCTGAAGCCATGTCTCCTGGACCCCCATGCCACAGACAACTTATTCATTGCAGCTTTTCAAAGCTCCCTTTCATCTTTTCTAGCAAGTCAACAGCCTTCTCTCCAGACCTCATTTTTAATTGTGCAGGTGGCCGATACTGCATGCTGCAGTCCTTCAAGGGCCAAAAAGTTCTTAGAATTCTTCTGCTGCCACTTCATAGAGTGAATCTTTGGGGAATCTGAGGAGAGGAAAAAAAATAAACTCTGGAGGTAGTGTCACAAGAAAGAGATCTGCCTCAAAACCAGCATCCTTAAGGGACAAAAATTTTTTGCAAGGTATAGCCAAAAAAAAAAAAAAACCAGCAAAGACTGTCTTTCCAAACCATTTCTTTGAGGGAAGAGGGAGACAGGAAGGGAAGGACAGAGGGAGGGAGAGAGGGAGGGAGAGAGGTGGGGAGGAGAAGGAGAAAACAAACTTTTTCTTTTTGGATGGAAAGTGGATAAAGGAAGTATAAACCCAACAGCATTAATTCTGAAATACAAAGTGTCCTTCCATGTACTTTTCTAAAATGAGAGAGACTTCTCAGAAGGTGCTAGGTTCCTTGAATGTACCAAAAATATAGTGGCTCATTTTGAAACTGCCATACTTAAGTCTGGATTGTACTAAGTTCGGTACACTTTGCCAATAGTTCATTCATATCTGTGTGTAGGTTTCCCTTTGGAATTTTAATATCACTAATTTTTATCCAAGACTCCTAAGTCAACTGATTTTAAATCATTTCTATTATTCCTACAAGGAAATAAAATCCTAAATATACATTTGAGTATGATATTCAACTATAACAATTTGATTTACCTCCTATTGCTTCATACAATCATTGACCGTATTATTTTTTATAAGAAGGCCTCAGGAGTTCCCTTTGTGGCTCAGTGGTTAATGAACCCAACTAGGATCCATGAGGATGCAGGTTCGATCCCTGGCCTCGATCAGTGGATTAAGGATCCAGCATTGCCATGAGCAGTGATGTAGGTCACAGACCCGGCTCCCATCCCGGATCCCCTGTTGCTGTGTCTGTGGAGTAGGCGGGGGGCTGCAGCCCCGATTCGACCCCTAGCCTGGGAACCGCCATATGCCGCAGGTGCAGCCCTAAAAAATAGACAAAAAAAAAAGGAAAAGAAAGAAAACTTCAAAAAGCTTTTTGCTCACAGACTCATTTTCTGAAATGGCTGTTTGTAAATAGTAAATCTATATTAACACATGCAACACTGTTATACATTTTTCTTAGAAGGGGGATTCACTTTTTTTTCTCTCCCAGTTTTTGTTCTTTTTTTTTTTTTATGTTTGATTTTATTGTGGTAAAAACACTTAACATGAGATCTACCCCTCTTAAATTCTCTTTGGCCTAATGTAACATACTTGGGGTTTGGGTTAGAGCCTTTATTTTCCACCTTAAAATACAAAATGTCAGGCATTAAATATCGAGTCTCTTACTAATATATACAGACTGGATAAAGGTAGAAAGCCACCAAGTTTTTCCCGCACAAAGGAGGCATGCATTATCATTGCTATCACATGCCTTCACAAAACAATAGCCCTCCTTCTAGAACCATCGTTTTCAAAAGGAGCAGGTAAATATTATTATTTACTACTCTAAGGCAGCGATAACTGATTAAGGTAAATTTAGTGGAAACATTAAAATAATGGCAGGAGAAGAAAATTTATTCCACAGAAACACTGTGTGAACTTATTGGAAATAATCAGTCGCTCAGTTTGAATTAAATGAGTGTGAGTGAATGCAGTTGAGGAGGCAGGTGGGAGATAGGAAGAGACAGAGGTTGAAAGAGAAAGCCTGGCCCCCAGGAGCTGGAATCTACACACTCCTCTCTGCCCAGGCTGGTAGGAAAATCTGCAAAGATGCAAAGCATCCTTAGGTGTTCTGTTAGCAGTAAGTAAATTGCTGTGGGAGCTAAGGGTGGGCCTGCTTCAGCAAGCCATTCCTCTCTGTCTTTCATTCTGTTTGTCTCTGTTAAATTCCCCCTCTGCCCTCATCCATTCTCACATCCAGTTCCCCGCTTTGTCCATCCATCAATCCCCTCACTTTGTCAGTGCTGACTTCATCCCGGCTCTCAGCCTCCATCCTGAGGCCGCGGGGGAGCCCCCCGCCCACCGCCGCCTCCCCGCTCCCCGATCTGCTGACGGAGGGCCCTGGCGGCGGCTTGTCGTTTTCTATTGCACAGGCCAGCAAAAACACTAATACTCAACCTGATTCCTATCGTCCTGCTTTTCACCTTTTCTATTGAGGGAAATGGAAGACAGCAAGACACCAGGAGAGAGAAACGGTGGGGAGGAAAGCCATAGGGTGATGGGGGGGTGGATAATGGAAAGAGATGTTTGCTGAATTTTCTCCAACAATTTGCACACCAGTCAGGTGGAGGCTCAATCCAGCTTCCTGTACCACACATCAATAGAAATCACAGGGAGAAAATGTAGCACTAATTAAGGGTTGATAAGCTGTAGTCAAGTGCAGTTTAGTGGAAAAAAAAAAAAAAATCCGGCAGACTACCCAGGCCTGTGCAAACACAACTCTGCACAGCACTTTGATCGCTGGCTGAGGATGGGAATTTTGCAGCACTCTGTTTTTTAAATGGTTTTGTCTTCAAAATCAAACAGATAGGCTGAGAGAAAAATATTAGATGGTCGTTTTTATCCAAAAGATCATTTGCAAAACATTTCAGAGGAGGGGGCCGGGGAAGCTTACTAAAGAGGAAAATAGTTACCTAGCAACAAAACTATTTTAAAACATTATTCAGTGTATTGCCTGATGGTGTGCTTTTAATTCAAAAGTGTGTGGTTCTGAGCACCTGCCAAATTAATAAAATATTTATTCCCTGAATTCTAAATTCCTCGTCTTTTTCCCCCGAAACAGGGCAAACTTCACAATAAGCCATAATCAAGATGATTAAAACAAAATTTGCCATTGCTACACATTTCTTTAAACCTTACTGAGTGAAAAACAAAATTTCACTTGAAATATGAGCAATAGAATTAGCACAACTATTTATACAACTATGCTTAAAATGACTTTGAAATATGCTTAAAATGACTTACCCATCAAGGACCTTCCTGAGCAGGTTTTTCTATGTAAGGTTCGGAAAAGACAGTGAATTATAACTGGTGGTAGTCATAACCAGCACCTGAGAGGCCTTCCCACCTAGAAGGCATATTCATCTATGTTGTCTGATCCTTGCAACAATCCATTCTAACTAGTACCTGCTTTTCTGGGAACTGAGAAAGCTGAGGCCCAGCAATTTAGAAATTGTCTCCAAAGCACACCATGGTTAGGAAAGGGCATCGGTACCTAAAAGCAGCTGTTGGCCTCTACCTTTTTGTCCAGCAGATGGGCCTATCATGTTACCCAGCCCAAAAGCTTCTTTCTAATTCAAGAAAAAAAAAAAAAAAAAAAGCCTGAAAGATCCACTGGGATTAAAAAAAAAAAAAAAGTTGAATTGAATCAGTTTCTGTATCCAAAATGCAACCATAAAATATTGAGATTGACATTCTAATATTTCACTGCAAATTCTGACTGAGGGAGACTCTTCACTTTTTTATGGAAGGAAAGAGACTGACTCCTCAAACAAAGAGAGGGAAGTTTCCAGAAGGCTCTTAGAAGCGATAGTGACTTAGGAATAAATGTGCTGCCTTGCAAGGCAAGGACTTTGAAGAAGTCAAGCCCTCCCTTGGATGTTTAAGTTGTGCTGTTTTTGTTAAGAAATCAGTCACAGTACCTTGTGGTCACAGCTTGTATTCCCGAGGATTTGAGGGGTGGACTGCAAATTACTAACCAGGGCAGGTAAAACCACAGCAGGAAGAGCAAAGAGGAGCACAGGTGAGCCAGCAGGACCTCCCTGCTTACCCATCGCTCTCCGCGCCATCACCACATCTCTCATCTAGAACCTTCCCCCGCAGCTCCTTCCTCATCCCTTTTGTTTCTCAAACCCACATGCCCAGATGGGCTCTGGCTGTGACAGCGCAGACCAGGGGAAGAAAAAAAAGAAAAAAAAAAAGGCAGCAGCAAAAAGTCTCCTCTGCGGTGCTACTCTACACATCAGACATCTCTAATTAGACAGCAACAAAATTTTATTAATAGGATGGACATTATAGAATGAGCTTGTTATAAATGGGCCCTGTCAGGGCCTTATTCAGCTACCAAATGAGTATTCTCAGTTCAGTGCTCTCATCTGAGGCATCACGCCTAGTGCTGGATAACAAATGATTGCTATTAACCGTATTGTTAGTAATGATGGCTGAAAACAAACAAAAACCCATAAATAACAGTCTACAGAAAAATTAACCCATAAACTTGATAGATATCCAGCTGAGAAATAATAAATGACACTTTGGGGCCTGCTGGGAGAAGCTAGTGGTTTTTGTTTTCCTCTCTGTCATTAACACATTTTCTGTGCTAAAAATTAGATTCTGATATATAATTATCAACGCTCCCAGATATTAATTCTGCCATTGCTCCCTCGGTTTCTCTCCTGGCTGGGCTATAATGTTATTCACAGATTACTCTGCGAAAACACATCAAACACTTAACAGAACAGGTCAAAGTGACAAGCAGCTTCTGCTGACAACACCAACCTGCACCGTCTTTTTTACCAGAGACACAAAACAAATTTCTCATATTAATTAACTAAGGTTCCCTTCCAGCCACAACAGGCCTATACAATGCAAGGTGGGCTAAGCACATCCCTACTTCTCTAATGAAGGCGGCCAAGGGAAGCCAGGAGTAACAAAATTATCTTGCATTTATGGCCTTTAAATCTACACTCACTAATAATGTCTTTCAGAGAGGAGACAGGGTTCAAAACAGCTTTCCAACTGCCGAGTCCTCTCACCTTGAGCCTCTTCCTCTTAAAGGGCCTCGTGGAAGGGCAAGGACGCACACACCCACACACACACAATTAAGGAGGTAAGCAAGACACCTTTCCCGAAAGGAGCCGGAATTTCAGCCCCAGCACACGAATTAGCAGTGTCACCAAGAAGAACTTTAACTTCCCAAATGTCATGACTTCTGCACAATTAATTGACCTCAAGCGCAATACTTTCTCAACTGTCAGTGGCTTATATTTGTCAGGAAGCACCCAGAAAAGGGAAATTCACCAGGCTTCTCCAGGGACTGATCCATATTCTATAAGCAGACCAAGACACCACACACAAATACCTGGGAAAAAAACTTTATTTTTTAATTTTAAAAAAAAATTAAGATGCCCAATTTAAAGAATGCATATGATTGTTTAGTTTGGTTAAAAATAAGATGATGAAATTTGAGATCCAAGACTAAGGTGGGGGGAGGGGGAATCCATACAAGTAAGTGAACCCTTATGCAGCTACATCACCTGATTCCCAAGCCTGCCCTCCTACCAGGGGAAAAAGACTGCAACCTCCTATTCTTAAGCAAAAGCCTTCAACTCCAAGCTCTTCTTGCCAGTTAGAACAACTGAACCAAACGTAAAGATGAGAAAATTCTTAAAAAACATAAAAAATGGAATCAAAAATGGGGGTGGGGAGGGAGTCTGAAGAATGGATGCAGAAAAAGAGCCAGGGCAGAGAAAGCATAGGTGATAACAAGGGACGCTGAGAGCTGCTGCTGTCTGCAAAGCACAACAAACTGGGTGGGGTGTTTGATCACCAATTTAGAAAACCTTGCTAATGGCAAGCAGTGGTGAGATGCTCCCTTTCTCCTCTCAAGTCCCATCAAGAACTTGGGCTGGCCAATCATGCAAATAATATTCGAGATGGTATTTTAAAAAAAAAATAAGTAAATGACCTCCCAGCTCCTGTGCTGTGTTTTGAACCCCACGCCTCACCCCCGTGATCACGCCGCCTTGATGACAGGAGCCTCCCCAGCAAATCCCTCACCTCCTGTGCACTCCATTTTCTCCGGCTCTGGCATTGCGATATTAAATAACTATAAAACTAGAAAGCCAAAATAACTAAATCACCTGGCAGCCAATTTCTGAGAGTTAAACCACAAACCCGGAAAATGGTGGAGTGTGTTGAAATAATGTAAAGGAAACCCATAAATTCAAACTTTATGTTCTGTAAAGAACAAATATGAAAAAGGCATCAAAATAATGAAAGATTGTTTATGTATTCTGGCATGAAATGGGAATGTGTTATGAGAGAGAGAGCCGTGGTGGAGACAGATCGACGGAGCTGACAGTGTGGTATTCATCCTGCGCGGCGCGGCAGACGTCCCGCGAGTGGCAGTAGACAGCGCAATAAATCAAGGGCTCTCGAAGCTGTACCTACAGCTTATTACATCCAAGATGACAAATAAATAATAATCCCTGTCAGAGCGGCCCTTTGCTCAAGGATTGAGCCTGAAACCTTTGGCTCATCACTCCTCATCTTAAGTGAAAACACTAGAACTCGGGGACTGGAGGCCACGCTTTGCTAAGCTCATGAAACACAAAACAAGCGGGACCTGGGAACGAAGGCTGAACAAGAAAGGTCAAAAAGAAAGGAAGGATCAACATTTAAATAATCCTGACCAAGAAGGGGCAAAGCATCCGAATGCATGTGGGTTACCATGTCCTAATCATGGGGGAAGGGGAAAAAAAAGAAAATCCAGAAACTGATTCCTTGTCCCCACCCTTCCTTGGGAGAAATGCCAGGTTTCCATTTAAAGGCAGCACCAGCAAGCAAAGGGCAATGTCACAGAGATGCTGGGACCCCAGCACCAGTGGCCACCACCCCCAGCCCTTCCCCATGCTGTCCACCTGCCTTATTCAAGATCCGGGCAAGTGTGGGAAACCATTCCTTCCCCCCCCCCACCCCCGCCGTGTAGTAATCCCTGCTCTCTGCAGCCTTGAAGAAAAGGAGACAGTGCCAGCCAGGGCCCAGGCCCAGGTCAGGCCGAGCCACAGAGTCATTCCCCTGTCTCCTTGCTTGGCATCTCGGTTACCTCCTCTCATTTGCCTCTCTCAGTGACTTCAGCACAGGAGTGATAGAAACCCCAGCCTTTAAATCCACCTAGCATCCATAGGCATTATGACCTTGAACCTGTCCCTTAATCTTGAGCATCCCCATTTCCTACTGTTCCTAACGGGTCAGAGAGACGGTTTCTCTAAGGACCCTCAATAGTTCTTACCGAGCACCCCTCTGTCTAGGTGGGCTCTACACTTAACAATGGTTCCCAAATTGGCCTTCCGAGAAAGCCACCTCTGCTCCCTGTTTGACACGTCTCTTGTCCCTCCACTGCCTTCAAGAAAGCACAGAGACAGACAGTAAAATCTGACAAGGCCAAAGGGGCCTTGGATCCCAACTTCCCCACATGCACTCCCTGCATTCTAACTTAAATATCTTGCCAGCTGCCTTTCACCTACCTCGCTACCAATCCCACCACCCTCAGGCATGAAACAAAATGGTATTTTGTGATTTCAGAGAATGACATAAAGATGGATCTACAAAAAGGCACCAAAGTCCCAGTGGCTAAAGTAAGTTTCCGATATGACAAAGGGGCCGTGGCCACAGGTCCCCCTACTGCTTTATCACCCCACACTCTAGACAAAGGGTGCATAGCAGAGGACAGTAAGCCCCTACTTTGGTCAGGTGAGGCTGAGTTCAAATCCTGCCTCCACAGAAGGTGCATCACCTCTCTGAGCTTCAGTATCCTCAGCACCAGATTCCCAGTCCCCAGGATTGTTCTCAGATCACATCGCAATCACGAGCTTAACAGCTCCCAGTATCTGCATGCCCAACAAATCCAGCCCCCACTCCATGTTGTGCTTCCCTAATTTTCTTTCCTCTACTAAAAGGGGAGAATTAAAATTAAAATTCTAAAAGCAGAATTTTATTGTGATGGTTGATGCCGTCCACTTGATTTTAGATCCTCATAAACCTTCAAACGACCCAAAATTCTCTACAGAAACATAAGCGTCTTAGGAAAATCATGGTAGCCTTGAGCAAATACGAAGGCCAGAACTTGGAAAAAACTCATTTAAAGCTTTTAAGTGGTTTTTGGCTAAAAGTGGGTTAGTAATATGTAAGGGCCTCCTGAGAGCCTGGAACTCTATTCCTAAGGAAAATTATGTACATGGTACTCTATTCATAAGGAAATAAACCAAAATACAGGAAATTCATCTGCACAGAGACATACATTATACAGTTACTATGGCAAAATACATATATAAAAGCATATAGATATATAGGAGTGAACTAAATAGCCCATAGAAGCCTTTAAAGATACGTTTAAAATTATTTTCCAAATACGAAATTCTTATTTGACAGCATAGTATGCAGTCTTCAGAAAAAGCAATGATTACAAAGACAATGAAGCAACAGAGTAAAATGTTTAAGAACTAACGTCACATGAAAAAGGCAGGATGTGACACTGACACCTGGCTCTCATTTTAACCATGCAGCATTATGCCGTTAGAAAAAGACAGAGTATATACACAAATAACCATAGTTTTGCTAAAGTAGTAGTGCTACAGACAACTGTTTTATTCTTTATTTTTTCAAACTTCCTATGACTATGTTTCACAACTGTTGTCATCTTTTTTAAGGGATTTTAAGTTTTTTAAAGTAGAGAAATTAAACAAATTGATGATCGAAAAGCTAGCCGCAAAACCCATAGCCACCAAGCTTTTTCAGGCTCCCACTGCCTCCTGTCATCCAAGACACCACTGTGGGTACTTCCTTTGGGATGATGGGGAAAAGATGCAATAACAGCCGTATTGAAATGCTGCTCTCCTGGACCCACCATCCTTTCCCAGAAGCCAGCAGCCAGCACCGCCCCCCCCCCCCCACAAGCCACCACCTACCCTTACAGGCAGTTCTTTGCCAGCACCTGTGCTTGCAGCCAGCCTTGCTGCTGACATCACTCAGCCCCTCCCCCAGTTCCTAGGGAACTCACCTCTAATAAGGAAACTCTAGTCCTCAAAGTCTGAGCGTCTGGAGTCCCTCTTGCATCCCCTTAGAAGATCTTGTTTGCCAGCACCTACTTAAGGTTCCAAAGAACCATTTCAAAAGCAAGCTACTGAGAACAGTTGGAGGACAGAAGGCAGTGAGACAGAAAAATAGAGGAAAAGGTGTCCCATGTCTATCCTAAGCCCTGAGCCCATTTCCTCACCAGCCTTCCAAGCCCTGAGTTTCCCTCTTTTCTGTATCTCCTTCCCTGATCAAAGCAGGGAAAACTCAGAAGTTGGAGCTTAGTACCTCTACTTTATTCATTAACATGCCAACTCAGATAACTTGCTGATACCTCCGTAGACTGATATTTCACGAAGAGAAGGCAGATGGGACCTTGTCATTTTACAAAAAACAAAGAAAAGTCACCCTGGGTGCCTTGTTCTTTGGGAAGGACTTCAATCGGTACCTTAACTCATTCAGCAAGGGCAACAACCAATTCCTGAGATGATGAGACTCCACAACCCCCAGCAGTTCTCCCATTCTCCAGGTAGAGGCATTCGCTGAGATTCCCATCTGTGCCGTGTAGTTACAGAAACCCTTTACTTGCAGCAATTTGAACTTGAGATCATAACTGACTGTCTGTATACCCTCCTTCCTCTCTCCTCTTCTCACTGCTCCCATGAAGGCATGCTTAGTCCAATAAGCTGGTTCAGCTTGCAGATGGGAAAACTGGAGCCCAGAAAAGTGAGGAACTTGTCCATGACACAGAGCTCTTGATGGGGCTGAGACAGGCAGTCAGGCTGCTGGTCTGTGCAATGTAGCAGGCTGATTTCCATCACTGATTTCCACACAAAAGGTAACACCTTCCCAGCATCTTGCCTCAAAGTGTGAAAGGAGGTCCTATGTGGCCCACATGAGACAAAAACTCTCTCACTAATCCTTGAAAAAATACCAGCTCCTTAATGAGACTCATCCCCAGGTCAACAAATGGTCATGGGGAACTTCTGGAGGAGCGGGGCAAAGAAGTACTGTCCCACGCCCAATCCTTAAAGCATGCCACTGTGCAAGACTCATTTTTAAGACACATCGTTTGAGGTGTATTTGGGTTCACTGGCTTTAAATGGATTAACATTACCAAAGATACAAGTACAAAACAATAATGCAATCATTTAATACAGTAATATCGCTGTTTAAAGGTCTTTTAACATAAACATGGCAATTCTGCTAATACATATACATACATTTGCAACAATACAAGAAAGCTGAAAGGTGCTTATTGTTGAAGTGAAAAAGTCCCAGAATCCCACTAAGAAAATAATGTGAGACAATAAAGCATATTTCAGGTATACAGTATAACTGACTTAAATTATTATGGATGTACTTCATACTTAATTACCTTTCTAAAATATGTCGGGGGTATTTTGTCATCAACTCTGCAGAGTCTGCTGTACCTCTGCTAAACGCTGCTCTGAAATGCAAACCCTTTGCTAATGTTTTTATTTGAATAACTTATTACCCAATATAGCAAGCATCAACACATTTTATAGAACCAGAACTTGGCTCTCTGAAATTCCTCCTACCCTAATGCCAGTCACTGTTGGGAGCATTTAGTTATAAATTGTCTTTCAATAAAAGTAAAAGCTCCCAAAACAACAAAATGAAAAGACACAGCCGCTTAAATCAAGGGAAGTCAATTTCCACACGCCGATCCTAAATATTTCATGGCCCTATTTTATTCTGACATTTGTAGATGACTAAAGTGTTACAAAGGAAATAAAATGCTGATTAAAGAGTTCACTGTCATAAAGGTTACTGAATTGTAAATGGCCCTTTCCATCTTCCTGTTAATAGGTACCCAGCTGTAAACATCGTGAAGGATGTGAAGGGAGGGCGGCTTCCCTCCTTTAGAAGCTGTATATACATTAATCACTGAATCACCAAGCCATGCTTAATTGCAAGCTGTATATCACACCAATCCATGGTAAGGAGAAGGAAACTCATTATTGCTGCTTCATAACTACTGGGTACTTCTCATTTGAACCTCCTCACACCTGAGACACTCTGTCGCTTTCCAACAGGAATGCAGAAAAGGTATTTCACCGCTAATTACAGCCCAGGCCAGCACCTCCATCTCGGCAGCCTAGACGAGGAAACACAACTCTCAGATCCACGGCCATCCCAGCCCCTGCCTCCTTGCGGCTCACCGAGTTTGTTGCACGGGGCTTGCCGCCCTCCGCTGCCCTCACTGCCCCCTCCCCGCTGCTTCCCTTCCTGGGGACAACGAGTTGCGATCCATTACGCCTTGCGAGTTTACAGAACTGCTTAAATGATCAAGAAAAAAAAAAAAACAACAACAACCCTGCAGTATATTTTGCTTTGACAAAATTATTGATTTAAATCCCATACAATAGCACGATACTATTTAAAGGTCAACCCAAGAAAAATGAGTTTACACCCGAACAGAGCCGAGCTTATCTGTCATGAAAGTGTAATGATGTGTTTATTCCCTCACTGGGGTGTATATATTTTTCAAGAAGATAGAACAGTCTACTTGCAGGTGAAATCTGCTCTTAAATGGGAATTTTAGGAGATATTTACATGTCCGATGGTGGGGTTGATAGCTAAAGCTCTGCGGCCCATTGCTGTGCTTAATAGTCAGGAGAGTATTTATTTTCATCACCCCAAAATGACTCTTCTCACTCCCAGGTCAAAAATGAGATATATACTTGAAAACGATAACCACAACTCATAAGGGAATCTTTTAAGAAGCCTAAGGCAGCTAAGCCTAAGGAATGCAAAGGTAGGCACCTTAACTGCCTCCTTCGCATTCTGGTTTCTCTTTTACTTCTCACAAGTACAGCAATAAAGTGTTCTAAGTTCATTATTTCCAGAAGTATTTGTCATTAATGAATGTTTATACCTGTCTTATTTTTATTCCCAAAAGGCCAGCTCATGTATGATCTACCCTCATGACCCTTCCCCAGGTGGCCTCTGAAGGTCCTGAGACCCGGGCCTCATTGGAATGGGGTAAGGGAATGAGTGGATGAGGCCTATTACCCTACATCCAGATCATTACCCCTAAAAGCCCTGGACCACTGCCTCTACCGCTGAGTTCAGTTCAACCAACACTTACTGGGTACGAAGTACTCTGGTAGTTGTAGGGGTACAAAATATCACACTACCTTTTCTCTGGAAAAGTGTTACTCATTTTCCTGGTCAACGTGAACTGAGCACCGATCATGTGCCTGGTACCGTGCGGTGACCTCTCTGACGTGATGGTCTTATGGGGCCCAGAGACACTGAATACATAATGACATGTGAAGTAATATCCCAATAGTGGAAGAGTAAATATCCCAATATGGTCCCGTGATGCTATAGGAACATACAGTAAGGGAAGCTGAACCAGTCAACAGGGCTCCAGGTAGGCCTTCCTTAGGAAGTAATATTTCATCTGACATTGAAAGGATGCAAAGATGGTAGCTAGGTGAAATTATTGGGCGTGGGTGAAGGCTATCAGAAGGGCAATGTGCAAAGGCCCAGAGACAAGACAGAGACCCCCAAAGCGGACGAGCAGAGTAGTACATCGTTTGGTTGAAAAGTAGGAGGCAAAAGGAAAAAAATCCTTCCAACTACAATAGTTCTGAACAGAACGGAGACCACTATAAGATTTTAAACATGAGAGGGATGTTACCGGGAGCAGAATGGAAAATGGATCAGACAGCAGCAACAGTCATTATTGGAATTCCACCCCCCACCCCCCCACCCCCCGGAGGCCAGGAGACCAATGGGAGCAATGACGATTGGGGTCAAGGTCAATGTTACAAACAATGGCAAAGAAACCCCTACTCCATCACCACCAGTGCACAGGAAGTACATTTCAAGAAATGGCCTTCACTCTTAAAGACTGAGCTAACCAGGCTTAGGATTCAGCAAGTAGGCTCTGCTCCTTTTCACAGGTGCAGTTTGGCTGGTCTAGGGATTATAGCAGGTCTGAAATTCTTGTGATCACTCATCAGCACCCACCAGCCCACTAGTATTTTCTTGTCCCTATAAGCTCTAGCAGAAGAGAAGCCAGAAGGGAGAGCACTTCCAAATCCAGGTAGTTTACTGCTAACACTTGGACTGAAAGCTGCTCTCGCATCTTTGGTCAAAAAGAAGAGAGAAGCTCTTGCCTAAAGCTAGGTCTGAGGGCTGTCCTAGTCTAATTTACAATCACGTGTTTTAGCACCTCAGCTGTCTAACAATCTGTTTAGCGTATGAATTTTATTTCTCTTCAACATTCCTCATGGGGAAGAGGAGTTGGTATTCATGAATCTTCTATTGTTCTCCTGTTGGCAGATTCTGATAGCCCCTCACGTTTGGGCAAAAGCCTAAAGCTATTTTTTGCGTGAGCCACAGGAAAGCTAAGCATAGCCCCAGAGCTCATCCCACCACAACTGCCTCCAAACACCCTTCCCAACACCACCACCATCAAGGCACACCCAGTGTAGGGGAACTTCTGCTTTCCCAGGTAATCCTTCCTAGTGCAATTCCTCTTCCTTTCTGTCTCATCCCAATGCTCAAATCCGTCAACCCTCCATGTTTGCCACTAAGTCTCACTTGTCCCTTCACGAAATTGTGAAACAGATACTAACAAGCATATGTCTTCACACAATGATGGCAAAGTGAGAAGATCACCTGCTTTGGATCAGTGACACCTGGACCAGAGCGATGCCCTTACCATCAGCCATGCTTCCCTAGGCAGACTGCTTCACCTAGGCTCTCCATGCCTTCCCTCTCTAGCCATACATCCACTCATTCATTCAGGAGTTACTGGATGCCTAGCATGCTCAAAGAGCTTCCACACTTCTCATTGAATCATGACAAAAATCCCTTTGAGCAAGTTCTCCAAATATGTTTGCTCATGCACCCCAACATACACTAAACTATTATTTATAAAGTACACACATTGTCATACCAATGTATTCATATAAAATAGGCACTTCAAAGACAAGAAAGGAAATATAAAGATTTTTAAGGGCAATTCTATTCACTAATGATGTCAAATCTTCTTTGAGCTTACCCAAAATTATAGGTATATTTTATAGAATATATACATATACTAATAACTCCCATTACAGTGATGTTAGAGATTTATGATTTATGTCTTTTTTTTTTTTTTTAATGGCTGCACCTGTGACATATGGAAGTTCCCAGGCTAAGGGCAGAATTATAGCTGCTGCTAAGGCCTAGGCCACAGCCACAGCAATGCTGGATTCACACTGCCTCTGTGACAGCTTGGGGCAACGCTGTATCCTTAACCACTGAGCATGGCCAGGGGTCGAATCCACCTCCTCAGAGAGACAATGTCAGGTCCTTAACCCACTGAGCAACAACAGGAACGCCATTATGTCTCTCTCTCCTTTTTTTTTTTTTTTTTTTTTTTTGCGCTATTTCTTGGGCCGCTCCCGCGGCATATGGAGGTTCCCAGGCTAGGGGTTGAATCAGAGCTGTAGCCACCGGCCTATGCCAGAGCCACAGCAATGCAGAATCCAAGCCGAGTCTGCAACCTACACCACAGCTCACGGCAACGCCGGATCGTTAACCCACTAAGCAAGGGCAGGGACCGAACCCGCAACCTCATGGTTCCTAGTCGGATTCGTTAACCACTGCGCCACGACGGGAACTCCTCCTTTTTTTTTTAATAATGGCTTAACTCCTTGTAAAAAGTAAACTTAAAAGTTTAGTTCTGGAGTTCCCTTTGTGGCTCAGTGGAAACGAACCTAATATCCATGAGGATGCAGATTCAATCCCTGGCCTTGCTCAGTGGGTTAAGGATCCAGCATTGCCATGAGCTGTGGTATAGGCAGCAGACGAGGCTCAGCTCCTGCATTTTTGCAGCTATGGTGCAGGCCAGCAGCTATAGCTCTGATTTGACCCCTAGCCTGGGAACCTCTATATGCTGTGGATGTGACCCTAAAAAGACCAAAAAAAAAAAGTTTAGTTCTAATTTCAGTTTATTTGAACACCTGATTTTAATAAATGCTTGCCATTTTTAAAGTTACTTAAGTTTATGTATTCATTTCTTGTGGCTACCATAACAAATTATCACAATCTTGGTGGAATTTTAAAAATTTATTCCCTCATAGTTCTGGAGCCAAAAGTACCATCAGGTTGAAAATCAAGGTGTTGGCAGAGCTGTACTCCCTCCAAAGGCTCTAGGGAAGAACATGTTCCTTACTTTTGCAAACATCTCAAGGTTGCTGGCATTCCTTGGCTTGTGACCACATCATTCCAATCTCTGCCTTGCCGGTCACCATGGCCTTTTCCTCTTCTGTGTCAAATCTCTTTCTCTCTCTCTCATAAAGACAACTGTGATTGCAACTAGGTCCCACCCACATAATCTAGGATAATCTAATCTCAAAATGCTTAAAATTTAATCACACCAGCAAAGATCCTTTTTCTATATAAAATAACATTCACAGGTTCTAGGAATTGGGACCTGATACTTTGGGGGGGTTGATATTATTCAGTACCACATTACAAATGGAATCAGCTGAGTTTATTGAATCATTAAACTTTTTCAATCTCCTTAACCAGTTGTGCTCAGCTTGTTCAAATTAGGTGGGTAAATTTGCACAACCCTTAATATCAACTACACAAAATATGTGGCGATTTCATATTTGTTACCAATGAATTCAAAACCCACTAAGATCTCTTCTTGGGAAGACTTTCTAAATGAAACTTCCTTCTCCAGGTGTTTTAAAGTATGCAAAGATGAGTGTTTTTATAAATGATACACCTAGGCACTCTTTAGCAATGAGCCCCCGTGATGATGAAAACCTTTCTCAACATGTTTCCAAAATGGTCTCTCCACAGCACGATTTTCTTTAAAAAAGCATTTTCTCAACTTTTTTTTTTTTTTTTTTTTTTTTTTTTTTTTTTTTTTTTTTTTTTGCTGTTGGGATATAAATCCTGGTAGGCATTAGGAATGAAAAAATTAAGAAATCTTGGATTTTTGTTAAAAAAAAGTGGAAAACTCTTATTTATAATTTTTAAGACTCTCAAGTTCATTCTCATGATATAAACAAAGAATCTCTGTTGGAACCAAGGTTTTTGTATAATATAAAGATTCTGTTATTTGAGGATTTTTTAAAAAATAAAAATGACCACATCACTGACATCCTGTAACCGAAGACTAGTAAGATTTGCAAATCACTGAAGACAAGAAAAAAAAGGGGGGGCGGGGCAGACATCACTCTGAACTGTCCCTCAAAGAGAATTCCCAGGTGGCCTCATAGGGAACCGCCGCCCCCAGTGTCCAGCACATGCTCACATGGAGGTCACCTGCACCTAGAGGGTGCAGTTCAGTCTGAACATTAACTATTGATCCAGCTTATTCTTTTGTGATTTTCAGATTATACAAATCAGAAAGAAATCCAACACCATCTTCCAGCATGCCAGTGATTCTTGTGAAATATTCCCTGGGCACAATCTCTTCACTCTAAGGACTATTACCTCTGTGTTAAGGGTGAGTTGTTCTTATACTGATGGAGAAAATGAAGCTCAGAAAGGCTAAGGAAATTACCTACAATAGCAGAGACTATAGGCATCAGAGCCAGGGTTATATCCAGTCTTCTGATTCTGTGTCTGGACCACATTCAACTGCTCTGTAACTTCTCCCCTCATTAGTGGGGTGGGAAAGTGGGGAAAGCAACCTAGCAGAGTGATTCCAACAAAATTCTGGGGCCACAATCCAGGGATTTGAGCCTTGGTTCCATCACATCCTAGCTGTGACCTTGGGCATCTTTAACGCTACACCTCAGTTTTCTCATTGTCCAAATGGGGATGATAAGAGTATCTATTCCAGAAAGTGATGGTAAGGATGAAATGAGTTAATGCATGTAGGGCACTTAAGACAGCAACAAACACATAGTAAGCAAAGGCATGCACACAGATGTCAGCCATACAACAGCGCCTATGTCATAAGGCTATGAAGTAAAGGAGAAATACACACATACACAAAAGATGTGTATGGCATATACATGTATACACACACACATATACATACATACAAATGGGTATCTAATGAAGATTAGCTTTTCTTGAGCTTTTGCTTTTAATTTTGAATGGAATGTGAGGGTCACACAGAAGCCCTAAAGCTGATAAAGGTCCTCCATATGGGCAAGAAGGCACCTTTCTGATGCCACACAGGCACACCACCCTCTGCCTCGTCTCCCACAGACATTAGCCATTTAAGAACCCAGTGCCAAACCCCCAGACTTTGGGTTATAACACATGCCATGCAGACAAATGCTTATGTCCATAATGATGACTATAGGAAAGCAACCAATTTCCTTCTAACAGGAAGGTCCAACCTGCGTCTACAGCGAACATCATATGGAAAGCATAACCTTCTATATGTTAACAATTGCAAGTATTCCACGGTTTTCTGTCTCTAAAAACCCTGATTCTAACTGCCCCCAGTATCTGAAGCATAAAATTGAATTAGTCTAAAAAGGAAAACCAGCTGAAATACCAACCCATAGTTTGTTTTACTCATTTGCTGAGTCACAACACAGGGTAAATATTGTCCACACTGAGTCACTATTTCTCTCACCTTCTCAGAGTAGGAGGGGTATATACCATGAACAAATAGATCAATAAACATTTCATTCAGTGGAATTCCTCCCAGTTTCACCTCCTTTTAATGACTCTACCAAACATCCCACCATTGTTACAACAACACCCTTTACACACTGGATCATGTTTCTTGTTTGTTTCATTGCCACACCCACAGCTATGGAAGTTCCTGCGCCAGGGATTGAACCTGAGCCACAGTTGCAGCAATGCTGGATCCTTAGCCTACTGTGCAGGGCTGGGGATTGAACCTACGCCTCAGCAGTGACCTGAACTGCTGCAGTCAGATTCTTAACCCACTGTGTGATGGCAGGAACTCCCCTAGATCACCTTTGTGGGATTTGATGAAAGCTTTAAAATTCTAGTACTTAAAGTAAAAAAATTTTTTTAAAAATCAAGAAAACCTGTAACCAAATTCTACCCACAAGAAAAATACAATGGTGGCCAAGGACTCTGGAAGGGGGAAGCCAAGAAGCTAAGCAGACCCACAGCACCTGCACAAAGTGAAAGCAGCGAAGGAGGAGCTGAGATCCATAGAGAGGAGGTTAGGATGTGCACCACACACACACACACACACTTCACAGCAGTATGCAGGGACAACATAATGCTCCCCAGACTGCAGATGAGGGAGACAAAGAAAAAACCCCATTGGAGTCAAGTCAAGAAAACTGGCTTTGCATGCCTGTTTTGCTTCTCTCCAGTCATCTAAACTTGGTAAAGTTACTTCCTCTTTCTGGACCTCTATTTCCTCTCCTCTTAAGAGCAAGAGTTGAATCAGCTCCTCTTTTTAAGATTAGCTCAATTATTCTACACTTCTTCAGTCACCACCAACCTGTGTCCTGCTAAAGCCACTAACACTTTTCTTCTGTTGAGAAAAAGGTTTTCATAACTATTTGTTTCATACAACCCATCGACAGTATGAGAGGTGTTTACCAAGTATGTCTATTCCACCCTCTTTGGGTCACAAGGTAAGAGCGGAGCCTAGGGATGAGCTGTCTACATGCACTTGCCAATGCAAGATCCTTCAGAACTTTCTCTTCCTTTCATTCAGTGCATAGCAATGCTTCGGATGTCAACTGCCCTATTATCTTGAGTCCTTGTGTAACTAAATTGATCAGAGGCCCTCTACCCAACCACAATGTACATGATGCATTCCGAGAAACACATCTGCACGGTCTTATACCTTTGAGATTCTGGAGTTATTTGTTACTGCAGCATCACTTAGCCAAACCTAACTGATACAAGCAGTCTGCTGTTTAAATTATTGATGTTCTTGTTATTATCATTTATCCTCCATTATTACTGAACTATTACCTTTAAATAAGCATATATTTTTATAACTGTAGGCTGCTCCACCAACCTCAAGGACTCTCCACTAAGAATGAGGAAGGTGAGAACACAGCAATCACACTCCAGATGACCTCAGTTTCAAGAAAAACTTCCTACTGCAGCAGACTCTTAAGGAAAACCAAAAAAATCAGGCCACAGAGAAACATGACAATATGTTTAAACACAAACTTCTGGCTATAAGTAATACAGTATTACAGCCAAGGGCACAGAGATTTTGCCCAGAAAAAGCACGTGAAGAGGAGACACACCACCTCTTAACCTGAGCTCTGAATGTGAATGGCATCCTTCAGGTCAGTTAACAAAGACTGTGGAAGAGGGGGACAGTCATACAGGATGAGCTGATGAGGCCCTGTTGGAAGGGAAAGGAGAAAAGAACAGAGGTACAAGCATACAGATTAAATTAAAAAAAAAAAAAAGCTCTGGGGCAGTAGAAATACAGAAGCATATAAATGCATATGAGATTTAAGAGGGAAAATTGCTAATGGCTCAAAAATCTATAACTTCCCAAAAGCATAATAAGAGAAAACAAGGGGTAAAACAAAAGCAATTGTATTTTAATCAATTGATAATTTGTTAACTGAGGCTTTGGGGGGAAATGGAAAATTTCATAGATATAATACTTAAGCAAACTATTTATGATATGTTTTTAACCCACAGTATCTTGCATTCAAAAAATAAAAATAAAAAATAAAAAAAAAGCAAGACACATCCTGTCTTGTTGGTTAATGCAGCACTGCTGTTTGACAGAGCAATGGTCAGTGGGACCTGGACTTCCATCCATACAAAAGCCACAGACATAGCCCAGGCAAACCGTGCAGCCAACTCACACACTGGCGGTAGGACGTGCTGAGAAATTAGCAGGCAGACAGTGACTGTCATTGGTAATAACTTCTTATTATGTCAAGGAATTTACATGCAGATCAATGTGACTAACGTGCACTTGCTTATTCCCACCATAAATCACTATCGACTGGCACACCAACTCCTCGCCATAATTAGGAGCTCCAGACAGGGTTGCCGTATCATCTTCAATACCGGGTCACTACCCTCCATACACGACTGGTCTCCACCCACCTCCCTTGCTGCTGCCCCTCCATGTGCAACACTGCTTCCACTGTTATTTGGAGTGAGAAGTGGGGGAGGTAAATGTCCCTGTGGGCCATGCCTACCTGAGAGATCCCCCATACCCTAAGAGAGATTTAACAAAATGGGAATTCCTCCATATCCATATTGAATTCCTGTGTGCAAATTCGAAAGTTGGCAACACGCTGCTCTTAATCTGATTTATGCACCAATTTATTTTATACATTAGGCACACTGTATGCAGGCTGACTGATGCATAAAAATTTCATGCAAAAAAGGACTCACTCCCGAACCACTGCCTTTCCGTTATTATTACCTCTCGTGGTTCGCATCCTATGGTGGGTAGAAAAATGACTCTGTATACCACATGTATTTTGCCCACTATACAAACATTTTGATCTGTTTCTATTTCCCCTTGGCTCTGACTCCGGAAAGCTAAAAATGCTGCATCTTACCTTTCTGAAATCCTTTAATGCTACAAAACACCCACTTATGCAAAGAACTTCTCTCCATGTTCACCGTTTAACTGTGTATCATAAACACACAAACAAGCACAAAAGAGGCAAACAGAAACAAACAGACACATACCCACCACATACCTAGGTAATTTGGTGTGTGTGGTGGGGGGGTTGTTTAAGTATTTTTTTTTCTCTGTACATCATAACCACGAGGCATTTTGCATTATTTTTCTAATTACCTTCAGGGATATGACCCCCAGAATATTATTAATAGCAAAACTCCAAACAAAAAAGCTTTGGGAGTAAGGTTTTTAGTTCGGGGGAAAGCAGCTAGAAAAAGCATCTTTCTGTATTTTCCTTTTATTAGAAGTCTCCTTTCATCCAAGAAATATGGGGCCTGAAATAAATTGTACCATCCTGCTTTTTTTATTCAAATCCTTGCCAGAGCTAGGCAGTATGCTAATGAAAACAGGTTGATAGATGACTCCCTGATATTTTCCAGACATTTTTCTCTCAGAAGTGCTCTAAACTGATGTAGCTCAAAGAGAATAAGGCGCATTAAGTCATTATATCAATTTTTGTTACCCAGATACTTCAGTCCCAGTTAAGCGCTGACAGCCAATATAAAACAAGGCAAGGGCATCATACGACTCCATCGATCAAATCTTGTCGTAGATAGATTGCCTATTACACAAATAGAACCAGCGGATTCAGTTTGTAGTTTTATGCTCTCCAATTAAAGGATAACATGGTACTTTCCCATAAATCTGCTAATTGCAACTGAATTAATTTAACAAATTTCTCCAAGCACAGAGGAAAAAGCGATTGGTTAAGCTAATGTAAACTAGCACAGGTTGTCACAAAGAGGCTCCCCTAACATCGTTTCGCTATACCTTGATTGGGCAAGGTGTCACAAGTATTTAGCTACATTGTGGTTCTCTGGCAACAGACAGCTGACAAGCATAAAACAGTGCACAAATAGGAGATAATTTATTTGTGGTACTTTTCCCCCCCTCCCCCTCACTCCCCAGTCTCCCCCACCCGAAGGATGAAATAACTCCCTCTTTGCATCTAATTAATGTTTCTCTCTGAGCGAAGCTGTTTTTCTAAATCAGAATTACACCAGCCCGAGCACTATATTACAGGAAGGGGTCCCTCCGCGCCTCGCAGCCAGCAGTAGGCAGGATGAGCAAAAAAACGAGAGCAGCTGCCACCTTCATTCCAAAGCAGGAAGTAGCTTGATGCTCTTGAGCAGGGCAGCGCAAGTCCATCGCAGGGAACCCCACTCTCACAAGTTGAAATACGTAGAGAAGCTGTAGCCCAGGTGCCAGATTCAAAAGAGATGATCCTAAGCCATAAAATAAAGCGTCCTCAACTCCATGCTTAGGGTTAGGGAGGAGGCGCTGTGCTGAGTGCTCAGCCGCCTAGGGACACTCCTCTGCCCCCTCCCCTCCCCACCACGCCTCAGCCAGGGAGGCAGGCATGCTGGCAGTACCCACAAGGGCCTCAGACAGCTAAGCCTAGGGCGATCGCAGGTGAGCGTGAGCGCTGGGGAGGAAACCTTATTGGAACAGACAGCCTATCTTCCAGACTCGGTGGACTCGGGCAGATTTTAAATATCTTGTCCCATTTTGTGTTTTTAACGTGAGCTCGCAAAATACAGTTGTCATATCTGGACTTAGCAGGCACCACCTCCTGCCAAAAGGAAATCTATTTCAGTTCTGGAAGGGGCTAAGGAGCCCAGGGACAAGGGAGAAGCAGCAGTGGAGCCCGTGGAGAACGGAGAATGGTCAAGGCAGCAACACCCGGGGGAGGGACCTCCCCAACACGAACTCAAGTTGGCATCTCCAGAACTTCTCTCTCCTCTCCTGATCACAGCTTCAAGCTTCCTTGCTTCAGAAGCCAATTTTCTTTTTAACCAGGGAGAAAAATAATACCAGGGTATGGCCTCTTTCCAAAGCATATTTCTAATAATTGCGTTTATCCACTTGTGCTTCTGAAGATAGAAAGCTCTGCTGTGTTGCCCCAGTTTGACAGTAAGCTATGTGAGGACAAGAACGGCATGCCTTCTGCACTGTGGGTGTGGAGCAGTGGGACAAGGGGTTGTCTTTGGGGGACAACATACACCACTTTAAAACTGGCTAAGTCAACTGGGCAAAAGGTGACAGCACTCTACAGAGGGAGGGAGGGTGTGGATTGAGTACACGCAGCGAAGCGTAGGGTATTGATTCCCATACACTATTAGTTTGCCACTCTGGACCCAACCAGAGGGCAAAGTTAAATACACTCCGAGAAGATAAAAGAAGAAATGTTTTGAGTAACAGATATTTATGTAAAAATGCTGGATTAAAATCAGGAGATGTGCCTGGGTTACAGCCCCAGCTCTGCCCCTTACCAGTTGTATAATGCTGGGAATCACACACCTAAGGATCTCTTTTTCATCCAAAAAAGGAAAATATCAAAGAAGATCTTAGAATTAGATCTCACGAAGGCTGGGAGATCTAACCATGTTTTTCAAAAGGCAGCTGCACATGGAATCAAATTCCAGGGTGCTCCTAGCATTTTTTTAACAGAATATGATCTATCAGAGTACACTGCATATAGTAAGGTTAAGCACTGTTTGGGGAAACTTCTCATTCAATTATGTAAACATATGTATCTACAGGCTGTAATGGGAAGTGCACTTCTTATTGTCGGTCACAATTAAAAACATTTCTAATAACTGAAAGCCACCCATTCAGCCTAACCCAAGGATTGAATGTCAAAGTCCTCTGGCTCTACCATCGCAAGTTCATGTGCAGAGCCAGCTACAAGGGCTGGAGAGCTGGTGGGCTGAGGCTTTGAAAGGACCAGCACATAAGCCCTCTCTCCCAGCAGCAGCTTATCCATCATTGATGATGAAAATGACAGACCAGGAAACCCCTCACCTTGGAAAAGAGGGCTATCCTCGTGCAGATAATGAAGTGACTCGTTTCAATAAAGGCCCTGGCACAGCCCCCATCCCAGGTGGTATAGGTAGCACAGCAGGTCAGAGTGAGAGGGCATAGACCTGCCACTCATACACTCCCCACACCTGACCACCAGCCACCCCAAAACCCCTACCAGAGGGTGAGAACTCACATCTACCGAAAGCAAAGGCTGGCTCTCCATCAACTGCGGGATAAATAGCTCATGGATGGATTTCTCATTTACCTACATGCACATGCAGCAGCAAGGACTTACTCCCTATGAAGGGCCTGAGAAAGGATGGTCTGGCAGAATCATGTCACCCTAAAAGAACCTGCTGACCACCTCTCAAGAATCCATGTAAGATGAAGCAGGAGCTATGAGTAATTCCCCAAACCCTTCGCTTCCCCAGTTATGCTGAGCCAACAATTATTTTTACTGTGCCTTGTTATGAGTTATGATCTGATGTGTTAGTTGGGAGGAAAATCTAAGAATAAGCAGTGAGTTCATATTACAAACAGGGTGAGTTGAGTCTAAGCTTCTGGAGGAAAAACACTCCTTTAGCTGAAAGATTTTCCACTATTTGAGTATCTCCTATATGAAGACGGCTTAAATAAGGTACACAATTTGGCTTGGTTTATGGAAGATATAGAGAGTATGATGCTATGAAAATAAACAACAGAAGAACCATTAACAAAGGAAGTAAATAAATGGTCTAGGAGCTCTCTGGTTCACCAGGCAACAGGTATTTATAGAGCACTTGCTATGTGCCAGGCACTAGCCATCAGAGTACAGGGTGGACGGAGCACACAGAGTCTCTTTCCTTAGGAGCTTACAGTCTGGTTGGGAAGAAAACTCTTAAGTAAGCTTTATAAGTAAACTTGCACCATGAAGGAAAAACAATTAAGGGGTTCTTAGTTTGGGGGTGGCCTCCATAAGGCCGTGTCACTTTGAAGCTGAGCCCTAAAGGTTAAATAGAAGGGAAGGTAGGGAGTCCAGGAGGATGACCCCAGGCCCCGCCAGTCCTCAGGCCTCCTGGCACAACCCTACCATCCCGGCTCTCCTCTGCTTTTATGCTCACATTATCACAGCTCCATCGATAAGACTCTCCACTTCCTCATACATCCAAGTGGTGCCATCACATCACCTCTCCTGAATCCTCACTACCCCTCTGTCCTTCCCAAGCCCATCCCTTTCATACCTGTCTGCCCCACTGTTCCTTCAGCCAAGAATGGTTTTTTCCAGCTTTGTTCAAGTTCAAATTCCAGCTCTACCACTTCACAGTTATGGGGCCTTGAACAAATGTCTTCATCTCTCTGTGCCTTAAAGTCTTCATGTGTAAAAGAGTGATGATAATGGGCCCACCCTCTATTTCTGGTATAAAGATTAAATGACTAAGTGTCTGCAACATCCACTGTCCTCACGATTCAGAATTTGTAAATGAAATATTTAAAGAAACCAATTTTAAATGCAAATTAAAGGGTAAATGTTCTCAAACAGGAGCCAAAAATCCCACTAATTTGAAAAGATGCATGCACCCCAATGTTCACGGCAGCACTATTTACAATAGGTAAAATATGGAAGGCATCCAAGTACATATCAACAGATGAGTGGATAAAGAAGATGTGTGTGGGAGGGAGACTGGGGGGGATTGTGTGTGTGTATACTACTCAGCCATAAATAAGAATGAAATTCTATCATTTGCACAAACATGGATCAATAGAGAATATTATGCTCAGTGAAATAAGTCAGAGAAAGACAACTACTATGTGGTATCACTTATATGTGGAATCTAAAACAAAAACAAAACAAAACAAATTATACAGCAAAAAACAAAAACAAAAACCCCAAGACTCAAGGATGTAGAAACTGAACGAGTGGTTACTGATGAGAAGAAGGAAGGAGGTAGGGGCAAATTAGGAGTATGGGATTAAGGGATTAAAACTAAAGGAAAAAATAAAAAGCACTGAGAACTATACCTGGCACACAGTAAGCAGCCAATAAGTGTTAGCTCTTATTATCATTTTTTCATTGTTATTACTGTTATTATCTTATTCATTTTTTATATTCCACTGTCTCAAACAAGAGCCAGCTCAAACTTCCCTTCGACTGAAAAGCTATCCAAACTTGCTCTAACCAACATACCCTGTGTGAGTATATTATACATATCTCTATCACAGCCTTTATCACATGATACTGAAAATATGCATCTATCTTTGTTCCCTGGACCCCAAGTCAGAGGCTACATCTTATTTATGCTGCCTCCCCAGTGCGTGGAAATCAACAATCTCTCAAGAAGCATATAAGACAGATGAATGAGTGAATGGATAATGGGTGGCCAGATGGACGGGGCAGCCTGGAAAATTCACCTTAGAATTCTCTCTTACTCTAAGGAGATAACCCTCCAAGCACTTGAGCAAATGGTTGAAACTCTCCCAGCCATGTAGTGACCCCTGACCTGAAATGTCACTCCCCTCACTGGCCACCATTGGCAGAGCACTTTAGGGAGTAAACCTGTCCCTAAGAAGCCAGAAGAACCCTTCAAATTTTTCAAATCCTCAAAGAGAAGAAATATTTTTTCTCAAAACACCTCTAAATGTAGTGAGGCATAGTTGTTTCTTTTTTTTTTTTTTTTTTTTTTTTTTAGGCCTGTAGTGAAAGTGCCTCGAGTGTCTTTCTATTTATTAGTATCGTTATGTGCATAGTAACAAGCCCAGAAGCAGGGCATGACTACACTAGCTTTATGTCTGGCAAGATCAGTGTCTGCATTATCTGAACTTAAAAAGACTATAAAATTAAATTTAAGTGACTCACTTAACTACCAGAAAAAGGAAAGATCCAATTTTAAGACTGAAAAGCAAAAAGAAATAATTGCTACTGTTTGGTAGGAGTTTATTATGTGTAAATAAGTAGAGGGCACATCAAAAGATGCAGATGCCCGTCCACATTTGCACAGTCATGAGAGATGACTTGGGAGATAACAGGGAATGTGTTCTCTTTGCTGGGATCAAACACAGCATTCTCCTCTGACTCTCGAGCTACTTTCAGCAGCCTCAATGACCTTGGAAGCCCGAGGTCACTAGGTTCAAATCATGACATGCCATGTATCCTTTTCATAGAAAGGCATGGTGGACCATTAAGACCCAAATAATTTGTCTTTAGCACATTCCTTCCTTTGCATCTCAACATTGCAGGTTCTAAAGTCCTTTGGAAATGCTTTCTCTGTAATTAGAGGTAGAATTGACCATGTCGTAACAAAGTTGAATGCATGGCTGTACCCGCCTGAAGAAGAGCAGGTGGTAGGCTGGCAGAGAACGTTTCAAAAAGCTTCAACATCCTGGAGTTCCCATTGTGGCTCAGTGGGTTTAAGAACCTGACATAGTGTTTGTGAGGATTTAGGATCAATCCGTGGCCTTGCTCAGTAGGTTAAGGATCTGGCGTGGCCACAAGCTGCAGCCTAGGTCACAGATGAGGCTCAGAGCCTGCATGGCTGTGGTGTAGGCCAGAAGCTGCAGCTCCCATTAGACCACTAGTCCAGGAACTTCCATATGCTGCAGGTATGGCAATAAATAAATAAATAAATGAAAAAATAAGCTTTTACAGCCATATACTATTTGTAGACAATAGGTTGAGTCAGAAGGCCACAGTGAACCCCAAGCTACTGCATTTCTCATGTCTGTAAGACTTAGCAATAGGAGTTCCTGCCATGGCTCAGTGGTTAACGGACCCAACTGGCATCCATGAGGACTTGGGTTCAATCCCTGGCCTCACTCAGTGGGTTAAGGATCCGGCATTGCTACGAGCTGTGGTGTAGTTCGCAGATGTGGCTCAGATCCTGTGTTGCTGTGGCCGTGGTGTAGGCCGGCAGCTAGAACTCCGATTCTTCCCCTAGTTGGGAACTTCCATGTGCCATGGTATGGCCCTAAAAAGACAAAAACAAAAAGCAAAAAGAAAAACACCTTAGCAATAGTGGGCTAAGGACTTTCTTCCTATTAGTTCTTTCTCATAGTAAAAGCTACAATTAAAGGCAGAGTCCCCTAAATGGCCACAAAGACAAGATTCATCTTGATGCCAGTTACTAGAAAAAGGAGGAGGCCAGTGGTAAAAGCTGTCACCACTCCACCATCACGTATCTAAAATCCTAGGCATGAGACATCCTTTGACCTAACTCAGCCCTGTAGATTCTACTAATTTTAAAAGTTCCTCAAGGACTTCCCGTCGTGGCGCAGTGGTTAACAAATCCAACTAGGAACCATGAGGTTGCAGGTTCGATCCCTGCCTTTGCTCAGTGGGTTAAGGATCTGGTATTTCCATGAGCTGTGAAGTAGGTTGGAGATGTGGTTCAGATCCAGCGTTGCTGTGGCTCTGGCGCAGGCCAGCGGCTACAGCTCCAGTTGGACCCCTAGCCTGGGAATTTCCATGTGCCATGGGAGCAGCCCTAGAAAAGGCAAAAAGTAAAAATAATAATAATAATAATAAATAAATAAATAAATAAAAGCTCCTCAAGGAGATTCCATGGTCCCTCATGACCATCTAGTACAGCATTTCTCTCACTGGCTGGTAGTTTGGGTGAGGAGAGGGAGACCCTAAAAATCCCTCACACTGCCCTCTAGTTTATATTCTAATGCATCTTTACCCAACAAAATACTTCAGCTAAATTGGAATGGCAAAACTTACTTCCAGAGCACAGGCAATGCCAGAACTCATCTCCAAAGATCTTTCAAGGCCCCCCCTTAAAAATATGTGCATGTCTACCCCAGGGAAAAATATGACCCACAAAACTTAGAAAATGGATTTGGGGTGGGGGATTCCAGAATTGCAGGGAACGCCCCACCCACTCTGGACCCTGTCAGAGGCAGCTCTGCAAGGGGAGGGACCGAGTCAAAGGCACTTTGTAATCCCCACCTTCATTTTGTGTCTAACACCCAGTAGGTGTGTCGTCGAACTGTTCAAGAATAAAGGAAGGTCTTCTTAGGTATCTTTGCCAAGCCAAGGATGCCCAGAGCAGACCCCTTCCACGTGCACAAGTCGACCAAGGTAATAAACACCAGAAAGACCCAAGGCCCTGCCTCAGCCAGCCTTCAGACCATGTAAAGGAGAGGAAATGAACACCCCCCAGGATCCTTGCCTGACACCAAAAACAGAGTGCAGGACATTTTATTCTCCATTAATTTGGATATACTGTATTTCTCCATGATTACTGGAGCAGGCAATGTTCTTATAAGGTTATGAACTGGTTTTGCATCGTTCCACGGCTGGAATTTAATACTGTACTAAGTGTGATATATCTCAGCCATGATTAATCCTGCCCAGCTCTGCAGCAAGTTTCTATAAAAACCAACTTGAAATACAGGACTCTTAAAGCCCTTGCCAAATCTGCAAGATGCGATATTAACACGGCTCCGATCCAGGCGAGCACGTCCAATTTACGCCGAGCCCGACCATCCACATACCGGCCTTTGGGCTCTGCGAGCCACTCTTCATCCTTTCACCGAATCCTAGAAAATTCGGGGAGCGCTGCCCTGGCCTGGTTTACAAGGGCATTTATTCATACTGCTCAACAACAAAGTAAAAATACTGATAAAGCCTGAATTGGCCCATTATTACTTTTAGAGGGAGCTCAATAAGCTAGGTAGTGTTTTTGGGTCCCCAGAACCCACCACCCACCGCGGCAGGCGCAAAATGCACAGCAGCCAACGCCCCCGCCCCCAGCTTGGCTCTGTGTAAATCCCCTCCTCCAACATCATGAATTAGAGCAGATGAAAGTTTTAAAATGTCAGGCGAGTCCCTGGGGATGGATATGCTTTATGTTTTTTATACAGTGAACATTAATTTCAAATGGAAAGGGAAAGCAGCCCTCTATCTCCAGCCATTCGCTCCATTTTTTCTTAAGCTCTGCGTGTCCACGGTTAACAGACCGGTCTCTGGGGAATTGATGCTGCATTGAGTCAAACCATCGGGCTCAAGGTAAAAGGAAAGTCCTTGTGAAGAAGAAAATAAAAACGCACCAGCCCCTTCCCAGAAGCTGCTCTGGAATGGAATATTTGGCTTGAAGTTACACAACTGAAGTTCGAATCTTCCCTGCAACTCTTCCTGGGTGTTTGGCCTTTGGAAAACCTAGCTTCTCTGATTAATTTCAATGTTAATCGTGTCATCAGATAAATAAACTAGTGCACCTGTGTATATAAACTATGTAATACACAGCATATGTCTATGCACACATATGTGCACACTTCCATGTGTATAAAATGTGTGTATAGATTATGTGTATATCTCTCGCATGCACACACACACTCTAGGTTGATACTTTAACTCTTTAACAGGTTTTCCCCCTATTTAACTTCTATCATGCATTTTTGTCTTTTTTTTTTGAGTAGTTAATACTTTTATTTATTTATTAAAGTTTTATTGAAGTATAGTTAACTTATAAGGTTGTGATAATTTCTGCTGTACAAAAAGTGATCCAGTCATACATAGATACACACATTAACTGTCCTACAGCAGAAACAAGATTGTCATTCACTATTCATTCATTCTCTCATACATTGAGTTCTGAGGGTCTATTAACACTCCAGGTTCCTTTGGAATCTAGCAGAGAACAGGATGCTGTCTTTGCCCCATAGGAGTTCGCAATCTAGAGGAGTGGTTCCTTCCACAAGTGGAATCCTCAGTGAGATTCAGAAGCCTTGCCTTCTAGCTTAGGTCAAGGAATTAATTTCATACAAGGATGATGATGGGACAAAACATGGCATAAGCATTCTGACTTAAGAGCTACAAGGCCAGACGGTCCATGATCATTTGGATTATTATCTGGGAAATAGTCATTTCCTTCCCCTCACTCCCTGAGCAGAGTTTACTGCTCTGCCCCAGTCATATTGGTCTTGGCCATGAGATTTGATCAGGCCAATGAAATTTAATGACGTCATATGAACAAAGGCCCGAGGTGTGCTCACATCTCACCGGGATTTGGCTTGGTTCCTACATTCCATTGATCCACCAGGAGACAAGTATGCTTCAGTTTGCCACTACTCTGAAGCCTGAGCCCAGAACACACACCCAGAGTAGAACTGAAGCCAATACACTACCTGGGGTCAAGGCCACCTGCCCTGCTGCCTGGAGCAGAGCCACCCAGCCCAGATCAGCCAAACCACAATCAACCTGCAAAACATGAGTAAGAAAATAAATGGAGTGGTTTCTTATGCAGCATTATCGTGGAAATGGCTGACCAATATAAGGTCTAAGCAGAACCCCAACCAGAAAAAGATTGCCTTGTCACAAGCAATCTGGCACAACTTAACTACTGAAGCATTAAAATGAGATTATGGTACAAAACATGCTTTTCATGGTCAAATCAATCATTCTGTCTCATTTCTGTGCTTGGTTTCAGCTCTCTCAGTGTTCAAGGAAATTAACACAAAATAAGTTGATCTTGATGAGTATGATTCAAATCAATAATGTTAATTGGGCTCCTGAGCATAAGATAAAATGACTTCAAATCAACAAAAGGTTAATATAGCTTTCCTGACATTCAGTACCACCTATGATAAATCTATAGTGGTCTGAAATTTCCAATTTCATTAACAACATATTTAACATGCTAAAAAGACAGCAACATTTTTTCCCAACAAAATGTTCTCTCAGTGCCTACCAGCAAGTTAACTCAAGATTGCAAAGCATGTGCATTTGTGTAATTAAGTTATACTTGAATAAGGGAGGGGTGGTGTACTCTCTGCTGATGACTTATTGTAAATTTTACTTTTTATCTGCCTGTCCTACCTACTTCCCCTTCCCCATGGTATTTTATGGAATTGCTGGCATTTGCCCTCAGAGCCTATTTCATTCCAGGTATTATCTAGCAAAGAAAATAAA
Organism: Sus scrofa; assembly: GCF_054392235.1. NCBI lineage: Eukaryota > Metazoa > Chordata > Mammalia > Artiodactyla > Suidae > Sus > Sus scrofa. The sequence goes on along the minus strand of NC_139396.1, from coordinate 100,419,364 downwards.
ATCATCCAACATTCTTATGTAATGAGTGAGAAGTGCTAGAGTAAGTAGGAAGAGAGACTTAAAAACAGCACTGCACAGTACCTGTCCTCAAGGAACTTTCAGTCTGTTATGACTTATAAGTGACCAGATAGCCAGTAACGTACATATAAAAGAAGAAACATACCCACTCTGAAGAACTATATGCAGCCACCTTGAAAAGCATTCAGTCTTCATCAAGGAAGAGCTGCTGAGATATGGAGAGAGGAAGCATATCTAGTCTGCCTGAGTTTCTGACTCACACCTTATCTAAAACGACTGCTACCAGGAGAGCCAACACTGACCCTTAAGTTTGAGGGGCTTTTTTTCCCTGTGGTTTTCCCTCCAAAACATATAAATAATAGAACATTCAACAGAGTAGCAAAGAAAGAGAAATTATTGTGGACAAGGAAAACAGAGGAAGTAGCTCTGTCCTGGGCCCAATAAATCATCAAGGAGAGGGGAAATGATGACATGAGAGAACAGAATGAAGAAAATTAAGCCAATGTAGACCTCAATGATGCCATCAGAATGGCAGTTTGTGATCTTGATGATGTTTAAGGTGAGGTTATTAATAACAATGCAGTGCCACACATGTACATCACTTTACAAAAAGCATCACATATGTCACTGTCCTGTCACCCTCTGGGGGATGCAGGACCATTTCCAGAACACAGATGGGTGAAAGGGGCAGGGTCACAAAGCATTGGATTAGCCTCCCATAGAACTGGACAGGAATTCCGGATCTGGCACTGATGAGCTATCTGAATCTTCAGCAAGTTCCTCCACCCTCTCTGAGCCTCAGTTTCTTCACTTTATGTAGCATCATAAATGCCGATCCTCTAACGTTGTGAGCATGAAATGAGGTAATGCATACGAAGTGGTTACTACAATGTCTGGCACAACATACTTGATCCATAAATATTAGTCATTATTTTTGTCATTGTTTTAAAAGAATAAGAATAAGGTTTAGGACTTCCAGCCAAAATAGAGGTGTGGGAAGTTCCTTTGTGGCACAGCAGGTTAAGGATCTGGTGTTGTGGTGCAGGTTGCAATTGCAGTGCAGGTTCTATCCCTGGCCCAGGAACTTCCACATGCCATGGGTGGGGCCAAAATAAAAATTAAAAAAAATAGAGGTGTGTCCAGATCAATGGCTAAAAATGACAGGTTGGAAGCTTCGGTGCTCAATGTAAAAAATAGGTTTCAAACTTAGTGTTTTCCACAGCCATAATGGCTTGCCTCAGAAGGACTGAACCTTCAATTCTGGAGGTTTTTGCTCAGAAGAGGGGTACTTCCTGTTTAAGGATGGCATGTCAGGGACTGGCACATGAGAAGTGTGATTTGAGGACATGGTCCCAAGGATTCCTTCATCATTGAGACTTAAGTCTGTGAGATACCACTGTCCTTAATTTCTAGTGTACCCCCAAGACACAGAGTGACCATATCCTCTCCCCACATCTTGCCTCAGCCTTTAACAGGGCTCAAAATCACTTACACTTTAAATAAACGTGGTACAAATTTAACTGGACGCACTACAGCCGCACTATTCTCCAATACTACGGAAAGCTAATTTCAGCTGTCACTTACTGGAAGTAAAATGACAAATATCTGTAATATCTGTCAGGTTATGAATGCTTTAAAAAGAGTTATGCAGCTGTCAACATTTTGATGACATTAACAAGAGAAAAGTAAACGAAGAAGAAGAAAGCAGCATGTCTGTGGAGTACCCAGTTGCCAAACTTCTCTATCACTTATATTAATAAAAATCAAATTACCTCCATAAAAACTGCAAACAACGATGACTTCTGGAGAAAACCAATAGAGGCAAGTCTGTTATTAATGCTGCCAATTCTGCAGGTGAGATCATCAGAATTAGCTTCAACACCTCCGTCGACAGTGAGTAATTCTATTAAAGGAGGCAGAATCTTTACCCAACTTCTCACCACAATGATGGTCTAGGAATGAACATGTAAAATCACAGGTATAGAGCAATCGATTTTTTTTTTTTTTTTGGATTTTTCTTGGGCCGCACCCACGGCATATGGAGGTTCCCAGGCTAGGGGTTGAATCAGAGCTGTAACTGCCAGCCTATGCCAGAGTCACAGCAATGCGAGGTCCAAGCTGCATCTGCAACCTACACCACAGCTCACGGCAACGCTGGATTCTTGACCCACTGAGCAAGGCCAGGGATCGAACCCGCAACTTCATGGTTCCTAGTCGGTTTCGTTAACCACTGAGCCACAACGGGAACTTGAGCAATCGATCTTTTTGTCATATTGGAAGACCGTGTTCTACAGAAATAGGTGATTGCATCCCACTTTGACTGGGAGAGTCCTAGTCTCTATCCATTATCTTGGCATAATTATTAATAAATTGTGCTACTTTGGATAATAAATTATGGTGTGTACACATGTGTTTACATATACAGGAGCAAGCATATGCATACATGCATGTATGTGTGGTTCCCTATGTATCTGTGGGTCTGTGCACATGTATGTACATAAGTGTGTATAAATATGTAACAAATGTGCATGGGTGCATATGAAGTTCTTTCTTGCCCTGCTAAGTGGGTCTCCTGTATGACACAGTTTAGTTTTGGGGACAAACACTACATTCTCCAACAAGGATTTCCATAGTTACAGGACACTGAATTTTTGCCATTCAATTAAACTAAACTAAATAGAGCAGGCAAAAATAATCTTATGTTTCATTCACATTTTTATTGGACAACATTTATCACATATAAATTGAATGCTACCAACAAAACCTCCTCTCTAGAAAGAGGGATCGGGGTCCAATTATTAGTTTAGGAGGAGATTTTAACTCAGTGGGTAGTTGGCCTCAATATAAGACTCGAAGCCCAAATCCATACCGTTCATCATTATGTGGTATCTGTTTTTCCAATACTTCTGCTGCTTCTCCAGTATCAGAGAAGATGACAATTAAGAACAATCCATGTGAAAGTGGGGTTTCTTCTGTGGGCTTGAGTGATCATTCTTTTGTATAGAGGAGGCTGGCATTGTTGTCTTCTGTGCATATATCCAGTTTTCCCACATGCATTTTTTAGGAATCTAGTCTGTACAAAGCATAGTGTCAGTGAACTTGACACTTAAAAAAAAAAAAAATCAAACAGCTGAGAAAAGTCCAACTATTAAAGACGAATGGGCCTTAAACCTTGATTCACCTCCAGGTGTGACTTTGGACCTAGGACATCTACAGCTACAGTTTCTCAAACATTCATGAACATACTCCATCCCTCTTTCAGAGTCAGGAAATTAAGCCAGATAGGAATCCTGACAGCCACATGACATCCCTCTTGTCGGATATCATCCTACTAAGAACATCTAAGCCTCTTCTTAGTCTATAAATTAAGTCATCAACAAATATATACAGTTTGGGAAGGAATTAAATGTTCGGATACAAATCAAATTCCATGCAGCATGGGGCACTGGCACCGTTCCCATGGAAATAAATAAATTTGGTGACAAACCAACTTCTTTTCTCCAACACATTCTAGAGATAGCATGCTCTTTTTGGTGTTCCTCATAAATCTGAGAAAATTAAAAGTTAATATGCCATGATATTTTTATTACTGACTCCAATGCAATAAATACTGAAATATGAGTCAAGGCAGAGCTGGTGGTACCACATGGGGGGGAAAAAAACCCTCAAGGTTCTTACCCCTTGGGCTCTATGGAAAAATAGATGCCAGTGCAAAAGCAAGGTGAGGGCCAAAGGTGGTAAAGTAAAATACAAAGCGAGCTAAGTTCATCAGGTGCCTATTTTTGAAACCATTCTTTGATTACAAAACTCTAATGAGGTGAGAGTGAAAAATCACTCCTTTGGGCAATTTCCTTAAGGGAAGGAAGAGTCATTCCAAAGAAACTAGGAAAGAAGGTGAAAAGGAGAGTTGGTAACCAGACCAAGCAGAGGTATGACCATGCACAGCCAAATGTCATCATGAACCAAGAACAAAAGATACCCCTGTGGGCAGCCCTGAAAGAGGTGTTGCCTTCAAAATGAGAAGTGACGGGGAGTTTGTGTCTGCCTATTGCAGGGAGCAGATGGGATGTGGCCAAGTGCAAACAGAAACAGTTCAGAATAAAAACAGAGCCCTCTAAGGGCAGTATTTTCAGATGGAAACTGGAGAGGAAAACAAGGTCCAAAATAATACCAAAACTGGAAAAAAAAATCTCAAGAGATCCTTGTCATCAGAATGATCTTCTAACAGAAGAAATTTGCCCTGTAACAATCCCATTCAGCTTCTGTTCAGACACAGGTTAGTCCTGGCCATACAGCAATAAGAATGTCCAGTGGAGTTCCCACTGTGGGACAGTGGGTTAAGAAACCGAATGCAGTGGCTGAGGTCACTGCCGAGGCACAGGTTCCATCCCCAGCCCAGTGCCATAGGTTAAGAATCTGACTTTGCTGTAGCTGTGGCATAGGTCATAACTACAGCTCAGATTCGATCCTTAGTCTGGGAACTTCCATATTCCACAGATGCAGCCAAAAAAGAAGGAAAAGAAGAAGAATGTCCAGAAATCTAAGCAATTGACTTCCTGAATCAAAAGAAAGCACCTTCCTCAAGCCAAATGTCCAGGAATGGGACCAGACCGAGGAACCAGGGCAGGTGCTGATCAGAAATACAGCTGAGGAAAGGTTCATTTGTGCCATATATTAGATTCCAGATATAAGTGATATCATATGGTATTTGTCTTTCTCTTTCTGACTTACTTCTCTCAAGATGAGAGTCTCGGTCTCTAGTCCTTGTTGCTGCAAATGGCATATTTTCTTTTTTATGGCTGAGTAGTATTCCATTGTGTATATATAACGCATCTTCCTAATCCAATTGTCTGTTGTGGAGTGGGAAGGACGAGGTCAAAATGCCATGGAAAATATTAAAGTGTGTCACCTGTAGTAAGACCAAATACATGTGTGTGTACACATGTGTGCGCAAGCATGTGCTAAATTACAAAGTAAAATGTTTATCTTTATGAGGGTTGTAGTTTTTAAAAACAAAGTATAAACAGCAATTTCCTGGCACAAACTTCTCATTTCATAAATGGGTCCTCTGCTACCTAGGAAGCAGATATACGTCCAACGTGCATGCAATTATTTGGTGACAGAATTTGGATAAACCCAGCTTTTTACAGCCACTCTGTGTTGCCTCTGTGAAATTAACTCTGAAAAAATCTTCTAGGCCACTATGGTTGCATCCACATCCTGGTCCAAAAGACCTCTTTTCATAGTTTGATTTTTCTTCCAGAGGCACCCTTAGGTCAAGTTCACTTCCCAACCTGCCCACTGGCACATGGGAATCCCCACAAACATAAGTTACCTTTGACCAAGGTCTCAGGTTTTGAGCAGATGACTTTGAGAAAACGAATTCTTTTGGATCCACTGGCAATGCTTCACAATGGAGAAGAGCCATTAGTAAATGTACACATTGAGATCCTGCTCACACACTGCTACTTCCAGAGTATGTATTTGCTCTAAGTAAAATGCTTTGCTTTCATTTGTGTCGGCTGTGCCTGCTAAGTAATAGACTTTATTTGAATTCCAGAGCTCCCTCTCAAATCCCCTCTACTGAATTTAATAGGAAGAACCTAAGACTTCCCTAGCATTTTCAAGGACTGAAAACTGTGATGCATACAGAGGCTGGCACCCAAACCAACATTGATTTATTCTTCACCATTATGTGAAGGAAGGAAAGGGCTGCTGCACCGACTTCCCAGTCCTTCCCTTAGAAAGAGAATAGGTCATCGCTGTCGTCAGCAGCAGCAACATCATGGTCACCTGAGAAAGCCCATGATGAAACTTACATATGCCAGACATAGCCCCTGGCAGTCACCGCCCCCCTGCTGATCTCGCGCACAGATTCCTGACCACAGACCCCCCAACACCCTGCAGTTCTGCAACTCTGCAGAGTTAATAAAAGCCAAAGCAAGAAGTCAAGGAAATCCTGACCCACAAGACTTCCTCCTCGCTTATCATAACAGTGCCCTCATTTGAGCAGTCACCTCAGCACTGTATGCACTTCTAAGGGGACAGGAAGGGACAATTATCTGGGGAGGGGGCGGCCTCTTTAAGGTTAACTGTATTCAAGACAGAAGGCTCCAACAGTAACATTCAATCACTGGGTGATGACACTTTTCTAGATACAGATAATATGCTCTAAGAAAAAAAAAAATAAAATTCCATCTTTGCCATATATTTATGTATCTGAAGGAAGCCATGAGAAGAAACTTGCATGAGATATAAGAAATTGGAGATTTCAAACATGCAGTTTCCACCTTATCATTCTTATCTGTTATAAACATACACACACACACACACAAACAGCTGCATTTATAGATAAGGGAACAGAAAGGTGTTGTACATGTTGCCCAGATGTTTCTGAAATCCATTCCCTGTGAAACTTATCTCCTCAGAACTAAAGACACCCCTAATCTTTTCTAATGGCTTAATCAAATGAAATAAATGGCTTGGCGTAATATCTTCTTTAAAACTTACACTACCAGTTGCACATGCACACACACAGGGATATTTCTACTTATCCAAGGAGAAACTAGTCCCAGAATTAAAGTATTATGTAATATATTCTCTGAAAGACAATAAGCTGGAAAACAAGTCAGTTAAACGATTTTTAAATAGTGTCTCTTTCCCTTTTCTGAATCTCCAGACTTTCCATCATCTTCACAGAAGGTACCAGTTCCTTCAGTTCATTACTTCAAATGCTGATTACCTTCCCACTTTGGGAAAGGCAGTGCCCTAAGACAGGAGGCAAAGAGAACATAAATAGGGAAATGATACAAACAGGCAGGCAGAGACTGTTTGAGAGAATAAAGATGGAACATTGTAAAGAAGACGAATATAAAGGCCAAGAAAGGAGAATAAAGAAAGAATATTGACTATCTGTCCAAATGAGGCCCCGACCCCTAGCAGCATCCCCAGATACAAAAGGTCAGAGTGCAGAGAAAAAATATTCTACACCCAATCTGTTATCCTTTTGTGAGCTGGCTTCACATTTCTGCTCAGCAATTCATCATTCTTGAACACAGACTTGAGAGTCAAAGAGTCCTTAGAAAACACATGGGCTTACATCCATGTTTTGCTCCAAGACTAGGGGCCACCAGAGGGCAGGGGCCAGATCTAACATGAGTATCAGGACAGACCTAGTCCTGCACAGGCACCAAACAAGGGCTTTAATTGTTCAACAATTTGTGGGAGGTTTGGGGTGGGGTTTTTTGTTTTGTTTGTTTTTTATAGCCGCCCCAGCAGCACATGGAAGTTCCCAGACTAGGGGTCGAATCAGAGCTACAGCTGCTGGCCTGTGCCACAGCTACAGCAATGCCAGATCCGAGCCACATCTTCAACCTACACCACAGCTCACAGCAATGCGGGATCCTTAACCCACTGAGTGAGACCAGGGATCGAACCCACATCCTCACAGACACTATGTCAGGCTCATAATCCACTGAGTCAGAACAGGAACTCCCTGATTTGTGTTTATTGAATGATACAGTTGAGACATACATTGCCCCATATTACGTATCTGTTTATTTCAGCTTAAAAATGCAATCTTAAACCAGGTGACTTATAAGGTCTTTTCTGGTTCCAAGAGTCTGTAAGCTAGCAGCCAGCCAGGGCTAAGCAATTTTCAGATTTCCCCTCATGTACATTTTAGGTGGAGAAGGATGCTTGGGTGGCTACTCCTATCTTCAAAATGATTTTACCCTCATCTCTATAATCCACTCTAAAGGTTCCCAAAAACACACCCTTAAATGAAACTGGTAATGGAGCACATACAGACCCTCCTTTTAAAAGAAGCGCATGTTTCCTGTCAGGCCCCACACCATATACCAGTGGTAAAGAAACAGAGGATGAAATGGACTGTCCTTCCTTTCTGCCTCATTCATATAATGGCATCATTTAATCTCTTAAAAGCAATTACAGTCTTTATAGGCAAAAAAAAAAAAAAAAAAAAAGCAAACAGTTTGGACTATCAGGCAGCTCCTTGAGTGGAACTGGGAACTATCAGAAGCCAATGTTGGAAAGAAAAAAATATAAGTGAGCTTCACAGTGAAGAAGGGAACAAAGGGCCCAGTGGTTGGCACTAAAGGTTTCTACAGAAAGGAGCTGTACCTTGAAGGGGAAAGCCAGCACCTTCAAAGAGGCCTTGCAGACAAGGGCAAACAGAAAATTACCTTTGAATCATTATTGTCACTGACCACCAAACTCTCAAAGGGGCCATCTCCTGTTTGCCAAGATGCCCCCACTTCTAGGCTTGTCTGTATAAACCATGGAGCTCTCCATAGCCACTCATTTCAGTATACAGACATTCTTCCCTGATGATCATACAAGAGAATAAAATAACCTACTTTAAGATGATGCTAATAAAGGTAGAAACCATTCATTTGAAATCTGTTTCTTCAACATGCAATACTTTCAAGTTTCTTCCAGGTTTGTGTTCCAGAGTACCCTGAGGGAAATGGAGCCACTGCAAACGAAAGAAGGGATCTGTCAAGGCCATAAAGGCATGAGGTAGGTTAAAAAGTTCTTTCTTATGAACAAGAAAAAATTAATTAGAAGAGGAATCAAAGGGCAGCTGTGGAGTAGAGACAAAGTCATTTTTAAAAATGATTTAATTCTGAAGCCTTTATCATGTCTTTTTATTGCCCAAGCAATGCATATGAAACTGAGTCTCCTGAGGAGTTCCCATCGTGGCTCAGTGGAAATGAATCCAACTAGTATCCACGACGTCATGGGCTCGATACCTGGCCTCACTCAGTGAGTTGGGGATCCGAAGTTGGCTGTGAGCTGTGCTTCAGGTCACAGATGCAGTTTGAATCCCACATTGCTGTGGCTGAGGCGTAAGCCAGCAGCTGTTGCTCCCATTCAACCCCTAGCCTGGCTACTTCCACATGCCACAGGTGTGGTCCTAAAAAGTAAAAAAAAAAAAAAAAAAAAAAAAAAAAAGAAGAAGAAGAAAGAAACTGAGCCCCCTGAAAGACACATAAGACAGGAATATTCAAGGAAAGATGCTCAGAAGACTGAATTTTCTCATAGGGGTATGTGTATGTGTGTTTTCTATGGAAAGCTCAAGGCTATCTACAGTGTCAAAGGAAACTCAGTAAGACGAACTGTGATAGAATCCTTGGAGACACCATGTGGAGTGATGACCAAGGATGTTAGCATACTTGACCTTGTATACATCAGTCAAGTGATAGTAAAATCGTTAATGACAAAGGATCAAAATGTCCCTAAGTGTTGGCGCTAAAGTGATGGGAATATGGGGTTTCACTTTACAGTCCTCCCTTGTTGAATGTCAGAAGCGTCTCATAATAGATTTAAATTTTAAACTTTTTTACATGAAGAGACAATCATTTCCTCAATTCCTCCTCCTCTGAGAAAGTACTCCTGGAAGCCTCTGATTCACAAATCCCATGAGCCTCATCATCTCCTAAGCCACAGTCACCTCCACAATAATAGGACCAGGGCTAGGTGCCTTGACTGAGCTGGACCAATGAGATATTCTCCCTTGAGTATTTGAGATGATGTTCCCAACTCCAGATAATCTCTGTGGCAGAGGAAAGCTCATGTAAAGGTGGAACGGGAACAGAGTGAACTACAGGGAAGAGAGGAAAAGGCAATGAGGCAAAGCAAAACAGAGGTGACTGTCTACAGAATTCCCTCCAGGCAAAGGAACCAAAGGCCATGCTGGCAGGTTAGCCTGTACTGCATCCCCACAGGATATGCAACTGCAACTCTTGCCCTTGGGACCTATAAGGTATGGAGTCACCCACCCCCCTTCATGGTTCACGGCCCTCAGGGGATGGGACCAAACCCAAATACCCAGTTAACCCTTGAACAACAACTGAACCACTTATACTCAGATTTTTCTCTATACACACACAGTTGGCCCTTCAGAGTCATGGGTTCTGCATCCATGGATTCAACCAGCTATGAGTAGATCGTGTACTATGTCCACAATTTGTGTTTAGTTAAACCCAATACAGAGGGTCAACTATGGGACTTGCACGTCATCGGAAAATCCACAGTGCGTCCTGGAACCAGTGCCCTTCAGATACTGATGGCTGACTGAATTATGGTTTTTCCTCTAAGGATATACCTATGTAAAGTTTCATTTATAAATTAGGCATGGTAAGAGATTTACAACAACAATAGTATCAATAATTACAACAATATACAGTTGATCCTTGAACAATGTAGGGGTTGAGGGAGCAGACCTACCATGCAGTCAAAAATTCACTTAAAACTTTACAGTCAGCCCTCCTTTTCCACAGATCCACATCCGTTGACTCAACCAATGGCAAATCATCAATTGCTACAGGATTTACTATTGAAAAAGTCTGCCTCTAAGTGGACCCACACAGTTCAAGCCCATGTGGCTCAAGGGTCAACCATACTATAACAAAAGTTACACAAATATGGGCTCCCTCTCTCCCAAAATACCTTATTGTACAAATATAATGTCTTGTCCATCTTAACTGAGCCATTATGCATTGCAGCCATATCTTTTGCCGTCTGAAGTTTGACAGGGCAACTAGCATCAATTTCTTTTTCCTTTCCATAATTTCACAGAGAGAAGATTTGTTTCTTACCATACATCTTAGTAACCTCAGCATTCAATTTTTTTTCTTTCCTTATTAAGTCAAGGCTTTTCACCTTTCACTTAAAGGAAGCACTGTGCAGCTTCTCTTTGGCAGATCCAGTTGCCAGCATCACTGCTATTGGGCTTTGGAGCCATTAGAAAGCAACATAAAGGTAACTTGAACACAAGCACAGTGACACACTGACAGTCGATCTGATAACAGAGAAAGCTAATGAGTGACTAACAGGGAGGATATGCTGAACAAAGAATGATTCATGTCCTGGGCTTGACGAGGCAGGAAGGTGCGATTTTAGCTCTTCACAAATCCAACAGGCCTAGGATAAGACAAGGGGGAAGGAGAACTAACTTAGTGATCCATGTGCACCAAACTGGAGAAACAAGCACCTCAAGGAAGGGCTGCATTTTCCTCCAGAGACCTCCTTGGAACTAGGAAGAAAAGATGGAAAAGAGAAAGTTCTTGACAGCCTCTCTCCCTTCCAGCAACAATCTAATGTAGCCCCGCCATGGACTTTTTTCCATGCCTCACAATTTTTTTTTACAGAACCTCGAAGGTAAATTTATGCAGCAAAGGAAAAAGCGGAGGCTAGTAATGTTTTGCTATTTACTTTTTTCCTCTGGTTTTATTGAGAAATAATTGACATACATCACTGTCTACGTTTAAGGTGTATGGCCTGATGGTTAGATTTACATATATTGTGAAATGATTACCACAGTAGGTTCAAGTAACATCCATCCCCTCCATTTACTTTTTAAAAGTATAAAAGAAAATAGATGTGTTCTGGGGTAAAGGGAGGGGAAAGTGATGACATGCCATTTTAAAGCTTTCTTCCCTTTAGACTAGTTTGGACCCTGTGGCTTTTACAAAAAAACTAAGTTAGACCTTGCACATTTCAAAGTCACTTTAGAGCTTACAAAGTAAATACACATTCCAAGTTATTCATTTTTACTAATAAAGGAGACTTCTTTTCCCTTCCTAAAGGTCATTTGTACCCTTGATATTTTTGAGAACAAGTGGCCAGTGACCAAGTGGAAACATTACTGATGAGACCTTATAAAAAGGCAAATATTGCTTCTACTATTACACAAAATCTACTTAACATCAAACAATGTTTCATTAGCTAACAAGACATTTGCTTTCAATGAATGAAAACTATAATAAAGAGTTGCTATATTTTAAAAAGTAATGAATGTAATTTTTACTCTATTTTATGTTGCTATAAAAAAGGGCCTTAAGTGAACTTCTCATCTGCTCTCTTCTTTAACTACCATAATTTATGCAGATAAATGTTGGATGAATTGCATCAAGAACGTTATTCAGATTGCAACCCATAAAAGTACTTAGCTATCATTTTCTTTTTCGCCTATTTATGTCTTTATATTACAAAAATCAAGCTACCAACATTAAAAATGATATATTGTCACCAAAAGTACTGAAGCATAACACCAAATAATAAATTATTCGTCTTTGAAGGTTAAAGCCAAGTTTAAGAGATAGCAGTGCTTTTGTTATGCCGGACTCCTTTCAAACTGCAGTTGACTGGGGGAGCTTACAAGTGACAAAAATTGACACCCTGCTAACACTATCAGCCTGCAGATTTACTGCAAAACTCTAAAGTACTGTCAAGGGCAGATCAATGTTTCTGATAACTCACAAAATAATTTAGCTTTATATAATAGGCATAACGTTATATGACTCGGAAATGCAACCCTTGGTGTCTAAACACAAACATGGAGAAGCAATGTGTGGTTTCTCAGCCTTCCTAGAACCTCAGCCTATCAGGAGCACAGTTTGAAAGATGAGGATAGACATCAAGGGCATCTCACCCTCCCATTCTCTTACTCACCTCCCCTAAAGAACCTAAGAAAAAAAAGATCCATCCTCTGAGTAAACACGGCTCTATCCCTTATCATTTCCAAAAAGAGACCCCAACGCTGACAGTGTGTCAGAGCAAATTCATACTCTCAGAAATGGGAGGGGGATGCCAGTTCACACATGAAAAGACCTGCCAAGCAGGAGACAGCTTTGTGGGGATCCCAAGTGTTACTTAAGAAGCTCTAAAGGGTGGAAAGGAGAATGCTGGTAGCTGAAAGCCTGCTACCTGTCAGCATCACACACCAAAATGCAAGTCCCTCAGAGTCAATACACTGATTAAGCACCTAAATGCCTTTAGAGACATTTACAAACTTGACCCACAACTTAGTCCTAGCCGTACTATGGAGGAAAAAGGAATCTGCCAGATTCTAATTCCATGAAGGGAGGGGCCAGAATGCTTGACATATAATAGACGCATTATAAATATCTGCTGACTCAATTAGCAAAGCAGCAATTTCCAATGATTTATTCTCTAGAGCTCCCACATTCCCATTATTCCCATCTTTACTCCTGAACACTCTAAGAAAGTAATCTATCTTACTATGTGTTGCTAGATCACTAATTAAAAGTCATATTTATGTCTAAATGAAACTTAGTACAATATAGTTCCTACTCCTTTCAGTAACTGTAATTTGCTCATGAATTTTTTTTTAATTGAGCACCTACTTTACATGAGACACTATTCTGGGAATTTAGGCTATATCTACTAGAAGATAAAAGGCAGACCAGAAAAAGCCCACTTTCATGGTATTTACATCTGGGAACAAATCTGACAAGGGCAATATAAATCACTGACCCAACCAATAAGTATTTACGAATGGCCAGCACAGGGCTGCTTGCAGACTTTGTTAACCAGAACACACCCTCAGTGAGGCAGGACTGAGAATCCTCAATACAGCAGCCCAGGGAGCCCATTCCACTGGATCCCAGCATGCGATCAAGATGAATTCCAACACAACAATGGGAGGAAAAAGTATGTATACATGCATGTGTAACTTGGTCCCCATGCTGTACAGAGGAAAAAAAAAATGAAATGTGTTTGCCAAGATCCTTGGGGAAATACAAAAGGCTTAAGACATAGACCCTGCCCACGATAAGCCCTAGTCTGATTCGGGAAAAGAGCCTTTTACAAAAACAGAGCAACAACTCCTGATCCAAGGTATTGTGTGGATAAGTGCAAAGTAAACAGTTCAGACGAGAATGGTTCAGACCGCAGATACTACTGGGAGGCTGTGGATTGGTCAAGACGTTCTCGGTGCATCCGCTTTAGAGCCCTTCATTTGAACCTGTCACTTCTAAGGCCCTGGCAAAGCCTTGAAACCTTGGGTGTTTTCTTTCATCTTAAGAATAAGCAAAATGAATGGAGGAAATGTGTGGTGAGGTAGTGGTGTCATTTTTAAGGAATAAGGGTGGGCTTTCTTCTGGGCTATCTATTCCTAATGAGCCTGCTCTAGGCTAGCATTAATGGCCAAAGTTCAGAAAAAAAATCCTACTTTAAAGAATAAACAGGAAGACATGCTAATCAAAAATAAAAGTTATGTTTCTTCATCTGCAGTTAAAATAAGGAGTTTGTACCAGATCATCTCTATGGATCTCTCCAGTTGATTTCAAGTAGCACAGATTCCAAAGCTCCCTTAACAGAAGTGAACACACCATCCAACTAAGACTGAGCCCAGCAAGAAAGCTTCATTTAAATTAAAACCAAACTTTTGGATGCGATGGATATGTTTATTACCTAGATTGTGGTGATGGTAACTCAAGTGTATATGTCTTCAAACTCATCAAATTGGATACATTAATTATGCAAAGCTCTTGTACAGAAATTATACCTCAAAAAGTGGGAAAGTAATTAATTAATTAAAACCTAGCTCCGACAAGGGGGGCAGACACCAGAAGTAAGAGAGGCTACAGCTCTATTATCTATAAAAAGGTCACCACACTAAAAACCTATAAAAATGAAAAGACAGAGAACTATAACTCAGGTGAGGGAGAAAGGAAAAACCCCAGAAAATCAGCTAAGCAACGAGGAGATTCTCAGCCTCCAGGAAAAAGACTGTCGATGCTGAAGATGATGCAAGACATTGGAAACAAACTGGAGGCAAAGATGGTTAACTTACACGAAACACTGACCAAAGAGATACAAGATATAAAACTTAAACAAGAAGAGATGCAAAATACAATAACTGAAATAAAAAATGCACTAGAAGCAGCTAACAGCAGAATACAGGAGGCAGAAGAACAAATAAGTGAGGTGGAGGACAGATTAGAAGAAATTATAGATGCAGAACAGAAAAGAGAAAAAAGATTGAAAACAAATGAAGAGAGTCTCAGAGAACTCTGGGACAATGTTAAACGCACCAACATCCGTATTATAGGGGTGTCAGAAGGAGAAGAGAGAGAGAAGGGGACAGAAAATATATTCCAAGAGATAACAGCCGAAAACTTCCCTAACATGGGAAAGGAATCACCCACTCAAATCCAGGAAGCACGAGTACCATATAAAATAAACCCAAGGAGGAATACACCGAGACACACATTAATCAAGCTGACCAAAATGAAAGACAAAGAGAAAATCTTGAAAGCACCTAGGGAAAAGAAACAAGTAACATAACAAGGAAACCCCAATAAGGTTATCAGCAGATTTTTCAGCAGAAACTCTGCAGGCCAAGAGGGAGTGGCACGATATACTTAACATGATGAAAGGGAAAAAACCTCCAACCAAGATTACTCTACCCAGCAAGGCTCTCATTCAGATTTGAAGGAGAAATCAAAACCTTCTCAGATAAGCAAAAGCTTAGAGAATTCAGCAACACCAAACCAGCCTTACAACAAATACTAAAGGAACTTCTCTAGGCAGGAAAGAAAAGATAGCAACAGGAAACAAAAATTCCACAAATGACAAGGCTCACCAGTAAAGGTTTATGTACAGTAAAGATACGAAATCATCCATGCACAATTATACCATCAAAATCAAAAATCATGGGAAGAGGTGGGTACAACTGCGGGACACTGGAGATGAATTTGCAATTAAGAGACCAACAACTTAAAACAATCTCATATACATATAGACTCTTACATCAAAACTTCAGAATAACTGCAAACCAAAAATCTACAATTGGTACACAAACAAGGAATCTCTGGAGAAGATATCTCACAGTAAATAAGTGCATAATCCACCATGAAGGGGGTCATTTGACATCATTCTTGGAATGCTGAAGTCTTACATCTGATTCTGATTTCCTCTCCATCAATGAATTTATGATAATTATAATTAAACAATGTGACTGTACAATTAAATAATACAGTTCTACAATTGTATTATTAACGACCATTTCTCTCCATGGTACAATGTAAGGTCTATAATGTCTTGTTTATCACATCACCTAGAATGGTGTAATGCCTATATTGAGGAATCAATAAGATGTAACAAATTGTGAGGACATATTTATATAGTTACATTGTTTTTTAACCAATTTATGCATTTTATATTTTACTTATTTTCAGAGGGTGTATTATTTTTGTTATTCTTGCCAGTTAAGTCATTCTTTTTATTATGCTATATAAAATATTTAATGGTATATAAGGATTTCTTCTTTATAAATTTTAGTTGCATAATATAACAATTTTAATATAATGCTAATTTTTAAAGAAAAATGGAAATGTAATAGATAAAACTAAGTAGTAAAGATGAAAGCCATAAAAATGGGATAAAGTATAGAATAGATTTCCTATTTATCTCAGCATATTTTCCATTCCACTTCGCCAGTGGGAGTCAATCTGTTTCTTAAGATCCATGATATAATAATCTGTGTGAATGTAATTGTGTTTAAATGTATGTATTTTATTCTGTAAAAAATAAAAATAAAATTTCAGAAAAAAAAAAAAACCTAGCTCCCCCTCACTGAAAGCATTCATTTTAACCTTTTTTTTTTTTTTTTTTACCTTTTAGGGCCACACCCGTGGCATATGGAGGTTCCCAGGCTAGGGGTCAAATCAGAGCTGTAGCTGTCAGCCAACACCACAGTCACAGCAATGCAGGATCCAAGCCACACCTGCAACCTACACCACAGCTCACAGCAAGGCCGGATCTGTAATCCACTGAGTGAGGCCAGAGAGCGAACCTGCAACCTCATGGCTCCTAGTCAGATTCGTTTCCACTGCCCAACGTTGGGAACTCCTTAATCTATATTCTTAAAAGCTCATTAGGAAGGACAAATATTACCAAATAATATAAATTGCATTAGTCCAATATGTTTATTTCTAATGGAAGTATATTATATTATAGCATACAGCTAATAATAGAAAACATTCCCCTCACAGTTTTCTGTCTCTTGGAGAAGAAAGCATCCCAGATTTCTACATCCATACAAGCCATTCCTCTTCCTCCTCTTCCCAGCCACCTTCCAGAAAAGAGTCTGTGAACTTCAGTTAACTTGCATAACTGACTCATTAAACCACTATGGTCACTGCGTGGGTCACTGGACTGGTCAGAATGGTCCCATATTTATTTCTCAAGCCAGGATCCATGGATATACTCTTGAAAAATGATAGACATGAGAATTTTATCATTTCAGGTTTAGGTCCTAGAGATAAGTTAAAAAATAAGTAATATTTTGATTTAATGAAATGCTGAGAGGGGACTGGATTCAGAGATGCTAAGAACTCTTTTGGCTCTGACATTTTAGGATATAACTATACACCCCCTGTGTATGTGTGTATATATATGTGTGTGTATACACACACACACACACAGGGGGTGTATGTGTATATATACACATATATGTATACACACACACACATATACAGGGGTGTATAGTTATAGGATATAACATGTATGGGGGTGTACAGTTTTATATATATATAGCTGTGTGGGGCGAACAGGAAGTGAGTAGGGCCAAGAGTATGGATATTTTGACTGCATGGGTCACTGGACTGGTCAGAATGGTCCCGTTCAGTAATCATCAGAAATGTCCCTAACTAGAGCCTTAATCTCTGCTGCAATTACCAAAAACCCACACACATGCAACTATTTATAAATAGATAGACCAGGAAATATAGATCCAGCTAAAAAATCACCCTATCACAGAGTATTGCTACGCAATCCTGGTGCCTGTTTTTGCCCTTGTCTTATTCTTAATGTCCTGATCAGCGTGGTGGACTAAAAATCTCAGAACAACAACAATCTAGCCCAACAAACTGAATTCTAATTGAATTGGTTCTCTTACTTACAGCGTAAAACTTCTCTTGTGCCCTGAAAATTTATAATTTTTTTCATTTCAATTAAGCTTTAGTTTTCTCAGACTATTTAGTAAATTGTGACTCAGGTGACACCAAGAAAACAATAATAAAAGGAGTAATGTACTGCAGCTCCAAAATCTCTTTCTAAAATCCTTCTAATTTTATAAATATATGTAATTATGTATAATTGATATACATACATAATATATACATATATACATAACTATATAATTAATATGTGTGTATATATGAATTAAAGTTTTTTTTTTCAGATTTTATAAAGGTAATACAGTTTATATACTGTATATGAGCTAAGAGTCTTAGCAGGTATTCTTATTTCTATAATGAAAGACAGGGATATTCCTGGGATAGACCATGACAGAATATAAGAAAGGGAATGTATATATGGGTATGACTGAGTCATTTTGCTATACAGCAGAAATTGGCACAACATTGTAAATCAACTATAATTTAAAAAAAAATTAGTGAAAATTTTTTAAAAGATAGGGATATTAATACTACAGAAAGATATTTTAAAATGATGTAGGAGTTCCCATCGTGGTGCAGCAGAAACGAATCTGACTAGGAACCATGAGGTTGCAGGTTCGATCCCTGGTCTTGCTCAGTGGGTTAAGGATCTGGCATTGCCGTGAGCTATGATTGCAGACGCGTCTCAGATCTGGCATTGCTGTGGCTATGGCATAAGCTGGTGGCTACAGCTCTGATTCGACCCCTAGCTTGGGAACCTCCATATGCTGCAGGTGCGCCCTAAAAAGACCAAAAAAAAAAAGATATAAAATCCTAATGCATATAAATATAAAATGAACAGATGTAAAATATTAACTGAATTGCTTAACTAGTAAGATGTTGCATCAGTTCAAAGGAGGATTCCAAGTACAATCAGAAATGTTAAAAATCAATTTACAAACCAATACAGAGCTGGAATCCACAGAGCAATAAACAATTGCATAATACAGGACACAATTTATCTGCATTTTCATGGGAAAGAATGACTTGATGATCAGTTTCCCGAAACTGACAGATTTATAAAATAGCTCAAAGACAACAAGGAAAGGCATAACTAATACAGAGAGATGTCCCAGACAGAATTCCCAGCAATCTTTGTTGCCAATTTTAAAGGCTGTTACAAAGAGAGACGAATAAATATTACAGTTTTGCATCACTTCAGGTTAGCCTTTGTTCCAAAGTAGTCCATCGCAAGTTTATTTTAAAAACTTTGTGGGAGTTCCCACTGTGGCACAGTGGGTTAAGAACCTGACTGCATCAGCTCAGGGTGGATCCTAGCTGGGCACAGTGGGTTAAGGGATCCAACACTGCTGCAGCTGCAGCATAGTTCGCAGCTGTGGCTTGGATTCAGTCCCTGGTCTGGGACCTTCCATGTGCCACAGGTGGGATTATAAAAAATAAAGTAAAATAAAAACTATTGTTTTCAGAACTTTGGGAATTTGGTCAATTTCTCATGAAGAAGGTGCAATGGCTTTGTTATCATTTTAATCACAGAATCTTACGATGCTTCCAATATGAAGAACCAATATATCGGGTGATGAGATGCAGATTTAATGAATGAGGACAACACTTCCTGCCAATGCCATGGCATGTTAAGAGTTGAAAAGAGCGCTGCTGTATTGTGTCAGCTGTGTTCCAGGCCCACCTGTCCCACTATTCGGCTGGGACAAATCACCTGTCTTTCCTAGATCTCAGTTCCCCATCTGTAAAGAAATTTCCAAGGCCCCTCCAATGTTGAGAGGCCAGAATTCTACCACTGACTTCAGGAAGTCAGAGAGCCTAACTTGGCACAAAAAGAAACTATTCCACTAAGTACGTGATGAAGACATTCACGCTTCTCCACTCTGTCAAATCCCAGGGCAAAATCCTTTCTGCTATGGAGGCTTCTTTAATAAACCCAGATCTCAGTGTAACTCCAGCTCCAGTAAGCAGTAGCTGGGTGACCCTAGGCAAGTAACTAAATATCTTTGAGCCTCAGTTTCCATGTCTGGAGATTGGAAATAACCTCTAAATCTCAAACACCTGCTGGGTCTATCTGCTTCGGCATTTCCTTATTTCCTCTGCTAGCAGTTCCATCATCACACTTTCCTCCAAAAATTTCTCTGCAAAGTGGTGGCCACTCTAAGAATTTATACTTGAATATACTTTCCCTCTGACATTCAGGTAGACTTGCGGCATGTGTATTCCACTTTCTCAACATCAGGTACCCTGCTTTCAATTTTGTTGCACCCTGCCACAGTGGGCATGTTTGCCTTTTTGTATCCTTTGCCCTAAATAAATGAATCTTCTGTCTCCCTTTCTTCAGCTACCTTTTCCAATTATCCTCCAAGCCCCAGCTTGGGAATCACCTCCTCTACACAGCTTTCCCTGATGCACTCAGGCTGGGTTAGTGCCCTTGGGTGGAGCTGTGGATCCTGTACCTCTCCCCTCCAAACCCATCCTCCTCCCAACAAACCAGAACTCAGGATCACTATGCTCTTACTTAGAACATTGGTTCCTTTAGGAAAGACAGACCATCACCCAACTTTCTATCACCAGCATCAAGGCCAGTGCCTGACACATAGTTGGTACTCAATAGAAATACTTGCAGAACTGAATTCAACTCCTCTCTAGCACCTGATATGGAGATGTGCTCATTGTAAATGAATCGATGAGGCCAACAGCTGACTCAGCAAGGAACAGAATGGAGAGGTTTCTGTCACTTGAGGTTTGTCATTGTCAGTAATAGAAGCGAAGGTGGCATGTGGTTTTGGATTCCAGCAAGAGAGCCTGGGCTGGTAGAAGGAGAGGAGACACACAGGAGCCATCCAGCTCAGGGACAGAACACATGAGTCAGCAGTCTAGACCAAGCATAAAAACAGCCACATTATCTAGAGTGGAGGCTGGACCAAGTCCCAGAGGTTAGAACAGCATTGGCCAAAATAACCTTCATGGACTTTTAGACCACAGCAGGGGAAAGGGAGGGGCCTGATAAAATTGATCAGGAGGACAGACAATTGGGGAAGACTACACTCTCCTCTTAGACGCCAGATAGCCAAGATGAGTGTTGAATTTTGTTGTACCTGGGGGCCCCGCAGCCTTTACCACGGAACCCATCCTTCTTGTGCCACCCATCACATCATGCTACTGGGAGTCCATATCGGAACTGATCCCAGAATTATATCTAGAGGGGGAACACACCACTAACAAAGCGCAGGCAAGCACTAAATGGTAGGTAGGCCAACAGTCAAGAATCAAGAAGGGCAGAGGCAGGACAAGGCAGGCAACATCAATCAACCACAGAGCAGTTAACCCAGGACCCTCCCTCACCGGCTGCGGCTATCTCAAGGCAGATATCCTGCTTATTAGCTCACTGTCCCTTTCTCTCCAGGGTTTGAACCTCACGGTCAAGAGTAGATTGGGTTCCAGAGACGTACAGCTGCTAGAGAATGAAAGGGGTCAAAGTGAGCAGAACGATAGTGGTTCTCAACACTGGCTGAATGCTAGAATTACCTGGGGAACTATAAAAAAACTGCAGATTCCGCACGCTTCCACCCCAGGCCAAATAAATGAAATATTTAATAACCAATTAATCTCTCTGTGCTAGACAGGAGCTTTTGCAATACTTCCTATAGGAAAGGCCTACCGGCCTCTCCCCCATCATAGCCAACCTGGAATCCATCCCAGTGGAGGACACAGAACCTGGGCCCAATGAGAGTAGGGGCCTAAGGAGGCTTCGGCCCACCCCTACCGGTCCCGAGAGTTCCCTATGAAAAAGGCCACAGATTTCCTCCAGAAAACACCACTCTAACCTTGCCCTAAAAATAGCCTGGCTTCCTTGGAGGGGGTCAGATCTCTGGCCTTCAGAGAGAGAAAAGCATAAACACAACTCTTGCCAAACCAGGCTCTCAACACTTAAATCAGCCTGCTCTGAAGTCTGCACAGAGTTCCAAGAACAAGAAGAGTCTTCTATAAAGGGCTTAACAGCAGAGACCATGGTTATGCAAGGCGCCTAGCTCTGGTGCTCAAAGTGCTCCATGTCCAGAAGCTCAAGTTAATTATTACTTTACCAAACGCAAGTGAGTTATGTCTTTCTGTCATTTGGGCCAGGATACGCTCCAGGCTTCCAAACACACACGCATACCCAAATACCAAAACTATGTAGGAAGGCTACAGAACGTCCTCACCAGAGACAAGACCGCATTTTCACTTCATAAATCAGTAAGAAACTCCAACATGGAGGCCAGTTGAAAAGACAAGCTATGCTGATGAAATATTTTCTTAATTCACCTCATTCAGGGTAATTGATTTTTCTTTCTTTTTTTTTTTAACTTCACGAACAAGTAATTTTTAATGTAAATAATAAAGTCAGTTAACCGTGTACTCTTATTGCATGTGGAATGACAAAGTTTTTATCTGAATTAATTAGGTGATTTTTCACTAATACAGATTTGTTGCTTTTGCTTAAGATTTTGTTTTTAATCAAATCCCTTCCCACCCTGCCCCTCACCCCACGATTAGCTGAAATGGAAAGCAATGAAGGTTAGTTATAATGTGCGTCTGTGTGTGTTTCCTTCCAAAGGATTGCAAGGGCAAAACACTTAGCATCGGTGTACGATCTACCCAGCTTCCCTTAGATGGCAGAGTATGCAAATCCCAAGTCCTATTGAGAAGGTGTTTCTAATGTATTCCATCCACGTGTCATCACTGCTAAGAGCATCAAGGAAAATCCTACTGTGAGCACACTGCCATACAACTTTGTACACTGTAATTCCTGTAGGCCTTTCCTATAGGAAGTATTGTTCCTACTTTAGTGTGTAAAATCAATAACAGTGAATAGAAATTGAACCTGTTTTGCCAGAGAATTGAAATTCCTCCCTTTTAAAAGGACAACAGTCAACCTGGCAAAAAGAAGAGGCTCTCAGCTTACATTTTCCCCTCTGTTTCTTGTCTCCAGGTTTCCCATGCTACTTAAGAGGCTGAAAGCACAGGGTCAGGGGAACAAAATTACTTGCGTATCCAGAAATTTGTCTGGTATACTGGAACCAAGAAGCAGTCTTATGAAACCCAAGCCTCAATCCTTTATTATTATTATTATTATTATCATCATCATCATTATTATTATTTTAGTTTTAGGCTCTTTATTTTCTGGAATAGAAAGTTTTTTGGCGGAGTTCCCATCATAGCTCAGCGAAAACGAACCTGACTAGTATCCATGAGGATGCAGGTTTGATCCCTGGCCTCGTTCAGTGGGTTAAGGATCTGGTGTTGCCGTGAGCTGTGGTGTCAGTCGCAGATGCGGCTCGTATCCTGCACTGCTGTGGCTGTGGTATAGGCTAGCAACTATAGCTCCGATTCAACCCCTAGCCTGAGAACCTCCATATGCCGCAGATGTGGCCCTAAAAAACCAAAAAAAAAAAAAAAAAAAAAAAAAAAGAAGTAAGGAAAGTCTTTTGGCTGTTTTAAGCAACTTTTAAGTTCAATGAAAAAGCTTTTTAAAAGCTTCAATGTCACTACTCCCTCCATATCCATAGCAAAGGCCTGTCTTTACATCCTGTCTGTTTCCTTTGTCCAGATAAGGGTGCCACGTTTGTGCATGTCGATCACTTGTGTGGAAATTCTTTTTGTCTCCACTCAGCAATACCTTCCTGATATAGGGGAAAGGGGGTGGGGTGAATATATATATATATATATATATATATATATATATACCATATTCCCAGAGGTGGCACATATTCTGCTCTCTTCAGGCTTAGAGGGAGGACTCTGGGTTGTCATGAGTTGTCTAACTCCTTGCTCCTCCAAGTGGGGTCCACGGAGCTTCAGCATTGGTGTCACATGGGAGCTTTTTCAGAGCTGCAGATGCTCAGGTTCCAGCAGACCTCCTGAATCGGAAAACTACACTTGAACAGCACTTCCAACGGAGCGACCTGCCTGGCAAAGCACAGGCACAGAGAAGCACTGGTCTAAAACCAACTCCCACTCATGCTAAAAAAGAACATCTTCTGCCGGAAGTTCACTTTACCTCTGCTCAGATCCTTCCAGAGTCTAGATGGGCAGGACAGTCAAAACCGAGCAGAGGCGTTTATGCTTTTCAGCAGAGTCAAGCAGGCATTCCTCAAACCAGGCAGCCACTGAGGAGGCAGGGAGAAGCGCGGAGGCGCGGTGGCAGGAGCGGCCTCCCCCAGCCCCTGCGTCTCAACACCGCAGAGTCATTAATTAAGCGATGGTGGCGGCTGGCGAGGCCGTCACTTGGCGTCCCCTGTCTGCTGGGGACTGGCGTGAGGTGCGAGAGTCTGGGTAGCCTTCTCCGTGGCTCTGCCCCGCTGGCATTGATTGTGTATGATTAATGATTTAAAGGAATAAAAAGAGAAAGGTCAACTTCTGAGTTCAAGACGGAGCAGCTACATCGGGAGTAATTAAGATACTTGTGTAAGCATGATTAATAAGCACAAACTGGCACTCTGGGCAGTAAACAAGATGCAAGCAGATGGTGAGCATGGAAAAGGGGTTTTTTTTTTCTTTCCTAAAAGCAATTTTTCAGCAGCTTGAAACTTGGCTAGTGAATTTGTTTCCTCCCCCAAGTCTCAAAAAACTCATTATCTCCACAACCTTAAAAAAAAAAAAAAGCTGTGGTGAACACTTTCAATGCTTGTTCATTCTCTCTTTAAAAAAAAATTATTGTTTTATTTTATTTTTACAGATAACTAGAGTTTGCTTGTAAAAATGGATGAAACTCATCTTTGTTTCTCACCACCTTTTATGTCAGGCGTCCCATGAACTGCCAAGCCTGACAAGGTGGCTCACTGCCGTGTCTTTTAACTCCCACCCACCACTTCTCCCCCCGTCCTGTGATGGGCAGAACAGAGGCATCGGTGGTGGCATTTCTGGAGAGTGCTGGCAGGCAGGTGTCAGAGCCGTCCGGCAGGCGCCCCTCACGAACACTAATCAGCCCTGGTGTTCTTTTACAATCCATATCTAATTCGCAAGTTTCATTCTTTCTGAAAAACAATTACTAGGTTTTGAAGTTCATTGTGCATTTACTCAACTGTCTCTTCACATTAACGTAAAGTGGGAACAAGAAAAAATAGAGTCAGCAGGGAAGGGACATCAAAAGATGTTACGAGTGGATGAAGGCTTTATTTTAAGAGTAATATAATTACAGATGTGTGCCATATTTTACAATAAATCTAACACAAAAGGTGTGTCCTGTATCTTCAAGCCTTCAAGATTGTGTGTTTGTGGCAAAAGAGAAAGAGACAAAGGCACAGAGAAGAGAGAGACACTCAGACACACACACTCCAAGGGGGATGGGAAGAGAGTAGGAGAGGGGTCATCTGTAACTTAGGAAAGAAAAAGATTCTTTCAAAATCAAGAGTAAGGTATGCACCTCTCCTGGCAAAAAGTATGCATACATATGTATGTATATATGTATGTGTGTATACAGATATAGTTGAAAATATATATATCAACAACAGAGCAGGTACACTTCATTTGCTCCCTGTTAAAAAGAGAAATAGGAGAAAGGGAGGTTGAGGAAAGAGAGCAAAGTAAAGAGAGAAGAAGGAGGAGGGAGGAAGAAGAGAAGAAATAAGGAAGTGAAAACAGCCATGTCTTCAGCAAGAAATGGAGAAAGCATAGGCATACTTGATCAAGGTGCCAGAAGCCTAGACTACCTCTCCTGAATTTCAGTGTTTTCTAAGTTGCACAGGAGGCCACAGCCCCTGGACTATTGACATCCAAACATTGGGTTGATGGGCCTATGACAGGGGCAGATTTCCACTTTGTGTCAGCAAGCTGCCATGGGCCTCTGTCGAGTGGCCAGGTCTGTGCTTGCCATTCCTTGGCCAACCCAAGGGGCACTGTCCCACCTCTTGCCAGGGAAACCACTCCTGTGGAGGTTCCCCACCCACCAAAAATTCAGGCCCCAAGCTCAAGTTCACCACACTCAGCTTATGTGTCCCCAGGACTGGGAAGGACCATAGGCAGTGACCCCTCAGCTTAGGGCCGTAATTGGCCTTGAACAGGTGGCTGGCTCTATCCTCCACCAAAAAAAGGAGAAGACCCCAAATTTGCCCCCAGAGCACATTCAACTATAGTATCACCATGATACTTGGCCTCAAGCCTTTTATTTTGGTTTTTACTCAACACCTTAATAATTCTTCAATCAGCATTTTTGAAAGGTGTTAGAAAAATAACTAAAAATATTTGGAATACACTAGATTACTCCAAGTGAAATGAGGTTCTTTCCTGCAGGTATCATCAGTCCCTTTAAGGTGCCAATGTGCTTTGTGAATTGTCCACAGAGGGATTTGGCACATCATTTCCTACACTGACTTGACTTCAGAATCCATCCCCTTCCCAAGACCTGGGTCCCCAGAGCACTCTTTAAGAAACACAGCTCTACATTAAAAAACCCTTTGCTCTTGGAGAGTAGTAATTAATTTACCCTCTATCTGTTCCTTCCCTAGCCTGAAAAGACCAGTCTTATAAGACTTTCCTTCAGACATCTATTTTCTACCCCATGAATCATTTTTCATCAGCCTGTCCCACCTCCCATTTTTCATTCTCTCTGAACCCTGTAAGCAACACCAGAGCTTCAACAAGGATCTCATTCTTGCAGCACCCAGTGAAAAAGGCTTTGCATCTCATACTCCCTTTCACACACTCTGAATTACACTGGAAGTTTTGCCTGGTCACCTCCCATTAAGTGCAAGTTGAGGTCTCTCTCCAGATAACTCACACCTATTATTTTATTTGCCCCAAAGTCATTTAGGAGCAATTCTTAGAAGAGGTGCAAAACAGTCCAAATGCTGTGAAGCAAGAGAGAGGGGGAGGAAAGGAAATGCCCACACTTGGCAGGGTCCACATGCTCAGCTCACGCACACCTCTCTTAGGACAGACTATTTAGAAGGAGGCTTCCAAGACCACTGCAGAGGATACTGATGTTCTCCAAAGTCCAAGCAAAGGTCAGTAAAATAAGTGACAAAAAATTTAAATATATATATATATAACGGTGTATACATATATGTATATAAACTGTATACTCTATACACATACACACACACATATATATACACATACATATATTACACTGCTTTATTAGAATGCTTCCTTAGGGAGTTCCCATCGTGGCTCAGTGGTTAACAAATCCGACTAGGAACCATGAGGTTGCAGGTTCAATCCCTGGCCATGCTCAGTGGGTTAAGGATCCGGCGTTGCTGTGAGCTGTGGTATGGGTCACAGACACAGCTCGGATCCTGCATTGCTGTAGCTCTGGCGTAGGCCGGCGGCTACAGCTCTGATTTGGCCCCTAGCCTGGGAACCTCCATATGCCACAGGAGCGGCCCAAAAAATGGCAAAAAAGACAAAAAAAAAAAAAAAAAAGAATGCTTCCTTAGTCTAGGATTCAATACTTGGCTCCTAAATCACTTAAACAGCACCTCCCCCAGTCTACTGCCAACTCCAATCTCTTACCTTAGCATCAGATTTGAATACCATCCTAGGTCAAATGCTACATCCACTATACCCCTTCCTCACACACACACACTCCATCTCCACAACAATCTTAAAAGATAGGTATGATTATTATTCCCATTTTACAGATGAGGAAACTGAAAAACAGAACTTAAGTAAGCTTCCAAAGGTCACATCGCTAGAAAATAGAGAAGCTGAGATTTGAACCCTAAGCAGACTAGTTCCACTTGCCAGGATCAAGGCTTGCCTGGATCCCACAGCTGTTAACTGCCCCTGCCCCTGTTCAATACCAGTTTCCATTGTCCGAGCACCCTGTTAGCACCATGCTTCCTCCCACCCTCCCCCTTCCGTTCATCTCTTTGACCATCTTCTCAGAATCAGAGCAAGTGCCACTCTCTGTAAGATCTTTCTGGCCACTCCAAATGCCCCTGTTCTTCTCTGCAAATTCTCCTTGCAAGCGGCCCATCTCACACAGCTCGGGGCTAAGGAACATTATGGTTTCTGTTTTTCACCATTGTTTTCAGTGTGTTGCTTTACCTCCTCACATAGACTATAAACTCTGAGTTTTCAACACATCTGCTGCCAGGCTGAACAAGTGGACATCCTTCTTCTTGTACCCAACATGCCTCGCCTGTGCGAGGATCTCTCTGGTACCAAGCCTGCCTCCAAAATTTTCTTCCACAGTCCTTAGCTCTCAAGCCTATGCCTCTTTCTTTTTTTTTTTTTTTTTTTTTTTTTTGTCTCTCAGGCTGGACCACAAATTGCAATAGAACATGATGCTTAATTTTACATCAACCCGTTAAGCTGCTCTAAACACTTCAATATTCCCCAAATGTAGTTAAATATATGAACTTGCACTTAGAGTTGTCAACAATGCCTTGATGATTTGTTTTATTGTTGCAGGTTAATCTACAATCTGTTTAATGCAATCCAATACATTATTTGGGATGGTGATATATAAATTTAAGGCTTAGACCATGAAATATCATTTAGGATTAAGATTAATCTCTTAATAGAGGAGATGCCTGCTCACAAAAGCAAGCAGCTAAAAAGCATCCCTATGTGTAAAAGGCACCATCATGTCTCCTGCACCAAAGAAATGAGCTGCGGGGCAGCCAGTCCAGGAGGACATGAAGAAGGGAGGGATGTGGGGAATCTTCCTGCCCCCAAGCAAACACTCCCATACTAAATCAGACTTAGGAAGTAGTTTGAAATTTCTCTAATCCTTGGAAGTTCCTGCCATGGTTCAGGGGTTACAAACCCCATTAGCATCCATGAGGATGTGGGTTCGACCCCTGGCCTCGCTCAGTGGGTTAAGGATCCAGCCTTGCCATGAGCTGTGGTGTAGGTCACAGATGCGGCTTGGATCCAGCATTGCTGTGGCTGTGGCATAGGCCGGTGGCTACAGCTCCAATTAAACCCCTAGCTTGGGAACTTCCATATGCTGCAGGTGTGGCCCTAAAAAGCAAAAAAAAAAAAAAAAAAATTACCCAAAGCACTGTGGGTTACTGCCCCTTCTTCCCCATCCCCCTCCCCACAGTCCTCAGGTAAGAAAGTAACAAAAGTAACAGTAACAATGGCAAGGATGGCTAACTCACATCATGCAATCCTATGAAGTAGGTCCTCATGTTATCCCCATGAGGAACCGGAGGCACAGCCAGTGCAGTGTCCTGCTGAGCCAGGCCTCTGGCTACAGAATTGGGCTCTGAGTTACCATCGACTCTGTTAATCCTCCACACAAAACACTAATCATCAAGTTAATTTCCAAGCCAAGGATTGCAAGACCACCACAAGGTCCTTCGGATAAAATAACTGTTCAGTAGATATTCTAAATGAGATACAGTGTGAATTACAGTGAGCAAAGGAAACAACACAAATGAAAAATAAGGTACTCATGGTCCTTAAAAAGCTGACCATTGAAAAAAGAAATGAGGCAAATGCTCAGGAAGAGATCAAAGGGTCATTTAAATGCCAAAGGATGGGTCATATGCAGGGAGCTCCTGGGAGGGAAGTTGATGACTGGTTTCTCAGCAGAGCCAAGATGGAGACAGATACTGGGAGGAGGGAAAATGCAGGTGAAGGGACCCAGGCTCCACATGGTACTTGGACAAAGCATACTCATCAGATCCCTTGGAAAGAGGTGGCCTATCATCTGCTTAAAAAAAAAAAGCCACTCACCAGTACATGGAACACCCACCCATAAAGAGACACTGCAAGAGCCATACCTTTCAGGATGGAGGACCCAACCACGGCCCTCTCCCTGCCCAGATCAACAAAGACATTTTGCCTGAAAACAGCCATCCGTAACTCCAGTGGAAGGCATCTCTACACGGAGCTCAGGACCTCAGGCTCTGGTTGACCGTTTCCAATTCCAACAGGAGGACACGACTCTGGTGCTCCACGCCCCGAGCCGCCTGAAAACCCACAGACTCACCCGGACTCTAGCATCACTGGAAGCCCTCAGGGACCGAAAGGACATGCACAGATGGTCTCCACGAGGGCAGGTGAGCAGCAGGCTGGCCCAGCAAGGAAATCGGCAATCCCAATGGACAGTCAGCCTCCAAGAACTGTGCCCCTCACAACCTCTATCCACTCTGTGCTTCACTGTTTGGAAGTGATCTGTATTTCAGGAATGTCAAAGTTCTTAGCAAAATGTGGTGATAAAGTGAACACATGGTTCGCCTCCATGTTGACATGCCCAACTTCAGACTGTCCAAGTGCTTTTAGTTCTAAGAGGAAATGGACAAAGTCAGCTTTGCTTGTTTTGACAACCACCAGAAAGATTTATCAGCTCCAGGTACCCATAAAGTGCCGAGGTTTCAAAGTAGAAATTGATTCGAGCAAAGTTCTAATGTTATTAATGTTTTTATGGTAACAAAAACACCAAACTTTTCAGACAGTTCTCCCCTTGCCTCTGTGAGGAAGTTTTAGAAATCCAGTCCACTTGCCAGAAATGTGTTACTTTTATGCAGTAATTCCAAAGAAGTTCATAAAAACTACAGCAAAGTTAATCTTACTGTTTAGCTTCTGGAACACGAAAAGTGCCACATGACTTAAAATAGTGTCATTGTGACTTCAGATCCCTGAGCTCTAAGCATTTCATTTCCCTCTCCTGTCTTCTCAAATACATGCTTTTTTTCATTGTTGTTTTAACTGTTCCAAATATGTGAAACTGCCTCTGTTTCCTCTGGAGGCTCTTACATAGCCGCTGTCAGATTTCTCACTTTGTCCAACTTTCTCTTAAGCTGCATTACCCTTAGAGCACACTGGTGTCCCCATTTGTGCATCACACAAGGTTGCCTTCCCCTCCCCTACTACCCAGGAAGAGTGGGTGCCAGTAAATCTTCATGCCAGGAAATCTTTAAAGAATAAAAAGACAAGGAGGGGAGGAGTAGGGAAGAGACAAAAGACAAACAATGAAAAAGTCCAGGTATTAAGGAAAACGGAAGTGATTTAGAATTTCCCGATTACAGAGCTGACAGTTCAATCTGGTTGCCTCTGTCTTGAAGTTCCATGATTAAAATTCTATTTAGCCTTGCCAAGGGGGAGGCAGGAGGGAGTGAGATGCACTGGGAGTTTGGGGTTAGTAAATGCAAACAATTCCATTTAGAATAGATAAGCAATGAGGTCCTACTGTATAGCACAGGGCACTACATTCAGTCTTTTGGGATAGACCAGGATGGGAGATAATAAAAGAAAGGATATGTATATATATATAAGATTAGGTCACTTTACTGTACAGCAGAAACTGGTACAACATTGTAAACCAGCTACGCTCTAATAAAAATTTTAAAATAAAATAAAATTCTATTTAGACAATTATACTCCTGAGAAAGAACTGCTGGTGCTTTCTGTTCAACTCCCATGAATGGAGTGGACTGACTCGCACTCTCTGACACCTCCAGGACAACACTGTAAGATGCAGTATCTCCGGGGTACGAGTAAGGCTCCTAGGGGTTGACTGACTATGGTCATGCAGCTGTTAAGTATGAGAGCCAAGAGCTAGACTCTTCTGCCACCTCTTGCTGAAGCAATCTAATCCCAAATTATACATACGACATAGCCAGGAGGGAAATCTTTCAACCAAAGATCTGCTTTCCAGGTTTGCATTCACTGGGTCTCTTGGACCAAGACAGACAGCACATTACAGGCAATGCCTCATCGCCAAGGGCAGTGCAGTGACCACTGAGGTGACTTGCAGCATCGGGGAGCAAATGCTCCTATGAGGACCAGCTTGGGGACTTGAAGGAACAAATGCTGGCCATTCACAAACTGCTTAGCAGACAGAGAGAGAAGGCAGAGTCAGAGAGACGTGGACCCAAAGGTCTATTCAGCAGACACCGAGGATTCAGAAAGGAATGCTCATGGGACTTTATAAAATGCTGTTTACATTTTTAAGCTTGATGTTCTGTGAAGCTGGTACACAAACATAAGAGATGGAGCTCAAGCTGCAAGGAGTACATTTTCACACACAAGCATCGAGTACTTTGAGTTATAAACTAAAATGAAATAAAACTAGCCTTTACAAGATTAGCAATGAAAGAATTTGTAATAAATTGAAATTAGGTGTACATGGCTCCTTAATAAAGTATATTGTATGTTAAGTTGTGTACGTTATGTCACGTTGTATATGTTAACATTCTCCCAGTTACAGCATGTGCAAGGGGAAGAAGCCACCACTCTCCTACAAATGCCCCCCAAACTATCATTATTACATCCAGATCTGTTCACAACTACATATTTACAGTTACCCTCCAACTCTCCTGTACTCCCCACTTCTTCGGCAGAGAGGAAAAGCTGAATTAATTTTACTTTAGATTTAATTTAGATTCCTCTTCTATCAGACCTGACTAGACCCTCTACCTAAGCAAGAGGGAGAGAGGAACTGATAAATTTGACTTTTCCTTCAAGAAACCAGACCCTAACCCATCACCTCAAGTGACAATTAGCAGTTTCTGCAGCACATTATATGAGAGGAACTAATAAGGCAAAGGAATCGAGGGCAGGCTTTTCCCTTCACGATCCTGTCTAAAGCTCAAAACAAAGTCTGAACACTAATGAATTCTGAATTCATGTCAGCTCAATAGAGAGCAAAGTCTTTTATCTTCACCTGGAATAGGAATGAAAGAAGCAAAGCCCAACGGTTCACCTACTTCCCCTAAAATATACTCTGCCTCAGTCCTATTCTTGACTAAGGAAGGTTAAAGTCCATTAAAGCTGGAACAGGTCTTAGGAACTGCCTAATGTGATCATCTTATTTTAAAGAGGAGCCAATGTGAGTCCAGAGAAATTAAGCAACTTGCCCAGCGTCACAGAGCCAGACTTCAGAACCAGCGTCCCTGGCCTTGAGTCCCCACTACTTGAGTAGAAGAGGGAAGTGAAGTATGGGCTCTATTCCAAATATTAAGAATGTTTGCCCACATTTTTTCCCTGAGTGCTTGTGAAATTCTAAATCAACATATGAAATATGTGTAAACTAGAAACAAGCATGAATAGGCTCAGAAAGAAGTGATCAAAGGGGACCCTGCTTCCACAGAAAGCTTCCTGGACAAAGGGAACACATTTACACTCACACTCACACACTCTCACACACACACACACACACACACACACAGAAAGAGAGAGAACATGTGTCTGCAAGAGCCAGACATGGCTTCTCCCATGAATTTCCTAAAAGAAACTCACCAGAATATTCTGCAACAGAAGGCAACTGAAAGTGCATTTTGTGAGAAATACAGTCCCAGGCCCAAGATTACAACCAAGTACAAGAGGCTCCAAACTCAAGAGGGAAGGCTTAATGCTTCACAGAGCTGCTCACAGACAAGTTCTAAGAAGCAGGTTATCAGACAAAATAGTTCTGCAAAGCACTGTGATGTAGTATGGAAAATAGCTGGCTCCCTACTAGGTTTATCTGCTCTGACAGCTTCTGTCTTGGCCTGGCAGAGGGTGAGCGTCTATACAGTGAATATAAAGACAAACTACAATGGCGACACATCCCCATCCATTTGCCAAAGGTCACTAAGGATTGAGGAGTTTGCTTCAGTGCCTTCACTAATCCCAAGACATGCCAATCTGCTTCCTGTTACACAACATCAGGGGGTTTAGATTTTACCTATCGAGGGATGTCGGACTCGCTTCGTCAGAAGTTGGTGATGATTAGCACAAGGCTGAGTGATCATGGCTGCAATGAATTTTTTTAAATTATTTGGGTTTAGGATGCCCAGGAAAGAGGATGTGACTAACAAGATGGCGGTAAGTCTTGTTGGACAGCATTCCACTCTGAGAACATAAAAGCGGAACAGTGGAGCAATGAGAAATTAAATTCATGGCCTGGAAAACAAGCCAAGATTAAAAAATGTCATGTTGATACAGTAGGTGCTCTTGAGAGTTGGGGGGGGAGATGTCAGAAACTGAATTGATTGCATTTTCATAGCAATGTTGTTTGATGGAAGTGGGAAAGGGTCAAGTGTATCAATACCCTTTAGTGCTTCGGGGGTACACACCATATCTTTCATCAAAATCCTATACACTGTAAAAAATCCACCATATATAGCTCAAAATATTCAGTCACCAGGGCCAACCAAAGACCCTTCCCATAGACTGCTCAACAAGATTAGCTGTGTGCCATGTCTTCCACCAAGGCCACCAGGAGGTGCTATGAAGAGTAACCCGGTTCTCCAATGATGGACAACTTAAAAGGATAAATGTCCCTATGTTACCTCTTTTCATGCAGCTTGAAAATCTCCTCCTGCCTATGACCAGGCCAACATCCTTTCCAATCCTCCTCCTAAGAGGAACTGTACTTTTCCATGGATAACCAAGTAGAAAAAAGATGCATGAATGAGCTTGCTCTGAGAAGCCGCAAGACTTCCTATAGACTAACTGACACCTCATCCTAAGAAAACTGAAATTGGGAGAAATTTTGAGTAAGAGATGATCCAAGGGCTCATGGTGTTGCTGACCAGCGTTCTTGGTCTTCCTTAATCAATACAAATTGCTAAGAGGCCAGACAAGAGATTCAGACAAGGCTTTACTAGGAGCTCCTGCTGCAGCAGGAGGGAGCAAAAAAGAGGTCACAGGCTCCCTTGTAGGTTTTCTGAGGGATGAATGAGACAAGCTGGTTCCTTACATGTGGTGAGGCCAGCAGTGGGCCCAGAGGTTGGGCCAGAGGGGTGGCTTTGGTGGTCTGCTCACACCCTTGGTGATGCTGTGTGGATGCACAGTATCCTTCTTTTGCTCCCAACTCTTCAGAAAGGGCAGTTGGCAGGAGTTCCTATGATTATGGCTTAGTGGTAACGAACCCGACTAGTATGCATGAGGACACGGGTTTGATCCCTGGTCTCATTCAGTGGGTTAAGGATCTAGCATTGCCATGAGCTACGGTATAGGTCACAGACATGGCTCAGATCCAGCGTTGCTGTAACTGCTGTGTAGGCCAGCAGACGTAGCTCCAATTGAACTCCCTAGCCTGGGAACTTCCATATACTGTGGGTGCAGCCCTAAAAAGACCCCCCAAAAAAGAAGAGAAATGGCAGTTGGGTTTTTGGTCTTTTTGTGTCTTGTTGTCCATAATTTGCTCAACAGTACATGTACATAGTTATTTTCAGTCCTTTAAAATTTATTTGTATTTTGCTGCTCGAGGACTCCTTTGTCCAGATGCAAGCACTGCAGCAAAAGGTCCCAGGCCCCAGGTCCCAGCCTCTCTCGACAACAGTCTGCACAGTTCTTGGGGGTCAGGAATACCCTCATCCATGATCCCTTTGAATAAAATTTTCTGTCCAGACCTAAGCTGGGAAGCCAATCTGTTCAAAAGCCCAGTTCACCTCACAGCTTATTGGTGCTCAGAGGTGTGTCCTGTCTCCTGCCACACAGCAACAATGGCTCATCCAGCCCAGGAAATTGCAAATACCTCAGAGTTCCTGTTGTGGCACAGCAGAAATGAACCTGACTAGTATCCATGAGGTTGCAGGTTTGATCCCTGGCCTCGCTCAGTGGGTTAATGATCTGGCATTGCTGTGAGCTGTGGTGTAGGTCGCAGATGAGGCTTGGATCCCACAATGCTATAGCTGATTTGATCCCTCGCCTGGAAATTTCCATATGCCGCAGGTGCAGCCCTAAAAAGCAAAGAAAAGAAACAAAAAAGAAAATACCCCCAGCGCAAGGGAAAGGGATAAGAAGGGAGAATGCTAAGTGAGGAAAAGATGGAGAGGAGCAAGTAGAAAATTGTGGAGAGAACTTGTGGGGCTAAGTGGCTACTTTTTCTCTTTTTACATCAGTCCCAAAGACACAGAGAAGTTCCCCGCCTGAGAAGAGAGGGAACAGCCCTTTGATGCTGGGGCAAACGTCTGTGATGGTGATGAGAGTTCTCCAGGGCCCCATCTGCCCCCCACAGGGGCTCATTCTCTGACCGCGTCCTCACCTCAGAGCTGACCTCCTGTTTAGTCATGGGACAGCAGGAAAAGGTTCACCCGAGGGTCAGGAAGACGGTGGTCCTCACATCCATCACAACCTGAACCTTCAGTCGGGAAAGGGCCATCCTTCCCTTTCTTCTAAAAGCTGAAAAACGGAGTACCCGTGCTGGCTCAGCGGTTTACAAACCTGACTAGTATCCATGAGGATGCGGGTTCAATCCCTGGCCTCACTCAGTGGGTTAAGGATCCAGCATGGCCATGAGCTGTGGTGTAGGTCACAGACACGACACGGATCTGGCATTGCTGTGGCTGTGGGGTAGGCCGGGAGCTGCAGCTCCAATTCGACCCCTAGCTTGGGAACGTCCACCTGCCACAAGTGCAGCCCTAAAAAAGAAAAGCTGAGAAACAACTCCAAACTCACTTTCTCTTTTGTCTTGGAAATTGCCTATATCATCACTTTTTCTTCAAATAAGAGAGAGAAAGGTGCTACGATCCGTTCCTGAGTCACAGCCAGAATTAGAACCCCAGTCCCAGCTCCTAGTCCAGGGGGTGCTGAACTGTTCAACTCTGCTGTCTCCCGACCTTCAGTGAAGGAGAAGAGGGCGGTGATTTTCTGGGGGACGTGTAAGAGCTGGGTAGGACAGGACTGAGGCCTTCGTTTAGAAGAAACCAACTGTCATTCCACAACGCAGTCCAGGGAAAGGCACACAGCTTTCAACCACCCAGGACATGTTTCCTCATCTCGAAAATGGGAACACACCCACCACCACCTTCATGAGATACCGCACCAGGGAGTACCTGGTACCAGCCCTCACATGCGTTAGGCACGCAGTACATCTTAGTTTCCTGCTCCCTCCCCAGAGCAAATACTGTATCTCTAACCCAGACGCATCAAACTGCCTTTTTCTCAATGGTCAGATTTGCTGTAAGGTAACTGGCAGCTTTCTTTGATTTCAGGTTTGCTCTGGATGTTCTGCACAGGGATGCTCCAGAGTCTTTGCTGGGCTTGAAGGCCAGATAATAAGACTGGATTTCCATTCACATCCCAAGCAGACCAGGACCAATACCCATGTGGTCACATATTTGCATATGTGGCAAAATCTGAATATAACAAATTTCCTATAAGAGCCTCTGCCCAGTCTCGACTTAGAGAGACCCAATAGGACACAGGCAGGAGTATTGCTCCTGGAGTTTCTTTTCTTTGAGTCTCTAGCACACAGCACTGATCCATCTACTAGCCTGAGTCATAGGGAAATGCACAGCATCCTAACAAATCAGGACATGGCAGAGTGGGAGGCATCATGCTTCAGGGACACAGAGCTTTGATGAAAACCTCAGCTTCACCACTTACTTTGACAGAGGGGCAACTTCTCAAATGCTTGGCCTTATTTACCTCAACCATTAAATGAGAACAGCACCTGCCTAGCAGGGTGGCACTTAAGATTAATGGAGTTAATGTACATCCTGATAAAATAATTATGAGAAAAACAGAGTATCAACAGCCTCAGTATCCACAGACTCCTTGCTGTATATACCCTGAAAGGAGTTAGACAACCAGAGGGAGGTCAGGCTCCCTTTCTGAGAAGCCTAACACTGTGAGGTGGGGCAGAAGGCATCTTTTCAACACCTTGTCTTTAGATAAAGCCCTAGGACTTGCCCTTCATTTTCCTGGCTCTATGACTGGTGAGGATGGGGGTGGAGGGTAGCAGAAGCAGGTAGGGCTAGGGTCAGAGAGAAAAATAGAGACTTAAGGACTGGTCACCTTGGCCCCGTCTCCAAGTCTGATTCCTACGCATGGGGTAGGGGGGTGGGGGGTCCAGCTATGTCTTTGATCCTGGGGTCCATGAGGTAATTTAGTACCTTTGCAAATCCTCCATTTATACTTAAACTACTTAAAACTGGTTACCGGTTACACACAATCAACAATCTTGGCCAAGACACAAATCTGGAACCCAAGCCTGAATAGTTTAGTCTCCACCTGGTTCCAACCTGCCTTCCTTCTTTGCCAAGTCAGCAAACACCAGGGAGATGGCTGTGAACCACAGGACTCGGTCAGCTCTCTTCAAAGTCATGCTTCCCTTCCTCCTCCCACTTCCCGCAGTCATCTCAGCCTGGTCTTTCAGACGAGTCATATCCTCTACACACACAGACGCATGCACGTGCGCACACACTTCTATCTTGACTAATTATGCAAACAGCCTACAGCAACTTGCTGGCCCTAGAAGCACAGAGTTGGCAGTTTCCTCAAAAATGGTCCCCAGCCTGTGTGAACCTTCCTCGTCTCCTTCATGGAGCCGGAAACCACACATAAACCTCCAACACTGCTAAAGGCTTTAGCAGCAAGAGTGCGTTTAAGTCTTCAGGGTCTTTAAGAGAAACAGGACATAGCTGCAAGCATTCCTGCTCAAAGCTGTGCTTTGCACAGCCTGCCTCAGGATGCGTTTTCTACGACTTGTTGCAGCTCGTGAGGAAAGGTGAAGAGAGGAGACAAGGGAGGCTTCAGAAAAGCCTGGCAGCGAGAACTGGGGAGCTTCTGGGGAAAAGAGGCATTGGGCAAACTCCATCTCCCTCATTGCATGGTGACTGCTGGCCAAGTTTGCTCTCGGAACTGTGAGAAGGACCAATTAATTTATCAATCTGCACCTCTTTCTGCCATAACATATTTCCCTCTTGCCAACAAAAAATGTGTCCATTATCAGGCAGGTCCCTGTCCTCCGAAGCAGCCCATGCGGCTGTATAATTACACTTCTTTCCTTGACAACTTGCATGATTGTTTTCCTAACAGTATATTACTTCGTTAGTACTTTCCAATATACGTTATTTTTAAACTGTCACTTTTGCCCAACTCATCCCAATTCGCACTCGTCTGTTTATCATAACAATCATTAATAACTGTCAGTCCACGCCATCAATGTAACGAACTCACTCCCTCATTAGCATGTGCTAGCATTTGTTCCGTAGAGGGGGCTGATTATTTTTTACAACAGGCCAAGCCAATTACTTTAGTGAAATGGAATCACATTAATCAAAACTTAACAAGGTGGCAAATTTAAAGATATCAGATTGCAAAAGACAGCATAACTAATATGTCAGTGTCAGGGGTAGCGTGTAGGTATGCAGCAGCTGTACTAAATATATCTCTTCGCGGAGGCCACATGAATTTTGACGTTTCATATGATCTGACAACTACCAAAGTGATATTATAGAAGGCAAGAGCCCGGTGCTGCACAGCTCACGATGACTTTTGTAGATTCTGGCAAGGGCAGTGTGAGCCGAGAGGGAGGCGGAAGAGGGGAGAAGGAAACGGTGGCCGTGCCTATCCAGGCTGGCAGACGGCGGTCCATCATGCCTGTCTGTGCCAAGGCATTTTCTTTTACACTTTAAATGATGATAGTCATCCATCACCGTCTGACAACTGCATCAAAACCAGCTGCAAAACATGCAAAGCCCAGCAGTCTAAAATATGCTGACACAACCAACAGAGAAACAGATAAAATATATATTATATATATATATTTATATTTATATATTCCATGGGAAAGGGACTGGGGGTGGGAACGGGGACGACAGAATGTTTAGGAGGAGGGATGGAGTCAAGGGAACACCAGGGCAGTGCAGAGAGGGAAGAAAAATGATAAAGGGAACAAAAGACAAGAAGGAAAAGGAGACAGAGAGAGACAAAGAAAGAGGGAAAGTGATGAATGGAAAAGGGGGGAGGCAGGGAAAATGGGGAGAAAGGAGAACCAAAACGAATACAAGCTGCTGTCAGTACTGGGAAGGCGGGCAAAGGGGGAGCGGCTCTCTCACACGGGGCTGGATGCAACCCAGAAAGATTTCTCCAGTTCGGCCTCATCTGCTGCACTGCCCGGCGCTTTAGTCCAAGCCTTTCTTACCTCCTACCAGCGGCAGACGCCGGGTTCCATGCAGGTCTCTCCCACCTGCTCCTGTCCCATCAATCAAGCTCTGCTACCCTCACCCGCAAGCCCACTGACCCCTCGTGACCCACACGATCAAGTCTAACCCTTGAGCCCTTGGGCACTTAGACACGCCAGCCTGCTTGAAGTTCGTTACGCCCCTTTCCTGCCCACTCCACCACAAACCCACTCTCTTCTCCAGCCTCTTCCGCAACTCAGAAAGCAGATCACATCTCTGCCCTAATGTATATTAGCTGAGTGACCTTGACTAGGTTATTTGACCTCTCTGAGCTTCCATTTCCTCATTACAACAATGGGGATGATACTACTTACAGCTCAAGATTTATCTCCAACAGTCGAATAAACACATAGAAAGGCACCTACAAGGATGCTGGATGCGTCAGTGAACACTGTTGCTAAGACTGGTCCTTGGGGCAAAGATTCTGTGTTTCCTCATCTTTCCACAGTACAAAGTTAGTGAGGCCTGGAATTGTGTGCAAATGAACTGGGCCAGGGCCCTCCTTTGCAGTTCCCATTTATGAGGTTTACATCCTTCCCCAGGACCTCTTTGGCCATTTATTTAATAAACCAGGGACTCGGC
This sequence comes from Sus scrofa, assembly GCF_054392235.1. NCBI lineage: Eukaryota > Metazoa > Chordata > Mammalia > Artiodactyla > Suidae > Sus > Sus scrofa. The sequence continues at coordinate 100,379,193 of NC_139396.1, read as the reverse complement.
TGGCCGCATGCAGAGGACAGAAGATGGCCAACATGATTTGTAGGTCTTTTATGGGTGAGCTAGCTTGGAAAGGCACCATGGTCCAGGAAGATACATCTGGATGCTCCCTTCCCTGGATCCACAACCCAACTGGCCCAGCCACCCCATTGTTCTTGTATTTAATGGGGCCTGTTTATTTACTTACTTATTCCAAAGATGCCTAGAACCAGGTACACCAGTCTGGCAAAGGCCCTGTTGTACAATGTGATTAGACTCGGTTATATCACACAGTTCATGAAATTGTGCTATGATTCATTTTTACAACTTAAATAGCTATTTGGTTGGGTTGCCAGGTTGAACGTGATGAATGTGTATGATAAAATGGAACAAAGAGAAGGGCCAGTGCTTGTAAACTGAAACACTGGTCAGTGCATTAACCCCTTCCCTTCTTAATTGTCATACCTTCCTTCAAACCTCACATCAGGTATCAGGTCTGTACCACTGCCAGAGGTGACAATTTAATGCTCTCCCCAGCAAGGGAAATGCTTTCTCCAGAAGTTCACCATCTATTCCATCCTAGTCCCTATGTCAAGAGAAGAGGATGAGCTGCATGTGAGCACAGGTCCTACTTCAAAAGCCAGTGACTTTTCAGATCCCCAATGTATATCCTGGACATAAATCCTCTAAGTCAAAAATTTAACTCATGTCCAAATTAATACCCATGCAATCCTAGCCAGATGTTAGCATGCTACCTAATAACCCTCAGGTCCTGAGAAATAAAGATAAAATAAGATTTTAAAAAATCAACTCACTGCAGCAAAGAATTTAGTTGAAAGAAGTGAGAGGAGGAAAACAGATCTATGGAAGTTCCCATCATGGCGCAGTGGAAGCAAATCCAACTAGGAACCATGAGGTTGTGGGTGCCATCCCTGGCCTCACTCAGTGCGTTAAGGCTCTGGCATTGTCACGAGTTGTGGTGTAGGTTGCAGATGCAGCTCAGATACTGCGTTGTTGAGGCTGTGGCGTAGGTCAGCAGCTATAGCTCCAACTGGACCCCTAGCCTGGGAACCTTCATATGCCAAGAGTGGGGCCCTAAAAAAAAAAAAAAAAAAAAACAGGATCTGCATCTCTCATCACATCAATGACCTTTCATGTTGCCTAAGATAATTTAGATTGTTCTAGGGCACCTATCTAAAGATATCCTAGACTCTAATAAAATTAAGTGTCTGAGTGTCATTTTGGAAATTATCACTTTTTAAAGAAGATTCGATTTTCATTTTAAGAGAATCACATGATTTGAATGTTGAAAGAGGCCTCACCAATTAATTCTAACTCTGATTCATTCTGAGTCATTCACTGGAGAGAAACCTGGGTGTGGCACATATTCCAAAGATGGCTGGGGCCTCTCTCCCACACAATATGCTCTTCCAGAGTGGGACACCACCACTACCTCATCCAGTGGTTGACCAACTCCCCTCCCCCTGGACCTGGCAGGCTGGCATTGCCTTCACTGATGAGGCTACACAGATGCTAGCTCCCAGATGGGATGCAGCTTCCACCTCGTCAATGGAATACTCACACTCAGAGTCCCCAGCTGCCACGTAAGAAATCCAGCTAATCCCTGAGGGCCACACTGTGAGGAAGCCAAGCTGTACAGAGAGGTCACATATGGGGGCTCCAGTCAGCAGTCCCAGCCTTTGAGTCACCCCAGCTGCCAGAGGTTTCCAGTCCCCGGCACTGGGTCACCCCAGCCGTCTTTCCGGTAGAAGCTCCAGGCTTGTGGACCAGAGACAACTCACCCCACTGTGTCCTCTCTGAATTTCTGACCCACAGACTCCAGGAACATAACAAAATGGCTGTTTTCAAGTCACCAGGCTTTGAGGTACCACAGTGACAGATGATAGGGACACTGAGAAACCTGGGAAAGCACACACCAAATCAGAACCAAGCCCAGGTCAGCCTATTATAGGTTTGGCACTGCTTCTTAATTCCTCTTGCCCTGTGGCAACTGCATAAAGCAAGGTATACCTTGTGCCACACACGCCAACTTACCACACTGTAAGGAAGGCAGGCACAGAGGCAAGTTCAGCTAAAACCCATCGTACGCACAGGGGCTAAGCAGAGGCTTCCACTGCCCTTGAGACTAGTCACATCTCCCCCACAAGGACCAGACCACAGAAAACCTACTTTCTCCAGGAATAGCAAAAGCTGGCTATTTGGGCATCCAAACGAAAAAAATATATACACCACCCAGCAGTCCCTGACATTCATGGGCCCCGTGATTTGTTCCCAAGTATAAAATTCCCTGAAAAGCAATCACTGCCCCCAAATAGAGGCCCTTATATCACATCTCCGACCAATTCCATTTTACTTCAAGCTTGGAGAGTATCAATGGAACCCCACCTGGTCACCTGCCCGTGGGGGACCGCGACTCAACTCAAGTGTGGGTTCTCAGAGCGGATCCAGCAGGGAAATGTCTGGGACAAGCAGATTTTGGATTTGAGGCTGAGATTCAAACAGATGAAGACGACTCTATTGTATCCGTGTCTTTTTCTTCTTTCCGTATCCTCACACATGACCCTCCACACCAGGCACACTTTCCAGCTCACCCTCCTCTCCAGTGAATGCGTCTGCTGAGCATGTCCATTGCTTCGCCACCTTCTCAGTCAAGAGAACACAAAGTAGTGGGCTTGCAAGGACAGCGATCTTGGGATCAGCGCCTCCCTGGAGGGTGAAGAACCCCGTCCACCCCAAAGTTTGGCCCATCAGCGGCCGTGAGCGCAATATGCTTTCTCCCCAAATTTGCCCTCTTTTCTGGATCCAAAGTTATACCTCATGATCTGACCAGAAATATCTTTTGTGGAGTTATCTAAATGAAGTCTTACGAAGGCGTGAAAATCAAATCACACTTAGCCGTTCATTTAAAGAACTCTCTGTTGAAAATAAAAAACAGATTTTTAAAATAAACTTTTCAAAAGGCTTTATGACAAATGTTAATAACATACATACTTTTATGATACACTCACATACATACATTTTTTTAATGAAATCCAACTTATCAAATTTTTCTTTGGCTGATTGTGCTTTGGTGTCATGTCTGAGAAACCACTGCATATTGCAATGTCACAAAGACTTGGTTAGTTTTTGTTTTGTTTTGTTTTTTGGCTGAAGCATGCAGTGGCTTGATATGGCATCTCAGTTCCCAGAGCAGGGATTGAACCCAGGCCACAGCAGTCAAAGCACCAAATCCTAACCACAAGACTATCAGGGAACTCTTTACACATATTAATAAATATACTATTTGCATTTTTAAGAAAAAAACCATCCTGGATTATCTAAGACATAAACTCACCATAAAAACTAAAGGAAGCCTTCCCCTGGGGGTCTGAGAAGTCTTGATGGCCTCTTGCATCATCCAACCAAAAAGACAGAATGTGATGCTTTTTTCTCTTTACCCTCCCCAAGGGTGCACTGAGCTTTCTCCTGCCTTAGGCCCTTCACCTCCTCTTTCTCAACCTTAGTTTCTTCCACTATAACACACACCAGAGAGCAAGGGATTTGTGCCCAAGTTCATAGAGCTTAGCAGGAACTTCAACCCAGGTCTGACCCTCCATCCACTGCTCTTTCTCCCCAACCTCTTCCTCACTGAGCTTAACGCTTGCATTCTGCTGCCCCGCGTCTTCTCCATCTGGCCCTCATCGTGCTTACATCACAGGAAAGCCCAAGTGATACTGAGCCTGGCAGGAAGGGACCTGTACCTCTGCACATTCGTGCCAAGCCCCCAGTTGAGAACCGCCCTACTCACACTCTCCAATACTAAACTGATGGGGGGAAAGCCAAAAAAAAAAAAAAAAAAAAAAAAAAAAGTCCCTACAGTGGTGGAAAACACAAAGCTGCCCCTCAAACTCAGAGCAGAAAGTCGCTTGAGGACAGAATATGCAACGTCGCTCTCCCCCCTTCTCACCTTGCACCAGACGTTCCCCGGCCCGACGGCTGTGCTCAGAGAGGCTGCAGATGTGAGAGGGGCCCCTAATTTATTTCCCTCCCTGATTTATTTTCCCCCGGCACATCGCTTTGGTATGACAACAATGCATAATTCGATTACACGTGATATATAAAATCATTGCAGCTGTTCAGAAATATTCACAGCAAGAGCGTTTCAGATCCGCACTCAGCCACAGACACACCGACACTCACACACACAGTCAGACCATGTGAAGCTCCTGCTAACATCACACAGGGAGAGGAGAGGACGGCAAGCCCTTCTTTCTACTGACTATTTCCAGCATTCCCTTCCCGCATGCTTTGTTGATAAGTACAGAATTAAGAGTACCACCTTAAAAAAAAAATCCAGAGAAAGTATAACGGGGGCAACCGGCCTTTGGGGTGAAATGACAGCAATGCAACAGAAAAGTGTGTGTGCTATTTAAAACTTTACTTCAAGACACTGCTGTGAAACGGGGTACATTTAATTCCCCTTTAAACGCCACGTAAAAGTTTCTCCCCCGCCTGCTCGCTCTGTGGGCTACATACCGTGCCTAAGATTAATCCCTCAGGAGTTTTTTATTTCCTATTCTGCCTATCTTTCATCTTCACCCCAGACTAAGCAGATGGATGTGAATTCAAAGTTTTCTGATCTTTAGCACAAGTTATGGAGGGTTATCTTTGGCTGTATATCTTTCCGCTGGCAGTGCTCCCTTGGTGATGAAGGATTAACCACCCCAGCTGTCTCTTCCCAGAATGATGCAGTGCCGTGCTCCTCAACACGACAGCATCACTTAATCTTAATGTCCGCTCTCCGAGCGCAGCCGCGCAGGACAAAGCCAATCAACATCAGATGCCACCAAGATGGACCTACTGCTTGGCCCTGGAGTCTCTCACCCTCTCACTCCTATTAATCAACATCATCCAAACCAATCCCAGAGTTCACTTCTCTCAAACCACAGTTAGACGAAGCTGGGGTCCCTATTAACCGTCTGAAGCACGAGGTGGGAGGAGGGGAGGTGGGCGACAATCAGGCACATCACGAGTGCAGCACGCGGGGCCACGTCGCTGAGACAGACGGTCCTTCCCACCATCCAACTTCTCTCCAAGGCCAGCACGCAGCACCCCTTCACGCACTGGCAGTCACCTGCCCGGCGTAACAGAGATTGTCTTCACTGAATTCTACCTGCATTTCAGGGACCCCAAAAGAGACTCGAGAAAGATGTGTCCATTCGCAACTGAACGGTATGAGCGTCCCCTCCCTGAATCGCCACCCCTGCCAGCAGCTAACATGTGCAAAACCGGGCCTAACATGTTTTACTTCTTTTTGCATAAAAACAATCTCACCACAGATGGCACAAATGGAAACCCTGACCCTACCCCAAAAATGCCCTGCTCGTGTGACTGATGCATCCATCAACACATTTAATCTGAAATCCTCCCTCCTGCTCCTTTTTAACTTTATGTATCACAGGTGGGGAAAGCAAAATGGTACTCTCGTGTTTTTCTCTGGCTCCAAGCAATTACAGTAACCTCCCTCTTTCTTAAGGAAGGGAACAAAAAAGTCAGCCCAGATCTCAAAGGCAAACGTAATAAAACAGTAAATTATTGCTAGAGTTTACTAAACAAATGCAACCTAGTTAAATTTGGAAAAATCTCCACTTTTGCTTACATTTGCAATTTTACTGCTGAACTACTGGTATTTCTTACTTATGCAACATTAAAATGTATAAGAAATCCTCTTGTGTGCTATATCCAGCATCTACTCTTGATTTATAATACCCAATTTAGGGGGGAAAAAACACAACTAAACCTGATTTAAATCACAGATTACTCCGTAAAACACAAGCAAGGAACTATTCCAAATCCTAAATGTAATTTAAACATATTTATATTTTACAGTGATATATTTTCCCCATTCCTTGTCTTACGACTGTAAACTTTCTATAATTATATAAGCAATTTCCCTAAGGTCACAACATTGATCATAGTTATAAATTGCTCAAGTACAACAACACAGCGAACAGTAAAATACATGCTGGACATGGCAAACAGTTTCATCAAATCCAGAGAAGGGTGGGGGAAGAAGGGGAAGAGAAGAACGGAGATAGAGAAACGGAACAAAGTCACAAATTTTCCAAGAAGGCATTGCACAATGACACATCCCCTTCCCCAACGCCATTTGGAACACTGTTTTTACACACGGTCCCAAGAAGGGCTTGGTTAAATGACTTTATGAGATTCTTAACCTTCTGCCTATGACTCTGGAAACCAGGTGAGAAGAAAACCAGGAGAACAAACTACACAAGCCGCGCAGTTAAAGCACAAGTGAGAAACTCAGAAGAGAAATCCGACAGGATTACAAGGCCTTCTTTCGAAAACAATAGTTCTCCATCTGTGATCCCAGGAACCCTAGGGTTCCGCAGATGTCTTCTCAGGGTACACAGGCGGCATTCAGGTTAGATAAGGCCTGGGAAGCCTGAACAACTTCTTTCTGATCTATTTGGTCTCTGGGGGCTTAGTGGAAAAAGATTTTACTTGGAAAAGTAGTTTTAAAGGTTATAGAAAGAAAAGGGAGTTTGGAAACTACCACTGGCTGCTGAGGTCCTCCTGAAGGATGGAATCTACAAGAAGCCATCTGAGAGTCATCTCCAGTTGTCGGCGAGTCTGGTGTCTCCGGGTAACTCTTAATGAGGGAGGATGCAGGTTCTCGCTCTGCACAGGATGCAAATGGGGTGCTGTCAGGTGCCTCAGGTGTCCAGGGTTGCAGACAGACGGGCTGACAGGCCGGCCACCCCTTATGGTTAACGACGCCACACTCCCCTCTGGGCAGCTGCCTATTAGGAAGACAGCTGAGACCCAGATGGGAGGGAGAAATCCCTGTGTGACAGGCACCGCCTTGCTCAATGTAAAATAGACTTAAAAAGACCTGTGTTCTCTGAACGCTTAGGAATGCAGCAGTTCAAATTTTTTCTGTCTCAACGTCTTCCAAGGGAGGCTAAGCATGTCTGCAGCTCAGAATCCTGGTACAGCAATCTGAGCCAACGACAGAGCTATTCGTGCATGTCCCAGGTGCCTTCCTGGAGGACGGCCTTTGAGAGACTAACGACCTCACGCAAAAAATGTTTGCCGCGTCCCCTTCATCCTGGACCGCTTGTCTTACGCTCACCTCTGTGACTGCTGCTGCTTCCTCTCCTACCCTCTCTCCCTCTATTTTCGTACTTATTCACTATCAATGGCTCCAACATTAAGCGCATCTGGCATCTTGCAACATGACAATGCTCCCTGACCAGAGGTACTATTCACAGTGTTTCACGGACACCGCGTGGAGAAGGACCAGTCAGGACAGAAGCTGGTCACGAACAGGGAACAGCCATACCCAAAAGTGGATTCCATCAGTGAAGGTCTCAGCCCGACACCAAAAGAGAAACAGTACATTCCACCAGGTGCGGTGCAACCTTCCAAGTCAGAGTTCACACCTCCACTGTACCCCCTCTTTCTGGCAAGCTTTTGGATTGCTCCCTCAGCTGTCTCCTCCCCTGTTAAAATAGACAGGATAGCTCCTACCTGTGAAAGGTAAACAGGTTAACACGAATAAAACTAAGATGAAGTTTCAGAGCTCAATAAATGTAGATGGGTAGCTAGCTGTTTATGGTTGATATTAGTCATTTAGATTCCCTGAGGTTTTGTGGGTCTCCAATAAACAAGTTAGGAAAACAGCAAAGCCTTGCACATTCTAGTCTCAGAAGAAGGGGCGATCTCCAGTCCCTGGTGGACTGGGGAGGGGGTGGGCAGGAACCTCAGTTGCTGAACTGCAGGAGGGGAGGCTGTGTTGCCAGGGTTCTCACCCAGAGACACAACAGAGATGAAAGCTCCTACTGGACTTTTATCTCTTAACCAGTTAAAAAAAAATCACAATGTCAGTTTTTTAAATACACATATAATTATTTTCAGAGCAAAGCTTAATACAGTTCATGGGAAAAAAATCAAAAAAGCAATTAAATTGGAGTTCCCTGGTAGCCTAGCAATTGGGGTCTTGGTATTGTCATTGCTGAGGCTCAGGTCACCACTGTGACACTGATTTGATCCCTGGCCCGGGAACTTCCACATGCCATGGGCATGGCCCAAAATAAATTTAAAAATAAAAAATAAAAATAATAAAATCACCTGTAACCTTACTGCCCAAATGAAGATAATAGTATGAATAGCTAATATTTTACTGAGAGCTTACCGTGTACTGTCTTATTATCTAATTTAATTTTCATAACTCTTAGATACAGGGAAGGGAGGCTTAGAATGGTTAAGTAATTTGCTTTAGATAATATCACACAGCTTCTAAGTGACAGCACCAACATTTGAACCCAAATCTGAATCCAAAACTTATGGGCTTATTAATTAAGCCATGTGCCAAACTGCCTTCCAGAAATAACAAAGGGTCACACTTTGGTCTTTTTCTTTCAACTCTTCTTCCTAAGCCTAGAAACAGGTTAGGCGGATAGGTAGGTAGGTAGGTATGTGAATGGATTAGGAAAAAAAAAAAAAATTCTCACTACACTATTTACATTTTTACATAGGACTAATCACGGTAAAGACTTATATACTAAAACGTACTTCGTTTAGGCACAACATCTTCAGTCCTACAACCCTTGAATTTTCTATGTAAGATAGTTTCTGTCTGGGCAAATTTTACAAATCTCAAGCACAAATACTCACCACTTCAGCTTCAACCACTGCAACTTTAGGTGTAGCTTCTCAAACATGAGTAAACAGGGCCATGTAAACCCAAAAGCACAACTCATGAGTTTCTCAGAAAATAAAAGAGCCACGCAGACCCAACATTCAAGAGAAACAGGGAGAAAACCATGAACTTGACAGCATGCAGGGGTAGGAGTTTCTGTACAAATATTTCAGTCAGAAAAAGCAGGCTTGAGGCATCCCATTAAACGTCAATAATGGCCAACTCATTTCATCTTTCGATGGATGTCTCTTTTTTTCATCAATTCTTATAACTGTAGAACCAGAAACATTCCCCTTGGGCTCCATTCTTCATCTCTTTCCTTGTGGGCGCTGCTGGTGGGTATGTAATTATGGACAGAATTTAGGCTCCCTTGACATCTGAATTTTTTTCTTCTTCTTCTTCTTAAGGACAGAACCTTGAATTCCGTTCTAGCAGGGAGAGCCCATAGATTCAAGTTCCTCAGAAACTGAGCTCGGAAGACTTTGAAAACAGAAACTACCCAGCAATTGACAAGCTCAACTCCGCACAAGGTATTAAATAGCGCAGAAGGTAAGAAACAAGGCCCTCATCCAAGAAGAAAGGCTAAATCCTGCCTTCAGATACTCAGGCACAACTCCCAGGATTAGAGCCCCCCCCAGCCTGAAGCTGGTGCCTAAGATAATTAAATAATTATCAGCACCGGCAAAGAGCTCCTTCAAGAAAGGCGCTCCAGCCTGAGACCCAGCCTGCCAGTCACCCGTGACTGAGTTTGCTCACACAAAACACAAGCGTTACAAAAACGTCCCCAGAGCCTGGGTCCCTCTTTCACGTTTCCTGGGAACCACCCCACACCGGTCCCAAGTCCTCAGGCACCCACAGCAAAGCAAGCCAACCACTTCTCAACCAAGGGTGGCAAGGCGTCTCACCAGCTCTTTGCAGAGGAGAATATTAGCTTTCCACAGTTTTTCCATTTGGTAATTTTTAACTGTTTGGGAATATGGTCTTTTTCTTCGGTTAACCATTACCCTCTGTCCTCTTCGGTAACATTTTATAGTAGTTTTCTTCATATAAATCCTGCATTATTTCATACTAAACTAACTTGTAGGCATCTGCTGCTATTATAAATTGTAGATGAGACCCCGTCTCCCTCCCCCCCCCATCTTGCTATATGGACTTTTCTATGTATTTTGACTACTTCATATAATTCTAGTTAGCTGTTTTTCAGTTAATTTTGTTCAGTTTTCCAGGTTAGCAATCACTTCATTCAAAATTTGTGATGGAGCATGATAATATGAGAAAAAAGAATGTATACATATATGTGTGACAGGGTCGCCTTGCTGTGCGGTAGAAAATTGACAGAACACTGTAAATCAGCTATAACAGAAAAAAATCAAAATCATTATAAAAAATAAAAAGGCAAAAATCCCCCCCCAAAATAGTGATTTTTTTTTTAATCTCTTCCTCTTCATCATGTACACCTCTGTTTCCTATTTTTAATCTTATTGCATTAACTAAGGCAGTGGTTGCAAACCTAAAAGCCCACAGAGGCCAGGGACGTAGCTCAGCTGAGTGAACTCAGCCAGGAAGGACCAGGGTAGGAGTGGGGGACAGAGAGAGAATGAGGACGTGTGTCAGAAGGTGGCAGGTGCCACACTGCTCTGGCCTCACCTCACATTCAAGAGAATAGGCCTCATTTTTGCCATATTTTCAAGAGAAGCCAGAGATAAGGATTTGGTGGTGAAACTTCCAGTTCTTTAAAAGGTTCACAACATTTTTTTTTTTTTATTTTATTTTAAACATACAGCAGGCCAAGAGAGAATGCCTGACGGCCAGATTTGGCCCAAGGGTGACCGACCATCTCTAAATGAGATCTTCCCAAATTTAAGCGTTGAATTTAAATCATAATGGAAGTTGACACTTTTATCTCAAACCCTGACTTTCTCTAATGTTGGGCCACGAAAAAGACTGCACACTTTTGACTTGAGGTAAAGAATCTCTATCACGTTAAGTCTCTGTATAATGCTGGTTTATTGGGACTATCTTATCCAAAATGAACTTTGAATTCTATTCAGATGATATGATTCTCTGTTGACCCTATGTGATGATTTCTAGTCATAAATTTTCTAAAACTAGAAAAGAACAAACCAGAATAAACTATCATACTGTGGGAGAATCCATTACCACTCTTTAAAAAATGTAAACAAACCTATTTTTTTAACTCCTTGGTTTTATTTTACTGGCTCAGCCCTTAGCTGTGACTTGCTTTCTCACCCTATTCCAGCAACTTACGCTCGTCTACCAAAATCCTAGTCATAAAACTGCCAGTGACATCATCGGTTTCAAAAAATTATTCACGACTGGATCCATCATCAACTCAGTCTACACAACCAGTTTCAAATTCCAAAGCAATTCCACACCACAACCCACATCTGTATTCCTGAATCCACTTTGATACAGTTTCTCAAGCCCCCTTTGATACAGTTCACTCTTTGGAAAGATGTTAGAATGACAAATTTTCTGGAAACAGGTTATGGGGCGGGGGGAGAACAGTATTCAATAAAAAAGATGTAACTGGCTTAAGACAGAAAAGACGTTCAGTGCATGAATGTAAAAAAAAAAAAAATCACTAAACTTGGCTTACAAAATTGTTAATTATGTATTTGACAGTGAAATATCACAAACAGCTGGGGCTAAAGAATACAAACCCACACAGGGAGTGGGTAGGAGCAACGAAAAAAATATTCAAACGCCATCCAAGAGGATGTTTCAACGCCACCTCCTCTTGCTGGAACAACTTTTACACCTCATGGAGTACGTTGCCCACCTCAGCCAGAGTTCACAAGCCAGCCTTCCCACCTCCTAGTCCCAGGCTTCTAAGTGCAAGCTCTACCCTGGAAATCCTTCTTCCCCCATTTAGGAAGTTAGGCCAGAAAGTTTGTGGCCACCAGAGAAAAAGAGCCAGACCAGAATCTAAAAGAATGTGCATACGAAGGCTGTTAAGAAGAAAAGCCAGCACTTAGAGAAGTTTGGTCTTAATTTTTTTTTTAATATGTAAATAATCTTCATGCCTTAGGAGATGCCTCCAGAGAACCTCCCAGAGCCTGACATCCCATTTCATCTCCAACACAGGCTCAAGCGTTCATGCACCACATCTGCCAGGAATCCGCTCTCCTGGGGCCCCTCCCCCAACCCACAGGGAGGAGCCAGGGTCAGAGACATTCATGGAGTTGTTCAGAAAATTCTCACCAGCAGAGTCAAGCCCAAACCAGACATCTTGGGATGGGGGGTGAGGTGGAGGGAGGAATGATCCTGTGACAACATAAGGATGGAATAAGAGTCTCGGTCTTGGGACCCCTTCAGCAGCCTGTGCTGCAAAAGACACAGACTCTCCCTCCACCTTTTCTAAAGGCAAACTAGTCCCCCCCACCCCACAAGACAAAACTGGTAGCCAAGAAAAAAAAAAAAAAATACTTTCCTAGCACATTTTAACATTTGCCTGACAATACAAAGGGTGCAAGCTTAGGTAAAATATTAAACTATTTCCCTAAGTGTTATACTTTCTCAGAAGCCTAAGAGTTTATTAGTAAAGCCAACCCTGATAACTCAATCTTGGCAAGTCTAAGATCATAAATTTCAAAGTCTAAAGGTTAGTCTTCAAGAAGGGTAAAAAAAGGTAGCAAAGGAGTTCCCATTGTGGCTCAGTGGGTTAAGAATATATTATCCATGAGGACACAGGTTCAGTCCCAAGCCTTACTAAGTGGTTTAAGGATCCAGCTTTGCTGCAAGCTACAGTGTAGGTCACTGATGCAGCTCAGATCTGGCATTGGCCCTGACAGTGATGTAGGCCGGCAGGTACAGGTCCAATTCAGCCCTCAGCCTGGGAACTTCCACATGCCACAGGTGCAGCCCTAAAAAAAAAAAAAAAAAATTTTGAAAAAGTACCACAACTGTCACTTCTTTTTAGGTGGGATTAGGAAACTTACTTATTTTTCTGCCTCCAGGTATTTTTAGAAAATTCTGAGAACAAGATAGTGACTTAAGCTTCTCTGGAAAGTAAGGACCACCAATGGACAGCCCAGCCCCTTCCCCTAGTAAACTTCAGCAAGTATTTCCACATCTCAAACAAAGGTCTGACATTGATAGCCCCTCTGACTATATCTCAAGCTGTCACTGAGGGTAAAATACACCAGAGTAAAAACTTTCAGGAGAGAGTATTCAAGCTTCCTCTTCTCCCAGGTGACTGATGACTTCTGTGATTGTCGAACAGCCAAAATGGAAAGGTTCCTAATGGGCAGCCAAGGTCTTAGAACACTGGGGGCCAATAGAATAACAGGAAAGGGTCTATAAATGGTCAGAGCACGTGATGGTTTTAAAAAAACCAAACAAAGTCATCATCCAGGCAACCTAAGTAAGAGCAATGTGTCCAGATGCCAGAATAAGGGGAATCAGTTGAGGGTGGGTCAGTGGACACGGTTATCGCCCCCCCAGAAAACCATGGCAAAAACCCCATCAATGCCAGTCATAGGAGAGCACTCTATTTTGCAAAATATAAAACTGTTTCACTGCAAATCTATGGAAACAATGTCACAGGGGCCAAGGGCTGTCACTTCGAGTCAAAGAAGGCCCACTTCAGTGTGGCGCTGATGGCCAGCGATGTCAAGGCGAATTACACCCCCACTCGCTGAGAGAGAAATCAAAGTCAGGAGAGGAACATTCAGCTGGAGACACACCCACAGGAGTTGGGAAAGCCAGCGCTCCTTCCAAGCCGGACTAATCTATGGCAGGCTCAAACAAAGGGCTTGTTCCACCACCACCACCCCCCGCCCCTCATCGTGAGTGGGAAAGTCTGGTGACAGGAGAGTCCCAAAGGAGACTTAGGAAGCCATTCTGAAGGCCAAGACCCACTGGCATATGTGCGAGTGGGAGGGAGGGGTTGTTGCCAGGCTCACTGCCTGGTGGAACCTGGAAAGGGAGTAATGAGCAGCAACTGAAACAGATGGGCGCCCAATAGATAGAACTGGGGTTCTTTTTCCAGGCGGCACGAGTTTCCAGGAGCTACCGGAAAGCACTGGTAGGTGGTGTAGAAGGAACACGTGACTTAGAGCAAGAGGCTCTGAGGTCTTGGGCAAGTTGCAATCTCTCTGGACAACAGTTCAGTTACAACCTGTGAGAAGATTCTGCAGAAAGATGGTCTCGTGGCTAGAAATGTGTTCCCTATGAAAAAGTCAGATGGAAGAGCAAAAGGCAAAATCAAGTTCAAGAAAGAAGAAAGGACATCTTATGCCCATTTCAAAGCAACCATCACTTACATCCACAGATACCAACCAAACATGCATGTCTGGGAGACATGCAAGGCAACAGACCATTGGCCTAGGGGCAAATTTCTAATGGGGAAAAAGCAAGTTCCCCAGGCTCCTTGATGTAGACCCAGTAGTTACTAAAACTGCTGATTCTGAGGATGGAGGCTGCTCAGGTCTTTGTTCAGCCTGCAGATGGACAAGGAGTGGTAAGTGTGGGCTCCTAGCTTAAAAGGAAAATAAAGAGAAGGAATGCAAATCATTAAGCATTTTCCAGATGCCAAGCACTAGGAAATATAGACAGGACAGACACACACACACAGATAGATATACATGAGTATATCTATGAAACCTCATTTAATCCTAGCAGTCACCCATTTTACATATTAAGAAACCAAGGCTGGAGTTCCTGTAGTGGTGCAGCAGAAATGAATCCAACTAGGAACCATGAGGTTGCGGGTTCGATCCCTGGCCTCGCTCAGTGGGTTAGGGATCAGCGTTGCTGTGAACTGTGGTGTAGGTTGCAGATGCGGCTCAGATCCCAAGTTGCTGTGGCTCTGGCGTAGGCTGGCAGCAATAGCTCCGATTAGACCCCTAGCCTGGGAGCCTCCATACGCCACAGGTGCAGCCCTAAAAAAGACAAAAAAAAGGCAGAAACCAAGGCTCAGAGAGAGATTACAAAATTGCCAAGATACATTTATCAACAGTCATGGTTATTGGATGTGCTGGAGATTAAGCCACTGAGAGCCTCATGGGAGATTTCCTCTTGGGCCTCTGACATGCTTTCTGGAAACCTAGAGTTATTGGGCCCTGGCACTCTCAGCTTGCAGAAATGCCTAGCCACTGCAACATGACTATCCATGTTTACCCTTGCTTTCTAGAAATCCAAAGATGCAGAAGCCGTCTTGGTATTGGTATTCACACCTCTGCCAAAAACCAGAGGGGGGAGACCTACATCTGAAACTATGGCAGTCCTTGAGAGAACAGGGAGGAAAAAGATGCTCTCCCCGCCCTAGCCTCAGCCATCCCACCATTCACTCACACACAAACCGTTGTGCACTGTAGGAGAAATGGCAGATTCACCTTAACGATGCAAGTGAGACTGTGGCCAGCCCAGCCAGGAGGAAAACGCAGCAGGAGGGGCCACCAGTCTGCCAACCCCACCAAATGGGATCATCCTGAGCACAGTCCTTCCGTTAAGCAACTTTTAACTTGGGACGTAAAAATGAAAAAGTGCCTTTGTTTAAAGCCCTCCTGAAGTTTCTGATCACAATGATTTATGTAAATAAAATGTTAAATTAAAATGTAGGTATTAATAAAATTACATATATGATGGAATGGCTGTTCCTTTTAGAACTGATCTGCAATAAATTTTCTCAATTCTGATTGCAGGTGATTCGGGCCTTGAAAGCTTTGCCAACAATAGCCAGCAGAGGTCTATTACTGAAGTGGTATTAATATAGCTATCATCACCAATTCAAAGCAGATAATAAAGGACTGACACATTTATTATCATTATTAATTAACAGTTTTCTGAGATGGAATTAAATCAATATGCTGCTCTGATATCATTTTAACTAGTTATGCAAATCAAACATTTAGAGCCCATGAACAGATATAAATGCCACTCAAAATTCACTTCACACTTATTACTGTAATATCAGAACTTTCAGGCTTTGCTAGTAAAAAAAAAAAAAAAAAAAGAAAAAAAAAAGGACTTAATGCTCATTTAATTACACTCAGACATAAAGCTTATGGAATGAAAGTTGAAATAGCTGATTAGTTAGGAAGTCGTAGTAAGGCTATAACACTCGGGGTAGACAATGAGATAATAATGTGAAAACGTGGGACTCTGCACAGAATGGTTCTGGCAGATCCCATTAAAAAGAACAATGACATGTGCAGGAGAGCATGTTTTAAAATTACAAAGTTGAGGACCCTTTCTTAAGCCTAGAATGCAGAAGGGGTGAGAGAAACTAAGGAAGAAAAAGAAAGAAGAAGGTAGACTGGGTGTGGGGAAAACCCTCAACTTGACAACTCATCATTTATAAAATAGACAACTCTCAGATTCGACTGCCCAGTATTTCTTAACTAGATGATGATGATGACGATAACAGAGCTCTTGTCATGCATCCTGCTACCTCCACCTCTCCGTTTTCTCATCAGGTGACAGCAAGTCTCCACACCCAAGACAGCTACCTGGGAGAGTCACTCTGCATCTGGGCCCAATGAGGGCGAGACAAGACGTGAAAGGTCTGACATTTATAGATGTGGGTTACTGATGTGCCAAAGCAACCAGACCCTGAAGATTAGGGGAGCCCTAAACATACTACACCCAAGGCATCTGAACCACCTCTGTGGCCGTTGGCGCAATGCGAAAGCTGGTTGAAGGCAGTGACACCAAGAGGCAGTGTGAAGGACTGAATGACTTTCCAAGGACCACCACCTCCCCCCTACCCCGAGTCACCACCCCAGTTGGCAGCTGCGAGCACTGCTCAGGTGGCTTTTTGGAACCCAGCCAACATGCCCACTGTCAGCACCCAGGAAGACAGACAGCAGTTCTGATGCGTGAGGGCTCTGAAGGTCAGGTCACAGCCAAAGGTCAAGGCCCAGAAAGGAGAAGCCCAAGACTCCAAGCATTGCTTGGGCTGCGGGTTTGGCTGACAACAGGGAGCTAGAGGGCTCTGCAGACTCTTACTGGGCTTCTAGCAAGCAGAATTAAGGTCGGGATATTTTTATGAAAAGGACTGAATTGTTCCTATAGTTTAAGTTAGTCTGAGCAATACTTTGCTCTTTTTTTTTTTTCTCCAAATCATCTTCCCATCTTCACCCTGAAGGAGGACATCTGATCCTCAGTGCAATCAGTTTCAGAGCCAGAAAATGAGTAGTACCGCTACCAATAGAAAACATGGTGCAATTGTTCTGCTGTGACTCAAAAGGAACAATATAAAAAGGAGAATGAAATTTTATTACCCTTTCCACAACTCCCACCCTCAAATTTAGCATCTTTAACATTTTTCATGTGCTCCTTAGAAACAGAAACCTCAAATCACAGACCAGCATCCATTATGTTGTGTTGCCTTTGCCATGGAATTTTAGAAATTCACAACTATAAAGGCTAAACAGTTTTAATTATATGCACTTGGATCCTGCCCTGGGAGGGGGAAAGTCTATCAGTCTGAGTAGTGATGGAAGCAGGAAAATGCATAGATAAAAAAACTGGAAAGTTGAAAATGTGTAACAGCAATCAACTCAAAGGCATCTGATTATGGGTGATATACCTTATCATCTTCTTTACGCTTTGATGTATTTTCCAAACATAAACAAGTTCCATCTTTCCACTGAAGGATAATTACGGAAGGCCAGCAACTGGCCAGGTGCTATGTAGGACGCTGGAAAGACAACGATCAAGACAGACAAGGTCCCTGCCCTCGTGATGGAAACGATCTAAGAGGGAAGACAGAGAATCAAACAAGGAATGACACACATGGTGACATAAGTGATTTTTAAAAATCGGAAGTCACAAAGTCTTTACTGCTACTTAATTAAGATTCCACACATCTTCCTGGGTCTTGGGTACGCTTGAAAGCTCTCAACTTTGGAGTTCCCATCGTGGCTCAGTGGTTAACAAATCTGACTAGGAACCATGGGGTTGCAGGTTCAATCCCTGGCCTTGCTCAGTGGATTAAAGACCCAGCATTGCCGTGAGCTGTGGTGTAGGTCAAAGATGCAGCTTAGATCCTGAGTTGCTGTGGCTGTGGTGTAGGCCGGCGGCTACAGCTCCAATTCGATTCCTAGCCTGGGAACCTCCATATGCCGTGGATACAGCCCTAGAAAAGACAAGAAAAAAAAGAAAAAAAAGAAAAGCAACCTCTCAACTTAGAATGTCCCTATCTTCCTAAAACAGGAAGCAAGCCCATCAAACATGCCCCAGTCTTGAGAAATTGCTGCATTTTCTACTTTGCCATGGTGGAGGCAGAAGACGTCTTAGATCCAAGACCCAAGCACTGGGGTAAACTGTCTTGGTGGTTAGCCAAGCTGGTGCCCTCAACGCAACCCACTCTCACACTTAACTAAGCATAGCCAGTATTGTCCAGAGACAGCTGCACCTGAGGTCCCCCACCTTCTCAGTCCCACTGCCTATTCTCTGCTGACTGCACATGAACGGCCAGACTCAAGCCCCCTTCTCCGCCCCTGTGGCCCAAACCTTCTCCACCCTGACTTACTATCAGCCCCACATATGAAGCAAAACTGCCATCAATCATTCTCTTCAAAGACTTGATCTCTCCCCCCACCCAAGGAAAAAAGAATAAAACATTTCCCCTATCTTTAAACATCTGGAGAATACAGAACTCAGAAGACTGTTGCTGTGGAGAAAAGCACAAAGAAAAATTCCTACTTGCCGTCTTTTCTCCTCTTCCCCCTTCACTCCTCTCGCCAGAAAATTTAATCTCTGGTTTAGGGATAAAATGGAAATGATATTTGTGTGTTATGAAGACTCCTGTGTGTACATGACTATATCTGAGGATAAACATTCAAACCTCATTGGTAGGTGAAATAAATAACAAGTTCACTCTGGTAGGTGACTTCAGGGGACAATGGGAGAGGGCATTGGCAAGCTTAAGTAAGCACCAACCATCTGCCATGTCAAACCCTAACAGGGTCTTGGACCACTATGGCATGAACCTTCCAGGGGACTCTAGGCAGGCGAGATCAGTAAGTGAAGCATCTAACCATGTGGAAACCACCACCTCAATTCAAGGGACAGTGTCAGGGGTAGGAAGTGAGAGACAAAGCCCGGTGATTGGAATTGGCAGTAGGGCATCCACCCAAGATGGGACTGCAGACCACTGGATGGGGTTTTTGTGGCTGACACAGCAGAGTGATCCCTCCCTAAACCATCCCCTTCCCCTGTCAGTCAGCTCAGCTCGGGCCGGGTGCACAGGGAGAAGACCGATGACTTTGCCATCACACACACACACACACACCTCTACATGCCCCACCCCCTTTCCTACCTGTGGGTACCCCAGGGAGCCCACTGACACCCAGGGAAAGCCATGGACATGGAAGGCTCTCTGCCTCTGCTTCCCAGACTGCATGGCAACCTGATCAGCAGTGGGCTTTTTTTTTTTTTTCTTTTTTCTATTAGAGCATAGTTTGTTTACAGTGTTGTGTCAATTCCTAACCTAAATGCACATCAACAGATGATTGGATTAAGAAGATGTGGTCCATATATACAATGGAATACTTCCCAGCAGTGGTTTTGAGGGCACATGACTAGAATAGGAGTTACGGTGAAAACATCCACAACCTTATGGAGGCGACTCACCCTGTACCTCAAGCTGTTTCCAAGGGGCCCTTCCTTTTTAGCAGCTTAGTAAGATGCTTCCCACCTCAGGCTCATGTCAAGGATAGCAGTTTTCTCTCCTTCTGTGATCCATAGCCTCTCTCCTTGCCTTCCCTCTCCTGGTCTTCAGCCCCATTTTCTCTGCCCAAGAGCTTTTCTTTTGGCCTCAGTGGCATAAGAAATCACTCAAGGTTAAAAGCACCAAGAAAACCTTCAGCTTGTCAAAGGAGAGTGATGGCGGGACTGTTATCACATGGGACAGTCAAGGTCAATTGGTTCTCTTGCCATTGGCACTGTTTAAGTGGAGTTGAGGCTTGTCTGGGTCTGGGCATGCAGGCAGCTGGTGAGCAGCAAAAATAGAACATCATCCTCTCTTTAAGTTGTCTCCCTAAATTAAAAGTACATAGCATCCGGGGGGAAAAAGAAAAGCACAGAAGGCTAGACTTGAAACTTCCTCCATGAGGTTTTGAGAGAAGAGGGACGGTGTTAGTCTTTTACATAATGGAGAGTGAGCAAACACTGGTGTTATTTTTTAAGCAGAGAAAGAGAAATCTACAAATGAGAGACATTTTCAGAAGATGAGCGAACTGTGGTACTCACCAGGCTATGGAAACAAGGAAGTTATAAAATTCCTTTTTAAAAATAGGTGGCGCCTCTCTGGGTCCCTGCCGCCCCAGCTCATCCTGATCTACTGCAGCTCAGCCTGGCATCAGAAGTCAATGTCCTTCTGAGAGGCAAGGCAGGACAGCACCTTGGTTAAGAACGTAGACCCTGGAGGTCTACTGCCTGGATTCAAATGCTGGCTCGCCTATCTATCCATCAGACAAGTCACTTAAGCACTCGGTACTTAGTTTCCCCATCTTTAAAAGGTGAACAACAACAATAGTGCCACTTAGAGGGGTGCTAATGAGGATTAAATACAGTCGGTCCATATAAAGTGCTTAGAGCAACGCTTGCCCATGGCAAGCACTCAACATGCCATTCACTGCCATGAGCACTAGTGCCATCCTGGAAAGGTGCTTCCCACTCAAGCTTTTTCCAAAGTGGCCGTGACACCACCCTCACGGCCGAGTGCCCGATGTTTCCAGACCCTCCAAGTGCCAAGAGGAGCAATATCTTCCTCGTGCAGCATTATCCTGCCCAAACCTATGAATGTGTAAACTTCCATGAATGAGATCACTTGAAAGCAATTTGGAGGACTTGGTCCTTCGACAGTCTACATGGCCCATTTTTTAATAATGGAGCTTTTTTGTGGCCCGTGAGTCTCCTGGATTGTTATTAGTGGCGCCTTGGTTAGGAAGCTGCAATATGATCCTCTGACTAGAAATACTGGCATAATTTATTGCATTATTACTTCTCTGAACTGAAAGCAATTAATTACCTGGAGCAGGATGCACAAGTGAAAATTTATCAGAGGAAAGTGATGAAAAATGTGCCCGGTGCTTTAAAATAATAGGTGCTTAATGGTTTTTTTGTTTGCTGGCTAATCTCAGGCATCTTATAAACAACTCCTGCTCTGTTATCAGTTGTGAATTCAGCCCCCCCTCTTTGCGCCCCCCCTGTATTAGTCTATCATCCCCTATCTCCCTGGGGACAAGAAGAAATGTCTAAAATATTCACTTGAAAGCAGAAGGGAGACTCCATTCCCCTTCTTCAGGGGAAAAATTATTAATATAATGGAGAAATAGGTGATAAAATACATGCCCATGTTTATCGCCCATGTTGGGAGCACAAACGTTATCTCTTTGACTGATGCCTCTCTTTCTCTATCACAGCATTTTGCTTTAAAACTTGTGAAACTCAGAGCAAAAAAAAAGACATTCTAAGGGAGGTATGTCTATTAACTAATGTCTCTAACACCTCGTAAGTGATATTCATGTAACCTGCCCTTCAAAAGCCTCCCTTATGGTCTCCAGAGTGTCGTCCACCTGGTCTTTTCTCCTTTTACCGTCACTGACCAAGATCCAGAAAGAGAGAGGAAACAGGCCAATCATGTGTTATGGCATTATTTACAAATTCCACGCTCATGTGAAAGATAGGAACGGGGCTAAATTCGTGATATTTGTTTCTCCTTTTCAGAATTATTCACATCTGTATGATTCCGTAATTGTTTCTTCTATAAAGTTATTGGAGTAATTTTGCTCCGTATATTCCCGATCAATTCCCCCTCTCAAGGGCACAGTTGAAAAGTGATATTTGAAAACGGCCTCTGATAGATTGCATGGTTAGTCAGCAGCAGAGACAAACAACCTAATCCAGCACAAATTAGTTCGGCTGCCAGCAATAGTTTTATACAAAGATGTAAATTATGTTGTCAAAATCGGTCGCCTTCTAGCTTGCTGCTCAGCTAACAAGAAACCACTTTGGCTGATAAAGATGAACACTAAGCTTCCCTCTCCTACAAATTTGCAAATCTGCCATTTCAGCATTCTGTTAGCCACAAACAAACAGCCAGCTATAATTGCTCCTTTTCTTCCACGGTGCTATTTTCCCCCTTGTGCTGCTCCTTCCAAGCTGCCTTTGAAAATAACAACAACAAAGCCCAAAGGCACCACCACAACAAACACCAGCGCCCCTCCAACAAGGGTTTCTGGGACAGCTCCGCTTTTGCACCGGGGCCTCTTACAGCATGACTGCCTCCTGGGAGACCCCTCAGCCTGGCCCAGCCCAGCCCCTATGGCTGGGTGCAGGGACATCCCACCCCCACCATCCTGCTCCCCAGGACTGCTCCCTCAAGGACCCAGAGGGCAGGGAACATTCTTGGCTTTAATGGAAATGGAAATATTCTTAGGGCTCTGAACAAGGATTGTCTTTGACAGGAGCCCATCCATTCTTTTTTACTGTACAAGCTCCCATTGCAGGGAAGGGAGGGGAGCCGGGCACACTTGCGAGGGGCCCAAGAAGAGCCCAGGCAGCCGGGCTACCAGGCTGCCTGTGTTAAACTGAAATCAGACAGATCTCACGCTGGACTGAAAATAATAATGCATTATAATGGTAATTATACCCAGCATAAGTCAAATAAATAAATTATAAATTACAATTACCCTTTAAAGTTGCTAGTCTCACTGTTTGCTTTACAATTAAGTGCAGGTGCTTCGGCATGTTTTATTATGGTCCCAAAGTTATATATTTGAAAGCATGGTACAGATGATTCCTGTTTATTTGTTAAATTAAAGCATTGTTGGTAAAATTACGGCTTAATTAATATTATGGGTACTGTATAACAAAATAGTTTACCTTGTACATAATTTATTTCCACATGCATATCTCAGCCCAGACCCATTACAGCTCTAAGGCAGCTAAAATAAAATATTCCTCCTTTGCTGGCATTTTTCTAAATAGCAGTTCACTAAATCAATATTATTCACTTGGTATTTTTAAAAGCAGTGTATCTTAATAATTACACAGCATTAGAGTAGGCAATAATTTTACTTGCTAAGCATATTAAATTTAGCAAACCATCAGTCAGAGAGTTTGTTCTTTCTCAGAATGGGTAAGCAGTGAGTGAGTTTGGAATCATGTTCCTTTGGTATAAATGTCACATAGAGTTTAAGAATGCGTCTGTGACTCCCTAAGCCAGCCCAGCACTATATATCTTTATTAGTTTCAGTGGTCAGTGCAGTGACCAGTTGTTTATTCTCATTACTCAAGACAAGGTGAGCCACTCGGTAGTGACTGCAATCACAGCTAAAAACGTATGACTGTGCAGAAAGTAAAAACTGCAGGCACGGTTACATGCACAGTGGCCCGATGCCCCTCGGAGTGGGGGTGGGGGGGTGGGGATAGGGGTAAGGACAGAAAGGAGGATAATCAAACCCACACACCCATGCCGTTCTCCGTGCATGAGAATTCACTCTGTCTCGATGCTCTAATCATTGAGATCTCTTACTTGTCGATGTTCTTAATGCACTGTAAAACGCCCTGAATTTTATGTTTGTCCTGTCTTCGTCCGTGTCCACATTCACTCTTGCTCAAGCTCACAGAGAACATGTTAAGAACTCTCTCTCTTCCAATGCTACACCCCTAAATAAAGTAAATTCCCCTTAAAAAATTCAAATTCCATTCTCCTAAACACATAAATGCTCAGGGAGCTTTTTTCAGAAATTCAGTTCAGTCACGGCACAGAACCAAAGCAGGTGAGTTTTACCTAAGCCCTAGGCAACTGTCAGCACTATCAAGTCAACATGCGATTGATGCATCAAAAGATGCGATGGCTCCAGGATCATGTGTTTTAGGCAAAAGGCTGAAACTCTTTATAACCATGGAAGGGAGAAGCAGAAAGAGGTAGCAATCAGCCATGAGGACCAGGAAATGGCCCTCTTGCTCCGCAAAGGACAGTAGCCTATGCCTTCTTCATTCCCTCTCTACTCAGAGGCAGCCCAGACTTCTCCTTCCAGGAAGGAGGGGCAACACCAGGATCAGGCTTCAGCAGAACCTCAAAGAAGGCGCAGCCTCAGACTACTATGGCCAAAGTCTTAGCCACACATGCAGGTGATTCCAGAGAGCTTACACACCTCAGAGAAAGATCTCGATGGCCTTCTCTCCCCACAAAGTACATACAAACGCCAAGGTTCACTCACCCTCCTCTTCTTTGGGCAGCACAAACCTGCTCCCACCACTGGGAGAGAGCAATTTTCTGGGTATTTGCTCAACAACTGCCAAGGCACAGACCAACCAAGAGTGGGCAGAATAGCCAGTCCAGGAATGGCAAGGGGATACCTTGCTGGGTGTCTTCCTGCAAGAACGAGGATAGCACAGGAGGTAGGGGAAGATGAGACATTCAGTCCACCCTCCCAACAGAACTTATTCAATGCTGGGTCCTGTACTAGACCCTATGGAGAAAGTATGTAAGATGCGACACACAGTAGTCTCCCAAGGCAAAAGAAATAGGAGCAAAAATAAAGAAATGAGACCTAATCAAACTTAGAAGCTTTCAAACAGCAAAGGAAACCATAAACAAAACAAAAAGACAACCTAAGAACTGGGAGAAAATATTTGCAAATGATGTGACTGACAGAGGCTTTATCTGCAAAATATACAAACAGATCATAAGGCTCAGTATCAAAAAACAAACAACGAAATCCAAAAATGGGCAAGAGATCTAAATAGACATTTCTTCAAAGAAGATATACAGATGGCCAATACAATTAGCACATGAAAATATGCTAATTATTAAAGAAACACAAATCAAAACCTCAATGAGGTATCACCTCACACCACAGCTGCAGGCCTATGCCACAGCCACAGCAGCGCAGGATCTGAGCCACATCTGCGAGCTATACTCCAGCTTATGGCAATGCCAGATCCTTAATCCACTGAGTGAGGCCAGGGATCGAACCCACATCCTCATGGTTACTAGTCCGGTTCGTTTCCACTGAACCGCAACAGGTCCTCCTGGCAAATCTATTTTTAGTTTTCTAAGGAACCCCCATACTGTTTTCCATAGTGGCTGTATCAGTTTACCTTCCCACCAACAGTGTAGGAGGGTTCCCTTTTCTCTGCATCCTCTCTAGCATTTACTATCTATATATATGTATATATATGTATGTATATTATAATGGAATATTACTCAGCCATAAAACAGAATGAAATGATGTCATTTGGAGCAACACAGATGAACCTAGAGAGTATCATACTAAGTACATCAAAGACAAATATATTACTTACATATGAAGTCTTTAAAAATTATATAAATGAACTTATTTACAAAGCATAACCAAACTCACAGACATAGAAAACAAACTTATGGTTACCAAAGGGGAAAGGGGAGAAGGGATAAATTAGGAGTTTGGGTTAGCAAATACATACTACTATACATGAAACAGATAACAAGAACCTACTATATAGCCCAAGGAACTATATTCAGTATCTTGTAATAAACTATTGTGGAAAAAAATCTGAGAAAGAATGTATATGTATAACTGAATCACTTTGCTGTACAACTGAAACACATCTGCAGCAGAAATCAACTACATTTCAATTTTTAAAAAGATGGGACACACACATGTGAAAAAGGAAAACCAGGAAGTTCAAAATTTTAGTTCAAAATAGGAACAAAGAAAAACCAGAGTCATAAGGAATAGCTGACAAATCAAATACTCATCCAGCAATTCCTACAAGGGTAGCTCCATCAGTAAGATGAGGGACTTAGAGGAGGAATTATAGGGCATGGGATGTGACCTAGGTCTTGAAAAGCAATTCCAATGAGGAGCTAAGGACAGGAAGTACATTCAAGGTGAGCAAGAGCATGCATACCAAAAGGTACTGAGGAGACTGCAAGGCATCCTATTCCAAGAAACACTTCTGCCCACCCAGGATCCAGCACAGGGATACATACAAGTAGACCACCCTTGGGAGTTCCAGTTGTGGTGCAGCAGAAACGAATCTGACTAGTGGCCATGAGGATGAGGGTTTGATCCCTGGCCTCGCTCAGTGGGTTAAGGATCCAGCATTGCCATGAGCTGTGCCGTGAGTTGATCACAGACAAGGCTCAGATCTCAAGTTGCTAGGGCTGTGGTATAGGCTGGCAGCTGTAACTCCGATTGGACCCTTAGCCTGGGAACCTCCATATGCCATGAGTGCAGCCATATAAAGAAAAAACAAGCAAATAAAGTAGACCACCATGCATTGCTGGAGAAGACCAATCCCAGCCAAAATCCACAACAGAAAAGCCAACTCCTCACCCCGAGACTCATTTGCACCTAGGTTATCAAGGATACTATTTTCCAATGAGATGTTCTACCTACATCAAGAGTCTTAAGTGAAAACGAGTTCAGTTTTAATTTATGCACCTGAATTATACACCTTCTTTTCTGTAACAGATGCAGTTCATTGAATAGTTTCTTTTCCTGAGACCTATAAACAAGATTGAGCTAGAGCTTTAAAAAAAAAAAAAAAAAAAGGTGCATGGTCTCCCTGATGAAAACATGAGCAGGCTCATCTGTACACATAACACCATCTCAGGGGGCAGGCAACATGCACTCTTTGGCCTTTACCTTCAAACACTCCCAGAGGGGCTGCTCCAAGTATGCCAGCCCCAGACCCTCACCAGCTACAAAGGAAGCAGACCCTGCACCCAGGGGGATACAGCACAGCAGGGAGGGTGGCCTAACACTATGAGAACAATCATGACTCAAGAAAGAGAAAAAAGTGCTCACGTTATCAAATGCACTGTGCTAGACACTTGGACACGAGCTGCTACATTTACATATGAGGACACAGGGACACAGGGTAAGCCACCTGCAGACAGGGTCATACAGCTTCCAGCTGTGCAGAGGCCACCAGGGAGCCGGGATCTACCTACCTCTGAAGCAGATGCTGCCTTCCCAGGTTGTCCCTCGTGGGGAGTTGCTATCTGATGGGGGACCAGCCCACAGGATCATCATCAGAAGAGACAGACTGTGATGCTGAGGCAAAGTTCAGAGACAATGAGGTAGAAATAAAGGCTGGGAAAGGAACACTGTGGCTTGGGTATTTTTCTCTCAACCCCAGCCCAAGAATAGAATAACCTTTGGGGATGTGTGTTCACTCCCCACCCCAGGGCGTCCCCTAACATGGCAATGAATTACAGTGGTTGATATTGATTAAAACCAGAAGGATAGACTGCAAACCCATTCTTCAGCTACAAACCTCGGACGGACACTGGGAGGGAAATTTCCCTAATACCTGCAGGTAGCGCCCCTTCAAGAATACTGAGCAGAAAAGAACAGTACTCTATGTAGACAGGGAACCAGGATGGGAGATGAGAGACAGAAAGATGAACAGACAAACAGAAAAATGGAACGATAGAAAGAAAAGGAATCTGGTAAAGATGGCTCTATACAGAGAAGAGCTTAAGGCCAGAGAAGAGGAAAAGGAAGAATCAATAAGGAAAAAGAATCTTGGAAACAAATTTTTCTATCGTCTTTACAGTGTTACTTCATAATGCATAGCATTTTCGTAGGTTGGGAGTTACTAAAGGAAGAAGATGCCAAGTTTGAGTCAGGACAGACTCAGGAAATGTTAAACAACAACGCAGCAGGTGAACTGCATTATGAGAGCAATAGAAGAGCAGTCGCAAGTCAGTCCTTGATTAATTCCCAAAGAACAGCCCTTAGAGGAGTGCAGTGTGTTCTGTTAACAAAGCTCCTCTCCATTCATCATCTCATCTGATCTTCCCTCGAGAGGGGAAAGATGCTTACTCTCCATGTGCTCTTTTTCTAGCCGAGGAGATGGTGGCCCAGGGAGGCTGACCTGCCCAGGGCCACGGTCAGTCTTTCATAGCACCAGTTCCAGTGTCTCCTCCACTCTGGTGCCTCCTCTTTCAGAGGAGCCAGAGGTCAGACACAGATGGACTGTGGTACATCCTGAAGCTGTCCTGAAACTCCCCCGAGGATACAAGAAATGTCACTTGGCCCCAAGAACTGTGTGGGACTAAGAGAAGGGAATCCATGCAGTGACTCAGGGACATGTAACAGATAACGAAAGATGGGAAAGAACAAGACATGGCTGTGAGGCAATGAGACTGGCTGGAGTGGAATGTAGACAAAGCAGGAATACAAGAGATGTGCAGAGAGACAAGACGGAAAGAGCAGTGGACGCCAAGCTAAAGAGATCATGTGCGATTCTGTAAGTCACCAGGAGCCCATGAACAATTCTGAGAAGGAGACCTGCATGAGTAAAGCAGCACTTACAGAAAGGAATGACTTAGAGGGTAGATTCAATGCCACCACTTAAGACAGAAGGGAACACTCAATCATGCAAACATTGGCCAAACCCACCCATTAAGAGTGAGACCCAGCTGCTGACTTGCTTTGCTATCAGGGTGCCACCAGGTACCCTCACCCAGCCATTTGCTAAATGATTCAGGCTTGTTCCTTTCACTTAGAGGTTTCAGCAGGGGGAACCTTGTCGGCCTTCCCTGTGTGCCCTCACGTGGGCTGCTCTGGTCTCCCCGTATTTCTCCTCCCTGCCATGCTGTCCATCCAGAACTATCGAAGACCAGGATCTCACAGACGCCTCTCAGCAGTAGAAAGCACACACCTTGGAGATGACCATGACCAACCTGATGAAGGGACTCAAGCCAAGGCTGTGATGGCTGCTGAAGCCAGGGGTCTCTCTTCCACTCATGGACTTTTACTCAGAGACTGTC
Organism: Sus scrofa; assembly: GCF_054392235.1. Classification (NCBI taxonomy): domain Eukaryota; kingdom Metazoa; phylum Chordata; class Mammalia; order Artiodactyla; family Suidae; genus Sus; species Sus scrofa. Next base: position 100,350,739 of record NC_139396.1, on the reverse strand, counting down.
AGTTCCTTAACTCAGTGGTTCCCAAACACAGGGTAGGGTCTGGTTCAGCAGGTATGGGATAGCCCGCGTGTCTGCCTTTTTAAAATGATCTCCAGATGACACTGGGGTTCCGACAGACTGGGAACCACTCAAACTCCAGAAAACAGAAACTGCAGACACCCTGGCAGAGAGAATATGGCGGTAGGTTGTAATCTTTGTAGACTCTTCAATTAAAACCACACCAGAGGTGCTCTACAGAGCCCCAGTACTGTGTCTCACACATTGTTTTCTCTGGTGGCTACATTCATGTAGCTGCAACTATCTTCACATAGATCTCATTAAATCACAATTTGAGATCAGTCACAACCCACACTAAAGTTAACATTGCTTTGTTAATCAGGGAAGAATTAAACATAGTATAGATGCCGACAAAAATATGTTTAAACGTCTAAGAAAAATCTCTTTCTACACACACACACACACAAAATGTATAAATTACCATTTAACTCAGAGTCCGATTATCTGGTCTGCAGAGAAATAACTACTTTTGGGTCATCTGGGTGCATTTTTGCCATACCTCCACAGCAGCTGTAGTATTAGATACTTAATATTTTTTCCTCTGATTCATTTTTCCTACTAATTCACCAATGAGAATATGAAAGTTACCATACAGCATAAGTGGAGAGCCATTCTTTAATATAAATTGAATTTAATTATAAATACAAATACCCTTATGAGAATTTTAAAGCCTATCCCATGTACCAATTGAGGGGGAGGGAGTGGGAAGGATCGGGAGCTTGGGCCTATCAGACACAACTTAGAATAGATTTACAAGGAGATCCTGCTGAATAGCATTGAGAACTATGTCTAGATACTCATGTTGCAACAGAACAAAGGGTGGGGGAAAAAATGTAATTGTAATGTATACATGTAAGGATAACCTGACCCCCTTGCTATACAGTGGGAAAATTAAAAAAAAAAAAAAAAAAAACAAACTACCATGAGATACCACCTCACACCAGTCAGAATGGCCATCATTAATAAATCGACAAATAACAAGTGCTGGAGGGGCTGTGGAGAAAAAGGAACCCTCCTGCACTGTTGGTGGGAATGTAAGCTGGTACGACCTCTATGGAGAACAGTATGGAGGTACCTTAGAAAACTATACATAGAACTACCATATGAGCCAGCAATCCCACTCTTGGGCATATATCCAGACACAACTTTCCTTGAAAAAGACACATGCACCCGCATGTTTATTGCAGCACTATTCACAATAGCCAAGACATGGAAACAACCCAAATGTCCATCGACAGATGATTGGATTCGGAAGAGGTGGTATATATACACAATGGAATACTACTCAGCCATAAAAAAGAATGACATAATGCCATTTGCAGCAACATGGATGGAACTAGAGAATCTCATCCTGAGTGAAATGAGCCAGAAAGACAAAGACAAATACCATATGATATCACTTATAACTGGAATCTAATATCCAGCACAAATGAACATCTCCTCAGAAAAGAAAATCATGGACTTGGAGAAGAGACTTGTGGCTGCCTGATGGGAGGGGGAGGGAGTGGGAGGGATAGGGAGCTTGGGCTTATCAGACACAACTTAGAATAGATTTACAAGGAGATCCTGCTGAATAGCATTGAGAACTATGTCTAGATACTCATGTTGCAACAGAACAAAGGGTGGTGGAAAAAAATGTAATTGTAATGTATACATGTAAGGATAACCTGACCCCCTTGCTGTACAGTGGGAAAATAAAAAATAAATAAATAAATAAATCTAGAGCAAAAAATAAATAAAAAATAAATAAATAAAATTGTTTCCTGGACCACCCATGATCCAACACTTTGGGAAACACTGTTCTAGAACCAAACACCTCATTAGACAGAAGAAAGAATAGGCATTCAGAGAGGCAAAGTAATTTGACTAAAGTTACACAGCTTCTGAGCAGAAGCAGCATAACCCTGTTCTGTTTCCTGCTTCCTTGCTCATCAACATTTTCTCCCACCCCATGAATATTCACCTGATGTGCCAATAACCAATCTCTGCCATATATCCATTAAAGCAAGTACTCTAAGTACCTCTAACTTGGCAATATTGAAGGATCCCAGTTCAAACAGCTATGTTTATATCTGCAAGTAATTAAGGTTTTTTTTCTTTTTAAAAACATTGGTCATATAGACTTTTCATTAATTCTTATGTTTCTCCTTGCACCAACATTTTGCTGTTTTCACAGAAAACTGCATAAAATTATACTTAAAAGTATACTCCCTGCTTTGGAGGTTGGCCAGTTTTCCAAAATGCTATGCCTCTTTTTAAAGATTTTAGTTTATTGAGTAGTCATGTATATGACTCAGTTACACTATGTCGCTGAGAGCCAGAATGCTGCTGCAGTGTGGCCAAGGGAGGGGGTCTCTCTCCTCAAGCCCAAGTCTTAAGTCTGCAGAGATAAAGGAAAAGACATTGGCCATCCCTCATCAACCTCTCAAGATGCACCTAAGGTGACTAGGTGGCATCAAAGCACCACCAGCCATGGATGCTCTTAAAGAACAAGCTCAGCCGTAGTGGAATTCTCAAGATGTGGTCCAGGCTTGGCAAGCTCCCAAGTACACCTCCCCAGGCAGCAGCCGGCCTCTTCCCCAGGTGTATGAAACCCACAGGCTCCACTGTAGGTGCATTCCTCTTATCTGGCTGTATCCTCAGGTCACATCAAGGATATCTAGGCTTTAATTCCAAAAATATAAAGAAAGGAAAAAAAGGGAGGGGAATATTCATAAGGCCTCCTTAAAATTAAAGAGGGCATCATGTGTAACATCAGCTGTTATCGAGTGGATACATCCCCATCAGGTGCCTTGAGCTGTGCTGTCAGATAAATGCATACAGCGCAGGTACTGATGGGGCAGGGAGAGTTTGGGTTCCCTTCCACCCCACCCACCCGGCCCCCCACCACTTTGCAGAGAGAGAAAGGGCAGCTGGATGGGGTGGGCCTCAGGACTGGAGAGGAGACTGGAGAGCAGGGTGATTCTGGGAGGCAGAGTGAGGAAAGAGAAAGAAAGTCCAAGGGTTTCTTTCTTCCCTCTTCTCCCCCCTCGTCTGTGGCATGAAAAAACAATGGCTTTTCTGAAGCTTGGTGCAGACAAGGCAGCTCTGAAAAAAAAAAAAAACTAATGGCCGTGATTAATGACAATGGGCTGGAGGAGAGTGGGGACACAGCCGCCACATACATCATCCCTTCCCGTCAGTCTCCACTCCTCCCTGGCCCTCTTCCCCCTACCAGCAAGGCATTATAAAAACGTCTTATCTGCTCCGGACGCTTCTCTTCCAGCTGCAATCCCAGCTAGACCCCCACCCAAAAGAAAAACAGAGAGTGAGAAAGAGGAGCCAGGGAAAGAATGGCCTGGGGTGGTGGGGGGGAGGGTGGGGGAGAGAGATGGTAAAAGAGGAAAGCACGCGAGAGAGGGGCGAGGGAGAGAGACAAAGAGGTGATAGGGTGAACAAGAAAATGGCATGTAAAATAACTAGAAGATATTCCAGGGGAAAATGTGCAGGCTGTAATCATTCAAGATTTCAGCAACTTGACTCCTCACATGCTGAAGCCACATTTTCAAGGTCTTATCTGCCATATGGTTCCCTGTTTGGATGATTTATTAGGTGTAGAAAGCACACTGATAAATTTTACTGCATTTCCCTGAATAGGCAACCTATGGTGTCAATAACAAAGCTCAGGCGACTTTAATGAAAACTGCAAGCACCAAAGGGTAACCATTTATTTATGAGTCGCTATAGTATTACTAGGACAAAATTTATCTTCCCTTCTCACGCACTCTGTAGAAACCAAATCTGGTCAAAGTAACAGAGATCACATCCATATGTCAGTGGTTTGCTAACATCTCTCCTGCATGAAACACTGGCTGTTGCTCTGGAGAAATTGTCTGGTGCTTTCAAGTGACCCATTTTGCATAAGAAATCTTGTTTTTATGAAAAAACAAGGTGAAACATGAAGAACTCTGCAAACACCACAGTCTCAGCAATCACACTTAGAAGCAACGGTGGAATCTTCTCGTTTTTCTTTTTCCCAGAAAATGGGACAGCTGCCCCCAGGGGTAGGGATGAAAAAAATGGAAGGTGGTGTACAGATGAGGAGGATTGAGATTTAGGGATCTGGTCCAATTCGTCAGTAAATTTACCAGTCTGCACCACATTGCGCCCCGCTAGCCACTGTTCCTCAGGACACCAGCCCTGAAAGAAGGAAAACCTGCACTCTCTGCTCACTGCCCGCTTCCCACCCCTGCCCCTCACTGCCCCCAAATGCCTCTCTCCTTGGCTAGTGGCTATCTGCAAGTCTGATGTATGTGTTATTTTTATAACAGAGAAACAATCCAACTTTTTAAAACTCCGAAGGCAGAAAAACGAATGACCAAACTCAAGGGGTGGGGGGAGAATTACCAACGAGGGGAGGAGGCAAAATGGATAGTTTACTCTTACTGTTTCATCCTGAGCCACAGTTAACTGCTGCAACGAAATATTTGGCCAGATTTTCAAGTCTACGGTTTCCCCCACTTGTGTAACATGCCTGTCCTGAGTGAAGACAGCCTTGCCCAGGAATGTCAAACGATGGAAGGAGAAGTTCAACCACAATAGCACACATTCGAGGAATGCTTTTAGCGCAGCAGAGCAACAAAATCAAAAGCAAAGTGAAAACGCTGGGCCCGCGGCTTTGACCTGAGCAAATCCCAACCTTCATTATTTTTTATTTTTTCCCTCGCCAAAGCACTTACTCTGAAAAATTCCTCCACTGGATGATTTTACACCAGTTTCATTTTCTACTTTTTAATTGTTTATGTTAATATCTTCGTCACTGTTTCCTCTTATGTTTCCATAGTGAGAGGGCATGAAAATCCATGCAGATCAGTTCATACCAATTCTATTGCCTCTCTGCACCCACCACTTCAAAAAAAAAAAAAAAAGTAAATAAATAAGCAAACTCTTCAGAAATGGGAACAATATAACCAGCATTTTAGATAAAAATCTTTTTCATATCACACATAGAAAACAATTAAAAGTCATCTTAATCAGTTCAATTACTGCCATCACTGCTTTTAAAATCTGCTTAGGAAAATGGCATCAATTAAAGTTTAATGCCTTATAAAAGATCATTCACATATTATAGTAGAATTAAGAGGAAATAGGTGCTGCTTGGGCTCTGGCCATATTTTTAGAGTTTCTCAACCAGAGAGATTTACAAGAATATTCATTATTGCCTAGATTGCTTCCAATTCAGCCACTGCTTTATTAAAAGAGGCAGGGCTAAAGGGCCCAGCATGGTTCAGAGCACAGCCAACCAGCTGTGCTTTCCATTTCCTAAATATTTCAACTAGTTTTCAGAGGCATCAGCCACAGTAAAACCTCACACTAATTTTTCTACACTCTTTTCCTCTTAATTTTTAAACCCCACCCCCTAAGCACTTCCAAAGGAAATCTAATCCACATAAGTCATGTGTGCTTAGCGCACACCAAATGACATGCGAATGAGATAATGCATGTTCCTACAAGTCTCATCAACCTTTTCTCTGAAAGCCTGTCATTCTTGGGAATCCCCATTCTGAAGGGGATCAACAAACTTGAACTTCAACAGCCAAGGGAACTAGGGGATGAGAGAAGGGAGCTGGAAGAATAGAAATGGGTAACAGGAAACACACTAAGCCTGGCCTCCAGGGCAATGAGAACCCTCCCTTTGAAGGCCTAGTCAACAGGACCAACTCACGCAGTTGCTCAGGTTGTTCACTGTGCAATGGTATTTGGCCAAGAGGACAGGTGGGGACTGAAATCCAGTCTGTTTTCCACTTACCAAGCTCAGGTTCTGGCCAGGAGCTCCATCTACCCAGAGAAAGGGGGGGAATCTTCTACTAAATTCTCCCAAAGATACCGTATGGGATACCTGCTGATAAAGTCAAGTTCAGAAAACCAAAGTGCACCAGCCACAAAAAGACAAATATAATTCCACTTACATGAGATACCTAAAGGAGTCAAATTCACAGAGACAGAAAGTAGAAGGGAGGTTGCCTGATGCTGAGGAGAGGGGAGCACGGGGAGTTATCGCTAACCAAGTACAGAGTTTCAGATGGGGAAGATGGAAAAATTCCAGATATGGATAGTGGTGATGGTTGCACAATGATGTGAATGGACAGAGTGCCACAGAACTGTACCCTTAGAATGGTTAATTCTATGTCATGTATATCTTACTCCAATAAAACAGAAAAGAAAAGAGAAATCCACCACTACCCAGGGACACACCACCAATACCACCATGGACACTTTTTTTTTTTTTTTTTTGGCAGTCCATGGCAGAAGGATCAGATACAAGCCGTAGTTGTGACCTAAGCCACAGCTGCAGCAGCACCAGATCCCTAAGCCACTATGCCGGGCCAGGAATCAAACCTGCACCTAGCGCTCCCAAGATGCCACCAGTCCCATTGTGCCACAGCAGGATGTTCCCACCTTGGGACTCTTGGATAAAGAGTCTGAGATGGGCTTTCAACAAGCCCATACCATTGATCCCACAGCTGAGAACACGTGGGGGTGGGGCTGCGCCTGCCATACAAACATCCAGCCAGACTCGACCCGCTGAAATCACTACTCCTCATGCCCATCTTTTGCCTCCAAAGGACCCCGAGGAAATGGGGATTCTCTCCAGAGGTCCTTCTCCCCACAGTGGCAGATCCCTCTCTCTCAGCCTGCTCTGGCTCTGCCTGAATCCTTAGTCAGCTCCGGGCTCTGCCAGCTGCCTGCCTGTCCCCAGCCTCACCCCACCTCAAGCCCTGGAAGAACAGAAGCACGCTTTCACCCAGGTCCGCCACCCCCCACACACACACACTTCATTACTTGACACACTTTAAGTTTCCAACAGCACAAGGCCAACTCAGGAAGAAGAAAAGTTCACGACTCCTATAATTTGGAATCTGTGGTAAAACTTAGCCTGAGCTGGGCCAAAGAAAGGGCCTGCCATGAAAATTCACAATGTAAACAAGGCTGGAGGGGAAAACATTCAAGCAAAGAGAGGATATTATTCTTTGAGGCTTTAGCTCAATAATACATTTTATGGAAAATTTATTGCTAACTATAAACACATTAAAGAAAACATCGTGGCAGGATTGGGAAACAAGGTCCTGCCTCTGCCATGCAAGCATGAGCCTGTCCCATGAGTTCCCTGTCATGGTCACAGTTTCCTCACCCATAGAGTTTGGCAGAGAATTCCCAAAGTCCTTCCGAGCACCATCGGATGAGGAAATCCACCTAATGTGTATTCATTCATATACACGAGGGTGTTTGTATGTGTATCCATATGTAATAATGAGGTCAGCTTCTGGGTAGAAACAATTTGCCAGTTATTTTCAAATATTTCTTATACATAAAAGTGATAAAGCGGGAACTACATAGTGGTGATTATTGTACAACACTGTGATTGTGCTAAATGCCATGGAACCATATGCCTTAAAATGGGTAAAATGAGAAACGTTACGTTGCGTGCATTTTACAATTTTCTTTTTTAATTTTTATTACCGTATAGTTGATTTACAACGTTGTCAATTTCTGCTATACAGCATAGTGAGCCAATCTACATACACACACACACACACACACACACACTCGTTTTCTCATACTATTTTTTTTTTCTTTTTAGGGCCACATCTGTGGCATGTGGAGGTTCCCAGGCTAGGGGTCAAATCAGAGCTGTAGCCACTGGCCTACTCCACAGCCACAGCAACACCAGATCCAAGGCACGTCTGTGGCCTACACCACAGCTCACAGCAATGCCAGATCCTTAATCCACTGAGCAGGGCCAGGGATCAAACCTGAGTCCTCATGGATACTAGTTGGGTTCATTACCACTGAGCCACAATGGGAATTTCCTCATACTTAAAAGTGAGAAATCTGTATTTCTTTTAAAACACTAAGTATGCTCACCAGTTCCTAAGCTATAATTCAGTCCCAGTTTGTCCAAGTGACCAGGAGCTTAAGGTACTAGATATATTCCACCCATTTCACCCAGAGGAGCCCTTAGGTAGGCCTTAGATCTTCGGATATGCCATGCTTGGACAAGAACTGGACACCAGGCACACTTTCTAGCCAACAAAGTGTAAGGCCTCACCTACCCACTGGGCAGGCCACAACCCTGCCTCCCAGTGGCTTCTTTGTTGAAGATGATTGGGGCCTCCTGGGGGCCTGCTCCTGCTTAATACTCACACCAGTGCTTCACAACTGCTTAACTCACTCCTGCACACTCCAGGTCTTCTCCCCTGGCTAAGTTGGCACTTGTTCCAACGGACCACATGTGCCTACAATGCTTATAGCCATGACAGAGCTTCTTGTCCCCAAGTTCGCAACTTTTTAAGTGAATAAAATGCTTCTGTAAGCTTGACAATCAAGAATTTTCTTACACAGGAGAAAGTTGCTGAATTCTCTTCAATTGCCACATTGACTCCTTCCAGAACTGGGTACTGGAAGGCAGAGACTGACAACTAAGAAGATTGATGGTATAGCCACAGATATTGCTCAAATGAAGCTCACTGATGGTTTTGTTTTGTTTTGAAATCTCATTCCCCAAAACTGGAGCTTCAAGTCCCCATTAATTGCCTTTGACAAGAACCAGCGTCTCTGACACTTTCCTCATGAACAGCCCTCCCCAAATGAAGGGTGAGAGTGGGGGTGGAGTACTCTGACAAAACCCATTTCCAAGCAATGGCCTTTTACTTGAGCTTCCCCAGGGCTCTTGGACATTGCTGGTTCTGGCTTTGTAGCACAGATTTATTTGCAAATGACATAACCTCCTTTCATGGCCTTTTAATAAGTCCACTTTGTGGAGTAAATAATGAACTGTCTCTAGCAATTCAAATCCACTAGTATTTCTTTGGAGCTTTCTGGTGCCAATACTTAGGGCTTTATTCCTTGATTCTAACCCCACCTCCCAGCCTGGAGAGGGCTGACTCCATGCCACTAGCAGCATCCCAACTACTAATTATTTCAAGGGCAGCCCTGTACTGTCAGGTGCCATGTGAGATGAATTGTGGCCCATCAATGAATGAGGGAGGGCTAAGGAGAAAATAAAGGTGGGGTGCAGCTCTTTGAGGGGACAGAACCAAGCAAAGGGTCACTGCACTTCAATGAACAGTTGCTGGTGTTAAAAGTCTATGGAGACCAGGACGTGAAATGTAGTCCTTGACTAAGAAAGTAAAGCCAGGCAGCAGTAGTAACAGAAAGGGGTTCTTTGGACCAAAGAGTGAACAGAGAGGAGTTAAGACTCTGTTTCGAAGTCTAGCTTCCAACATTATCCGCCTTACTAGTTTTGCCCTCAAAAAACCAGGTTCACTACTTAACAGTTCCTGGCCCCCCACTATCCCACTGTTCCTAAATCAAGCAAGTCCTGAACTACTGTGCAAAGATGGAGAACAAATCTAGATCCCTATCTGGCTACTGTCTACTGGCCTTGTGTGTGTGTGTGTGTGTGTGTGTGTGTGTGTGTACCGGCGCTCGTGTGTGCTTTTTAGGGCTGCACCCACAGCATATGGAAGTTCCCAGGATAGGGGTCAAGGCATATTTGTAGCCACCAGCCTACACCACAGCCACAGCAATGCCAGATCCCAGCCACATCTGCAGCTCAGGGCAACACTGGATCCTTAACCCACTGAGCAAAGCCAGGGATCAAACCCACATCCTCATGGATGCTATTCAGGTTCATTCCTGATAAGCCACAATGTCTACTGGCTTTTTAACCACTCCAGCCAACCTCTTTGTGATTGGGTACCCACCAGAAGCAACCAGAAACCAGAAAGGTGGTTTAAAAGAAGTTCCTAGGTTCCACCAAAACCCATGCAATCAGAATCTTCAGGGGTGGGGCCCAGGAACCTGTATTTTTTAAGCTCTAGAGGTAGTTCCAATGCATCTCAATGCTAAGTCACTTCACCTGCTTTCATATGAGGAATGAAAGCCAAGACTGTTAGGAAACCTAAGCAAGGCAGAACTCTTCTTTAAGAAAAAGATGCTCACCTGTAATGCTTTACCGCCTGTTTACTGATGATTAAATGCGGAGGAGGAAAAAAAAAAAAAGTATAGAGACCCTAGAAGATGCTGTGTTAAAAAACTACCACTGGAGGTACCAGGAATTAGGTATTAGGAATTGATCACAAAGTTATCACCTGCATCAAGAGAAAAGGATATTCCAGTATAATGATGTCCCCAGAAATTCAGTATTATAGAGAATGACTCCCCTTCTTTATTAGTTTTAACAATACCTAATGAAGGCAATACATCTGCTGAGGAAAAAAATATCACGTGGGTCCATCCTGTTCATTCAAATTGGAAATTTGCGGAAATTTTAACAGGCATTCATTTCCCTATCTTGTGTCTAAAAAGGCTGTTTTTCACAATTTAAGACTGACGGAAACAGTTAAAACTCTTAAGAGGACAGTTTTCAAGTATCTAATCGCTTTTGAAAGCAGCCACTGCTATCAAATCTTACTGCTCTGTGCCAAATATTTTAAACGAGTCATTAAAACTGTCCTGAGAATCTCTACTGTAGACCTTGATACCTAATTCAAATTACTGTGTAAATTTGGAAGCTACAAAATCAATTTTCCATAAAATATAATTTGGGCTTCACTAATCCAAACTGGCCTTCTTCCTAATTAGGTTGAATTCATGGGGTTTTATTGTAATGCACTGCCAAATCAAATATAAATAACTTGGAACTTTGTGCTATTTGGGATGATCACATCAACCCTTCTCTCCATTAGCAGAGATGACCAGAGGCTGCTAACACAATAAATATTTAATGGATGGCAACACTGTCCCTTGCCCCCAGAAATAGAGAAGCAGACATAAACATACCTTCAGATCTATTTGTAACCCTGCTTCTGCCCTCTCTCTTGCTCCTGGCAAACAGTGAATTTTCCCAGTACAAAGAGAAATGCCAATCGACGCATTCAAGTCAAAGGTAAACAGAAGGGAAGTGAAAAGAAAGGCATGAACACCAGCCACAAAAAAGACTGCAACAGCTTTGGGAGAAGCGGTCTCGGTGCCAGGCGATCATCACTTCCACTAAATGTCCCCAGTCTCCGAAACACATGAAATCCAAAGAGAACAGCAGAAACCCATGACCTCAGGTAGGGCCCTGGGAGGCTGAATGGCCACTCGCAAACAGAGAGGACCAAACCAGCCTGGAGCGGGACCTCTGCACTCAACACGAGACTGTGAGAAAATGGAACTTCAGTTCTGAAAATAGCCTTATTTTTTCTTTTCTGGTTTTAATACTTTGACGGCACCTTTCTCTGAAAGGCATTTCAGGAGTTCTGACAGTTTCTTTCCACATCTGAATCAATGGAGAGGAAATTAAACCACATGGTAAGGAAACTGACATCACCTGCTCACACACCTAACACAGCCGCACATGGACCTAACACAGACACACATGCAGGGTCCCACATACATGTGGCCTCGGTTTTGTTCGGTTTAAGGGAGGCCATCAGCAGCAGTGGAATCTTATCTCACTGTCGGCAAACCAGGGTTATGTGAAAGGAGGCTAAGGCTGGCGAGAGAGCAGTTAATTACCATTACAGCCACTACCATCTTTCTCCTTCAGCTGTTCACATCATGATAAAGAACTTGGCCATTTGAGCCAGAGAGGTTCAGATTTCTGTCCTGGCTTTAACCCTTCTTCTTGTGTGACCTTCAATATATTAACTCATTTCTGCAACTCCATTTTTTCATCTTTAAAATGCTGGTAATTTATTTTCAGCCCAGTTGACAATCCCTCCATCATCAGCATCCCAGCAGAGGGAGCTGCCACGTGCCCAGAAAGGATGCTTCGGGGCACAGGTCCTGGCTGTCACCAGCAGCCTCTCTAGGTGATTAACCTCTTCCTTTTCTTGTCCTCCTACTGCTGGGGGTGGAGGAGATGTTTAATTTTCCTATGATGTAAACACTTTCTGGGTACCGTTCTCTGCTTGGGATGCACATGGAAAACTTTGAAGCACCCAGATGGAGAACAGGCTGTGTCTTGAAGGGAACCTACTATAAAAATACACCGTGGTGCACACCGTCTTCTGTATTCCAACAGCTGCTGTCAGCTGAGCCATGAGACATCCAACCACCAACAGCAACACCAACAGACCTGAGGGAGATGCTCGGGCCCACACTTAGAGAAAGGATGACCAGGACTGAGAATTCAAATCCCTCTCTATTCAGTCCTGGGACTTCACCACCACACAGTCATGTAAATTGTGTCACATTCCCAGTTTGTTTTTCTTACTCCTAAAAAACAGGGACCCAAGTCGCCACGAAGGAAGTTGTCTTCTACGTCTACGTTTTTTTTCTAATTCAGCACCACAAATTTCTGTCAGTAACATACCTCATACTTCAGTCCCCCAGGACTCATTTTCAAGGATGAACTTCAGGACCATTTCAAGGGGCTCTATCTCCACCCAAGAAGGTGTGGTCAGAATAATTGGGAGATGGCAAAAGTGCTCATGATAAACACGGGCACGGACAAGCACTGAGTTTGTGTCCTAATGGGTCACAAAAAGCAGTTGCAGCCTCACACCAATATTCCCAGAATTTCATGTCTTTCACTGTATTTCACCCCAAGGGAGCTCAGCAATTTTACTGCAACAGATCATCTGCATTATTTCTTCTTGACTCTCTGAAACCCCTCAGTGAAAGAAAGACCTTTTCCAAGAAACAAAATTTGTCTTGACCTCCTATTCTTGGCAATGGGCTTGAGCTTAGACAAATAGGAGACAACAACAACAAAAGGAGGATGGTTGACTGATTGAATTATAAAACTGAAGGCTCGTTGGGGGTCACAATCCAACAGTTCATTTTCATGGGCATAAAACTGCAGATCAGAGAAGGCAAATGACTTCCTCATCATTACACCATATGGGAAAAGATGAGGACCCAAGCCTTCTGGCTCCAAATTCCTTGTTTTTCACCTGTCACATTACAGAGCTTAGAATTCCAATAATTCATGGCTGGATTTCTAATAGCTCTGCTGATACATAGCAAGATTTCTGGCTGTCCTCATCAATACAGGAAAGGTGACATAGCATTTAGGCACATGGGACAATAACTATCACCAAAAAAGGCCAGATTTTGGAGTTCCCCTCTTGGCGCAGTGGAAATGAATCTGACTAGGAACCATGAGGTTGCGGGTTTGATCCCAGGCCTCGCTCAGTGGGTTAAGGATCTGGCATTGCCGTGAGCTGTGGTGTAGGTCGCAGACATGGCTCAGATCTGGCGTTGCTGTGGCTCTGATGTTGGCCAGAAGCAATAGCTGATTAGACCCTTAGCCTGGGAAGTTCCAGATGCCATGGGTGCAGCCCTAAAAAGACAAAAGAAAAAAAAAAAAAAGGCCAGATTTTGCCTTAACATTAAAAAAAAAAAAAAAAAAAAGCCTGGACAATTTGTCAGTGACTGAACTACCTCCTGGTCAGGAATGCTTCTCAACTGGGCTGGAAGGGACTCCATCTAACAAGCTTCACCTGGGGTCCCAGGTTTGCTGTTGAGGGTGTTCCATGAATCTCTGAAACCAAATGTTAAAATGTTACACTAAGGTGTGGCTTTCTGGCACAATGGCCATGGTTTTTATCAGATTCACAAATATTTCACCTTATAATATTAGGAATCACTGTCCTAATACAATCGACTATCCTAATATACTGTCTCTCTCTTTCTAAAGTGGCAATGCCCTACGCTTCTTGTGAATTTTACAAAAACCCCTCGCCTCTGTTCAGGAGTTCAACAATATTTTGGGAGATTTTTAAATACATTCACATTCCTACCATAAATCTGCAAGCCCTGGTGAGTCATTACTGGCCAAGTGTCTTGATGATCCTGGGAACTTTCATTACCATAGTGGACAGAAGGTGTCTTAAAAGTACATTGCAAAGAACGAAATCGTCCCTAAACTTGACTCAATTTAAAAGAGAAGCTCAAAGATGAAAGTTTCATGATTTTCCTTCTTCACCAGAAATCTACTTTAAGAAATACTGACTTTTAAGAAGCTTTAAGGTCAGTCTGACTATATTTCCAGAATGGCAAGATCCTGAAATATATAAGCCATAGCTATTAAGCACCAAGATATAAGGGTCCTCTTTAGCAGAAAGCTGGGTTACTGTATAGTTTGAAACCTAACTATCCATCATAAACACCTTCAATACATTTGAAAGAGCAGGTGTACAGATCCTCTCACACTGAGGGTCATTTATGAAGCGATCAAAGGCTGCAGTGGGAAAAAGAAGTATGAAGAGGGACAGGGCTTTATGGAATGAATAACTTTTCTCATTCTCAATATTTCTTATATTCTTTTACAACAAATTGCTTGGCTCTTGAGAAGAGACTCATAAAAAAAGTGAAATATCTATTTCTTTATCCTGAATCTGAACTTTTTTTAATAGATAAAGTTGTAATGACCCTTGCCAAATAATAGGAGCCAACATTTCAAAAATTTCCATTGTTTCAAAGATACAAATTACCCTGTGCATCATCTCTATCAACTGAATAAGGAAGGAAAACACATGAAAGTCATCTAAAAAGACAACCTCTCTTAGGACTTATGCTTGCAAGGTAGAAAAGCCCAGTATTCGCCCTACCTAGATAAACAGAGTTTTCCAAATGACTTTAGGAGACCAACAACAGAGCAGGGCCAAGCACTTGAATGTCATAAAGCCAACCCCGTATTAGACTTGATGAAAAGAATCCAGCCTGCAGCTCCCTTATAGCTGGCCAACCTCTCTCTGCTGCAGGCCAACCTTTCCTTTCCAACTCTACCTTGAGTGGAAGGGAACCAAAACCAAACAGTATCTTCCAGCAACTTACAATTCCAATAGAATTTCCCAAAGCTCAGAAAATGGGAAGTTTATTCAGTCCATATGCTATCCCAGGTTTTTGTTCCTTCTCCTGTAACAAACACAGCTTAGAAGACAAGCAGCCATTTCTCAGCCCCTCAAGATCAAAATCCCTCCTCCAGTAACCGCAAATCGTTAGTGACAGTCACTCTGTGTCCTTTGGAAGCTTTGGGGATTATTTTTTCCTCTTAATAAGACACTCACTGGATGCACTTTTAGGAATGTCTCAGAAGCCTTACTCTAAACTCTTCTTCCATTTGCAGCAAACACATGATGTATGATTTGACCCAGCATTGTGTTCCTTAAACCAGGATTTAGGGAAACTGATGATAGTTCCATAGGGCGATTATCAATCCCAGAAGATTGTTTTCTGGAGGAGAAAAGAAACCACACAGCATTTTTTGCAGTAAAGTAGATCGCTTTCAAGAAGGACAAGGTATAGCATATTCTACTTACAAAGGCCCCAGATCAAATCCAACCTTTGCCAATTGACCCTGTACAAGTGACCTAATCTGAGGCTCAGTCTTATCCTCTGTTAACTGGTCATGATAACAAGAATACCTAGCTCACAGGGTTGTTGAGATGATTAAATGAGATAATGCACATAAACCACTGAACACAATGTATACAGTAAGCATTCAAGGAATCTTAGTTTAGCTGTTGTTAGTATTACACTTTTTTTACTTGTTTGGCCACACCCACAGCATATGGGAGTTCCTGGCTCCAGGTGATCGAACCTGAGCTGCGAATGCAACCTACACCACAGCTGCGGCAACACTGGATCCTTAACCCACTGCACCACAGAAGGAACTCCTAGTATTACCTTTTTATTTACCAAAATCAAGGAATGTAAAATAAGACCCTAACACCCTAATGTTTCGTCCCTTGATTCTGCCTAATTCTACTCTTGGACACAAAAACTTCCTTACATGTGCCTTTGTTTCCACTACATGAAAACACAAACGAAACGATACCACCCTCTTCCCCTGGAGGAGGCAAGTACTAGAACCACACAGAACATTTTGAGAGCACCCATCCTTTGCATTGCTCCCTCAAGAACCGGATTATTCTGACTGCTTTCAATTCGCTCCTAGAATCCTCCCTTGCTGTTGTTCCCAAGGGGTCAAATCAACTTCGGGAGTCATGGGCCTTCCGGTTTCCCTAACTTTAAGGAGTCAGAATTCCCAAGGCCAGAGATGTCCCTTTGAGCTGCTCAGAGGCATCTCAAACAACAGGCAAGAAAGAGCAGCCATTCATGGAACAAATAAGGGATTTGCATTTCCAAGGATGTGGGGAAACGTATTAGTTATAATTAGCAAACACGCAGAGTCCCCGTGACAGCTTCACTTTACAAACCCTTGAATGTTTGACAAGAAAAGGTCATGTTTTGTAAAATCCTCAAAAGGTCATTCAATAACAAATCACATGAATGAAATCGCAAGGGTTCAGGGAGGTTAACAGAAACACCACAGGCAGTAAAGTGCGTTTTCAAGGTAAACAAGGAAAGAGGGAAAGCAGCCTCGCCTCAACTCTGGAAGGGAAGAAATGGAAGCAATCTCTAATTTACCAAACACTGTAATTTCAAGACATTTTCTCTGTACTTGGTGGTTTAACACTGAATGCTATTTCTTGTGTTCGGCACACTTGGAGGATTAGCAGATAACAGCCCAGCTACATTTCAACAGTTCTTCAGAAAGTCTAGGCTGACTTTAGCCAAGCCTTTCTTTTACTTATTTATTTTTTTAATTTAGTAAATCTCCCACAAGTGGATTCCATTTAAAACAAGTAAGTGGCTGCATATAGGGCCTGAATACACCCCCACACACACCCAAGGAAGGCCCCCAGGCATCGCCACTCCCCCACATACACACTCTCCAAATCTGGAAACTTTAACCCCAGAAAAGCCTTTTCTTCTGGCACTTTGACCTGCTCCTGACCTCTTTCTTCCCAGGTCTATTTTCTTCCCCACCAAGAGCCAGCCCCACATCTCTCACAGTCAGGAATAACAAAGGCTTGTTTATATAGGGTAATTTAGCTTCCATCCGTGAGGAGGCAAGATGATGATCCATCGGATCCACAGTCCAAGGCACAATTCAGACCTGCAGGGCTGACAGGTTCACGCAGGGCTGGGCCAAGGGGCTGGCGGCCTTCCAGAAAGTACGACCAAGGCACTGGATGGGGGAGGGCCTCCTCTAGAATGTGTCAGACTTGGGCACACCCTTCACACAGAGTAGTGGGTGTTAAGATAAAGCACGCTGTGGAAAGAAGGTGCTAGAGACTGAGATGGAACAGGTGGGAGCACAGACCATAGACCTAGAAAGAAGAGAGAGACACCCAGCAGAGCCCATGGAAAAGGAGGTAGCATCTTAAGAAAGAGACACAAGAGGTGGACCTGGCCGACCTAATGCCCAACTTGCTCTGTGACCTTGAGCAGATTACTTTGAACTTCCTGGGCCTCAGTTTTCCCATTCGTAAAATGGGTAGATACTTCTCACTTAGGTCCCCAGGCAAGGTAAAGCTACAACCAAGTGAGAAGTCACTGGAGAAAGGTATGTGGTATTTGACATCAGCAAGGGCTTGGGTGGCACTCTTGACTCTTACCACTGCTCCTTTCTACATCCTACCCCAACCTCAGAATCTCACTGAGAAGTCACTCTTTGGAGTCCTGATCTGCCCAACACTATAGCCCTGTGTGACTATTTAAACTACATTTTAATTTAAAATGACATCAATTTTTTTTTTTTTTTTTTTTACTTTACGCCTTTTCTAGGGCTGCTCCCGAGGCATATGAAGGTTCCCAGGCTAGGGATCTAATCGGAGCTACAGCTGCCGGCCTACAACACAGCCACAGCAACACAGGATCCGAGCCGCATCTGCAACCTACACCACAGCTCACAGCAACGCTGGATCCTTAACCCACTGAGCAAGGCCAGGGATCAAACCCGCAACCTCATGGTTCCTAGTCGGATTTGTTAACCACTGAGCCATGATGGGAACTCCAAAAATGACATCAAATTTAAAATTCGATTCTTCAGCCACAGTAGCCCTTTCGAGTGCTCGGTACTCCATGTGGGTAGTGGCTACCATATCGGACGGTACAGACAGGGAACATGTCTATCACCATAAAAATTCCACTGGGCTCCACAGTATAGATCGACCTGTTTTCAGTGGAGGACAGACCTGCCACCCTTGCCCCTGCCACCAGCCACGAACATTCCCCTTTACCGTAGGCTCCTGCATTTCATTTTCACTGCCAGACCATTCTCCAGAACAGCCCTGAAGGATGGTTCAAGCACGGACCTCTCACCTTCACAATTACCTGCAGACCATAAAGCCCCACCCGTTTGGCGACTGTTTGATCGGAATGACGGTCAGAAACAGGACACCTCACTTTGTCTTTCTTGCCAACTATTTTAGCTTATTTGCCACGAGTACAGGGTATAATTAATATCACACAGGAGCCAGCATTGTCATTTTTCAAATCATTTCCCTGGAAATGTTCTACACCTCTTAATGGCCCTGCTAATGCTGTAGCTGTCATGTTTTGGACAGCTGCACTTTTACAAGACAAACTCTGCAGCGCCAGGAGCCTCTCTGCAGACTTTTTAGCTCAGAGGCTCAGAGGCCGTGAACGCCAGCCAGTAATGGCTAGATGGAAATCTTTAATTTTTTTTTTTAACCTCTTGGTACAGACTGCTTCTCAAGTGTCACCTTCCTGGCTTCTACCCCCAGCCACCCTACCTCTCCTTATCCCCTCCCCTTCCCCCAAGCCCACCTCCTCTCTTCAATGCCACCTGATGGACAGGGGATGAGGGAAACAGGCCCAAGTCACATGACTGATGGAAGCCAGGCCACGCTCCCCAGAGGTACAAAAGGCTTGAACATATGGATAGAAGCCAGGCCTCCTTGCTCAATACCACGCACTGAGAAAGCAGGACCCTTTGTGTCTATTTAATTTTATTTTTCAGAAATATGCCTATGCCTCCCTGCTAACTTTCTGCAAAATGTTCTTATTTCTGTATGTCCTGGGTGCTTACATACAAAAGAATGGGGAAGGTCAAAGACAGTAACAGGAGGGTTACATCTGAAGTGCCCGGGAGCCACGCACAAGGCCAGAGAGGATGATTTGAGCCACACCAAATATTTACTAAGGGACATGGAATGAAGATGCTTTTCAACCAGATGGGAAAATGTACCATGTTGTTTTGGGGAGTGACAGCATTTTGCTGCTGCTTTTTACTGGTGGCAATTTCCTTGTTTGTTTGTTTTTAATAATGGGTTCAAAGTATGGGGGGGATTGTTTTGAGTCGGATGTCATGCCGAATTCCACCCAGAAAACCTAACTACACAGTCCAATACTGTCCAGGAAAGCCCTCTCTGCTGAGGCCGTCTGTCTGCAAAGGTGCTCAAGCCAGATCTGTCTTAAAAGAAGCCAGAGCCATGCCAGGGACACGGCTGGCTGTTCTAGGCCCACCGGCGGCATGGATTCACTGCTCCTTTAATACCGTGTTTATTAGTGATCCGCAGCCCACGGAGAGCCGAGCACACAACTTCCTTTCACGCTGCGTCTGCAAAATGCTCCAGAAAGTTGGACTCATCAGTGAAGCAGCGGGTCCCTCGGTTGAAACCAGCCAGGCCAGAAAAGTGACGTGAACAGGATGCTGCTAAACATGCACAATTCGAAAATACACACCGTATTCTCTTCTGCATGATTTGCTGCCATTTAAAAGACAATAAACAGCAACTTTAGATTGCTAACAACGTGTCATTTAAGGTTTGCTGTTGCTCAACATCAAGAAAAATCAATGCCGGCTCTACGGGGGCAGCAAACCCGGAGAACTGAGCTCCATTTCAGGTCTGTTTGAACTCATTTCCTTTCTCCACGGTTGCCCCCTTGTACTCCCCCTCAGGCGTCCCCTCGCAGCAGGCTGACAGCTTGACACATTGACAGCTCGCACTGAATGACAACTGATTTGTACAAATTTCAAGCCTTATAAATCTACCTGTCACAACAACAACATAAAAGCGCCCAGGCCCAGCAGGTAATTCAGAAAAAGCTTCCCTTGACAGCACTTTCTGAAAAGCAATGGCGTGCCTCCTGCCAAAAATTCCAACTATCATCCTTGTATAACTTTGAATAAAAATTCAGGGCCCATTTTCTTGCCAACAGGCTACCAATCGTCTTATTTAAAGATTAAAAAGAGTGAACAGGGCTGGGGGGCGGGGAAACATCCACGCAATTTCATTTTGTACTGATCGGAAGGTAGCACCACCTGCCACGCCAGGATTACCACACCATTTTTCTCTCTGGTGCTCAGAAGGAGTAAATGAGTAAGGCTTTTTACGGTATTTAAACAATATCCAAGATTGCAGGGCCTGCGCCTCCCAGTACCCTCCCCGCTCACCTGGAGCCAGTCCTGCTGCTGGAGCAAGGTGGTTTGACTGGTAGGGGGCTGAGAGGCAGAGAACCAAGGCCACTGGTCCTTATTTTAAGTTAAAGGGCCCCAAGATAAAGACCTGACATATGCCTGTCACCCCACCTTCCCTGACCCACTTTTCTTACTAAAATATTCCAGCTATTAAGGTACACCTGTATGAAAATACTCCACTCAAAGCAATAGCATGTTGCAAACTACTCCATTTAGAAGGGATAAGCAATGAGGTCCTACTGTACAACACAGGGAACTAGAGCCAGTCTCTTGAGATACAACAGGATGGAAGATGGTATGAGAAAAATAATGTGTGTGTGTGTATATATATATATATACATATATATATATATATATATATACATGACTGGGTCACTATGCTGTACAGCAGACTTTGACACAACACTGTAAATCAACTCTAATTAAAAAAAACAGCCTATCATATTATTTCATCATGGCATCTTTATTATGAAATCAAAATTAAAGGAGAGAATTTAGACTTGGTTTTTAGGTGATGTTTCAAAATTATGGTTCACAGTAAAGAAAAAAATATTCTGGCAAAAATAAGTACTTGAGAGAGAGAGAGACACTGAGTACATGACCACCTAAACAGGAAACAGCAGTTTACAAAAAATGTCTCTTTCTCTGCTACACAAGCCCTTTCAATCCCACTTCATACAGAGAAAGGTGTAGCTGCAAAGTGTCAGGGGTCATTTCTCCTGTACCTCATGTGCTGTGGTCAAGTCTCTCGTCAGCCTCACAGATGGAAAAATGAACTTGGTCCTCCCCTGGAGGGTTTGTTCTAAGTGCGTATTGACTGGGGACGCTAAGGAAGGAGACATGGGATGGACCAAGGATGAGGGCAAAGTGAGGCTCTATCCAATTGGCCAAACTCAAGCATCAACGATGCCAGCCAAGCAGCCTGTCACACAGCAAGTCACCTCCTCTCTCTTTAGCAGGGCAGTCAATCCAACAATGAAGAACCCAGATGCTGGTGGACGGTTTGAGTTTCAAATCCTGGCTTTTCTGTTCATGAGTCAAGTAACTTTGGGCAAGTTACATTCTCTGTGCTTCAGTTTCACCATCTCTACCACAGGGATCCTCATCAGCTCTAACCCAGAGAATAAGAGGATTCAATGCCCGTAAAAAGCCTCGTTTATAGTAAACAATATCTGTTCACGTATAGATAGACAGAAAGATACACATATGCATATATAAAACATTAAAAGTGATCAGTACTATGGTGGAAAAAAGACTACCGTCATATTATTACAATTCTCTTCCCGATTCCGGATATAACCACTTTTCTTCCAGTATTAAGCTTCCAATACAGTTCAAGAAAAAAATAGGGAATCAGCCCAGAAAATGGCATAACACATTTGGTTGAAATATGTAGATGAGAGATTGGCATAGCTAGATTAAATTTCTTTTCCACCCTTTTATAAATTTCTTTATATATTCTTTTCAACTTGCTTCTTCATTAGCTGGTGACTAATAAAACTATCTAGTATGGTTTGAAAAGCATGTATTAATTTAGAAGCACATAATCTGCACTGTCTTAACACCATTTATCACTCAGAAACACTACACATGTGTGGACTATAAGGAGAGAAATATATATAGATACAATATATAAATATCTCAACACACAAATATATAGAGAGAGCCAGAGAGAGAATATTTTGGACCCTAAATAGAGTTTTTTGGGTTTGTTTTGCTTTTTAGGGCTGCACCCGCAACATATGGAGGTTCCCAGGCTAGGGGCTGAATCTGAGCTGTGGCCACTGGTCTACACCACAGCTCATGACAATGCCAGATCCTTAACCCACTGAGCAAGGCCAGGGATTGAACCTTCGTCCTCATGGATGCTAGTCAGATCCGTTAACTGCTGAGCCACAATGGGAACTCCCCCAAATATAGCTGATGTCAGCTGGCTAATCTTGAGATTGAGATTAGAGCATAAGATTATGATTTGCTATAAAACCCATTGTCAGCATCAGCTGAACCCTAAAATATAATGGGCTAGGATTACCCAAGTTATATGAACTGCCATCCACTTTTTAACATTCTTATTATCCATCTCAATTTGCTTAATGTCTAAATTGCTATGAGCCGACTAAATTTGGGATGCCAACAGGGAACAGCAATCAACAAATCCATTATTTTGCAGTTATTTGTACGACCAAGAGCAAGTGCTTTCATTATGAGCCATTAGTGGCCATTAGTAAATAAAATTGGGTTTGAATTTCACAAGCATGTTTTTTTTTTCAAAAGATTTGTATTTCATGCTAAGAAGCCCAAAATCAAACATAATTTTCATGGACTAAAATAATTGATATCATAAACCAAAACAATTATACATCCAGTCTTTACAAAATGAGGTGGAGGGAAAAAAAAAAAAAACAGCCATCTATAAAACTAATTTTAAAAATGATAATTTACATTAACTAAACCAGGCTTCTTTTTCATCTCTCATCAATTACAAACTGTGCATGTAAAAACAGGTAAGGCATGTATAGGAAAAGGCAAAATATGTCAGCTCAAGTTCACCTTTAAGCCAGCACCCACCCAGAGTAAATCACAAGGTCTCACATTAACCCTTCTCTTCTCAGCAGCATGCGTTGGGCCTCACAAAATGATAAATACTATTTTGTTAACTATTGTCTTCCTGACATCAATCACTGAGATTTAACAAACACGGTTTCACATATGCCAGGATCCCCCCTACTACGACCTATTAAATAACCAATCACTCAACGGAGCACCGCGGGGCTGACAAAGGCACAATCAGGTACAGAGCTGGTCAGTTCAGTCACACACTGGCCCACTGAGAGTTTACCCAGAGAAAAAATAGGATATTTTAGATGCAAAACACCTGTGTCTTGTGTGTATGTTCTATGCCTATCTGCACGTGTATTGTAACCGCTCATTTCCCAAGAAAAGAGAGCGATGCTTTCAAACCTGTTGACCTTCGGTGCCTACAAAAATCTGCTGTTTTTTTTTCCCCTCTGAGAGGTTGCTCAATGAGCTGCTTATTTCCCCATCTCAGTAAGAGTCAAATCTGGCATCTGAGAATGTCACCCACCTGTCAGCTATCAGTCCACAGGGGCCAAGAGGTTAAACCAAGAAGTGTTATATCTTGGGAACCTGAGAGAGAGCACCAACTAGCTTTCACTGAGAAAAACCCTAGAGCATTGAGCAGTCCCCTTGGACCCTAGAGCTGGGCCTCTCTGGTTCAGGCGACCCTGCCAAGTGCATTCTACATCGGCCCCTCCACAGGGATGCCCATGGCGACCAAAGGCGGAGTTTTCCGTCCTTGAACCAACACCACTTTGAGAAGAGCCAGGGAAGTTTTGATGGCCTATGGATCCATGCCTACACCGGCTGAGACAAAAGGACCAACTTCACTCACTCTTTCCCACAGAACCACCGGTCACAGACAGTCTCCTGCCACCAGAGATCATGTAAGAAGCACCCATCACCAGTCACCATGGCCTCCTCAGCTCCACTTACAGAAAAAGCAAAGTATCTGAGGCCACAGGCTCCTTAACCAGGCCTGCCACCTACCCAGGTGGAAGGCCACCCAGGGTCAGTTCAGGTGGGGCTTGTCTGGCGCCCCCAAGAGGCAAGATGAGAAAGCTGGCCAACAACTCATGGAGCGAGGATCCACACAGAGCCTCTGGCTTGAACTTCCATGGAATCAGTAAATTTTTACCACTTAGGACAAGCCACGTTATTTGTAACTGTCAGAGGAAGGAAAATCTGTAATTGTTAAGGGGGATGAAGCCTGTGCAAATTCTTTCCTGTGCAAAGTGAACAGTCAATCACTTTTATAAGGACAGCAACAACTGAAACTATCCATTCGTATACTTTCCTTTAGTCAACAATATTACCTTTAGTAATCTGGGGAATGTGCATCCATAAATTACAGAAAGTGTTATTGCATTGCTGAATAAACAGCAACATTTCCATCAGCAGCAGCAGTGGCAGCCCCACAAAGGTATAACAAACAGACTCAATCATTTTCTTGTCAAGCTTTGCAATGACTGCAGAGTTTACTGCTGGAGATAATGTTGCTTTCCTCAGCATTGTGTGCCAAACTGCAAACTGCTTATTAAAACAAAACCTCTTTTTCAGAGCAGCATGAGTTGGATAATCACTTACTGCACTCAAGAAAAAACAGGTTTGGTGCCCAGAGGAGGTTAGCAATCAAGCATATGTGTTAACATTTGGTTGGTAAAAACTGGTTAAAAAAATAAATTATCTGACATTGGGATAAGGGAGGGAAGAAGTCAACTTACTGACATCACTGGCCCCAGACTGACTCTTTTTCCTTATGATGGCATTCAGTTTTATTCATGTGTTTCAAAGTACTGAGGGAAAGTGTCCGATGGAAGCTTTGGCATGGGGCTCAGCAGGGGAAGGAAGGGGAGGAAGAAATGATTGTGAAAGAATCCAGAAAGGACATGTGGCCTGCTGGTCTTCAGGGGAAGGACTCTCTGGAAGAAACGATATTCCAGAGGCAAGAGATAACACTAAAGCAAGGAATGGGAGGGAAATGAGTCAACTTCAAGAACGAGGCATTTGTGACTAAACTGTTGCTGAAGACAGCACCTATTATTACTCTCCGAAGGAATCGCTTGACATAACTAAACCAGCGATAGCGCTGAAAAACCATCCTCAATTTTCCCCACTTACAAGAGATTGACAGCCATTTTCTGGAGCCTGAGGAACAAGGATGCTCAGACGGAGCCTGGGAGGCCTGTGCTGTCAGGAGCAGCGCTCTGCAAGGAGAACCATTATACCTGACTATGGAAGAGCCGCCCCAGTCCTTTACGGTGGGTTTTTTTTTTCTTTCTTTCTTTTTCTTTTCATGCCCATCAGAGATGAATCAATATCAAAGTAGGCAGACCCTCTCCCCTCAGCCCACGCCTCCACCTTCTCCTGGCTGCACATCAGCTGCAGTCCCAGACACCCGCTGTGGACAAGGGAAACTGCTCTCAGGATGTCCCTATCAGGCCAGGAGATGAGACTCTGAAGATTTTATTATAACTTTGGGCCATATCTAAGGTGTGACACCTATCACTGCTCTAAAAGGAAAATGAATAGGGAACAAAGAAAAAGGTAAAGGAAAAAAAAAAAGAGCACAAATGTGGAGTGGAAAGGCAACTCCAGGAAGGGACATCTAACTTCACCAACAGAGAGGAGGTGCAGACAGGCCAGCACAGTGCCACCCACGTGCCTCAGGCCTGGAAGGCTTGGTCAGCCCCTGGCTCCCTGCTCCCCTCCCTCTCTGCTTTAAACCTGCGGAACAAGGGCCGCTCCTGCCTAGCCAGCTCTTTGTGACCACCTCAGAGCCCCCAACTGTGCTGTTGCCTCTGCCTGGAAAGTTTTTCGTCTCTTTGCTTGGGTCACTCTTCACAACTGCTCAGGAAAAGGCTATTCCTGGCCATACAACCTCAACTAGCCTCCTGCTTCCCCATCTCACCCCCACCATCCGCCTTGTTATTTTTGTTTGTTTGTTTTCCCTTTCTTTTCTTTTTTTCAGGGCTGCACTTGCAGCATATAGAAGTTCCCAGGCTAGGGGTTGAATAGGAGCTGTGGCTGCCAGCCTGCACTGCAGTTCATAGCAATGCAGGATCCTTAACCCACTGAGGGAGGCCAGGGATCAATCCTCCGCCCCCACGCTTTCTTCCTGGATACTAGTCAGGTTCGTTCTGTTGAGCCACAATGGGAACTCCCCTCAGCACTTTTGTTTTGACTTCTTTAGGTCATTAACTCTAAGATTTACATTTGTGAATTTATTGATGTGTTTATTAGCTGTCACTTCCATAAGGTAAACTCCCTGAAGGCAAGGACTTAATTTTATTCAAAACACTACCCCCAGCACCCAGTAAGGAGGTGCTCAACACATATTTGATAATTTACTTAAAAACTACTCTGTACATATGCAAAAATTACCCCCATGATTGTAAACCTGAGACCTCTGTCAGACGCAAGCAGTGGTTTCTGAGAGCAAACTATGAGTCCTGATCATGGGAAGGATTGTGAAAAATCTAAAAAAAAAAAAAAGAGGAAATCTTTTTTCTCTCATCTCCAAGAATGTATTACATAGGAATACGTATCTGCTCTTGAATTGAGGGTGGTGAGCTAGAGAAATTTTGGTTTTGTTTGTTAAAAGTACCAAGATGAAAGACACAGCCCCTGACCTAAATAAGAAGAACCTCAATAAGGAATTTTTAAAAAACCTGGACCCAAGACCCACTTCTACCCCCAGAGTTAGCTGGGGTCTATCAGCTGCTGAGCCACATTTGGACACCAGGATGTAAGGATACAAAGGCTTGCCCCACCTGTTTTTAAATGCTATTTTTAATGTGCACTTATTGGCATAAGGAGATAAGAACTGGAAATAGTATGCCTACAACACTCACCTACCCACCCAACTTTATCAAATCTTAACATGTTGAGCCCTATTTGCATAAAATTTTTTAAAGAAACAAGATACTAGAGAAAACAATGGTGGCCTACCTATTTTATCATGGGGACTAAGGACAGCTGAGGTCCTGAAAATATTTAAGTCACTGTTAAAGGACATGTACTATAATCGTTACCAGCTTCCAACTGCCATCAATTCTCATTTCTCCTACCAGAATTTTAATTCTCTTTCCATTTCTCTCCCACATCCCTCATCTTGATCTCTTTTTGTTCATTTCTCCTAACCTCCTGCCTGATTCCCCACCTGCTTTCAAATTTGGGTCAGATCATGTCATATAAGATAAATTCCAAATTAAAAAAAAAAAAATTTAAAGCAAACCATCAAAGTACTAGAAGAAAACCAAGGAGTAAAAAAGTCCTTTCTACACTAAATAAAAATCAAAAATCTGTAAATAAATGATAAATTCAATTGCATAAAAATCAACTGCATTTAAAGCAAAACTTCTGCGTGGAAAAAAAAAAAGAAGAAGAAAAGAAAGCAAATAAAAAGCCACCCAAATGAATCAGAAGGCAACTGGAAAACATGGGGAAAACCTGCATCTCCATCATGGAACAAAGACTTACTACATATACACAGGGTACCCACATCCTTATGCACAATTATACACAAACACACACACAAGGATACACATCTCCACAAAAAGCTCCAAAAATAATCATAAAAAAACAAAAACCCAGTAGGAAAATTGAACAAAGGATACAAACACATAGTTGGCATAAAAGGAAATACCAATACCTCACAGATATATAATAGAATGCTTAACCTCATTCATAAGAGAAACCCAAAATCACACACTAGGAACCTTTTTTTTAACCTCCCAGACTGGCATGAATTCAAAGGTTTAATAACTCACCCGGTTGGTGAAGCTGTGGGAAAAGAGGCATGCACCTAACACTGCTGGTGATGATTTAAAGTAATTTAACTCTTGAGGAATGAAATTTGGCAATGTCTATCAAAATTAAAAATGCACATGGCCTTTGACCCAGCAAATCTATTTCTGGGAATTTACCCTATAGATACTCTTACAAACTTTCAAAAATGACATGCTAAGGTCACTGATTACAGCTCTTTAATACTAAAAGGAAGCTAATAAGCACAATGTCCATCAATAGGTGACTGAATAAATTATTATGAATTCATACAATAGAACACTAGGCACCTAAGAAAAATTAATGAGAAAGCTCTCTGTACTGATATGGAAAGCTATTTTTGTTAAGTGAAAAAAAACAAGGGGCGAAATAGTATGAATAGCAGGCTAGCTTTTGTATCAATGGAAAAAGCAACAATATGTGTCTCCTTTTGTTTGAACACACAAAACCTTAGAAACCCTGAAAAAATATAAAATAAACCAAAAAAAAACCCCTTGGGGGTTACAATGGGAAATAAGGAATAGAAGGCCAAAAACGGGAGGAAAACTTTTCATAATCTTTCAAATCTCTCAGTTTTCATATCATATGGGGGAATTTTATCTATTCAAAAATTGCAACTGTTAAAAAATACACCTCCATTCACGGAGTGTTAGAGTATTTTCAGAGTCAAAAAATACAGTTCAGGAGTTCACATTGTGGCTCAGCAATAACGAACCTGACTAGTATCCATGAGGACGTGGCTTTGATCCCTGGCTTCACTCAGTGGGTTAAGGATCTGGCATTGCCGTGAGCTGTGGTGTACACCACAGACGAAGCTCCGATCCCACATTGCCGTGGCTGTGGTATAGGCCAGCAGCTATAGCTCCAATTTGACCCCTAGCCTAGGAACCTCCATATGTCACAAGTGTGGCCCTAAAAAGCAAAAACAAAGACAAAAAACACTTCGGCTAGAGAACTATGCTAGAGCTATGCAACTAGAGCTATGCAACCCTAAATAGGGAAGTGAAGACCCTGAGGGGGAAAACATGGACAGGCAACGATCAGGAAGGAGTGGGAAGTTCTGTCCATTTTGGCCTTGAAGTGACCATCAGATTTCTGCAACCTGCACGATCCAGCACACTCTTGAGAAATGGACTCCAGGTGGTCCGTTTTCTTTCACTGGCCAAGCCTTCATGTTCTCCACATCCTGGCCTCACTCCTCCCTGAATGTCTCACTCACCTCCCTCCTCCCACCCTGGCACTCTGTCCTGCTTTACAGCAAACTCTCTGTCACGGCACCCCTCTGATAGCCCACAACCAGCTCTTGACCCCATTTAATCTTTCTTCTCTCAGATCTTGCTGGATTCACGGCAAGGAGCCAGACCAGTAATCGGGTACTACCTGGAGATGATCAGTAAATTAAGGAAGATCAAAGAAAACGGTGTTTCTTTTCACTAAGAAAACAAGAATTCTTCCACTGTTTCTCTGTATTCAGTATTTAGCTGCACAGGAAGAGTCCTCCAGGCAGTATTTTGGGGACTGTGCAGGAAACAGCAGCATGTACTGCCTGTTCTAAGCATCTTGGCTCAGCCCCCAACCCCAGCAAAGGAGTCCACTCAAGGACACTCTGGATCCCGACCTCGCGACCAGGGGTAGATGGGGCCAGTGACCTATCATGCTAGGTTGGGGCCATGGATCTTCCTAGCCTGTCCCAACATTTTTGGAGCCCAATGCTGTCATTCAAACTTCCTGATTCTAGATTCCTTCCCACCTTGAGTTAACCTAAGACTTGACCAGTATGTCATCAACTGCCTTAGTCATGGCAAACCTCAGAACCGCAGACAGAGGACAGTGGCATACCATTAGAGAATCTGAAGAGACACCATTTCATCTATTCGTTTTAGAACACCCACCATTTTAAATATAGTTTTCATAATTACATGTATGTATGTAAAAGGTAGGTTAGCAAAGTGCTGTTCAATGTGTGCATTTAACCACTTCAATTAAAAGATAATGCATAATCTCAGCATATTATTTGTCTTAAGGGGCCTCTAAAATACTCAATGGGCTCCTTTTAACAAACAAAAAAAGAATACAAGTCTGGGTATTTACATCCTTTGAAAACCACTGTTAGAAGCTACAATGAATGTAACTTTCAGTTTGGCCTATACACTTGCCACCTCTGGTTCTTGATCAATGGAATCCAAGGGAAAAAGATTTTTTATTAGCGGTGAAAAAAAAATACTGCTAAGTATGTGACACAACTAGAACTTTCATACTCTGCTGATGTAAGCTGGCACAATCACTGTGGAAAACTGTTAGGCAGCTTGCATGAACACTGAATAAAACACTTTACACTCTATGACCCAGAAATTCTATCCCTGAGTTTGCATCTGAAAGAAATGGGTATGTACATTCCCCAAAAAGATGGACAAGAATGTACCCGGTGGCATCATTCATAATAAACAGAAACCATTGGCAAACAAACCCAATATCCACCAACCGTAGAAAAGCTTTTAAAACTTTGGCATACATACACCACAAAATACCATACAGCAATGGGAATGCAGAAATCATTGCCATATCAACATGGATGAGTCTCCTAGATATAATGTTGAGCAAATGAAGCCAAAAAAAGAAGAGGACACACTGTATGATTCAATTTACATACAGGTTACATACAGGTTCAATTTACATACAGTCTCTACTGTTAGAGGACAGGACAGCGATCAGTTACCCCTAGCAGGAGAAAGGGCACAAGTAGGGCCCATGGTAGATGGTTGGGAAGCAGCTGGTTCAGGATGCCAACAATATTCGATATCCTGGTCTGAGCAATGATTACATCGATTTGTTCACTTTGTGGTAATTAATCAAGCCAAGCACTTAGGATTTGTTCACTTTTTTTTTTTCTTTTTTTTTGGTATTTATACTATACATTGACAAAACATTTATTTCAAAATATTTAGAAAAAATTGCCTGCAATTAGTCTTCAAAGGATCAGCTACCTGAACTGCTGCCCCAAAGTCATAGGGACCCTCAATTCCTATCATTAGCTCCTGACATGTCCAAATGATTCTTGGGCTACTTGTTAATAACAGAATCAAAAGGCACTAATCTCATTATCTCCTGTCAGCAGGCGCTGTCAAGATGCTGTTGGCCATTAGTCGCCCGCTGCTGCTATCAGTCTGAGACTTGTAAAGCACCCAAAAGAAGACAAAAAATACTGACAGGTTCGTTTTTCTCTTATCCCACTCACCTTTCGCTAACCTCATGTCAAATCCTTCACACTCTAGACCACAGACTGCCTTCTCCCAGAGATCCTCCTAGACTTCTCTTGCAAGCACTCCCATCCTCTCAACACAATCCCTGCCTTTACTCACTCAATCACCCCTCCAGCCATCCAACAACACATCCATCTCAACACTAATGAGCAACCACAATGTGCCAGGCTCTGTGCGCAAGATACAAAATTGAGTAAAGCATAAGCAATGAGACCCTACTGTACAGCACAGGTAACTATATCCAATCTCTTGGGATGGAACAGAAGATAATATGAGAAAAAATGTATACACACACACATATATATATGTATACACACACATGTATATATGTATGGCTGGGTCACTTTGCTATACAGCAGAAATTGGCACAACATAATAAATCAACTATACACTGATTTTAAAATATGCATCAAAAAATTGAGCACAGCATAATTCTTTTCCTTTAGGTGCTCATAGGACTGTATGGACACAAAAATAGGATTATGATACACACACACATGCAGGAAATAGTAGGACATGGGAGAGGAAAAGGCAAACCACTTTTGGGGGGTGAGGGGAAAAGGAAATGATTCTTAGAGGAGGTTTCACATAAAATATGCCTTAAGGGATGGAAGGTGGCAAGTCAAGTGAAGATGAAGGCAGCTCCCAGCAGCCTTTACTCTCATGAGTAAAGATGAGGAAGCAAAACAAACAAACACCTGGTGTGGGAATGTGGGTGCTGGCATGTGGGGAACCATGAGAGTAAAATCTTAATGAGGTCAGAGGAAAGCAAGCAGAGAGCAGATCACAAAAGGTCTTTGCAAACCTTTTGTGAAAAAGTTGAGACATCATGCTAGAGAGGAAGGGTAGCCCCTATGGGTGGTGAGCAATGGAATAGCAGGGTCCAGTTTGTCATCAAGGAACTGGGTGGGAAATGAAATTGGAGAGAAAAAGGCTGGGCAATGTCAACATAAACCTGCTTGAACCAGGACACTTGGAGCAGGGCTGAAGAGGAGGAAAAATCAGAGCACAGTTGGAGAGGAAAAATTCAACATATGTTTAGGTGGTAAAATCAGAAGGACTTAGGGACACATCTGTGGTATGATAGTGGGAAGGAGGAAGGAAAGTTGATGAGAACCAGCAGATGGGTGATGACAACAGAAAAAAATACATCACTTGTGATGGAATATGATGGAGGATAATGTAAAAAAAAAGAGTATGTGTGTGTATGTGTATGTTTTTAAAACTGGGTTACTTTGCTATAGAGCAGAAATTGACAGAACACTGTAAATCAACTATAGTAAAAAAATTTTTAAGGAAAAAAATGCATGTGGAAGAGAGGGCTGGGATGGACATGAAAGAAGGCAATGAGGTGACCAATGGAGGCATTAAGAATGAGGCACCTGGGGGGACTTCAGGATATATGTGCAGGAAGTGAGTTGAAAACCTGATTCTGGCAGGAAGGAACACAGGCTGAAGATAGAGATGGACTCAACAGCACAAACGAGAAGCCCTAAAGGGCTTGAAGTCTCCAAGCGCACATGGTGAGCACACAGGGAGCTGAGGACACTTGGTATCACCAACTTTAAGGAAGGAGTAGAGGAAAAGGGTCCCTTGGCCCATTGCTTGGGTCTAAAGCAATGGGCCAAGAGGTGCCCAGTGACTGGGAAAGGCAGTGGCAAGTTTTAAAACAAGAGTGACTGATCACTACTCCCAGATGTAGTAGCTCGAGGTCCAAGAAGGGTAGAATTGAAAGAATTCCATTGGATGTGGCAATTATGGAGTCATTGATGGCTTCAAGTGAGTGATTGCAGATGCGCTTCCAGCAACATGGCAGACTAAGCTGAAATAAACCCACATCACAACACTCTTAACAAAATCTGGATTAAATGTAACCCTCCCCTAAAATTTTAATGCATAGATAAGAGAAATTGCCAAGTAGGAGAAATAGAAGAATAAAACCCTAGCCTACAACCACAGGGGCCCCATGACACCATCAAACCTGGATATAAACCCTAGGATCCAGGTTCCAATGCCCTCAAAAGGATGCTGATTTGGGCTGACACAAGATAGGGAATTAGAATCAAGAGTTCTACATAGAGCTGGACATCTAAGTGCTGCCCAATATATAAAAAGGGGACAGGGGACAAGAAAACTATCTAATAGCCCAGAAAATAAGGAGTTTTGTTGTTTCTCAGGGCTTGGGGTAGAGAAACGGGCCTCTTGTGAGAATTTAAAACTCCAAGCCTACACTAGCCCTGGGTATAGAGTAATAGTATTTCAAATCCAAGCTGGCAAATAATATAAAAGTGGTGTTAGACCAAAGAAAGTTCTGTTTTTCAAAAATAGTGATCCTCCTATACTCCACAACCCAAGAGACAACCCTTGACAAATATAAGCTCACAGTTAAAAATAAATAAATTCTAAAATACAAGGTAATAAATAACTATGAGTGAGAACCAACCAATCACAAACAGGAGAATTGGAAGTTATAGAAAAATCTGAAAGGCCATAAAGCAAGATATGAAAATATATAGAAATCATTATGAAATAAGGTGATACTATAAGAAAAAGTTTTGGAACAAATAGAATATCAAGTACACATAGTCATCAAAATTTTTAATTTGATGAATGGGCTCAACAGAATATTAGACACAAATGAAAATAAGATTTATGAGCCAGAGGATCAATCTTAAAAAAAAAATCATCCAGAACTTAGCACAAGGAGATAAAAAGATGGCGTATCTGCATTTGTAGCCACATGGATGGACCAACAGATGATCATACTAAGTCAGTCAGAGAAAGACAGGTATCATATGATATTGCTAAAATGTATAATCTAAAAAAAAATCATACCAATGAATTTATTTACAAAACAAAAACAGACCCATAGACATAGAAAACATACTTATGGTTAACAACGGGAGAAGGGGAGGAAAGATAAATCAGGAGTTTGGTATTAAAAGATACACACTACTATAAATAAAACAAACAACAAGGACCTACTGCATGGCACAGGCAACTATATTCAGTATCTTGTAATAACCTTTAATGGAAAAGAACATGAAAAAGAATATTCTTACTACGGCATCAGTTCTACTGGATTAGGGTCTCACTCATGACCTCATTTAACCTTAAATCCCTCCCTAAAAGCCCTATCTCCAAATGCAGTCACATTGGATTGTGTTCCCAACCACCCAAATTTAAGTGTTGAAGCTGTAACCACCAATCTACAATGGAATATCTTCAAAGTGTTCAGAGAAAAATAACTATCAGCTAGAATTCTATACCCAGATAAACTGTAATCCTTCAGAAATGAAGCCAAAAAAAAAGACCTTTGGAGAAAACTCCTATATCTAAATCATCACTGAAAGATTTATAAAACTAACAGTGTACTTAGCACCACACTTACTGAAACTAGAAGGAAAAAGTAAATGGAGACAGTAATAAATCAACTCAATTGATAAAAACCACTCAACATCCACTGAGCACTCTATCCTACATGCCAGGCACTGTTCCATTTGCTGGGGATTCTACAATGAATTAAAATCCCGGATTTGTTAAATATAATCTAGTAAATGGTGGTAAGTGCAGTGAAGGAAAATAAAGCAGGAAAAGACGACAGGGAGAAAAGTTACAGGTTTTATTCTATGTTGTTGAGTCTAAATATGCATCGAGTATTAAAAAGTAATAATAGCAGTGAATCTTGAAGGTTTTTAAAGAGAATCCTGATTTGAAGACAAAGGCAACAAGGATCATTTACAACAGACAGGCTTTAAAAGGCTCTAAGGTCAGCACGAGGGAACCAGTGTCAGGTTTCAACGCTCTTTTCACACTTCCCCTCTGGTAGCATCAGTATGCCAGCTTGTTCCCAGGCTATCAGATCCCAGAGGCAAAATGACAGGAGCTACAAAAGTTCTCATGTAGACTCAACAGAAACTAGTCAAAACACCAGAACCATCTCTCACCTGCACCTTTTCTTAACAGTAAAGAAACCTTTCCCTGAAGCATCTTGGCACATTTTCCCTTGTGCTCATTGGCCCAAGCAATGTCATATGACTGTGCCTACCACAGGCAAGTGGAAAAGGATGCCAGTACTGGTCAGAACAATCCAGATTATACCACCATCTCGAGGTATAGGTAACACAGAGCATGAGACACACCCAGAAGAAATTCCAGCTTTTCTGTCAAGGAAGAAAGCAATGCCCACTGGGAGGACCACCAACAGCTTTTACCTCACCTATCATTTGCACCCAAATTCACCACACAATGGTGACTATGACGCCTCTGCGAAACATGGCACAAATTAACCCTGGAAATGTGATCACACCTCTGCAAAACATGGCACAAATTAACCCTGGAAATGTGAAAAAGGAGCCTTATGTTACTCTCATTTTCTTCACAAGCCCAACTGCCTTAACAAAACCCAGAGCAGGTGCTCACGAGCCACAGGCATATTAAGCAGTCTTCATCTCTGCTATGCCAATTCAATAACCCAACTATAAGGACAACAGGATCATCCCCACATCAACCCCTGAAGATGACCCATCAGAACACTTCCCAGGTAGCAGCCCAAACCACAGTCAATTTATGCATATACTTAAAGCTTCCCAGACACCTCTATAAAAATTCTTTCTCTCCAGGCTATAAAGCCACTTCCAGGTTAGCTGAAATGTCAAAAAAAAAAAAATGTGCTTTTTAACTAAAGACCATTTCCAAATTATTTCCACATTATCAGGTTGCAGGGAGGTTGTGCAAATGACTGGCTAAAGTAGATTAAACACTTTCAATTCTGTGAGGAATTGAAGTTATAATACTGGAATTTTTTAGAACCAAAAAGGATCTCTCAGAGACTACCGAATGTGACTCCCACATCTTACAGATGAGACTCTGTGCAAGTCAGTGGCACCAGGACTGGAAATTTGACAAAAGATTCAATCCCGGAGAAGCCTTTTATATTGTTGTTGTCACACCGTCCTGGGAACCAGAACGTTATCAATTTAGTAGATCTTAATTTTTGTGGCAAGCCACAGACCCAAATTTTGCATCTCATTTCAGGTTGTGCCTGGGCCCTCAGAAACTCACCTCGGGATGCTAGGATTACAACTCCCTCCATCAGGTATCGTTAACATGCTGAGTACAGACAAAGCCATTCAAGTTATGATTTCTACCATGGTTATCAACATGCGGGAAATCATTTCATCCTAGTTCCTTTTTCTCCATCCCATTCCATCTTACCCAGCTACAATCAACTCAAGAAATCCTATCCATTTTAAAATTACTCCAAGAAAAAGACAATAGTAACCCCATAATGTGAGCTGATTAAGGGGGAGCCTCTGTCCTCTTTTCCAGTCCACCCCTATATCCCCAGGAGCAGCCCAACTCCTAACAGAAGAGAAGCAATCTATGAAGGTCTTTAAGTAACCTGATCAGTATAATGCTTTACTCTTTCAAAATAACTTACAAAACTATTATCTCAAATCCTTTACCATCTAGAAAGGGTCAGTTTTTTTTTTTTTTTTTTTTGGATATTTATTTATTTATTTATTTATTTATTTTTTTTTTTTTTTTTTTGCCTTTTGTTGTTGTTGTTGTTGCTATTTCTTGGGCCGCTCCCACGGCATATGGAGGTTCCCAGGCTAGGGGTTGAATCAGAGCTGTAGCCACCGGCCTACGCCAGAGCCACAGCAACGCGGGATCCGAGCCGCGTCTGCAACCTACACCACAGCTCACGGCAACGCCGGATCGTTAACCCACTGAGCAAGGGCAGGGACCGAACCCGCAACCTCATGGTTCCTAGTCGGATTCGTTAACCACTGCGCCACAACGGGAACTCCCGGGGTCAGTTTTTTATTCCCATTGTACAGATGAGGAAAGGCAAAAACTCGTTGACTTGCCCAAGGTCATGTGTCTAAGTAAGAATAAAACTAGAGGCAATACCTGGGTTTCCTCAAGGGCAGACATCCCAGTGGTACACAACAGCACTTTTTCAACTGGAAAGAGCCATAAATATAAGCTATTGTTAATATACTTTGTTCCTTCCAAAGCCAAACAGAACTTTCTTGAGGATTATCTGCTCACTTTGAATTACCCATGCTGCTTTACACCACTAGCCTGGCCATGGCTTAAATAAAACTGCCTCCATACCTAGGGGCTCTCCAGGCAGTACAGGCATAAAAATGAGGTTTTCCACTGGCAAGCTGACCACAGCTAACCTCAACACCCTCCAAGTAATCCTGAGTCACTTTCCCATCACCTTGATCTGATCTGTGCTCAAACTAATCCCTTCAGCTGGGCATCATCAAAAAGAGAAAACAACAATTGTGCAAGTTGTCTGGAGGCACTTCACGAACTTGGATCACTTTCCTGCTCATTTTAGCTGGGTAAATAATAGCTTGATATGTAGCACCTGCTAAGTGAAATGAAAATGGAAAATGTTTTAAAGGGTTTTCACTTAATGTCTTCATACTACTGTAAATGTATGAAAATTTTATATCCGGGTTTTTATTACTGTTGATTGCCAAACTGACAGGGGAAAATAATCCAACCTGGCACGTTCGTGAAACATGATTTTTTTTAAGTTCTTTTTTATTTTAAGAACAAAACTAAACACAATCAAACAGTAAAAAGCCACTCCAATGTTTAACTCTTTCAAGATCAACAGTAGCTATCAGATGCTTTTACATGCTTTCTTAGCCACTTCACCCTTATCCAGAAGACTGATTGCTTTCTTCCAATACAGTGGTATGCCAAACCCAGCCTGATGTTTTCATGTTTGTGCTCTCAACACCATCACTTTGTCCCACTTCAAAAAAAAAAAAAATGCTTTCAGAGCCCTTAGAAACACGCCTACTCCATCCAGAGAGCTATTACAATATAGAGAAAAACACAACAGGAAAAGTCTAACAAGAATCATGGGTATAGGCCAGGAGAGGCTCCACAGAAAACAGACATGACCTTGGGAAATTGTGCCAACTTTAATCCAAAACTCTCAGAGGTGCATTGAGCCTCACCAGTAACAACAAAGAGGAGCCCAGCATCCTACCAACAATGCTCCTCACAGATATCCATGAACAAGTTGCTTTAGAAGCTCACTTTCTTCCAAGGGGTGGTGTCACTGGTGGAATTAGTCACACTGCCAGTGAATAGCAAATCACAGCTGTATAGACACAAGTGAATTATTGGTCTTAGGCAACAATCTCCCAGGAAGCAAACTATACAATTTCTGCTGCTTTCAGGCCAATTGAAAGGAACTTAAACTTGCACCTGATTAAGTATATTAATTGTGTCATCTTAAAGCATCCCATTACCATAACCAATACCAAAAGGCTGGGAGAAACCCAGCTGTGGCATTCAGACACCCAACCCTAAATTGCAACAGTCATGACACTTTCCATCCTACTTCTCTCTCATCGTCTGAGTCTCCACGTGGGTTCATGCATGCCTGATATGAGCTCATCAGTGGGAGAGGCAGCCTAGAAACCAAGGCTCCTGACTCCCAGTCAGTATTTCTTCCCCCCCACTACACTGTTCCCTTGTTTCTATATAGAAAAAGAGGAGGCATTTGAGGGTTAAAAATAAAAGGGTTAATGATTTTCTCCCAGTTTTTAGTTTTATGAATGCAGTTTGTATGTACCAAGTACCTGCTGAAAATGTAACCCCATGCAAGATGCTGAGGATGATATAAAACATAACATGTGGTATGTGCCCTCAAGGCAATTATGTCCTAGATCTGGAGGCAAATTTTACATTACACTAACAACCTTCATTCACTGATATTTATTAACACACGCCATGAGCAAAGCATTGCACTCAATGCCTTCAGAGAAACTAGAATAAGACAGTGTGGTCCTTGTACCACACTCAGAAGACCAGGAAAGAAGGATGACTAGCAGGTGGACATGTGAGGCAGTGAGTGGGGGGGACTCTTTCAGGAAGTTCAGTACAGTTGGAGAAATGAGTGATGGGCTAGAGTGTGAGTTCTGTAGGAATTAAGAATCAGAAGAAGAATCAACAATGCTGTTTAAGAAGTCCTCAGTCCTAGAAGCTCACACTGAGAGCTTTGATAAGTATGTGAAAGGGATTCAGTAGATGGTTTTTCAGTTCCTCTGTCCTTTCATCTTCCTTGACCCAAGAAGTTTAAAGTTTAAAGCTAAGTGGGATGTGTAGAGTTTGACCGTTTGGTCAACAAAAATATAACATACTCCTTCATGATCCTATTCCTTGGCTGGCTCAACACCCCTTTTAGTTCTCCCATTCTTCTTCCCAGATACCGCCTGACTAGAGGGCTGCTCCCACAATGCCATTCTTGCTCCAGTTCATCCACACCTGTCTGATTAGGACTCAGCCTCTGTTGACAGATTTTTATCTTTGGAAATGCCCCACTGGCTGTGCCAAAAAGAACACGTTAAGCCAAGGATTAACCAACACACTCACACAGAAGCCATCACACCAGCACCCAGTTAAAAGGCAGAAAACAACGATTTCAGGAAAGCACCCTCAACAAGGTGCTGCCAAGATCCCCAGTAATCGCCCAGTGAATGAATTCAGCATTCAGCCCCTCTCCTCTAACAATGGCCTTGCTGCCTTTAAATGGTAAGTGGTGGGGTTGTTTTGTTTGTTTTGCTTTTTAGGGCCACACCTGCTTCATAAAGAGGTTCCCAGGCTAGGGGTCAAATCGGAGCTGTATCTGCCAGCCGACACCACAGCAACACAGGATCCAAGCTGCATCTGCAACCTACACCACAGATCATGGCAACACCAGATCCTTAACCCACTGAGTGAGGTCAGGATACTAGTAGGGTTCGTTACGGCTGAGCCCCAGCAGGAACTTCAGTAACTCTATTCTTGAAGGAGCTTTCATATCATCTTGATACACCCTAAAAAATAAAACACTGGAGTTCCCCTTGTGGCTCAGGGCTTAACGAATCCGACTGGGAACCATGAGGTTGTGGGTTCGATCCCTGGCCTTGCTCAGTGGGTTAAGGATCCAGCGTTGCCATGAGCTATGGTGTAGGGTGCAGACTCGGCTCGGATCCCGCAATGCCATGGGAGCAGCCCAAGAAAAGGCAAAAAGACAAAAAATAAAATAAAATACTCTCCTTGATATGGGTCCATCAAAATAATCACATGAACTGGCGAGAGTGGTTGCCATAGGATGAGACTTAAAGGATATTGAGATTAAAATATCAATCCATTCTAAACGGTCCTCTTTAAAAAGGAGAGTTCATATACAGAAATTATCATTTATGTCAAGTCATGGAATCACAGAATGTTATAATCTGGAGAGGCCCTTGTTAAAGGTCAGCCAAATAATCACTTATAAATCTTGTTGAAAATAGATACCCAAGCTTCACCCCACACCATGGACTTACTGACCCCAAACTCTCCATAGGTGTCCAATTAACTTACTTTTGTCATAAGATTCAGACAAGTTAAGTGGCTTTCCTAAGACCACAGGTGTCTATTTTAAAGCTACACTCCATCTCATTTCAAAAAGTGTCTAAGGCAAGTCATCTGATTGATAATAGTTTTATCAAAGATTGAATATAGACCCTTAAATACAATTCAAGCCAATGAATACATTTTTTGGCCACACCCATGGCATACGGAAATTCCTGGGCCAGGGGTGGAATCACAGCAGTGGCAAGGCCAAAGCCTTAACTGCTGGGCCACCAGGGAATGCCAATGTATACTTGGAGAATTAGTTTATGTTATCTAGTGCAAAGTCTTAATGAAACATAGAAGGTTTGGCTCCCTTGTCAGAGTGCCTGCAAACAGCATCATTCTCTCAAAGCAAACAAAATTCACTGTGCCCAAACCCCCTGGGTCACACTTAAGCCCCACAATGCTTTACATAGCCTCAATTTCAGGAGGTGCTTTAAAAAGTTATCAGCAGATAACAGGCCAATCAGGCAAGGAGAAAAAAAGACAAGAACTAGTTCTATGGACTATCATCTCATTTACTCTTTTCAAGTTGATGAATCTATTTCCTAGTCCTTTTTCTTGAGGAGAGGTATGTGGGTGTAAACATTGCTTGCCCAAGCAAGCAGTACACGGCATACCCCCCTTCCTGCATCAGAGAACTAAAAACATGCCATTGTGCTAGCTGTATCCTCTATGCCAAGGATTTAGACACCACTTAATAAGTCGCCCACATGAGGCCTCCTGTATATCAGTCTGAAAGGACACATCAAGACACTCTGTCCTCAAAATCTCTTGGGGGTCCAGAGGAAAGACAGGTGAACTTAACAAATCAGCACACAGCTCCACACATTTTATGGCTTTAAGGGGTGTGGGAGGGGAAAAG
Organism: Sus scrofa; assembly: GCF_054392235.1. Taxonomy (NCBI): domain Eukaryota; kingdom Metazoa; phylum Chordata; class Mammalia; order Artiodactyla; family Suidae; genus Sus; species Sus scrofa. The sequence continues at coordinate 100,309,500 of NC_139396.1, read as the reverse complement.
CTTAGTGGTATGACTTGCTTAAAGATGGACAGGATGCAGCCAGGTGGAACAGGAGAAAAGACACAGAGGCACCTTGCCCCATACTTCAACCCCAGCTCCAGCTGGCTCTCAGCATTGAAGGAGAACCAGTTTTAGCTCTGACTGAAACTGTATAATGCTGAATCACGGCCAGAAGAGCTGGACAAACCAGAGCCCACGCCTCACATTTGCTCTAAATAGTTCATTTCCTTTTGTCTGCTCATTTCCTTTTATTCATCAATATCAGTCAATCTAGCAGGGCGAGAATATGATTTCCATAGCTGCGCTGTCTCCTGAAATCCCAAAGCACTTCCATGGCCCCTTAAAAACATCCCTGAGGACTAAAAAGTCAGGCTGTGTTGGTCCTATCTCCATTAAGTGTTTAGTCCATTCACATTTAATATAATTATTGCTATGGCTTAAGTCTACCATATTCAGTGTTTTCTCTTCATATCTTATATTTTCTGTTCCTTTTAGAGGTTTTTTTTTTAAAAGAATATCATTTTAATTTATCTACCAGCTTTTTAGCTCTATCTCTTGCATTATATTTTATGAATTTCTCTAAGATTGCAATATACATTCTTCATTTATCGCAACCTGCTTAGAGCTAATACTGTACCACTTCATGTAAAATGAAGAAATCATGCAACCATAATGAGTCCATTATCTCACCTCTAGACTTTATGCTATAGTTGTCATGTATACTATCTGTACATAAACTATGAACTCCAGAATACAGTATTAGAGTTTGAGGGTTAAATACTTACATGTATTATAAAGAAACCAAGAGAAAAGAGTCTTTATTTACCTGCATATTTATCACATCTGATGCTCTTCTTGCTTCCTCAAGGTGAGTTTCCATTCTTCAGCCTGAAGAACCTCCTTTAACCTTTCTTGCCATGCAAGTCTGCTAGTAACTAATTGTCTTAGTTTTCCTTGATGTGAAAATGTATTTCATTTTCATTCTTAAACGATATGTTTGCTGGATCAAAAATTCTGGATTTACAGAGTTTACTTTTTTCCTCTTTGTAAGCCCTTCAAAGATATTTTCCTACTGTCTTCTGGTGTCCATTTTCTATTTTTTTATTTTATTGAAGTTTAGTTGATTTACCATATTGTGTTCATTTCTGCTGTACAACTGGCCTCCATTGTTTCTGATAAGACACTAAGGTAATTCAAGTTATCTTAGTAATTCCTATAAGAAATTTGCATTTTTCTCTAGTCGTTTAGTTTTTTTTTTTTTAAGAAGTTTAACAGAGATGCACCTAAGTGTGGTTTGCTTTCAATTAATCCTGCCTGATGCTAAGCACTTTGCATCTCTAAATTTATGTCGTTCATCAAATTTAAGCTATTTTCTGCCCTTATTTATTCAATGCTTTTGCCCCATTATCTCATTCCTCCTTTTGGAACTCCAATATATTAGAACCTATCTTAGAATATACAGTAACGCTTTTAATACTGTCCCATAGGTCCCTGAGGCTCTGTTTACTTTTTTCTTTTCTATATTTATTCAGAATAATTACTCTATTACCTTTCTAAAATTTCCGACTCTTCGTCTGTCACCTCTATTGTACCATTAAGCTCACCCAGTGAATTTTCAGTTTAGTTTTCAGTTTTAGATTATTGCAATACTATTATTAGAAGAGAATCATGTAATAGACTGTTTTCTTTTTGGAGATTTCCTATCCTTTCCTACATTGTGACCACATTTCTTTCCCCTTATGCCCTTTTGTATATTTATAATAATAGTAAATTTACAATCTTTGCTATTCCATCATCTGGGTCATCTTGTGGTTGGTCTCTATTGACTGCTTTTCATAATGCAGTGAGTAATTTTACATTATATCCTGAAAGTCTTGAATGATGTGTTGTAGAAATTTTGAATTCTGCTAAGTTTCTCTGAGGATATTTTTTGTTTGTTTGTTTTTTAGGGATTAATTCATAGCATATGGAGGTTCCCAGGCTAGGGGTCAAATCAGAGTTACAGCTGCCGGCCTACACCACAGCCACAGGAGATCTGAGCCGTGTCTGCGACCTATACCACAGCTCACAGCAATGCCAGATCCTTAACCCACTAAGCAAGGCCAGGAATTGAATCTGCAACCTCATGGTTCCTAGTCAGATTCATTTCCACTGCACCATGATGGGAACTCCTGAGAATCATTTTTAAAGCAAGCAGTTAATTTGGCTAAAAGCAAACTGCAAAACCCTATCTCCCCTGTGGTAGGCAGAAATTCAAATTTCAGTCTAATCTTACAAGTGTGAAATTTACTCAGGGTCCAACTCCAGATTTGGGCTGATTTTACACATACAATTTGGGACACCATTCACTGGCTCACTCCTTACAGGGATTACTCTCCTCTCAGCAGCTAAGGTTGCCCTACACATTGGTCTCTGATAATTTAAGCCAAAAAAAAGTGTTCTTTCTATTGCGTTTTGCCTTTCCACATGGCACAGACTGGAGCCTGTCTGATAAAACCTTCAGAAAATAAGAAATTTATCCTACTCCTTTCCTTTTGTTCAAAGTGCCAACCACCCTCCAGGAACTGCCTGCTTTCTCCTCTCTTAGAAATTATGTAAGGATAGTGATTTTCTTTACCACTTTTTATAAGGCCAGAGCCAGCAAACAGCCAAGGACCCACCCAATTCATCAGGATCAGCAACAATTCCCTGCATCAAATATACATGGATTTTGACATCCTAGCTCCTCAAGACTGACTGTAAAGGACCATGAGATTATCCTGCCCTATCTCGCATCAGGGCAGGAATGGCTGACTGGAGACATTCTACCCTCATTTCTCTACTAACAACAGCACTTATCCTTTAGAAGACATAAAATTAAGTGGTTCAGACTCATTATATACTTCAGCTCTTTTCATCGACTCAATACTCCTTTAAGGGAGGTATTATTATCCCCATTTTACAGATGGGGAAACTGGGCCTCAGAGAAATGTTAACTTGCCTGTATTCTCTTAGCTAGAAAATGGTGAAGCTAAGATTTGAACTTTGGTCTCCACAATTCTAAAAATTTACATCCTTTGCACCTGTCCATTCCATTCTCAATGGCTTTAAACACTGGCAAGTTCTTCCTTGTATTAAACTGATGTGTGCCTTCTTACAATTATCATCACTGGCCATAATTCATAATTATGAGCTCCTAAGAGCATAGACTATTTCTTACTTTGCACCTTCAGTGCCCAGCCCAGGTGTTAGAACTAATAACTGATCAGTTAACTGACTAGCGTCAAACATAATCAGGTAACAGTTTCCTCACAGCAATCTTACGACTACTTATAATGGCTGTGACACAATACATTCTTCTCTCCAACACACTCCCTCTTCTCCAGTCTAAATTTCCCTTTATCTTTTAATTCTTTCCCATGTGCTAAGACTTCTAGAATCCTCCTGCACACTCTACAACTGACCAGTATATCTTAAAACTTCTCAGGAATTCCATTCCTTCTCAAGTAGTAGAAAACCACAAAAGAACATTACTCTCCCACTAAAAAGATAAAGCCAGATAATCTACAAAGTCGTAACTATCATCCAACCCATCAGAGAACCGATGTTACAAGGGAGATAATTAATTCCGAAATCTGACTTGTACTTCAATAAGGGGAAATGAGACATAAACTCCTTCATCGCTGGCAGAGGACAGGGTGACAGGCAGCCATCATAAAAGTAATTAAGAAGAAAACAGCTGAAACTTTTAACAAATTTGTCTATGCTAAATGGGGCAAACCACAACATTTAGACTTCCTGAGAGTCCCAGACACAAGAAAAGCCTGTACTTACTTACCATCTTTTTCCCCCCATGATGCTCATAAGAGAAATTAAGACCAAGCAAGAGACATAGGAGAACCTCCAACATTGGGGGTTCATGAAATCATGCCTACTTTCAGAACCTTCTCTCATTAAAAAAAAAAAAAACAAAAAAAGCAAAAAAATGCCATAAGCCACCAAGGAGGAAGAGTCCCAGGTAAAGGTACACTGCCACTAAAGAAGAGCGAGAAGCAAAAGCCATCCTTTCCTGAGGAAAAGGGAAAAAAAAAAAAAAAAAAAAAAAAAAAACCTGCTCAGGTTGAGCATCTTGCATAGAGAGAAGGCAGAGACCTGCTTCCTGCTACCCCTGGAAAAGGGACAGGAAATGCTCTCCTACTCAAGAGCATCCATCAAAATGAAACAGGAAAAGATTTATGACTGTGACTCAGGCACTTGGGACCTAAGACTGAGACTGGAGGAGAAGAGAAAAACCCTCCCACCACCACGAGCCTCACAAGTGAGTAACAAGCAACAGCAGTCTAGACCTCAAGGAGGGGAAAAGGTATGGAGGTGTATAGGCATAGGAGATCTGCTAAGAGCTAAGGATGGAGTGAAAACATGAGGAAAACCATTTCTCCAAGCTTCCTACTAAGCCAAGATAGTGGCAAGCCACCACTGGAGGAATTTGAAATAGCTCTTACAATAAAACTCACATCCAGCTCAATTACTGACTGTACTGAACCAACCACCCATGCAAACATCTCAACTGAAGCGTCTCCATTTCCAGGTACTATTTACCTCAGTCTCTATTATTGTTTTACACATGTTGTCCAAAAATTTTATGACACACAAAAAGCAAAGAAAGAGATTCTTGATCAACATAAAATTCTCAACATGACATGATGCAGATGTTGGGATTAACAGAGACTTAAAATATTACTGTTTTTGCTAAATCTAGGGGGAAAGATGAACATCATGGATGAACAGATGGATAATTTCCAGAGGAAAAAATGGACACTATAAAAATGAGTCCAATGAATATCAGCAGACTGGACACAGCAAAGGATTTTTAAACTTGAACTTAAGTGAATATGAAATTGTCCAAATTAATAATGAAGAAAAGGGTTGAAAAGGGTTGAAAAAGTCAAACAGATATTTGCAATCCAAAAAGCAGGTAAGAGAGAAAAAAAAAAGAAAAAAAAGTTTGAAGAAACAATAGCCCAAAATTTTCCAAAACTGATGAAAAAGATTAAACCATTGTTCAAACAATTTCAGAATTCCTCAAGTGGAGGGAAGGATGTAGATATGGACCTCACAGTAAAACTGCTAAAAAAAAATAAGATAAAGTGAAACACTTGAAACCAACCAGAGAAAAAACAAATACAGAGCAACAAAACTGAGAAAAACATCAGATTTCTCAAGAGAAAAAAAAAAAAAAAAAACACACAAGCAGAAGAAAATAGAATGGCATCATTAAAGTACTGAAAGCAAAAACATCTACAAGGAATTCATTCACAAAATTATCTTCTAAAAATGAAAGTGAGATGAAGACTTTTTCATACAAACACAAAGAACTGGAGTTCCTGTTACGGCTCAGTGAAAACGAACCTGACTAGCATACACGAGGATGCAGGTTCGATCCCTGGCCTCACTCAGTGGGTTAAGGATCTGGCACTGCCACAAGCTGCAGCATAGGTAATGGATGTGGCTCAGATCTGGCATTGCTGCAACTGTGTCATAGGCTGGCAGCTGTAGCTCCAATTCAACCCCTAGCCAGGGAACTTCCATATGCTACTGGTGTCGCCCTAAAAAGAAAAAAATTTTTAAAAAGAATCAACTGACAACATGTCTGCAGCAAAAAGACATTAAAGAAAGTTCTTTAGACAAAAGTCTAGAACCAGAAGGAAATTTGTATCTATATAAAGAAATAAAAAGTTCCATAAATTGTTAAAGTGTGGGTAATGTGAGTGGTTTTTTCCTTAATTTCCATTTCTTTAAAAGATACTGGCTTTGAAAAAATGTATGTAGAAATAGATCAAACTAGAAAAATTTTAAACAGACTTAATTTTCCTTTTAAGATAAGCAAGCTAAAAAACATTTTCCTGGTTTTAAAAAAGATAACTGCTGTCTAAAGAAAAACAGCAACACTGTTCTGTGGGATTTAAACATATGTACAAGTAACAAGTAAGGCAAAAATAAAACAAAGTATGGGAGGGGGGAAATTGAAATATACCACAGTGAGATTCTTAAACTACACAAAAAAATGGTGTCATTTGAAGATGAAGTGTGATAAGATATATACTATACATGCTAAAGAAAACACAAGAAAAACTTGAGGAAAACTTTTTAAGCCAATAATGGAGATAAAGATAGAATCATAAATATTTATAAATAATCTAAAAGGTGGCAGGAAAAGAAAGAAACAGGAACAGAGAACAGATGCAACAAATAGAAAGCAACTTGCAAAATGTTAAATTTTAAACCAAATATGTTGATAATTTTATGAAATGTGAATGGTCCAAACACTCCAAGCAAAATGCATAAATTGTCAAATTGGATACGAAAAATTTCACTATAAAAATGTAAATTCAGAGATACATTGAGAGTCAGAGTTCTCTTGTGGCATGGCAGGTTAAGTACCCAGCACTGTCACTGCAGCAGCTTGGGTCATTGCTGTAGCATGGGTTCAATCCCTGGCCCAGGAACTTCAGCATTCCACAACAGCCCCCACAAAAAAAGGGGGGAGGGGATATATTTAGAGTAAAAAATATGCCATACAGGAGTTGAAATCTCTAAAATAATATAACTCAAAATGGGGTTCAGAACAAAGAATATTTTCCAGCACCAAAGAGTCAGTTAATCAAGAATATAATATGTATGCAACTAACAATAGGGTTCCAAAATACATAAAGAAAAATTTCATCACACGTAAATAAGAAATGGATAAACTCCACAATTATGCCTACAGATTTCAATACCCCTCTAATTTATATAAAAAGTAAACCAAAAAAATAAGATATAAAAGACTTGAACAATGCTATGAATTAACTTGACTTAATTGACATTTATAGAAAACTCCAACAAACAATACCAGGATCCAGATTCTTTTCCAAAGCCCATGGAACATTCATCACAATAAACTTTTCTGAGCAAAAACTCAGTATACCAAACTGCTTTAAGTATAATAGTCAAAAACGTTAATCCAAAAGCCCATCAAACGGTGAATGTGTCAGCCTATCTTAGTACATTCACACAATGGAACACTATTGAGCAATAAAAAGGAAAGAACATACACGCAATAACATGAGCCAATCTCAAAAGCATCATGCTAACCAAAAGAAGCCAGGCACAGCACCAAAGGCTACATACTTGTATGATTCTATTTTTATGACATTCTGGGAAAAGGCACAGTTACAGAAACAATTAGGTCAGTGCACGGCCAGGAGGAGCTAGAGAAAAGGCAAGGACACTAAGGGGGTACAGGGAACTTTTTAGGGTAATAGAAACATTCTATCTTGATCATGCTAGTGGTTACATGACTGCATACCTTTGTCAGAAATCATCTAACTATTCCCTTACAAAGGGAATTTATTGTTTTAAATTCTACCACATTCTTCTGACCTTTAAAATAAAAAATAAACTTAAATGTTGTCATCTGAGATAAAATAGTATAAAATAAGCTCAAAATAATAGTGACAATAAACTCACAATGTGTTTATTAAGGTCAGCAAAGGCCTTGACTTGCTTTCCTGGAAAAGACTTTTTGAGGGGCTGTCTCACCCTACTGCCTCAAACACAACACCACTGAGGCCTCATCACAAACGGGCCTACCCGTGTTTCTAATGCACACTTAGATTTCTTTTATATCACAGCAATGAAAGAGAAAAGAAATATTCCAGACTTCAATAACAGGAAGGTACACGAATGTTAGTAATGGACCACCCAGTGTCTGGTTCTGCGTTTTCCTCCTTAAGAACACAGAGTACTCATGGAGTTCTGGGAAGCAGAAGACCATCTGGGGAGGCTTTGTTGAGAACAGAAACTGTCCTTCATTGTTCAAGATATTGCGGACTGACCGGGTCAGAAGGAAATCTCATCAGCAGGGAAAAAGGCCTGAGCTGGGGCCTGGACTTCGTGGTCCAGCCCAGGGTATTAAAAGAAGAGTTCCTCAGTCTGGGATGCAGAAGGTATTTTCAGAGCTCTTTCTTGGACAAAGCCAGGGCCCAGAGAGGGTCTTCCTGAATCGAAGGAAGATGGTAGCTAAAGCTGCCAGAGCCTAGCTAGTTCCTGCTGGGGAAAGTCAATACTGGACACTCTTTTCATCACTAAAGGTTAACCTTCAAAAATATTAAATACCATCCTGCTCTGAAGAAGAGTCTCTGAAAAAGTTCACAGTGTTGCTACCCAACCCACAATAACTTTAATTACCCATTAAGGGCTCCTGACAGGCCACCTCTAGAGAAATATTTGCCCTCTGAGTGTTTTTTTCCCCCTTTTAAATGCAGTCTTTCACCACTGTGTTTTTACTTGCCACAAAGATACAGCATGATTAATGCAGAAAAAATAAATACGAAAAGCCTTACAATCAAATTAAAGGAGGGTACTTGATAAAATGAGGCCTCTTCTTGTGAGTAATTTGAAAGAATAACTGTTTTGCATTACAACTTCAGCTCCCAGCAGGTCCTGCATAAACTAAGCCAGCTGCGGTTCAAGAAAAGGTCCAAAGGAGGACCCCCTCAAGTTGTGGGTATATCATAGTCGTGATTGCAGACCGGGTTTCTATCTTTTTTATCCCCCTTAATAAATTGGGCTTGACCTGAAACTTCAAGCAAGTTAATTTATAACAGCCAAGTTTTTTTCTTTTTTTTTTCTTTTTTTTTTTTTTTTTTAACATCACAGCTCACCTTTCTTTTTCTTTTAAATTTAAACCATTATGACAAATGGAGATTTATTATATACCATAAACACATGTGGCTTGAGCCCTGGTATTTAGTCTGGAAACTCAGATGGGGCGGTAAGCTGCTGGTGCAATCAGGAAATGCCACGTGACATTCCTGATAACAATGAAACACACACATGTTTCACAGCGCTTACTGTGGCCATGGTGGTTGTGACCATTGTGTGGACACCACAGACCCAGAGCAGGCAGTAAACTCAGAGATGAGTCCACGAAGCCAGGGAGTACTGCCCGTCAGAGCCACATTCACTCAAATCGGCACTGCAATCTGCACAAAGGCTTTTCATGAGATGAGCAGAGAGAGGCGACGTCCCAAGACACTTCTGGGCCTGATTTCATCTTCCTTATGGGCTCCTAACATATCCCTGCAAGTGGTTCATCTGGTTTGGGCCGGAGACACTCAAGAACCCCTAAGAGAATCATCTTGCAACATCACTACTGATGAGCAAGTGGAATCTTGGAGCATGTGGGTTAGGAATCTTATGTCCCATCATGCCAAGGCTAGGATGAGACTTCTGGTCCTTCTCCTCCCTTCTCTTATTCAGTCCAAAATGACCTGTTCCTCTTCAACAGAGCCTCACTGGCAACAATACTAGGTGATTTACCAGCTAAGCAGGACTCTCTGGGAGGTAATATTAACCAGTGGCTAAAGACATGAACCTTGGAGTCAATTCTTGCTCCACCACTCTCCCAGTTCTCTAAATCTCGATTTTTCCATCTGTAAAATGGGAATACTCCTAAGTACCCTATGTAAGCATTGGGAGGATTCAATGAAATAATACATAGAAATTACATAGATGGCCCCAAATCATTATTAAAAATTTAGAGGTTCTCTACCATAATCTAATCGGCCACATATTAGCACAAGAGTTAAAAGTTATCAGTAACTATTATTAATAAAGTTTCCATACATAGATCTTCTCTCCAGAATTAAAATAAAGGTTCCTCAAGGGAAGAATCTCCATCTTTACTCTTCTATAGCTTTGTTTATAGCTTCCAGGTGCAAGCAACTTACTAATAGACACCTGTTCATCACATCAATCCTACCATTATTACTTGTAAAACAGCCTTGCAAAAATGCAGATTAAACACAAAAGTAGGAGTTCCTGTCATGGCTCAGCAGTAACGAACCCAACTACTATCCATGAGGATGCGGGTTCAATCCCTGGCTTGCTCAATGGGTTAAGTATCCCTTGTTGCCATGAGCTGTGGTGTGGGTTGCAGATGCGGCTCAGATCTGTTGTTGCTGTGGTGTAGGCTGGCAGCTGCAGCTTGGATTCAAACCCTAGCCTGGGAACTTCCATATGCCACACGTGCAGCCCTAAAAATAGTAAAAACAAAACAAAACAGAACAAAAACAGATGAAAAGTAAAAAGCATCTTTGATCCCAATGCTAGAAATAACTAGTTAATATTCTGATGTATAGTTCTCCTGCCCTTTTACAATGCACACACACATTTTGTCTTTTTTTTTTTTTTTGGTCTTTTTAGGGCTGAACCCTCAGCATATGGAGGTTCCCAGGCTAGGGGTTGAATCCTAGCTATAGCTATTGACCTACACCACAGGCGCAGTGACGTGGGATCCAAGCCGCATCTGCAACCTACACCACAGCTCACAGCAATGCTGGATCCTTAACCCACTGAGCAAAGCCAGGGATCGAACCGGTATCCTCATGGATGCTAGTCAGGTTCGCTAACCACTGAGCCACAACAGGAACTCCCATGCACACACACATTTTAAAGTACAACTGAGATTGACAGGGTCTACCCTGTTTCATAACTCACTTTTTTAAAAGAATAGTTCATGGATTAAACTTTACACCTACCATTCAACATTATTCAAAAACATGACCTTTGAAGGCAACATAAGATACGTCCTGGCTGTACCCCCATTGTTCTCATCCACATCTTGTAAAATGGAGAACACCTGTAACAGCAGAGCTCTAAGACCTATGAAACCAGAAAAATGTGTGTGGAGTCACCAGACACTATGCCTAACACTGAGCAGCACTCAATAAAATTTCTCTTTCCTCCTTTGTATGAATGAGGTCTTGGAAGAAACTTCAAAGATTCCAACAGCCACCATGAAATAAGGCTTCTCAGCACTGAAAGAACTGAACCCCAATACCATCTCCATGAGTCTTCTACTCATTCCTTTTAGCTCCCAGCACACGATTTTGGATCACAGCAGAGTCCACATGAGTTGCATCGTCATTATAAATAATAGTCTTACTCATTCATTCCTGTCCTTCCAGAATCCAGAGCTTTCAGATTAAAGTTAAAGGCATCTCGACTTATTTCAAACATGTTGGACATTCCTTCCCAACCAGACTTAAGTTCTAGATCAGAAAAGGAAGCTGGATGTTGTAAAGAATATAGGACTTGGGGTCAGGAGACTTGGGTTCCAGTCCTAACTATGCCATTTGCTAGCAGCCATCATTAAGGGTAAAATAACATCCCTTTCTGGACCTCAGTTTTCTCATCTGTAAAATGTAATGTTTCCATAAGACAATCTGTTTAATTATGTCACCATTTTTAAGGTAGTGACCAATTTATATGTCAGCAGTCACTTATCTTGGTAAGATCTAGTGCAAGCCAGACCCTAGTCTACAGGCTTTGTCCAATGATACAGTACTAACATTTATACCACTTAGCAGAGAAGGAAACAGGCTTAGAGAGGCTGGGCAACAAGCCCAAGGGCAGGCAGTATAGCCATCTTTTGAACTCAGGTATGTGTCTAAAGCCTGTGTTCATGACCAGGATGCTCTGTATTTCACAAATCCTTTTGGTTCCGGGGCCCCCATAGCAGCTCCAAGCTCTCAGTAACACCTGGTGATGGACAGATTGTGTTTTTCTGACTCAATTCATGGACATTTTACTGAAAGCTTATTTCTATATATCCGTGTGCTAAAGGATACTGACAGCATCCTTGGCTCTACCCCATTAGATACCAGTACACCCACCTCCCAGCTGTGCCCATCACATGTTCCTGGGGCGGGGGGTCAAAATTCCCCCTCGCTGAGAACCACCGCCCTAAAACAAAACACTCTGAAAACATAGAGACAGGCAAAAGAAGAAAGCATTAGCCTAATACCATACGAAGAGTAATAAGAGAAATGCAGTCAAATCATCACATGAAATTCCAACAACACATTCCCACTTAAAAACACACCCAACTGAAAAGCATGACCGACAGAGGAAAAATACTGTAACAGGGATTGTAGGAAGGGTTTATATTCTTGGCCCCAGTACCTAAGGCAGGGTTAGGGCCAATCTTTCTGCTGCTGGGATCATAGCAGAAGAGGGAATCCCTTTCCCAGTTCTAACAAGTGAGGGGGAAGGCAAAAACAAAACAAAAACAAACAAACACCTTTTTCCTCGCATCTGATAACCACTTTTAAGATCTTGAAGATATTTTCCAATAAAACCAACACTCTAATGGTGAGGTTCTCAGGCTAGCCCACAAAGGTATTTCACCTAAAGGGTGCGCTTCTGCACAAGTGAATTTTGTGAGACAGCCTGGAAACCAATCATTATTTAAACTTGCACTTTTTAAGAATATAAAATCTAAATGCACTAGCAATTAACAACAAATTTGGGAGGGTCAGAGACTAAACATAAGGTAAACGACCACCATCAAATCTCTTCTCAACCTTCTCTTCATCCAGAAGTTCTCACTAACCTGCCCACCTTCCTCTTAGACTCTCCATCAAAACACCTAAGTATGAACACACATATATACATATATACACACACAGCTTCCTTTTATTCTTAAGCGCATTTGTGGTTGAGGTTTTAGAGATCTTTCTTGGCACTCTTTTGAAGTGGTTTCTTGGTGTGAAACTGTGTATGGGCAGAGGTAGGGTGAGGGACCCAAACTTGAAAAATGCCCAAAAGCACAGGCCCTAGTGGGGAAATGCATTCAGGGACCCCTGAATCAGAACTGCTAAGTTTCTGTCACCGACAGGAGTGAAAATTCCCAAGTGCCATAGATCATCTGGGACATTTCAGCTTACCATCATATTTTATCAAAAAATTACATTCAAGGAAGGGGAAGAGGGAAGAAGGGAGGATAGGCATAGGGAGGGAGGAAAAGCCACATAAAAGTTCTGAAATACATCAATGTCCAGAAATGGGAAAGGAAAAAAATTAAAAGAAACCTTTGGAGAATTTAAAAAACATGAAATAAAATATCTATCTTATTTCAGAATCCTGGAGTAAATAATATTTCTGATGCCCCCATAGAGAGTCCAATCCAGCCAGCAAAACAAACACAAATACAAATAAATACTGGGCTAGTGAATTAGGGACAGTACACAGAGGAATTTGAAAATAGGATGAGGGTTGTGTGCAGAAATGGGATCCTTCCTCCCTCCTCCCCCCACTCCCCAATTTTATTTTCTTGAAGTCAAATCCATTATTTTGAAAACACCATTTGAAATCCGAAAGAAATAGCAAAACACAGTATTGTGGTATTCCAAAGTAATATCTCTTGTTTATAACCATATAAATTTAGCCCCTGGCACTAGAGGGCTTATATAATAGAATAGAGTTATTTTAACAGCGCCCTGTTAAAGAAGAAGCAAAATGTTCAGCTCATTTTCTCCAGTGGGAGGGACACATGGCCTCATGCGAGAGAGGGAACATGCCTAAGTCATTACCGCGGGAAAGCAATCCGTCAAAGCCGGGTCGCTCTGGCATGGCCAACACCACTGGCGAGATCACAGAGGCAGCCTCTGCTTGCAATTACCAGGGAAGGACCTTGGCTCTAGGCAGCCTGCTATCAATTACTACCCTGGCCTCGCCGCTTGGACTTGTCAATTTCCCAGTGTCTTCTGTTTTGTAACAGTAAGAAAAAGGGCTCCTCCTGACTGATTCTTGGAAGTTTCTCATGTGTTGTGTCACTCCTCGGTGTCATTAACAATTCAATTAAAATTTCACAGCACACAGGCAGGCAGCACTGGACAGGGGCGGGAAGGGGCCGGGTGGAGGAGATTTCCGAAGGGCCTGCAACGGGGCCACGTCGGATGGAGCGAATCCCATCTTGCAACTTCTTTGACTTCTCGAGTCAGGCTTGCATGTGTCTCCCATCTGACGCGATGCTGGCTGTCATCTTGGCAAGAGGACATGTTTGATGTTCTCACCCCGCTGGGGGTGCAGTGATGGGAAGGAATTTCAGGCTGGCTAGAAACACAATCTCACACATTATTGCACTAAAAGTTTTGGCTCCCCAGTGAATAATTATAAATATTCATCATCAGCTCTAGTAATCTACAGTGAGTTCTAGAAACTTCTTTTTCTCCATTTACTTCCCCCTACCCCCCATCTGGGGCCTCCTGCTTTTTCTTGGTCTTCTGAGTGGGGCTGTCTCTAAGAATTTAGAGACGGGGTGTAAATCACAATTAAATTCTTCAGGAAGGTGGATGACTGGGAATGTTAACACAGGATGGCTGGCAACAAGAAAGACTCGCTACTGTCATTATTAACTCTGTGAAAGTGCAAACACTCCTTTGTCTCGCTGGATGATGGAGGTATACACACTCACGTGCTTTTAAGCATCCCAAGGGTTTAGGGCAAAACGGGGGGGAAAAAAGTTTCAGGCTTAAGACTTCTGAGGCCGCTTTCTCTCTAACCCTCTCAATGAGTTTAGTCATGCAAGGAAAGATTCTTTAAAGTTACCAAAGACTTTGTTTAATGCCCAAGAAAATGCAGACTGTCAGCACCCTTTGTCAGGTTTTGGTGGCTTAAGTCCATTCCCCAATACACTGGTGACCCTCCACCCCTCATTCACTAGTTTCTTTTTGACATCAAGCGCTGGATAATTGTTTGATTTCCTTCTAGGTAAAAGGAGATTAAATGCCCAGCTGCAACAGCTGACACACAAAAGGGAAAATATAGTTTAACCACCATATTTATCAAGATAATTTTTCTTCCACACGCTGATTAATAACATTAGCCAACCATCGCCTTCAGCTTGGGGGTGGGGGGAGGGAGTGGGGAGGGACATGTCCCCCTTGAAAGTCTCAGAAACAGGAGTTGACAGTTCAAGGCAAAAATGATTTGCATGTAAATTCTGATCAAAAGCAAGTCTGCACCCTGAAGTTGTCAAGTTTTGCTACCAATTTGACACTTAAATGGGCTATAGCAAAACTTGATTTAAACTGAAGAGGAAAAAAACATGGCAACTCAATTACCCCCTAGCAGATCGGATCTGGCAGCTGAGGTCAAACTTTTCACCCTGCCATTACATTTCTCAATACCTGATGCTTTAAACAAACACTATGTATTCCTCCTACAATCCTGGAGGAAAATGCATTTCTCAGGACTCCCTACTGTGCCCCAGATTAAAAAATAAAGTTGCACTTGTGTGGGATCTGGGGCCATTTTCTCCATGTAAATTTCTGAATAAATCAGGACTCAAGAAATGGCCTTTTACACTGGGAAAAATAGTTTCTGCCTTAAAAAAAAAAATACTTTGTAGGGAAGATTTGTGGAGTACTAAAAGATGATTTAAAAACAAATATTCCCATAGCATTAGAGGAAAAACATTGACCTGTTTTTAGTTTGCTTTTAATATATTTCATATTTGAGCTTCGGCTGAACAGTACATTAATTCAGCAGGGAGAAAAATAGCTAGCTGGTTCCAAATCGGCTCCAAATTTATGGAGGACGAGGTATCTCATAAGGCCCTGAGACGAAGGCTCTAACGCAGCAAAGAGCCCGCGTAATAACCCATCTGTCCTCTGGGATTCCTGTCCCACCAGAGTTTAAACACTGGCGTCTCCTGGGCCACTTAATCCCCCCACCAGCTCTCCTTCCTGCAACTTTTTAAACAACTGTTTCAATTCTTCTTTGTTAAGTGCCTTAAAACAGCTCTAAAATTGTTTTTTCTCTTCTCTTTTTTTTTTTTTTTTTTTTTTTAAGTCTCATTTCCCTAAGTTAATTTTAAGGTTCTTTTGATATGGAAGGAGTTCAGCAACTGCATTCGGCATCATTTCTAGAACTCATATTGGGCAAGCAGGTCCTAGGCAGGGAACTGTCTCACCTACTTAGCGGACAAATATTTTGAGATTTCACTGGGTGCCTGGCACTATGCAAAGCCCGAGGGGCCCCAACATGAGTGAGAGCTGGCATGACTGTCACACATACAATTAATAATAACAGTGTGGGGTGAGCACTGTGGAGAGTAATAGTCAAAGGATGTGAGAGCGAACTTAATAGAAGGATTCATTCCAGGGGAGGGAAAGTTTAAAATCTCCCTGATGACTGAGCCTTTAACTACATTGACATCCGGTACATGGTAGAGCAAGAGTGCAAATGGCGAACTGAGAAGTTTGTATGGAAGGAAGGTGAAAATAGGAAAGCCTGTTTGGCCATCTCTAGGTACATGGAGACAGTTTGGTCATATAAGCAGCAGTCCATAGCTACACACAGACAGATGTGCCGAACCACATTCCTCTTGAACCTGGCTTCCGTATAAGCCCACCAGGTCAGCCCCCAAACCTGGAGCCCTCCCACCACTGCCTTCTTGCTGCTCCTCCAAGAGGCCACACTTGTTCTGGCCCCAGGGTCTTTACACTTTCTGTTCCCTTTGCCAGATTCCCAGAACTTTGCACGGCTCAAGCCATCTCATCTTTCAGTTCTTTGCCTGAACATTACTTCTCAGAGCAACGTTCCCCAACAACTATCTGAAATAACTCCTTAGCCCACTTCTCTGACACACTCACCACTTACCACTGCTTTCTCTGCTTCACAGCATACATCACTACTTCAGATTTTATTATGCTTATTTCTCTCTTCCTCACTGGGCTACAAGCACTATATGCCCAATTTCTGCCATAAACGGTAAATATATAGTGAATCTATTAATACCCATTAATCCCCTGGTGACATTAAGCTAGTATCCCCAAATTCATACTGTAAAGAAAATTAAAGCCAAAAACCAAAGTCATCACAGACCCTGACTTTCAAGCCCTCTGCATAAGGAATAACAGTTCATGCATACCTCATTTTATTGCATTTGATGTTCTTAAACTTCACAGATACTGCATTTTTTTTTTTAAATAAACTTAAGGTTTGTGGCAACTGCATTGGGCAAGTCTATTTGTCCAACTGCATTTGCTCACTTTGTGTCTCTGTCACATTTTGGCAATTCTCACAGTATTTCAAACTTTTTCATTACTATTATTATTATACTTGTTACGGTGATCTGTGAGCAGTGATCTTTGATGTTACTACAACGCACTGAGGGCTCAAATGATAATTATCAATTTTTAAAAATGGAGTATTTTTTTATTTTATTGAAGTACAGTTGGTTTACAATGTGTTACTTTCTGGGGTACCGCAAAGTACTGAGGTATACATATAGATGCACTCTTTTTCATATTCTTTTCCATAACGGTTTATTGCATGATATTGAATATAGTTCCCTACACTATACAGAAGTTGTTTTTTATCCATTCTATATGTAATAGTTTGCATCTCTAATCCCAAACTCCCAGTCTGTCCCTCCCCCACCCTTTTCCCCCTTGGCAACCACAGGTCTGCTATGTCTGTGAGTCTGTTTCATAAATAACTTCATTTGTGTCTTATTTTAGATTCCACATATAAGTGATGTCATATATTTGTCTTTGACTTATTTCACTTAATATGAGAATCTCTAGGTCTATCCATGTTGCTGTGAACGGCATCATTTCATTCTTTTTTATGGCTGAGTAGTATTCCAATATTAGAGTATGTTTAATTAAGGTATATACATTTTTTTTAGACATAATGCTATGTACTCTTAATAGACTACAGTATAGTGTTGACATAGCTTTTGTATGTATTGAGAAAGCAGAAAATTTGTATGACTCACTATACTGCAGTGGTCTGGAAGCAAATATCCAGTATCTCTGAGGTCTGCCTATATACTGTATAGGAACGGATGCAAATGGAGCTTTTTTAAAACCTAAATAGAGCCAGAGGATAGAAATCACCAACACATCCCCCCCACCAAAAAAGAAAGAAAGAAAGAAAGCCAGCCAGTTACCAGAAATCTGAGCTCTTTCTGGAAAATATACGTTTAACTCTACCCAGGCTCCCAGGCTTCCCACAAACCACCATCACACAAGAGGAAACCATGTGAGAAATTATGTTCTGCTTCTAAACATTTAAGCATTTTTATCAATATTATTTGCCAGTATAAATATTTTCCCTATAACTTTACATTTAAAATAGGAGTGCACCAAACTGGGACTTACAATGTGCAAAGGAAACAGTTCAGTCTAAGGTATTCATGACTTCAGTCATTCTCTCATAAAACAACAGATGAAATAAAATGTATGACATTCCCAAAGAGGGAGTTTCTCGTGTAATTCATCTTAAAATGCAATGTTCTGTCATCTCAAGTAACACTTACTGAAAGCAACCATCAATACTTTTTGTCAAAAGCCTGTACTCTGTGTAAAATGTTCCATCAATCTCTATTTACATAAAACAAAAAACTTTCAGTGTGGTTCTAATACACAGCCATGGAGGGTCTCCATCTCCACTTTTCATGCTCTGCTGAAAAATAATTTGACTGACACCAGAAAAATCAAGATGACCCTGAAAGGAAAGCTTTTAGAAAGGGAAAAGCTATACAGGGCAATACCTTATTTTGCTGGACACATGTCGTACTAGAAAGAGGTTTTTTTTTAATCATAATTTTTTCAATAAAAAATCCATTTTGCTGGAAACTTCCCCCAAAATGTTTTTATTCAACTGTATGCAAGCAACACTCACCAACAACTAATCAACTCTGTTGATTTTCAAGTGCAGCAGAACACTTCACTTTTCCCAGCCAGAAATTTTAGCTTTAAGTCCTGCAGAATGTGAGTATCACATGAGGCTAGGAGAAGGTCATCGCCTGGGGTTGTTTATAAAACACACAAATTAAGGTATTAGCCTTTCACCTTGAGGGTCTGAAGATCAAATCCCAGCTTAGGTAACAAAACACAAAGTCTCTCCACCAGCCTTTTCCTAATACTGGCTTGTTGAAAACCTATAGACCCTTTCATCTGACCCATGCTGGCAAGGGCCTGGATGACAAAGATAAAAAATTGCAGGTCAAGAACCAAGAGAAACTACTCAGTGGCCATCAGACACATTTGAACTTTGTACCCAGTGACCCTTCTGGCCATTCTTCATCCTACCCATATGACTAGTATCATGGTTGAGGATTACGCACCCAAAATATTTAATTTTTTTTTTAATTTGCAAACATAAGATCCATTAGAAAAACATTCAATCTTTTTTTTAATTTGCAAACATAAGATCCATTAGAAAAACATTCAATCTTTCTTACTTATTCCTTGAATTCACTCACTCAGAGTGTCTGAGCACCCACTATGCCAGAAGCATGGTGTGGGGTGGATTAGGATAGCCAGAGACAGCTTCCAGTGGGGTCTCTGCCAAACCACCACCCCTTTCTGGGTCCCTGAAACCTATTTTCTTTACATATAAAATGAGAGATAGACAGACAGACAGACAGACAGATAGATAGATAGATAGATAGATAAAAAAAAATGAGAGCTCAGCTAGACGGGTGGTCTTCAAATTGTATTCTACAATCCTAGGGGGCAGCAAAAAAGCCTCAAGGGCCTTTTAGCAGGTGAGATTAAGGCTGAGCAGACAGGGTCCCAGCACCTCTGGGACAGAGAAGCCTTATCAGTATCTGTTAACAAGCTGACAAAGCTAAAGGCTTCATTTGTAACCAAGTCCTTAAAGAAAAGGAATACAGAGGAAAAAGAACACTCATCAGTGCCTACAGTAATGGTGGTAAATGGCCTCTTGGATAGTCTGGCCTTAAAATTTTCTTCCTTGCTTTTGTTCTTGACTCAAACCTAATGTACATGAGCAGCTGAAATACCAGAGCTTTCACAAACCCTACAAATTCTAGGCTTTAATTACCAACAATCAGTGGGACACCTATTATTTGTCCAGCTTACACTGGTGGCAATGCAGGACATAACAAGGACGAGGTTTTTGTCCCCAAGGCTTGAAACGGTCCCTTCCAGATCAAACATGCTACAAAAGAACACCAAGTGGTCCAATAAATAATTATATTGAGCAGAGTGGGGTGATCAAGGGCAATGAAAATTCTGAGGAACAGCAACTCATTAAGGACAAAGTAGCTGGAAAAGGCCTGAAATCATTTGAACTGGCCTGGTAAGGATGGTTAAGAATTGGGTAGGCTAAAAGAAGGCAATGTGAAGGAAGCAGGGTTGGCGTCCCAGGTGGTAAGGGAGACATGAGCAAAGCCAAGTGAGATGGAGGGACAAAGTCCTGCATAGCTGAAGGTGACTGACAAGCAGTCAAGTCAGACAGTAAAGAGGTTGGTTTACTTTGCATTAAACAATCCAAATCATCATGCAACCAACCTTTTGTTGTATATGATACATAGACTAATTTGAGGTCTTGTTCAAAATCACACAGTCAAGTGAATAACAGAAATCAACCAGAGCAGCCCTCCTCTGGTGCACTTTTTACTCTACCACACTGCCTCCTCCTAGAGCAATGTCGGTCCCTCCAAGGGTAAGGGCAGCAGAAACCTGACAGAGGTCAGTTCCAGTGATAAAGATGAGTCCTCTTCAACTTCATCCAAACAAACTGCTTACTAGCCCCTTATTTTTTTATTTTTTAGTCACACCTAAATTGTTCTAGGGTTTCATTCTGAAAACTCTTGAACGATCAAGTTCTCTTTGAGGATTAAGTTCCTCCAAAATGAGGGTTCTTTCATCTGGGTCATTCCACTGGTTAGCTCATCTTCTCTCCAAAAATACACTAGAAGCAGAAAATGAGATGGGGGAGTTGCCCTTGTGGCTCAGTGGAAACGAATCCTACTAGTATCCATGAGGATGCAGATTCCATCCCTGGCCTTGCTCAGTGGGTCAGGGAACTGGCATTGCCATGAGCTGTGGTGTAGATCACAGACGTGGCTCAGATCTGGTGTTGCTGTGGCTGTAGTATAGACCAGCAGCTATAGCTCTGATTGGACCCCTAGTCTGGGAACTTCCATATGCCACCAGTGTGACCCTAAAAAGCCAAAAAAAAAAAAAATCAAAATGCAGTTTCTTAGGTGAGGACCCCAGGGCACATCAGGGTTGTGGAGACTGAGTTCACCCCTGGTTGACCCTTCATTGTAGAGACTGAGTTCACCCCTGGTTCGCTCTACACACGACCTTGGAGAGGTACTTCCTCAGACTTCACTGCTCATCAGTGAGGCCAAGCATGGAACAGGAAGGTCACAGAGCCATCCTCTCCCTCCTCTGTTCTTTCTCATCCTCCAAGTCTATAACACAAAAATTTTTTAAAATTAAAAAAAAAGAAAATGAGATGGGAAAATCAAAGATGAAGAAAGTACCTGAATTTGAATTTTTACTTTTCACAGAAGGAGCTATGACCTGAATAACAAATCTCTAAACTACTGCTGACAGTACACCTTGTGAGAAGAGGACTAGAGTGAAAAAGAACAAAAGAAAAGAAAGACAGGGATCTAAACTGTCATTCTTGGGAAGAAATCAGAACAGAGAAGGCTCACAGAACTGTTAAGGTTGTTGGCAGATGAATGCTAAGAAAGAAATGTCGAGAGAATGTTCCAATCATGCTACAATCCTGAAAATGAAACAACATCTAAGAAGAGGCCTAAGAAATAACAACAAAATCAACAACAAATTCATGACAATGAATTTCTAGTTTGGAAGATTAAAAAGAACAGACTTTTATCAAAACTAGTTAAAGATTCTATGATACATTGACAAGGCATTTGTCTCCTGTAAGTATAACCTAGTCCCTTCATGGTGGGCAGAGGTTTATCACCAAATAGCTTATTTTAAGTTTGGGATTGCTGTTTTTTGTTTGTTTAAGAAAGTTGTAAATAAAAAGAAACCCTAGTGTATACCTTAAGCTCTGGCTTAAAAAATTTTTTTAAACTTTCCCCTAAATCTGACCCCCATTACCTAACTGTAAACCTAATTAAGCTTAAAAGGGAGGAAAAAAGAAAGCATGTCCATTTCCTTAAGAGTCCTATTTTGGGATTCAAAATTCTTCAAAAAAAAAAAAATTCCAACTTGAATTATTCAGCCATTCTGTGGTTTGAATCAAGGTTTTATGAGCATTTTCTGTCCATCAGCAATTGAGAGTTAGGGGAAAAAGCAGAGACACAGTAATTCAGATGCTATTCTGGGGCCATGTACATGGCCTGTCACACCGTTCAAAGTTGGCTTGCCCGCCAAGAACTCACACACATTTTAGAAAGCAGTCCTTGACTTAAAAGCTTAAGATCAGAAACTACCATCATCTTCCATCCTTATTCTTGAACTTAACTCATGACCCCAGAATCCCCCTGCCACAAACACACCACAACATTGCAGAGAAAGCAAATAAAAGCCCCAAAGTCCAAGTGGCTGGAAACAATCGTCAAGGCCACCACCCAGAGCAGCAGTACAGCTTTTTCACTCACTTTTCTTAACTTCTGTTTTCACTGCCCCACAAGATAACCAGTCTCAGAGAAGAGCGTCTACCTAATTGCCTTACACAGCCTTCTGCACCAGTAGGTGGGTAAGTTATTTGCTGAACTGAACAAAGTAGGCCGATGTGTGTACTACGAGCTCTTTATGAGTGCCCACCGTGGCTCAGCAGAAATGAATCTGACTAGCATCCATGAGGACACAGGTTCAATCCCTGGCCTCACTCAGTGGGTTAAGGATCCAATGTTGCCGTGAGCTGTGGTGTAGGTCAGACATGGCTCGGTTCTGACATTGCTGGGCTGTGGTGTAGGCCAGTAGCTGTAGCTCCAATTCAGCCCCTGGCCTGGGAACCTCAATATGCCATGGGTGTGGCCCTAAAAAGACAAAAACAAAAACAAAACAAAACACAAGCACTTCACAATTGAGCACCAGAATCACTTCAAATATCTACCTTCATACACCATGTTCTCTGTAATGACCTAATTTAAGCCACATGGATAACAGGACTGTGATGGTGATTGAAAGATGATCAGTCTGTTGATGATAGGTTTGGTCAAAAGGAACAGGACTTGCTCCTTTCAGCCACTGGACCAACCTTCCCTGAAGCCTACACAGACACCTAGCCACTAAACTTCCTTTATTTTGGGGCCTCCTGTCTCCTGCAAAATAGTAAGTCCTAATGCTCTGTGGCACATGTTATATGTACATATTACACGTACATTACACTCTTTATTCCATGATGAACCTTTCAGTCCACTCCATCTATCACCTCTTACAAGACGCTAACTCTTCCATTTGCAATTAATTGTTACTTTTTCTGTACACGGTGGAAAACCATTGACTCTTCTCCTGCATTGATGCTCTGAGTGGACCCAAGTCTCCTAGTGATAGCAAGGGGCCGGAGGAGCTTTCTAAACAGCTGACTGCTGCAGTTGTCCTGGTCCCAACCCACCTCAGACAGCAGAGTGGAAGCATCCCATGTTACCCACTCCAAGACTTTCCAGAAGTAATGTCCTCACATAGAACAGCCAAGAAGACAGAGATGTGCAACAACATAATTTATTATTTACACTAACTTTCACCAAGTCAGTGGGAGAAACAACAAGCTTGAGTGTACCCTTAAGTCTCTCTTACTCCAACTCAGGGGAACTCATGTATAAATAACTCAACATTTTGCACCCATGATATCGGTGTTTTGTCTGCTGCACCAAACCCTTCTGCACTGTGGTTGGCCTTTCCCTGAGACAGATCCAGATAGACCAGTGCGTTGCTTCATTCCAAATTACTGTTGGCTTCATTTGTGAGTTTTCCTCACTAAAGGGAGGAGGAGCCTATCTGAATAGTAAATACGGGATCCACGCATATCTCTGACTTTTGTGAAACTCATTTTTACATAGTCAAACCTCCACTATGCTCTTTGTTACCCTTCCCCACTCACAGTTGAAAGGACGCAGAATATTCTACAGTCTGAAGGTGAGTCTACTTCTCTTCCCATAAAATTGCACCGACTGGGGTAGTTTTTTTAATTAACCAACCAAGTATATTTCTTTTCTGATTGCTATAAAACATTCTTCCTCTGATCAGTAAGTCAAACTCAACAAACATGACTTGTGTTCTGTTTCAAAGTTAGCTGTCTGAGGTTAGGCTCTCTTTTCCATATGAACCTTTTGAGGGCAAGAACAACGTCTCTTTAAATCCGAGCGGGCTTAGAACTGGGCTTCATACAAAACCAGCCAGGAATTTTCCAACTTGAGTACACAACAGAATCAAGCACAGAGCTCATTAACAATACAGATTGTCAGGGCTCAATCCAGGAACTCTGAGCTAGTGGGTCTAGGGTAGAGTCTAGGAATCCATTTATCTGACAAGGTCAGTCTACACATTGTCTGCTGACTAGACTAGAATTACTAAAGTAGGTCCTCAATGAGAAATGTTTTAAATGAATGAGTAATGACTCATTCATTCATGGCACTACCAGTCCTTTCCCTGATATATCCAAGGATGCTTCTTGAACTACTACCTACAGCTCCTGGAAAACAGAGCCTGACTCTAGAAAACTAGCCTCTCTCAGCAGCACAAAGAGTGCCAGCCCCAGAGGTCTTCCTCTGCCCTCATTAAGTCAACATCCAGGCTCGAAAATTACAACCAAGGACTCAGAGTCCCAAAAGGCCAAAGACCACAATCCCTGGACAAAAATTCCAGTATATAGCACAGAACCAAAAAAAAAAAAAAAAAAAGAGAAACCAAGGCTCTAGAGCCACCATAGAATTGGGCAACTTTTGTCTCACTTCCCCAGGATCTCCAGGATCTCACTCAAAATTTCCATTTCTGGCAAGAGGTCAAACAAAAGAAGATGTTAAAGAATATAATGAAGATAGCAATGGTGTAAGTTAAAGTCCAAGTCATGAGAAGGGTCATTCATTTCCTTTTTTTAAAAATGTGAACATTGTCTTGTGTTGTTCACTGTCCAGTTCTTTTATAAGGCCAATTTCTCTTGGCCCAGCTGGACTGTAGGTTCCTTGAGTGCAGGGAATACACATTCTGTTTCTCTTGTATCTGTATTAAAGTTGAGCACATGCTTATTACTTTGAACTCTATTGGATAAATTACTTATCTCCACTTCATTGAGGTCTTTTTCTCAGGCTTGATCTTGTTTTTTTTTTATTTGGAATATGTTCTTCTGTTTTCTCCATCTTGTTTGGCCCTGTGTTGGTTTCTACACACTAGACCTCTACACAATGACCTCTTCCAGTCTTTGAACTATCTTTACTATCTTTCAAACCTTTGTGCTTATCCTAACAACATATTATATTGATAATAACTCCAAGTAGGTGAGGATGTGCCAAGACCTGTCAGTGCCCCAAAGGTGGTAATGTCAGCACCTAGATTCAGGCTGACTGGTAGCCAGACCCTCAGGCAGCAGCTTTTAAAAGCATACAAATATGTACAGCCACCAGAGCCAAGCCACCTGACAGTTTCCCCTGGAGGGCAGTCACAGAGATTGGGGCTCTAGACACGTGTATAAGCTCTTTTCTGGAAGATACCAGTGAGCTGGAGCAAGGTAGAGGTAGAGTGCCAAGATGGTATCCACAGCCTACATTCCTTGAGAACAGATCTATATGCCACTAATGAGTGCCAAACCTAAAGCCTGCTTCTCAATCCAAAGCACCAGGACAAAGGCACCTCATTCACAAAAGGGCTTGGGTGTGTGCCTCAGTCCACTATCTGTTCAGTGCCCTGGGTGTGTTAGCCTATCAAGAACTGTCTTCCCAATTCATAGTTCTACAGGACCCAAGAATTCAAGTCCACCTCTGGCCACCAGAGACTGACAATCAAGGGTCATTCTTTGGACAGCAGTCACAAAAAAACAAGGGTAGAAGATGTAAAAACCAGCATACCAGACACGTGCACAGCTCCACTCCAAAAGATGCTAGTGCTCTAGAACATGATAGAGGAAGATCACCAAGATAGTGCCCCCCACCCCCAGTGTCTGGAAAGAATTACAGTCAATACCTAGATACATATGTAATTAGAAGCCTGCCTTTCAGGGCACAGCCACAATGATTAGCTAATAGCCCTCAAACACAGAAAAACAGAGCTCCTGGATTTGTTGCCTCTTGCCTATGCCTTGGGGGTGGTAGCTGTTTAAGAACTCTCTCTGTTGGCCAAACAAGCATAAGCCCCACTGGCCACCAAAGCCAAGTAATGCTGAAGTGTCCCCTGGCAGAAGCCAAAAAAATTGAAGCACCAGACAGAGGTATACACCCCTTTCTGGGTAACACCAATTATTATAGTTCCAAATGATCAGGAATGAAAGCTATTTTGGTCTCCAGAACCAGGCAGTCAAGAGGCATCCTTGAAAAAGTATCCACAAAAATCCAGGCACCAGATATGTATAAAAGCTCTCTTCCAGGAGACACTGTAAGGGAGAACATGAAGATGGCATCTGCCAGTCTCCATTCCCAGCAGGCTCACCAAAGTGGGGAGCAGAGTAAATAAACACAGTGAAAACTTCAAAAAAAGAGATGGAAACTGTAAGAAAGTACAAAACAGACCTCAGAACTAAAACATACAATAACTGAACTGAAAAAAAAAAAAAACACTAGAGGAATTCAACAGCAGACTACATGAAACAAAAAAGATATCAGTCAACTCAAAGACAAAGCAGTGTAACTCACCAATAAGGGCAGCAAAAAGAATAAAGAATGGAAAAATTGAATATAGCTTTAGGGACTAATGGGAAAGTACTAAATAAACTAGCATCTGCATTATAGGGGTCCCAGAAGGAGAATAGAGAGAAAAAAAGGGCAAAAATCTCATTTGAAGAGATAATGGCTAAAAAATTCCCTGACCTGGGGAAGGAAAAAGACTTCCAGATCCAAGAAGCCCAGAGAGTTCCAAAAACGATGAATCCAAAGAGACCCACACCAAGACATATTATAATTAACATGTCAAAAGAGAAAGAGATTATTAAAATCAGCAAGAGAAAAATGACTTATTACAAGCAAGGGAAAACTCATGAGGCTATTAGCAAATTTTTTAGCAGAAATTTTCCAAGCCAGAAGGGAGTGACACAATATATTTGAAGTGCCAACAGAAAAACAAAGAAACAAACAATTTCCAACCAAGAATATTCCACCCAGGAAATTTATCATTCAGAGTTGAAAAAGAGATCAAGAGTTTTACATACAAGCCAAAGCTAAAGGACTTCATTACCACTAAAGTGATCTTATGAGAAATGTTAAAGAGATGTCTTTAAGTTACAAAGAAAGAGAGCTAATTAGCAGCTAGAAAACACACCAAAAAAAATGAGATCTCATTGGGAAGGTAAATAAAAAATAAAGGTAGTGGATCAAATATTTATAAAGCTAATATGAAACTTAAAAGACAAAAATAGCAAAAATAATTGATTACAATAAATAGGTAAGGTACACATAAGATAAAAAAATGTAACATGTAGGTTAAAAAATGTAGGAAGAGAGTAATGTTGAACTTTAGAATGGGATCAAATTTAAGTTGTTATGAACTTTAAATAGACTACTATAGACATAAGTTGTTATAATATATGAGCTTCAGGATAACCTCAGAGCAATAACCTATAATAAATACACAAAAGAGAAAAATAAAGGAAGATAAGCATACTACTAAAGAGAGTCAAACCACAAAGGAAAAGAGCAAGAGAAGAAAGGAAATACAAAAACAGCCAGAAAACAACTAGAAAAATGGCAAGTACATATCTAACAATTATGACTTTAGATGTAAATGGACTAAATGCTCCCATCAAAAGTCACAGTGATGAATTGTTTAAAAAAAAGACCTATCTATATGCACCTACATGAGACTCACTTTATATATATATAAGGACACACAGACTGAAAGCAAAATAATGGAAAAAGACATCCAATGCAAATGGAAACCAAAAGAAATCTGGAGTGGCTATATTTCCATAAGACAAAATAAACTTAAAGCAAATGCTGTAAAAAGAAACAAAGATGGGTGTTACATAATGATAAAGGGTTCAATCAAACAAGAGGATGTAACATTGGTAAATATCCATGTACCCAACGTAAAACCACCTAAAGATATAAAGCAAATATTAACAGACCTAAAAGGACAAATGGGCAGCAATATAGTACTAGTAGGAACTTTAATATACCACTGACATCAATGGATAGACCATCCAGACAGAAATCAATAAGGAAATACTGGCCTTAAGCAACACACTAGGTCAAATGAACTTAATAGATATACATAGAACATTTCACCCAAAAGCAAGAGAATACACTTTTTCTTGGGTGGGGGTGTGAGTGTGGGGGAGAACTCTCACCCACAGCATATGGAAGTTCCCAGGTTAGGGGTCAAATCGGAGCTATAGTTGCCCATCCCACACCACGGCTCACAGAGGATCCATTTCTGCTGCACCACAACAGGAACTCTGAGAATACACATTCTTTTAAAGTTCACATGGGCCACTTTCCAGGATAGATCATATGTTAGGCCACAAAACAAGTCTTAATAAATTTAAGAGGATTGAAAGAAACTCCATCAAGCATTTTTTTCTGACCACAATAGTATGAAACTAGAAATTAATTACACAAAGAAAATTGGGAAATTCACTGGAAATCTATGGAAATTAAACATGCTACTGAAGATCAATGGGTCAGAGAAGAATTAAAAAAAAAAAACTTAAAATGGAAAACATATCAAAATTTGTGGGATGCAGCAAAAGAATTTATAAGAGAAGAAATTATAGCAATAAATGCCTGCCTCAAGAAACAAGAAAAGTCTCAAACAACCTAATTTCATATCTCAAGGAATGAGAAAAAGAAGAAACAAAGCCAAACATCAGTAGAAGAAAGAAAATAACAAAGAGAAGAAACACATGAAATGAAGGACTAAGTTGACAGTAGAGAATATCAATGAAACTAAGAACTGGTTCTTTGATAAGATCAACAAAATAAATAAGCTTTTAGACTCACCAAGAGAAAGTGTGAACTCAAAGTCAGAAACAAAAGAAAAATCATAAGAGACTACTTTGAACAATTACATAGAAAATTGGACAACCTAGAAGAAATGGATAAATTCCTATTAAGGTACAGTCTACAAAGACTGAACTATGATTAAATGGAAAACTCAATTAGACTGACTACTAGTAAGTAGAGTGAATTCACAATCAAAAAACCTCCTAACACGCACAAATCCAAGACCAGAAGGCTTCACTGATAAATTCTACCAAACATTCAAAGAATTAAGAACAATCCTTCTTAAACTCTTCCAAAAATTTTAAGAAGGAACTCCTCCAAACTCATCTTATTATGCCCAAATCATCCCCTCCCAAAAAAGGGCACCACAAGAAAATAAAGTTATAAGCCGATATCCCTGATGAACATATATGCAAAATTCCTCAACAAAAATAGTAGTAAATTGGATTCAACAATACATTTACAAGATTATATATCATGATCATGTAGGATTTATTCCAGGGATGCAGGGATGATTTGATATCTGCAAATTAACATGATATACTACATTAACAAAATAAAGGATAAAAACCATATAATCCTCTCAATAGATGCAGAAAAAGCATTTGACAAAATTCAACATCCTTTCATGGTAAGAATTCTCAACAGGAGTTCCCCATCATGGCTCAGTGGTTAACGAATCTGACTAGCATCCATGAAGACACAGGTTTGAACCCTGGCCTTGCTCAGTGGCTTAAGGATCCATCACTGCAGTGAGCTGTGGTGTTGACTGCAGATGCAGCTTGGATCCAGTGTTGCTATGGCTGTGGTATAAACCAGCAACTACAGCTCTGATTCTACCCATAGCCTAGGAACCTCCATATGTCATAGGTGTGGCCCTAAAAAGCAAAAAAATAAATAAATAAAAGGAACTCTCAACAAAGTAGTTATAAAGGGAATGTATCTCAACATAATAAAGGCAACATATGACATACCCACAGCTAACATCAAAATCAATGATGAGAAGATGAGAATTTTTCTTCTAAGGTCAGGAATAAGACAAGGATGCCCACTATTACCAGTTTTTTTCAACAAAGTATTAGAAGTTCTAGCCACAGGAATTAGGCAAGAAAAAGATATGAAAGGGATCCAAAATGGAAACAAAGAAGTAAAACTGTCACTATCTGCAGATGACATGATATTGTATACAGAAAACCTAAAACACCCCACCAAAAAAACTATTAGAACTAATAAATGAATTCAGTAAAGCTCTGGGATACAAAATCAATATACAGAAATCTGTGGTATTTCTTCGACACTAATAACAATCTGTCAGAAAGAGAACTCAAGAAAACAATTCCATTTACAATTACATCAAAAATAGGAAGATGACTAGGAATAAATTTAACCAAGGAGGCAAAAGACCTGTATACTACTAAGTATAAGACATTAATGAAAGAAATTGAAGAAGACACAAATAGATGAAGATATTCCATTTTAATGGATTGGACTACTCAATTTTGTTAAAAATAATCAGAGTACCCAAAACAATCTACAGAATCAATGCAATCCTTATCAAAATGCCCATGGCATTTTTACAGAAATAGAACAGTATGGAACCACAAAAGACCCTGAACAGCCAAAGCAATCTTAAGAATAAAGAACAAAGCTGGAGGCCTCACCCTCTCTGATTTCAAGCTATATTACAAAGCTATTGTAATTAAACGGTATGGTATTGGCATCAAAACAGACAGATCAATGGAACAAAATAGAGAGCCCATAAATAAACCCACACATATTTGGTCAATTTATTTACAAATCAACCAAGAATGCTAAGAATGTACAGTGGGGAAAGGGTCATCTCTACAATAAATAGCATTGGAAAAACCAGATAGCCACATGTAAAGAATGAAACAGGACATCTTATACAAAAATTATTTCAAAATGGATTTAATATTTGAACATAAGCCCTAAAACAATAAAACTCCTGGAAGAAAAAAAGTGGTAAGCTCCTTGACATAGGTCTTGTCAATGATTTTTTTGTATCTGACATCAAAATCAAAAGCAACAAAAGCAAAAATAAATATGAGGGACTATATCAAACTAAAAACCTTTAGTGAAAGGAACTCATTAACAAAATGAGAAGGCAATGTAGTGAATGAGAGAAAGCATTTGCAAACCATATCTAATAAGCACCTAATGTTCCAAGTATGTAAAGAAATCACACAACAGCAAAAACACAATCTGATTTTTAAGTGGGCAGAAGATCTAAATAGACATTTTTCCAAAGGAGACATATAGATGGCTACCTGGCACATGAAAAGATGTTCAAAATCACTAATCATCAGATAAATGCAAATCAAAACCATAATGAACTATCACCTCATACTTATCAGAATGGTTATTAATAAAAAGACAACAAATAAGTCTTGGTGAGGATGTAGAGAGAAGGGAACCCTCATGCAGGGTTGATAGGAATGTAAACTGGTGCAGCCACTTTGGAAAACAGTATGGAGGTCCCTTTAAAAGTTAAAAATACTACCACACCTCACAGTAATTCCACTTCTGAGTATTTATCTGAAGAAAACAAAAATACTAACTTGAAGAGATACCTGCACTCCCATGTTCACTGCAGCATCATTTACAACAGCTAAGAAATGGAAACAACTAAGAGCCCATCAAAGAATGAAAGCATTTTCAAAAGTTGTGGTATATACACACATTTTTTTTTAAATCAAATCTCGCCTTTTGTGACAACATGGATAGACCTTGAGAGTACTACACTAAGTCAAATAAGTCAGTGAAAGACAAATACCATATGATCTTTCTTACAAGTAGAATCTCAAAAAATAAAACAAAACAAAAAACCCCGTAAGTTTATAGATACAGAAAACAGATTGGTGGTTGTCATAGGGAGGGGCCAGAAGAAATGGGTGAAAGAGAATCAAAATTTTATGAAAAGGGAAAAAGACATCATAATGTATAAAAAAAAAAAAGTTGGGCACACGCTATGTGCTTGGACTTTTCTGTCAGAGAACAAGATGATGTAACAAGCAAGGGAAGAATACTGACTTTAGAGCTAGATAGAGACATGTTCTAACACCATTTCATCTTTCATCTCTGCAGTGCTCAGACTCAGGCTTCATACAAAAACAAACCACCAATCGTGATTTATTCTTGGGCCAGTCACTCAACATGTCAGCTTGCACTATAGAGCTAAGAAGGGTGGGTATCTGGGGGTGGGAAGGGCCTGGCTGTCAAGACCCTCAGCTGTGCTCATACATACCCTTTGCTGCTGCTTTCTAAGGCCACACTCTCCATGAGTCTATGAAAGGAGAATGAACACTAGCTCTGTATTTACTTTTCCAGGGCTTTTGCTCAAACACTATTCCTTCTGCTCAATTGGCCTCCCCCCTTTTTCAAGAAAACTCTTTGTCCTTCAGGACAAAACTCTATCCAGCAAGTTTTCCCTGACCCTCCAACAGTTTTAATTGCCGCCTTGGTTGCACCCACAGGCCCCTGCACCACTTTCTAGCCCTTAACACGATGCATTATACCTGTCCATTGACTTGTCTATTGACCGCTCAAGAGCTCTCTGAGGACAGGGCTCGTGAGTATCCTGTCCTCTACTGAAATCCCAGAAACCAGAACAGTGCCTGGTACACACAGGCATTCAAGGCAGGTGTCCTATCCAGGAATAGATCTGGCTAAGCTTTGATCTTCTCAAATGTGAAAAAGACACACTATTTCACTTACAGGACTGTTGTGAAGATTGGAGATAATATGTTTTACAGCCTAGTACAGTTGTCATTCAGTAAATGACATATTCTCTTTGAGGTTGTTAATACTGAACCATTTATTAGCAAAAATTCATCGTGCTGAGATCGAGACAACCCAATTCAATGAAGTAGCCCAACTGCCATAACCAATGGTTTATTTAACACTTTCTGAGGGATCCATCCCCAAAGCCTGTCACATAGCCTCCTGTTATTTCCCAGTCTCAGTGAACCATTACCTGAAAGCAAGGCCGTAATGGGAGGGAAGGCAAAGGAAAGCTGTTCCCACAGTGAAGGAAGAAGGCAGGCTGATTTATGAGGCAAGATTCTAAAGGCGCTAAATACACACAGCTTGGGACAGCAACCCTGGGTGAGGAATTGGGGGGGTTGCCTTTCACAGCCAAGAAACCTCTGGGATGAGTCAACACTAAGGTCAGCAGCAGGAAGGGGGCAAAAATGCAGATCCCTCCATTCTGGGAAGAACTCACAGGCAGCCTGTCACTTGTCAACTGACCCAAGGTGCTCCACGCATTTCTGTCTTTGAATTCCTGCAATTCTGTGATGCAATTAACTCCTCCCTTGGGAGAGTGACAAATAGAGCATTACTCCATGGAGACTCCAAGAATTCCCATCCATCATTCCCGTAAAACAGTATATTTTTAAATTTTGTTCAAGTTACAAAAGCAGCATATGCTCATTGTAGAAAATTTTAAGTAAAATGTCTAAGATGCATTTGGTATTTTTCTCCATGTTTTTCATTTACAAACAAATGTTATTTCTTGATTTTTCAGTTTCAGGCATTCTCTACTAATTGATTTCCTACTGTGACTCACGCTTCCTATGCTATGAAGGCAGACACCCTTCCTTTCATCCTTCATTTTCCAGTACAGACATATTGGAATTTGAGTTAGACCCTATTTTGTGTTATAGTTATATTCTTCATACTACAACACATTTTTTTTGTTTTCTTGCACATTTTGTCTGTTTTCCAGGAGTTAACAATTGTCTACCAAGAGTACCAAACCAAATTCCAGACAGCTTTTAATGCTTTCTCTTAAAAGGTCCAGATGCATCAGCTATTACAGCATATTTATCAACTTTGGGAAGCCTCCCAAGAAGGTTTTCACTGCTACCACTCTAGGCTAATGGCCCTCGAGGCCTGGGTCACAGGTGCCCTCCTGAGATCTTCTTTGTTCATGACCCTGAGGATGACCTTCCCCTCTCTCCAGCAACACCTTCCTCTTTCTTGTTCAATCTGTTTTGATGGAGTACCTCTTCCAATAGTTTCCCAGGATAATGAAAATTTTGAGACACCCCCAACCTGACTCATCTGCCTATAATCTTGTCTTCATCCTACCCTCAATCTTGTTTGGCTAATGATCAACTTCCTGGTTAAGTATCATTGACTGTTAGAATTTTGAAGGCATTGCCGTCTTATTTCCTAGCTTCCAGTGTTGCTGGTTAGAAGTCTGAATCCCTTCAGAGTCATGACTCTACATGTGACATGTTTTGCCAAGGCCTAGAATTTTGGAGTCTCACATCCATACATTTGGCTGAGAATCCACTTATTTGGTCAACACTTTGTGGACTTAATAATGGAACCACATGTTACTCAGTTCTGGGAAATTTTCATTAATGTCCTCCTCTTTGTCTCTGGAGCTCCAATTATGTGCACATTTGACCTCTTGAACTCTTCCCCCCCCCTCCTATTTTCATCTCTGCCTTTTCTTACTCTACTTTCTAAGAAAATTATCTTCTATTGAATTTCCATTTCCATTCCATGTTTTTCATTCTCAAGAGCTCTTTTCTTATTCTCTGCATATTGTTTTCATGATATTTTGTTTTTATTTTGGGATTACCTCATTTCCTTTTATCTACAGGTACTGGTAACAGGACTTTTCTCCCAAGCTTTCTTTTCTCAGCACACTCCCCGATTGCTCCAAGCTTCTCTCTCTCTCATTTGTGTTGACTTCTGTCTTCCATGTTAGAGGCTTCTCACAGAAAT
Source organism: Sus scrofa (assembly GCF_054392235.1). NCBI lineage: Eukaryota > Metazoa > Chordata > Mammalia > Artiodactyla > Suidae > Sus > Sus scrofa. Next base: position 100,275,032 of record NC_139396.1, on the reverse strand, counting down.
GAGGCAACTCTTAGATTTCTGCCCATAATTAAGAATGGTGATGGGGTTCCCACTGTGGCTCAGTGGTAATGAACCCAACTAGTTTCTGTGAGGATGTGGGTTCAATCCCTGGCCTCATTCAGTGGGTTAAGGATGAGGCATTGCTTTGAGCTGTGGTGTAGGTTGCAGGCACAGCTCGGATATGGTGTGGCTGTAGTGTAGGCTGGCAGCTACAGCTCCAATTCGACCCCTAGCCTGGGAACTTCCATCTGCCACACCCGTGGCCCTAAAAACAAAACAAAACAAACAAATTGGAGAATTTTTAAAAAAAGAATAGAGAATTTTAAACTCACTGGAATCTCTGAAAATGAGAAGGGCTTGTTATCTGGCCCTTCAATATAGGGTGATCTGCCTTATCCATTTACTTGAGGAATTTTAGGGAGGTACTTTCAGATATTTTCTTGGGCTGATCTGTATCTCACAAACCTCTCCTTCAGGGTAAAGGCCTTACTACCACAGTCTTAGGAGCCAAGTAGGTGAAGAGTGCTGGGTGGGGCTTAGGAGTCTCCAGACAGACTACATGTATGTTTAATTAACATGCAAGATCAGGAGTTCCCGTCACGGCACAGCAGAAACAAATCCAACTAGGAACCATGAGGTTGAAGGTTCAATCCCTGACCTCGCTCAGTGGGTTTAGGATCCAGTGTTTGCTGTGAGCTGTGATGTAGGTCACAGACACAGCTTGGATCTGGCGTTGCTATGGCTGTCATGTAGGCCAGCAGCTTTAGCTCCAATTCAACCCCTAACCTGGGAACCTCCGTGTGCCTTGGGTGCAGCCCTAAAAAAAAAAATTAAAAAAAAAAAACAAGATCAATTCAATTACCTACTATCTTTTTTTTTGCTATTTCTTGGGCTGCTCCTGCAGCATATGGAGGTTCCCAGGCTAGGGGTCGAATCGGAGCTGTAGCCACAGGCCTATGCCAGAGCCACAGCAACACGGGATCCGAGCCATGTCTGAAACCTACACCACAGCTCACGGCAACTCCGGATCCTTAACCCACTAAGCAAGGGCAGGGACCGAACCCGCAACCTCATGGTTCCTAGTCGGATTCGTTAACCACTGCGCCACAACGGGAACTCCTCAATTACCTACTATCTATTGAATCTCTACCCTCAACAGTGCCTGGGGTCTCCACTTCTAGACAGCCTCCAGTTTCCTCTCTCCACTTAAGAACTCTCCAGCCTTTTTCCACAGTAGAGGAATAGTCACCACATTATAGGGAGGGGGAGAGGGCACCTGAGGTCTTATAACTTCCAGAGGGACTTGTCACCAACTTCTAGGTTTTGAGGACATTATGTAGTATAAATCAGATTGGTTTCAGCTTTCCCTCCCACTGGTTTAGGACCCAATTTTCCTCATCAATGTTCCAGTTTGCAAAAAAATCTACTGTTCCCATGAAAAGATGCTCGACACCATTTGTCATTAGGGAAATGTACATCAAAACCATGATGAGCTACCACTTCACATCCACTAGCATAGCTATAATTTTTTTAAATATATAAAATAACAAGGGTTGGTGAGGATATGGAGAAATTAGAATCCTTGTACATTGCTGGGGGGAGCATGTAAAATGGTCATCAAATAATTTGGCATTTTTTTTCAAAAAATTAAACATAGATTTATCATATGACCCCTCAATTCCATTCCTAAGTATACATCCAAAAGACTGAAAACAAGCATTCAATCAAAATGTGGGAGTTCCCGTCATGGCTCAGTGGTTAACGAATCAGACTAGCATCCATGAGGACGTGGGTTTGATCCCTGGCCTCACTCAATGGGCTAAGGATCTGGTGTTGCCATGAGCTGTGGTATAGGTCGCAGACGCAGCTCAGATCCTGTGGGTCTGGTGTAGGCTGGTGGCTACATCTCTGATTTGATCCCTATATGCTGCAGTGTGGTCATAAAAGACCCCCCCCAAAAAAATGTGTACAAGAAGGTTCATAACAACATTATTCATAATAGCTAAAATGTGGAAACAACCAAAAAGGTACCACCTAATAAAAGGATAAGCAAAACATAATATATGCAAATAATGAAATATTATTCAGTCACAAAAAGCAATGAAGCACTAGTACTAACATGCTGTAACATGATGAACTTAGTAACACTATTCTGAGTGAAAGAAGCTTAGACACAAAAGGTCATATATTTATGTGAAATATCCAGAATAGATATTTCATGGAAACATAGCAAATTCTTGGTTGCCAGGGGATTGGGAAAAGGAGAATGGTGGGCCATGCTTAATGGGTATGAGGTTTCCTCGGGGGTTTATAAAAATGTTCTGGAACTAGATAGAGGGGGTAATTGTATAACATGAATATACTAAAGTAAAGCAACAATCCTAAAAACCAGATGGTACTGGCACAAAGAAATATAGATCAGTGGAACAGGATAGAAAGCCCAGAATTAAACCCACACACCTACAGCCAACTCATCTATGACAAAGGAGGCAAGAATATACAATGGAGAAAAGACAGCCTGTTCAATAAGTGGTGCTGGGAAAATTGGATAGCCACATGGAAAAGAATGAAATTAGAACACTCCCTAACACCATACACAAAAATCAACTCAAAATGGATTAAAGACATAGATATAATACCAGACACTATAAAACTCCTAGAGGAAAACATAGCCCAAACACTCTCTGACATAAACGACAGCAACATCTCAGATCCACCTGAGTAATGACAGTAAAAACAAAAATAAACAAATGGGACCTAATTAAACTTCAAAGTTTCTGCACAGCAAAGGAAACCCTAAACAACATGAAAAGACAACCCACAGAATGGGAGAAAATATTTGCAAGTGAATCGACCGACAAGGGAGTAATCTCCAAAATTTATAAACACCTTCTGCAGCTCATTACCAAAAAAAACAAACAACCCCATCAAAAAAATGGGCACAAGATCTAAACAGACAATTCTCCAAAGATGACATATGGATGGCCAAAAAACACATGAAAAGATGTTCAACATCACTCATTATTAGAGAAATGCAAATCAAAACCACGATGAGGTACCACCTTACACCAGCCAGAATGGCCATCATCAAAAAGTCTACAAACAATAAGTGCTGGACAGGGTGTAGAGAAAAAGGAACCCTAGTACACTGCTGGTGGGATTGTAAACTGGTGTAACCATTGTGGAAAATAGTATGGAGCTTCCTCAGAAAACTAAAAATAGAACTACCATTTGATCCAGCAATCCCACTCCTGGGCATCTACCCAGAGAAAACCATGACTCAAAAAGACACATGTACTCTAATGTTCATTGCAGCACTATTTGCAATAGCCAAGACATGGAAACAATCTAAATATCTGACGGAGGAGTGGATCAAGAAGAGGTGGTACATATACACAATGGAATATTAAAAGGAATGAAATAGCAGCATTTTTAGCAACATGGATGGACCTAGAAATTATCATGCTGAGTGAAGTCGGTCAGACAAGGAGACACCAACATCAAATGCTTTCACTGACATGTGGAATCTGAAAAATGGATAGAATGAACTTCTTTGCAGAACAGATACTCACAGACTTTGTAAAAACTTATGGTTTCCAAAGGGAACAGTTTGGGGGGTAGGGGGATGTGCTGGCGTTGTGATGGAAATCCTATAAAATTGGATTGTGATGATTATGCAACTATAAATATAATAAATTCACTGAGTAATAAAAAATAAGTAAAATTTTTTTAAAAACATGAATATACTAAATGCTACTCAATTGGATACTTTTAAATTATTAAAATGCTAATTGTTCTAATTTTAATCCCAAATTTCAAAAGTCTTTTGGTGGTGCCTCCATTCCTGTCATCTCCATATCCTGTAAGTCCATGCTTTTTGAAATCTTTTTGCTCTCTTTTATGGGGCTTCAAGGGGGAAGAGATTCATGGGTTCCATCTGTCACTCTGGCCCAAAAGTCTACCCACACACTGTTTAAAATATGAAGTCAAGTATTTCCCAAGGTTCTAGAAATACAAAACACTTGAAGGCTGTATCCTACCATCAATGAATTTACAATCAAGTTGGGATTTTTAAAATATAATGAAAGAAAACTACACTAAGCAATAAACTATGGTGGCTATAATAGTTCAAACAGTATCCCATAGAGATCAAAGGTAAGTTGTAACTGTGGATATTTTGAAAGGTTTTGTGATAATCACTGAATTGGAGCCAGGTAAGAAATAACCCAAAAGAGAAGATTTTTCCTGGTAAGTTGGCTCAAATGAGATAAGCACAGGGAAAACATGAATATATTTAGGGCATGGCCAGCTTGTAATGAATTTTTTATAGAAAAAAAAAAGTTGTCTGGAATCAGATCCTAAAGAATTTATTTGCTTATCTGAGACCTTTCTTTAAAGGGGGGGGGGGTCCATATATAATTATCTCAATCTTATCACACCAGGGTAAACCATTTGCATCAGCCAATCCATTCAGAAACTTCTATCCTGGACTTAAACCTAGGCATTTCCATTTTCAGCTCCAGAAGATAAATTGCCATCATAAAATGCATAGTCCAATCTGCTGAAGAATTTAGTACCCTTGGCATGACAGACCTTGGCTCACATAACTGCCCAAATTCCACACAAAAGGTACTCATGAACCACATTTGCCTCTCATCCATCATTCCGGTTCATCCCTAGAAGGAGGAGCAAAAAACTGCTGACTGGTCACCAAATGACCTCTGCATGCTCAAACTGGGTCATCTCCTTCCCAATTAAACAGGGACATCAGAGAATCACCATGTAGGTGCTGCAAAGCCATGAGTGGTCTGCCCAAGATTTGTCAATGGGCTGGGAGGGAGGCTAGAGTCATCATCCCAATCCTGCATCCTTCCCAGCTGCAAATACCAATCAATTCTCACTATGGCTTTCACAAATTTATGCTGGACTTTTGTCATTTACACCGAACAGGGTCCAGATTAATACATAACCCCAAAGCCCCACCATTGGGCTCTATCATCTTACATTTAAAAGCTTCTTCCAACTCTAGTTCCCATTAAATCAGCTGGTGTGTAAGTTCCTTGGATGTCTTTGTGTCTTCTTCATATTAACTTGTTTATCTCAAGTATTCAACAAATACTGGATGGATGGATGGATGGATGGATAAAATGAAATTGATCGGAAAAAATAGACTTAAAAATACGAAAATTTCTACTCCATTTCTTGTTCCTTCATCTATCTTTTAACTCCAAGTTCTTTGTTCTGAATCCCTTGGAATAGCAGTTCCAATAGATCTTTATCTGACAACTGCAGAGACCACAGTTATCAGGGAGAAGCCATCCATACAGAGAATCCCATTAGGGCCATCTATGCCAACTTCCCATGTCCTAACCCAGTGCCCCTGGGAGAGGAACAAGGAGAAAGCAGTGTCTCATGTTCTGAGAGTCTCTCTATGAGGCCTCATACTAAGTGCTTTATATTCTCTCACACAATCATGAGAAGAGTCCTGAATGAGAGGTGTTTGATTGCCGTTATACACATGAGGAATCCAAAGAGAAGGTGAAAATCTTACTGAAGGTCATATAATTAGACAAAGACCAAATTCATGCTCACGTATTTCTGCCTCCACAATCCACTGCACCTCAAGGCATGGAAAAACACCTAAGTGATGTGAATTGAGGACCTTCAAAAAGACCCATCTCTACAATAATGTCTCCTCTCCAATTTAGAAATTCTATTTAAAATTCGTTCTTGGAGATTCTGCTGTGGCATAACTGGATCAGCGGTGTCTTGGGAGCACTGGGACACAGGCTAGATCCCCAGCCCAGCACAGTGGGTTAAGGGCATTGTCAAAGTGACAGCCTAGGTCATGATTGTGGCTGGGATCTGATCCCTGGCCCCTATGCCATGGGGCAGCCAAAAATGAAAAAAAAAAAAAATTAATAAAATTCATTCTTTAGATTGCTATGTCCCAGATTCATTTATAATCTTATTCACAGCTTATATTTGCATAAACTCTTCATTAGTCATGATTCACTTCCACATGAATTCGTTGTTTGAACTACCATGAAGTGGGTATGTTATCCCCATGCTGCAGCTGGAAAAACAGAGGCACAAAGAACTAAAGAGGCCCACCCAAAGCAAAATCATCCACTGCTGGTATCCTGAGTTTTCCAAGTCCCCATTTTTGGATGCTTCTTTTACATGCCAATTATCAGCTGGGGTGAGGACTGACATTACATCAGACTCTATTCGGATGGTACCTCAGGAAGGGGCAAATGGAAGGGATGCTGGAAAGAAAGGAGGCGGAGAGCGAGGCGGCCACAGGCTAACTCTACTACTACCCAATCTGCCCTGGACTTGAAAGTGAACTGAGACGCCTGGGCATTATTACTAGAGTGACCACACATCCCAGCCTGGGGCAGTCCTTGCTTCTGCCTGTTTTCCCAGTGTAATTATTAATAGCACCTTCTTTTGTTTTCAAAGGTGTCCCAGTTTGGATGATGTATAGTCACTTCGGTCTTTATCCACCACACATACGGGAGGTCCCCATACCACAGTTCCCACATAGCTCCCAGCTATGTGTGTTTCAATTGAGTGCAACTGAGTCCTTGTGCTTCTCATTTCAGATGCAATTAAAAAACAGCATTACAGTAGTTCACACACAGGTCCCTGGACAGCAGAACTGGGCACCCATTGTACAAGCACTTTTTCTCCTTTGGTAATGACTGGTTATTCAGCAACCTTAATACCAACACCCACATAAGCCAACATGTAATTATGGGAAGGCTTGAAGGAAGGATGCCCTTAGCATCACACAGCCTTGTCCAAGAAGACACACGCACACACATGCTCATGCGCCTGTTCTCACAAGCTCTCCACCCAGGGAGGGCCAGTAATAGCAGTAACAGCTTATATGTGGACACCACCTTACAATTTATGAAGCTATTTTATCCCTGTTACCCTATTTGCTTTCCAACATCCTCATGATGGGAGAGGGCAAGTGGTCTAAGCTCCAATTTACAGGTGACGAAACTAGTAAGAGTCGAAAAGAAAAGCAATTGCTTAAGGTCGCACTACTGGAAGAGGTAAAGCTGGGACAAGAATGCATACCTTTTTTTTTTTTTTTTTTGGTCTTTTTTTTTTAAGGGCCACACCCATGGCATATGGAGGTTCCCAGGCTAGGGATCCAATCAGAACTGTAGCCACTGGCCTACACCACAGCCACAGCCATGCAGGATCTGAGCTGCATCTGCCACCTACACCACAGCTCACGGCAACGCCGGATCCTTAACCCACTGAGTGAGGCCAGGGATCCAACCCGCAACCTCATGGTTCCTAGTGGTATTCATTTCCCCTGCACCACTCCCGGAACTCTCGTGTTATATACTCTTTAACAATTACTTTCTATTACCACCAAGCTGCCACCAAATACCACTTAACAATGCAACAAATATAACAAAGAGTCAAAGTGAACAGATGGAAAAATAAAGGTTTTAAAAGTGATTGTCTCCTATTCCAAGAGGAAAATTGGAGAAAATATTCATCTCTGATCTTCCATACTCAGACAGCGATCCTTCGGGCCTTCTTTTACTTTTTTTGTAATTAACTTTATTTTCTACATCAGTTTTAAATTCACAACAAAGTGGAAATTACAGAGATTTTCCTCATATACCTCCTGCCCCGATTCACACACAGCCTATCGACATCCTCCACCAGAAAAAAAAAGGGGGGGAGGGGTTTCCCTTGTGACACAGTGGTAAGGAACTAATGTTGTCACTGCAGTGGTTTGGGTAACTGCTGTGGCACGAGTTCAAACTCAGGCCTGGGAACTTACATGTGCTGCAGACTCAGCCAAAAAAAAAAAAAAAAAAAAATCATTCCCACCCACCAAAGTGGTCCATTTGTTACAACAGAGGAACCTACACTGACACATCATTATGCGTCCCAATCCATAGTTTACATGAGGGTTCCCCCTTGGTATTGGACATTTTATAGGATTAGATAAACAGTAACACGCATCTACCACTATAGGAAAATACAGAGTGGTTTTGTTGCCCTAAAAATCCAATGTTCCACCTATTCTCCAGGGACTCCCTGCCCTCTAATCTCTTGCCAACACTGATCTTTTCCCTGTTTCCATAGGTTTATCTTTTCCAGAATGTCATGGAGTTGGAATCACACAGCATGTAGCATTTCCAGATTGGCTTCTTTCACTCAGCAATATACATTTAAGGTTCCTCCGAGTCTTTTCATGCTTGCTAACTCGTATCATTTTAGCACTGAATAGTATTCCCTTTTCTGGATGTACCACAGTTTATTTAACCACTCACCTACTGAAGGACATCTTGGTTGTTAACAGGTTTTGGCAATTATAATTTAACTTGCTATAAATATTCGTGTGCAGGTTTCTGTTTGTATCTAAGTTTTCAACTCCTTTGGGTAAATACCAAGGAGCGTGATTTGCTGGATCATATGGTAAGAGAATTTAGTTTTGTAAGAAACCACCAGACTGTTGTCTTAAATGGCTATGTTACTTTGCACTGTCACCAGCAATGAATGAGTTCCTCTTACTCCACAGCCTTACCAGCATTTGGTGGTGCCAGTGCTCCAGATTTTGGCCCTTCTAAAACATGTGTAATAGTGTCTCATTGTTTTAATTTGCATTTTCTTGGTGACATATGATGTGGAGCACCTTTCTATGTGCTTGTCTGACATTACGAATCTTCTCTGGTGAGGTGTCGGTTAAAGCCTTTGGCATTTTTTAAATCACACTGTTCTCTCATTTAATTTTAACAGTTCTTTATAGATTTGAAAAAACATCTTTTATCAGATGTGTCTTTTCCAAATATTTTCTCCTGGTCTGTTGTTTGTCTTCTCATTCTCTTGACCTTGTCTTTTGCAGAGCAGGAGTTGTTTTTTAATTAAAGTATAGTTGATTTACAGTATTATATTAGCTTCGGGTGTACAGCCTAATGCTTCAATATTTTTTCAAGTTATACAGACTCACAGAGAGAGCAAACAAATTTATTACCAAAGGGGGGAAGGTTATGTAATTAACAGATACAAACTACCATACATGAAACAGATAAGCAACAAAGACATTCTGTACAGCACAGGGGGTTATAGCCATTGTTTTTTAGTAACTTATAATGAAGTATAATCCACAAGTTTTTAATTTTAATGAAGTCGATATTCTCAATTATTTCCTTCATAAATCATACATTTTTACATCTAACACCAAGGACATGATCATATCCAAGATCATACAGGTTTTCTCCGTGCTTTCTTCTAGGAGTTTTAGTGGGGGTTTTGTGTTCTTCAGCCTATGATCCATTTTTGGGTTAATTTTTGCGAAGGGTGTTAAGGTCTCATTTTTTGCATGTGGCTCTCCAGATGTTACAGCACCATTTCCTGAAAAGACTATCATTGCTCAATCGTATTCCCTTTGCACTTTTGTCAAGATCAGAATATTTATGTGGGTCTATTTCTAAGTTCTTTCCTGTTTCATTGCCCTTTCTTTTGCCATATCTGTCTTGAGCACTGTAACTTTATAGTAAGACTTCAAATTAGGTAGTGTCTGATGTCCAACTTTGTGGGTCTTTGATATTGTAGTTATTCTGGGTCTTTTGCCTACCCAAATAAATTGCAGAATTAGTTTGTTGAAATCCACAAAACTTTCTCGGATTTTGATTGAGATTACACTGAATTTACAGATTAAGAACTGACATCTTGACAATACCGAGTCTTGACAATATTGAGTCTTCCTATCCGTGAATATAGAATATCTATTCATTCATTTCATCTTTGGTATCCTTCAGCTCAGTTTTATCATTTTCCTCATGTATATCTTGCATAATTTTGTTAGATTTATACAAACAAAACAAAAATTTCATGGGAGGAGGGGACTATTAATGTAAATGGTCTGGGTTTTCATTTCTAATTCCACCTGTTAATTGGTGGTATATAGGAAAGCAATTGGATTTTGTACGTTGAACTTGTATCCCTCAACTCTGTTATAATCATTTATTACTTCCAGGAGTTTGGGCTGATTCATATTTTCTACATAGATGATTGTGTCATCAGTGAACAAAGAGCCTTATGTCTTCCTTCCCAATCCAATTATCTTATTTCCTTTTCTTGTCCAATTGCATTAGCTAGGACTTTCAGGATGATATTGAAACGCAAAAGTATGAAGGAAAATCCTTGTCTCTTTCCTGATGTTAGTGAGAAACCTTTTTGTTTTTTTGTTGTTTTTACCATTAAGTATGATGTTAGCTGAAGGGTTTGTGGGGGGAGGAGAGGTGGGATTTTTTTTGTTTTTTGGGTTTTTTTTTTTTTTTTTGGTAGAAATCCTTTATCAAGTTGAAGAAGTTCCCTTCTATTCCTAGTTCACTGAAGACAAAAATGTTTTGGATTTTGTCAAGTGCTTTTTTGACATCTATTGATATGACCATAGGATTTTTCTTCTTTAGCCTATTAGATACATTGGATTATATTAGTTGATTTTCAAATGTTGATCCAGGCCTGCATACCCAGAATAAATTCAACTTGGCTGTGGTGTATAATTGTTTTTATACATCATTAGATCCAAGTTGCTAATATTTTGTGAGCATTTTTTTATCTATGTTCATGACAGACACTGGTCTGTAGTTTTCTTATAATGGATTTACCTAATTTGGGTATTAGAGTAATTCTGGCCTCACAGAATGAGTTAAGAAGAATTTCCTCTGCCTCTACCTTCTGAAAAGTGATTACAGAGAATTAGTATTTCCCCCTTAGGTGTTTGGTAGACTTCACCAGAGCCCCATCTAGGCCTGGTGCTTTCTCTTTGTGAAAGATATCATTTTAATAGATCTAGACCATTACAGAGTATCTATTTCTACTTGTTTAACTTCTGGAAGGTTGTGTCTTTCAAAACAATGGTCCATTTAAAATAGATTATCAGAGTTCCCATCGTGGTTCAGCAGTTAATGAACCCGACTGGTATCCATGAGGATGCAGGTTCAATCCCTGGCCTCGCTCAGTGGGTTAGGATTCAGCCTTGCTGTGAGCTGTGGTGTAGGTCACAAAAGCAGCTCAGATCCTGAATTGCTGTGTCCCTGGAATAGCCTGGCAGCTACAACTCCAATTGGCCCCCTACCCTGGGAACCTCCATATGCCAAGGGTGTGGCCCTGAAAAATTGGAAAGACAAAAAAAAAAAAAAAAAAAGAAAGAAAAGGTAAAATAGATTATCAAGTTGTGGGCACAGCATTGTTCACAGAATTTTTTTATTATCTCTTTAAAGCCCACAGGATCTACAAAGATGTCCCCTATTTCATTTTTGATATTAGTAATTTGTGTGCTCTTTTTTTTTTCTTAGTATGGCTAAAGGTGTTTCGTTTTCTTTTTTTTTTTTTTTTTTCTTTTTGGTCTCATTAGGGCCGCATCCACGGCATATGGAGGTTCCCAGGCTAAGGGTCTGATTGGAGCCTACACCACAGCAAGGCAGGATCCAAGCCGCATCTGTGACCTACACCACAGCTCACGCTGGATCCTTAACCCACCAAGCAAGGCCAGGGATCAAATCCGTGTCCTCATGGATGCTAGTCAGGTTCGTTAACTGCTGAGCCACTACAGCAACTCATATCAATCTTTCTCAAGAAGAAACTTTTGGCTTCATTGATTTTCTCTATTTCTTGTTTTCAATTTCATTGATTTCTAATTTTTATTTATTCCTTTTCTTCCTTTTAGTAGAGATTTAATTTGCTCTTCATTTTCAAGTTTCCTAAATTTAGATTACTGATTTTCTAATAAATATATCTCACTGCTATAAATTTCCCTCTAAGCACTGCTTTTGCTACATCACACAAATTTTGATAAACTATGTTTATTCAAAATATTTTTAAAATTTCTCTTAAATTTCTGGACTCTTGTGTTATTTAGAAATTTGTTGTTTACTTTCAAGTACTTTGGGATCTTTCAGCTATCTTTCTAGTTTTTAATCTCATGATTACTACTATTTTAAATTTGTTAAGGTGTGTTTTAAGGCCCAGAATTTTTCTGCCTTGGTGACTATCCCATGTGAATTTGAAAGAATGTGTATTCTGATGTTAGAGGGAGTAATCTAAAGATATCTATTCTATGTTGGTGATTGTTGGTGTTTTGAGATTTAGCTATGTCCATCTTGATTTTCTGCATACCAGTTTTTCCAACCACATTTATTCAAGAGACTATCCTTTCCCCATTGAGTAGTCTTGGTTCCTTGTCAAATATTTGTCACATATGAGTGGGTTTATTTCTGGGCTTCCTAGTTTGTTCTTTAGCCTATGTGTCCATTTTTATACCAGTATTATAGTTTTGATTACTACGGCTTTGTGATATAGTTTAAAATCAGCAAGTATGATACCTCCAGCTTTGTTCTTTTCCAAGATTGCTTTTGATATTCAGGGTCTTTTTTGGTTCCATATAAACTTTAGGATTATTCTATTTCTGTGAAAAGTACCATTGGAATTTTGATAGGAATTGCACTGAAACCATGGACATTTTATGGGATTGGGTAGTAGGGACACTTTAACAATATTAACTCTTACCATCTATGAACACAGGCTACCTTTTCACTTATTTGCGTTTGCAATTTCTTTCATCAGAGCCATAGTTTTTACCATCTACATCTTTCACTTCCTTGATTAAATTTATTCCCAAGTATTTGATTGCTTTTGACACTCCTGTAAATGAGAATTTTTTCACAGATAGTTCACTGTCAGTGTAAAGAAAGGCAACAAGTTTCTGTGTATTTATCTATCCTGAAACTTTATTGAACTCACTCATTAGCTCTAAAAGTTTTTTGGTGGACTCTTTGGGATTTACTATATATAAGCTCATGTCATCAGCAAACAATTTTACTCCTTCCTTTCCAATTTAGATAGATGCATTTTCACTCTTTTTCTTGCCTAATTGTTCTCGAGAGGCTTCCAGAACTATGCTCAATAGAACTGGCAAGAGTGGGTACCTTTGTCTTATTCCTGATCTGAGAAAGAAATAGCTCAGCCTTTCACCACTGAGTATGATGTTAGCCATGGTCTTATTAAATACAAAGGCCTTTATTATGTTAAGGTATGTTCCTTCCATTCCCAATTTCTTGAGAGTTTTTAGTCACAAAAGGAGGTTGAATTTTGTCAAACACTTTATTCACGTCTATTGAGATGTAGATCCAAGTTTCTGACCTCTATCATTCTCCTCTCTAAAGAAATTAAGGTTTCTTGCAAGAAAGATCTACTGCTAACAAATGTCCTCAATTTTTGTTTGCTGGGGCCATTACTTCTCCCTCAGTTTTGAAGGATAATCATATAGTGCACAGAATTCTAGCTTTTTTCTTCCTCTGAGCACTTTAAATATTCCACTCCACTCTCTTTTTGCACAGTTTCTAAGAAGTAGTTTAATTCTTATTTTTGTGCTTATATAGGTTAAGTATTTTTTTCCTTTGGCTTCTCTCAAGATTGTTTTCTTTTGATTTTATGGGTATATTTTTTGGCATTCATCCTACTTGATATTATCTGAGTTCCTTGGATCTGTGGTGTGGTAACTGAAATTAATTTAGAGGAAATTGTTGTTTTAAATATTTTTTCTGTTTCTCCTTTTTCTAGTAATCCCATGATGAGCATGTGACATTTTTTGTACTGGTTCTGTAATTTTTTTCTAGTCTTTTCCTATTTGCTTTCCAGTTTTAGAGATGTCTACTGAGATATCACCAAAGCCAGAGATTCTTCCCCAGCTATGCCCAGTCTATTGATAAGCCCATCAAAGGCATTCTTCATTTCTATTCATGTTTTTCATCTCGAGCATTTCTTTTTGGTTCTTAGAATTCCCATCTCTCTGCTTACTTTGCTCATCTGTTCTTGCATTCAGTCTACTTTATCCATTAGCAGCCTTAGCACATTAATCATCATTTTTTAAGTTCCCAATCTGATAATGTCAACAGCCCTACCTTATCAGTCTGGTTCTGAGGCTTGCTCTATCTCTTCCAACTGTGTTTTCTGCCTGTTAGTCTGTCTTGTAATTTTCTTCTTGCTAACTAAGCATAAGGCACTGGGGAAAGGGAACTGCTATAAACAGGCCTTAAGTAGTATGTGAGGGGGAAGGGGGAAGCATTTTCTGAGTCGATTATTAGGTTTTAGACTTTCAGTTTCAGAGCCTATTCCTCTGGATTGTAAATTTCACATGTGCTCCTCACTTTTTTTTTTTTTTTTTTTTAGACAGCCTGGCTAGAGGCAGCTAGAGTTGGGTATTTCCCTCCTTCCAGGGAAGTTAGACTCCAGTAAAGTAATTCTCCTGAGGGCAGACTTTGTTAAGCTCTAGCTTATTTCAAAGTCATTCCTTTCCCCCTCTTCCTGCCAGAAGCTTGATGGGATGTTTCTCCGTTTTCCACTGAGGTCCAGGAGGTAAAGAGCACAGCAGTATGGAGGGCCACTTGGTAACTAGGTCCCCTGTAGTTAGTTATCCACTCTCCCGAGTTGTCCACACTGCACCTCTGGCAATTTTTCCATTACTGAAAACTGAGCTTTCTCTACCCAGGCACTGGTCCCTAGGGAAGCTGCTGCTCTGCTAAGTTGAGATTCTCTGTATTCTCCTGTCCTGCCAGTTCTGGGGCACTAGTTTGCCCTGTGTGACCTCAGTTCCCTTAGGGATCCAAGAAAAGTTGTTCATTTTTCAGGTTGTTCAGCTTTTATCTATTGTTAGGATGCAGGAAATTTCGAAGCTTGTTACATGTTGGACCAGAAATATGAAGTCTTTTTCCTTAATTGAGGTAAAACGCTCATCACAAAAACTTAACTATTTTAAATTTAATAATTAAGTAGCATTTCATATATTCACAATATTGTACAACTACCACCTCTATATAGTTCCAAAATTTTTTCATCATCTTAAAAGGAAACTCCATACCGTTAAATGGTCACTCCCTCCCCAGCCCCTGGCAACCAGTAATCAATTTTATCACCATGGATTTATTTATGCAAGATATTTCAAGTAAATAGAATCATTAAATATGTCACGTTTTTGTCTAGCATCTTTAACTTAGCAGAGTGTTTTAAAAATTCATCTACAGGAGTTCCCATTGTAGCTCAACAGTAACAAACCTGGCTAGGGTCCATGAGGATGCAGTTCGATCCCTGGCCTCACTAAGTGGGTTAAGGATCTGGCGTTGCCATGAGCTGTGCTATAGGTCACAGATGAGGCTCAGATCCCACATTGCTGCAGCTGTGGAGTAGGCTGGCAGCTGCAGCTCCAATTCAACCTCTAGCCTGGGAACTTTCATACGCCAAGGTTGTGGCCCTAAAGAGCAAAAAAAAAAAAAAAAAAAAAAAATTTACATAAGAAATAAATATTCATCTACATAGTAGCATACATCAATACTTCATTCCTTTTTAGGGTTGAATACTATTACATTGTATGGATATACCACATTTTATTCATTCATCAGGTGATAAACATTCTGTGCTTTTTCTGCTATCCAGAACAGAAATTCCAAAATGTCCTCAGGGTCCAGTCCCCCTCACTAAGACCTCCCAGGCCCAACCACTGTGACATCATGCAATGCACATTCTGAACAGACACTAGACAGACCACCTGCTCCAGCCCTTCCAAGTGAAGACAGTGACCTTCCTCATATCAGAGACAAGAAATATACAACATTTAGAGACTGACGTTTTGGGGTTTAGTTGTCAGATTTGAAAAAAAAGAGACAAATATAGAATATAGCCAGAAAGTGGTAGAATTTTGTCTTGGGAAACAAGAAGGGGGGAGGGGGGAACAGGTAAAAAGGAGTTGCCTTTCAATCAACTGTACCATGAGCAGGAATAAAGCTAAGTTGTATAGTTTATGTTACATTCCCCCCAAACAGAAATAATCATTCCCATTATACCAACAGGGTGATTTCAGAAGTTCAGGAAGGCTCCTGAGAAAACTGGCCAGAGAAATAAGTCCATCTTTACCACCTGATGTCTTCTTGCCCATTGGCAAAGGTAAAGATATGCCCCCACAACCCTGCAAAGGGTCCACATCCTTATCCCTAGAACCTGCGAGTATTACCTTACATGGCAAAAGCGATTCTGCTTGTGGGATTCACTTAACAATCTTGCCATGGGGAGATTATCCTGGATTATGCAGATAGGCTCCATGCTAAGCACAAGGGTCTTTTGTAAGAGTACTTCCCTGAGAAGATGTGCAAAATGAAGCAGACGCTGGAGTGATACAGGGTCCTAAGCCAAGGAATGTGGGCAGCCTCGAAGCTAGAAAGGTAAGAAAACAGATTTCCCCTACAGCCTCTAGAAGGAGCACAGCCCTTGCCAACACCTTGATTTTAGCTCAGTAAGGCCTAGCTTGGACTTCTGACCTCCAAAATGGAAGATAGTAAGTCAGTAAGTCTGTGTCATTTTAAGCCGCTTAGCATGCAATAATTTGTTACAGCGGTAACAAGAAACCAACAGAGTCATCACAAATACCCAGCATTCCTGCAGTTTACCAACCAGCCACCCACATGTGCTAAGGCTCTCTTGAGATGTTGGTCCTTCTCCAGGGGGATGGCATCTGTGCCTTCTTGACACAATGTGCTGTCTGCAAGCAAGAGAGCAGACCAACACACACAAAGCAAAGACCAGGACAAAAAGCAAGAGCACACACATGTGTGCATGCACATACAGAAACCGGGACTTAGAAGGAAAAATTGACCCTGAAGTTTGCTACCACTGGAATCAGGGGGCGTCGGGGACCTTAAGGATCACAAATTTTGCATGTCTGCCCTAAAACATTTCACAGCACTGGCAAATCAGATGGGCCCTGGTGAAAGGATTTAACAGGCAACTACCCTGGGTGGTAAAGCTCAGAAATGAACTTTCAATTCTCCTAATTTTCCAGTTAAATGAATCCAATTCTCTCCACCAAGAGGAGAGAACTCCCCCAAACTAAGAAAACTCCCTTTTCCATATAACAACTGATACGCTAAAGATAAAACGAGGCTACATGATGGCTTCGTTACTCTTGTTGCAATCCATCTGCCAAATTTTATTTAACAAGTAGGATAAATTCAAGAGAAATAAATAGTTTTCTGCAAACCCTCATGTCCACACAGGTATACTTTAAATGAGCTATGCTTGACATAAAGCGTGCACACGCACACACGCACACACACACACACACACACACACTTACTTTCTCAATTTCCTGGCAATGTACTCCTGCTTAAATACACAATCATGAAGCACAGAGAGAGATGCAAATCATTCTTCCTCCTCCTCACTCCCTCTTAGCTCCCCCCCTCCTCCCCTTCCCTCTGAGTCTTGTTCCTCTGGGAACTCAGACCCAAACCAATCCTGCTCCTTACCAGCTGCCAGCTCCTAAGAACCCTCAAAACTCGCCCTCACAACTGTCGTCCTCTTAAAACAGCACATAAATCAGCAACAAAAACTCACTCAACTTCAAACCGGCCCATTCCAACATTAATAGTGCCTTTGTTGTCAATAAACCTATATTTGACTTCTCCTATTTTTATGTGGATTTTATTTATAAATTACTAATGCTTTTCCTGGAGCAAAATGGTCAGAGTAATAGTCTGCACTGTATTCCAACAGCTACAAAAGACAAAAAAAAAAAAAAAATACAGTTCAAACTGAGTCAATAAGAGAGAACTATTAGCTGTGAATATCCAGGCCTCTCCCAATTCTGTCTGATCTCCAGAACCTGCACTTTCCATCCCACCTACCAGGAGGGAAGCAAGTACTGTGCGGACTTTATGCCCTAGTCAATCAGACAGATGCAAAGTGCAAGTCCCCCCTCTGAGGAGCCATTCTACCTGGCTATGCATCTTCTTCCGACAGCAGTATTGGTATACAACCTGGACCAAGTGTAGAGGTAGTGGTTTAATACTAAGTGATAGCTGACTACAAACCAGGTCCATGACAGAACTCTTCAGCCCCTCAGGAATGCAAAGAGCTTGCAGAAGCAAGAGTTCTCTCTTCCCCAAATTTCAGAGCAAGCTAGGATATAGAGATGATGAAAGAGCGAGCTGCTTGCAGAAGAAAGCAGAAAATGAAGAAGTCAAGATGTAAGATCAAGTTCCAGTTCTTTCTTGGCCCAGAAACCCAAAGTCCCATTCCTCTTCTACGAAGAGCTCTCCATCCAATGGGTTTGCAACATGTGACTGCTCAAACCCCACTTCTCCAACAAGCCTTTCTTATCCCTTCATATGTTTAGTCATCACGGATCAACCACCCTCTCCCAGTGCTCTAGAGACATCCTAACAGCTAATATGTCAGAGACAAGTTTTAGACCACATTTATCTAAAATATAGGGCTCCTTCTCAGGGCCCCACTAGCATCTCTACTTTTCTTCACCTCTGACTCTCTCCTCCCCTGAGCCCAGGAAACCTTTACCTAGCACACGGCATGGGCCAGTTCTTCTACCATCATGCCTTTTTCCCAATCTTTTTTCTTATCCCGGGGCCTAAACCTCTGAGATTCAAAAGGCGGGACCAGACTCTCTGTTTTCTGCTATGTCAGAATGAAAAAGTATGAACAAAATATACAAGCCTCCAGAAAGGAGTGTAAAGAAACGTAGACTGAACAAAATAAATAAATAAAACCAAAAAAGCTCAATGACAACCTTGAATTCAATATCTTGTCAACAAACATTTAAGGAGCGCCTCTTCTCTGCTTGAGATTTTCATTTCTGTTGTCTCATTTGCACTCAAAGTGATGCTATCACAATGTCACAGCAGAGTAAGCACATTCATGACTTTCTCAGAGCCACAGTCCACATTCCCCTGCCTCAGACAGGCATGTGGCCTCAAGACTGGGGCTGTGAGCTCATTCATTTGCAGAGTGTCTCCAAGTGAGGGGCCAGGTTTGCGTCCCACCACCTACTAGTGGCAGTACCTAGTAGCCGGACTGCCTGAGCCCATTTCCTCATTAGTAAAATAGTGATAACATAATGGTGATAATGCCTTTCCACTTCCTTCCCTTTCTCAATGGACTGTCAGAGATTGAAGTCAGTTAATAGCTGTACAACTATTCAGAATTGTCTTAGATTGGAGCCTTCGTTACCATGAGCCACCACCCTCATCGTCACCATCTCCCCAGCCAAGGCTGGGCATTCAGGGCAGAGCACACTGCCTTGTGCAGCCAATACCACAAAAAATGCTGGAACGATGTGGGAGCTCTTCTTGAGCGCAAACATGGGCATCTGAGAGGGGTTCCAAACTGGGTGCTTCGGCTCTAGACCCTCTTCCCCTCAGCTCTGAGCAGCCAGCTGGCCTTGGGGACCCCACATCATCCCCACCCAGTTCCAACTCACACAGGCCATTCTTTTCCTCCTCCCGCACACCTGTGCATGCTTTCAGCATTGCAGTGACTCACTTCTTGGAGATTTCAGGCCAGTACTGCATCCCCCAATTTAGACCTCAAGCCCCCTGAAGATGTGGACGGAATCAAGTCCAGTAATACCAGCCCGTAGCTCCCTAAAACAGGAGATATCACTCGTGGATGTGCTTCCCAGCTTCCAGCCTTTTAAGCCAGCAAAGGGAAAGGAATGACCCTTGCGGTTTCCCTCTTTGGCTAATTTCCTTTTACGCCTTAGAATCAATGTTGTTTCCCCACCCCACCCTCTACTTTTTACCAGTTCAGATGCTTTTTGCTGCCTTACGATACAGCCATGTAATCATGCTACCAAATATGATTGTTTTAGATTAAAGGAGACTTTGACACAAATATTTGCCGGCTGGTAAGATAAAACATGCCTAACATGTCAGCCTCTTCTTACTGCTTCATTTGGGACTGTGGGAAAATCAGGCATTCTTTTTGGCCTGGTGAAACTCAAGAGAGACAGGAACCAAAGTCAAAGCTCTGGACAGCAGGGAAAGGAAGGATGAGGCCCACACAGTCAAAAATAGGAGAGAGTTAAGGAAAGACAAGACCCCGAATGGCTTTAGGAAATTGTTCCCACTGCAAAGCCCAATCCTTCCTCAGTTCCTATCATAAAAACTCACAGGCTTCTCCAATGAACAGGACCAAGGAAAGGAATCTAGAAAATTCAACCACCTTGTTTTACAGATGGAGAAACTGAGGCCAGAATAAATGAAGGGACTTGCCCAGAGTCTCCTGAGCCAAAGAAAAAATGAGCATTCAATGACGGGAAGGAAAACAATGAAGTGGAAAGGACGGTAGATCTCGAATGAGAACACAGGACACCAGTCCCACTCCTGCCGCCCACCAAGACACCCCACCTCTCTGCGGCCCAGCCTCACCTGCACCATCAGACCTGGAAGAAATACACAGTATATCACAGTTCAACAGACATCACAGATACCCGGCCAACAGTCACATCCTGTGACCCTCAGAGATCCTGACAGCGGGATCTCTGAGGGTCCCTGTGTCAAGAAGTGTTCCTTCTTGACACAACCTTGGCAGTAGTACTCAAAGATGCACACACTGCAGAATTATGCAAAAACACACATCTGTGTTAGCAGAAAGAAGAGAATCATAATCCACAAGAAGAGTTTTGAGTTAAATTTTTTTTCCTTCTTTTTCTTCCTGGTAAAAATCACTGGCATGTGTTACACACACACACACACACACACACACACACACACACACGAGAAAGGCCCAAGCTCTCTGGCCATTGGGTTCCTGTTCCCAGGCAACACTGCACCAAGGAGGGGGATGGAAGCCAGCAACGGTGGCCCACGAGGGCCAACAAAGAGGGGCCAAGCACTCCCACTGTCACCACCCTGAAACACCTGGTCGAGTCTGATTAATGAGATGAGGACCAGATGCTAAAAAATGTCTACTAAATTAAAAGAAAAAAGAAACAAAGAGAAAAGGAAAGGAAACCAGAAGCCTGCCTTTAATACAGTGCACTTTGTTATCTGTAATGTCTTTCAACCACAGATAACAGAATCAACCACATGGAATCTAAGATGCATGCCAGGTGAAAAAACATCATAAAGACATAATAAAAAGTTCCACCAGTGCCCATAAATTGCTGGGGGACTGTTACAAGGGCAGAGCCATAAATTCTTGATGTTTCCCAAATTAGAGGGTACCAACACATATGCAGATATATTTGTGTGGGTAATTGAGGGCTAAAAATCTTACATTAAACACAGCTCCCTCCTTCAAACGCTGTTAGGAGAGCCTCCAACAGGCACACACATACAGCACACACTGTAGGAATTCAATTTGGAAACCATCATCTAAAGCACAGAGGAGAACAGGAAAGTCATATTGCTATAATGCTTAGATTATCAATCATCTTGACAGTTTATTGGCTTTATCACCACACATACCATTAAAATGATGTCTGGCCTAGACTGTCAGGAGCAAACATTAAACAGACCAGGATTAAAAAGCAGATCCCAAACAGCACTCCAGTCAAGTTTCCCTTCCACTCTGAAATTAGTTAGAGCTGACTAAGAAACTGGCGCTAGACTTTGAAGAAATATACAGCCCAAAAGGCTGCGAGTCAACTCAGACCTGATGGGCTGATAGGTAATGTCATGTTATGGCAAATCTGACTCTCCTGAGGTTGATTTATCACGTACTCTGTGCAACAGAATGATTGCTAATGGTGGAGGGGGGAAAAAGAAAAAAAAAACATCACCGTAATTTGCCTCTTCTTGCAACCAAGGGCTTGCGTCCAAAGGGCCAAACCAGCTCCCTGAAGTGGGCCAGGCATGCTAATAAATTCACACGACTGAGCAAACATATTAACATTACCCCCACACGGGTTATTAAAGTAATTTTACAGATTCCGAAGAACCGAATAGACAGCGGAAGAGGCATTCATAATTCAAGAGCTCTAGACAGCGAAAGAGTTACGAACCCTATACGTTTTTAAAATGCTTCTGCATGTGTCACTTTGGCAAAGAAATCTCAACACAATTAAAACTATACTAGCACATCAATAGGACTCAATTGAGAGCTGGGTACCTGCCTTTTACTAGGCCGGGGCTTTATAGATGCCTCAGGAAGAAAGGGGAAATGGGAAATTCACTGCTAATTAAAGGGAACCTTCTGTGCCTAAGGAAAAAGGCGGGGGGTCATTTCTAAAATATATATAAAAGACACACGTTTTTGAATCTCTGCCAAGGGTTTGGCTTGTTTCACAGTCTCTAGAACTGTTCTATGTTTGTTTGGAAGTTACGGAACCATCCTGGTTGTGATTAATAGTTTGCTTCCCAGTGCAAGTAAGTCATTAAGGAGGGTGGGGTGGGGCGCAGAGAAAACTGACAGAGTAGGAACTGGCCTGGAAACAATGCAAATAAATTCAGGCCACATCTTTAGACTTTTTCACTCCATTGCTTATTTACCCATGGGGGGCCCCACGTCCTCCCCACTGGGCGACTCCAATGTGACCTCTTAGGTGAGAACACTCATGGGCTCATGGGGACACCACATTAGTCTTTTTGTCTTTCTTTGTTTTTTTAGGGCCGCACCCGAGGCATATGGAAGTTCCCAGGCTAGGGGTTGAAACAGAGCTTCAGCTGCCAGCCTACACCAGAGCCGCAGCAATGCCAGATCTTTAACCCACTGAGCAAGGCCAGGGATCGAAGCCACATGCTCATGGATACTATGTTGGCTTCTTAACCCTCTGAGCCACAATGGGAACTCCTAGACTTTTTTCTTGTTCCTTTCCTCTAGGTGGACTTGTCAGTGCTTTGGGAACTCAACTCATTGTACAGAGTAGGCTCTGGAAAATGATATGATGAAAGCAGCCACAGGGCACAAAGGGGTTGCTTCAGCAGTCCTGCTCCTCTCAGTGGGGTACTCCTGACTGCCAATGTCCCCCCAGTGGGCTGGGCTGCCACTTTTGTCATGCTTCCAACCAGCCCTCTATGTCTAAGCAGTGCCATCTGTTTTGCTGGTTACATGTTGGGAAAGAAGGGTGACAATATACCATTTGCCCAGAGAGAGTCATTCCCTGTATGTCAAATGTCACCGGGGTCGGGGCCGGGGAGTGATACCAAAGCACAAAGCTTGTGTGCAGCTGAGCCAACACTGAACTTTACACCTGGGTGTGGGAACGCAGGCGAAACCCACCCACAACCTCGGGCATTTGCACACTCAAGGAACATCCCAACGCTCTTTGTACCAGAACCAGAAGAGAATGAACTCGAGTGAGGGCAGCTAGCATCCAAACTCCTTACACCAGAAACGTCCTCTGCCATCTCCACGGGCTCCGATTTCCAAAGCACTTTCACTATCAGTGAGAAGAAAACCTCCCGCAACCAACCTCCTTCCCTCCCTCCCTCCCTCCTCCCCAGCAGGAAACAGAGACGCAATCTCTGCTTTCACACTCCAAGACATCAAGGCACCAAGAGCTCCACAGGGAGATATGTGGCAACCAGTCATGAAATCAATCATCAACGTCCCTGGGCACCAGCCAAGGGGACAACATGGCGCTCAGCTCCTCCAGGGACACGCAGGACTCTGAGGAGCATGGGCCGTGTCTCCACAGAGCCTACAACCCACCCAGCCAGGGGGCATGACTGGCTGATCACCAAGGGGACCACGTCTGCTGTAAAAACAAAACCAAGAACGGATACAGGATATGGATGCAAAGATAAATGAACAGTTTTTTTTTTTTAATCAAACAGTAACTCAAGCAAAGAGTGAAAAGGCAGAACTGTCCGTTGGTCTAGAAATCCCAGCTTTGCTGCCAATTCAGGCCCTCCTTCCAGTAAGTGACTGAAGGACATCAAGCAGCAGAGCAGCAGGAAGCTCAACAAACACATTCTCTTCTCCCAAAGTCTTATTACATTTCTCTCTTCTCCAGCACACCTTCGTAATGCCAGGGTCCAGGCCACATGGAAAGCCCATGTTTCAGGTCACCTCAGCATGGCAGGACCCCAGGTATAACACGGGACAGCATTAAAGGGCATAGGAATTCCTGAGAAATGAGAAAACGGAAGCCTATCTCAGCCCAGTCTACGTATGTTTCATTGACTTCTATCCCAGAAGTAGCTCTAAAAGGTTCCCAAGAGTCATCCCAACACTAAGTTTCCTAAGGTTTTTCTTATGATGAAAAGTAAGAAGCCTTAATAGTTCTGTGTGTGTGTAAGGGGGGATGTAAGCCTAGCCCTTAGTAGACACTCAGTAAACACATGCTGAACAGAAATGAAACATACAACAGTGATTTGCAAAGTTCAGTAATGCAGGGTAGGAGTTAAACTGGCAAGACAAAGCCATCAGTGTAAGGAGGACTGTCATTACCCCGGTGTAGGGATGGGACGGTGAGTGTTGGTTCTCCCAGGGGGCAGCTGGAGGGTGGATCATGGACAGCTCTATGGAGAAGATCAGAGTCACTGATGGGCATTGCAGGGGGAGGCTGTCAAAGGCAAGGCAGACAGTATCCCAGTCAAGGTGTCATGAAGGGGAGGCCCAGGGAGCTAAAAAGGGACAGAGAGGCTTTACGGATCCCAAGTGGCACACACAACGAGTATCTCACCCTTATTCCTGGTATTCTTCTACCAACTGGTCCTCGCCCAGCGTTTTCTATTTTAGCAATTTGCACTATCGTGGGAGAGATGGCTGGTTTGTTCCCTGATCATCTACAACTATAACGGCCATGCAGCCAAGCCGTAGCCCTCGGGATGGGAGCGACTTCTGGGTGGTGACTCTGAAGGGAAGAGATGCATCCAGAATGTGGATGTAGTTGTCGACTGGCTAGAACCACGCTGATGAGGACAGGAGCCTAGAGACGGCAGCCATACAACTGAAGGGCTTAGGAGTACAATCCTGTGGAGCCACCATACCCACCCTGCAGTGCTTGTACTTGGACTGGGATGTGAAAGCAATCTGTTCCCATCTTGCTTACTTTTGCATCTTGTTACAACAGCCACACCTGCATCATAACTAAAACAGCCCTGACTCACCCGGTTCCCAAGCCAGGCACTCAGCTGTCAGCCTGGATATGCCTTGCTCTCTCCCTCACCTCCAAAACCTCTCTCTCACCAAGTTCCTCTCATGTTAGTTAGTATTGTCACTCAAACTTGCCCTCTTTATTCTGTCTCACTGCAATAGCCAAATACATCACCAACCCACATCGACTCTGACCTCCTTCACTCCATTATCACAGCATAGACAGAGTGATCCTTTTTTCCAGACACAGATCTGATGACATCCCCGAGGGAAAACACCCAGCGGTGTCCCATCCTTGTTGGGGTAACAACAAAAATCTTGACGACATCCTACCAGGCTTGGCGCAATGCGATGGCTAACTGCCTCTCTTATACCACGCTCCACACCAACCTGCTACTGGTCCCCAATACCTACAGTGCTTTCTTCCACCACAGGACTGCTCCCACTGCCTAGGATGCTTTTTCCTCTCCCTCTTTATTCAGTTAAATCATCCTTTAGATCTTAACTCAAGCATCACTTGGTTAGCAAAGACTTCCCTGACCTTCCACACTAGGTCAACTCTCCCTATTACTACATGCATTTATGCACTAATAGATACATATGTGCACTGATGCATTCATGCACTAATATGTAACTTTACCCATGAAGCTTTCTTACAATATTTATGATTAGCCAGGCTTCTGGTATGACTTATTTTCTATTAATCTAATAACATATGAAGAGAATGTCACCTTTATTTGTCTACCACTCCCCTCCTCCCCTCAAGCCCGTAAGCTCAGTGAGGACAAGATCATCCCTGTGCATCCCTGAACCCCTAGCACCTGGCATGATGCTCGGCACAGAGGCACTCAGTAAGCATTTAATAAATGAATGAACAAACACAAAAATGAATTAATGGACGACTCTGCTGTTTTCTATGGCTCTCATTTCATTAACACCCCTTATCTGCTATCTGACTCATCAGATCCCTTTAAGCTTCCAGTTTGCTCTTTCCAAAGAAAATATGTTCATAATTAAATTTGAGGGAACTATCCTGCCTGCTCTTCCTCGCTCAGCTTCTTCCCCCATAAAGACAACCTACTGTGTGAGCGTGGTCCCTTATTCCCAATACAACTATTTTGATATCAATATACATCCCCAAGGAATTGAGTATCACTGCTACTTAATGATCCATCAGACAGCCACCTCGATGCAAAGCAGAAGGTGGTTAATGCCCTAACAAACCGACTCTAAAGCAAGGTAACAGAGGGTGGCAAAGGGATTATGGCTTCTATAAACCAAGAGTCACGCTTTGTAACACTAATATTTCATTAACTGAATAGGAAATAGGGCTTACCAGATTCCAAGCCAACTAGAAAGCAGCACAACTGAACCACAGGGGCTATGGCTGAGTTCCCCAAAATGTCTGAGTCCACGGACCTCCTATAACTGGCATCCCCCAAACACAATTTTCCTTTAAATATCCACCACCATCACCCCTGCCCTACACTCACACGCACACCACCAACAGTCTCCAGCACCACAAGCTGCAACCTTCAAACCGCACCATGAAGTATTCCAGAAGCAGCCGAATGAAACCTCTCTGCAAACCAGCTGACTTCACGTTCAAACGCAAACTTGTTTTTAAAGAAGACACACCCCATGGTGGCACCCATAATAAAGAAAACAGGCTATTCACTCACAGTGAGTAGCCTCACCTCCAAAAATACGCATTCCCTAGAGAAGGCTGTTCCATCCCAGTTTTTACATTTTTACAGGGTGACCGTTTAAAAAAAAAAAAAAAAACTTTACGTGCTGCAAGCCATCTCACTCTGCCACAGACACTTCAGTGTAGGGCCTCTCAGGTTCAACTCAAGAAAAGTGGCAAGTAGGCCAGTGATACTGAGGGTTGCCAGGCAGCGTGGGGAAGGGTGGGTGCCTCTGCCTGGGACTATAGGCCTGGGGAGGAAAGACCAAGGCCTAGCCAGGGCAAGAAGAGGCGTAAGTACACCTAGTAGACCCAGGGGAGGTCTCTGAACCCCCTGGAAGAAAGGTCAACAGTGGCTCATGCCTGCACCTGCCTGAGTTCTAGGGACAACCAGCCCCTGAGGCCATAGATGCCAGGAGGAAGTTGATTATACCTGATTCTTCCCCAAAAAAACACTAGCCTAGCGAGGGTTCTAATCCCCATTCTGCAGAAGAGTAAACAGAGGCTCACAGCAGTGATCCTACAAATTTATGTCAGAGGTTAATTATTCTCTCAATGTAAAAATCAAGAGGGTAACTTGTTCTCTGCACTAGGTGGCTCAAGGAGAATTCCTTTCCAAAGCAGGGAGGACACTGCAATGGATCTGTCCGTGTTGCCTGGCCTGCTCTCTGCTTCCTGAGCACATGCTGAACTCCACTCCCCAGGCTCCTTTCCGAAGGACGGCGCTCCTTTCAGAATTGGTGGAACTAGTTCTCACCAATGAGATGGGAAAGGGAGTGGGGCATGCACTTTGGGGGAGAGGCAGCTAAGAGTCAGTGTGCCTTCTCCGTGTTCCCTCGCCCAAGAGCAGAGAGGAGAGGGGAGCACTAAGTGATGGCATGAAACACAGCTCTTTCTCCCACCTCACTCCCAATTCATATACACACTCTGCCTCAGACTGCAAATAAAACCTGTATCATGTTTAGCCACTAAGATCTTGAGGCTGATTTAACAGCAATTGATCTTCTCTAGCAGAGTAACTCAAACTTCTTCAGCGTCTGGTTTGAAACCGACATTGGTCATGTTTGTGTGGAAGATTCCTCTCCTCGTTAGGCTAGGTTCTGGCTAAGGTTTTTATATGGTTTGTGTTCTGTTGGATCATTTAGCCTGGGATAAAAACTTCACTGTGGAAAACCCTCGATCTGGAAAAGCCGCCAGCTGATATCCACAAGCTGACCCCACTTGCTTATCTAGTAAGAGACTCGGTCCCTCTCGCGTTCATGTTCCTCCTTTTCTCCCTTGCAATCCGCAGGACACAAAGAAGGATCCCACTACTTTCCCATTATAGATTCAGTCAGTTAGAGCTTTGCAAGAACACATGCACACCGGACACATGTGGGCACAACTGAGAATACATTGGGCAAGGGGATAAATATGAATTCCAATCAATCAGACACTCCTTGGTCTGAGACTGCTCATTAAAACACATTTCCAAGAAAAGTTTGTATACAGTTGAATAGAGATGCTTATCAAATGTTTAGGAAAGACTCAACTGCAGATTGACTCCTGCTACAGTGACAGGTAAAAAGGAAACGGTGCTTTTAAAAAAAGAAACAGCACCCCAGCACCATGAAATACCCTAGAAGGCACACGTGGGCTTGGCTAGAACCTTGCCTGCATCCCTAGAGAGACGCGTGAATCGGGAGCACCTGCAACGGGCAAGTCAGTGTCTTGAAGGAGAGGCAACATACAAAGAGCAGATCTGAGAATCTGTCCAGACAGCTGGCAACAGGTCGTGTGGGGTCTCCTTCTGGAGCTGGGGAAACCAAGACCAATCACGTGGCTTAGAACTGAGTGAACATCTATCTACAACATCACTTGCAAACCTGTGAGTGAGAGAAGCCGCCTTCGACTCTCAGAGCTGAATGAACTCAGAGACTGTGTGTCACATCTCAGCTAGGAGATCCTTACTTGACCTCCCAACCTTGGTTTGCTCCTCTGTAGCACAGGGATAATGATACCCTACATCCTGTGCTCATACGCTGATGGTATAATCAGCTAATTAACGAAAGCATTTAGCCAAGGGGAGTCCACAGTTTATTTTACCTGTGGCTAGAAATGAACGGTAACCATCTTGAAGGGCCCAGCGGTGCATGTGTCTCTGTGGGTAGGTGTGCATCTATCTGTGGGAGTGTGAATCCCTGTGAGCGGGAGTGCATCCATTTGTGTGTGTACAGTGTTCCGTGAGGGTGTGGGACTCACTGGGGTGCCTTCAGGACTCCCACCAAGGGCCATGGAGAGTTAATCAGGTCTGTGTCCAGCCTCCAAGTCCACTCAGAAGCAGCTCAGTCTGAGGCTATTCTATTTATTGAGGGTCCATAGAATGTATCATTTAACTGAAGTGTTCTTGCCAGTTAAAAAAAAAAAAAAAGTTTAAATAACACTAGTTTCATCCTCCCACCCATATATGTATAAATATATATATATATTTTTTAATCACCCAGGATATTGGAGTTTGGAAACAGAAATTAACCTACGTTCTCTCATTCTCAGCTCAAGTATTTTCATTGAAGAAGGCTGGAGGCTAGGAAGGGAGAGGAACACGGTTTCTTCTCCCAGCCAAGCCTGGGGCTCTTGTGTCCAGACCTTGGTCGTCTCTGGAAATCCCGAGGCCACAAAGAAAGCAAAGGTACCAGCACCTACTTCTCCTGAGGTGCAAACACCCCCCCCTCACATTCCCAGCTATTAGGAGCACCTCCCTACTGGCTGTGTTAGATGAAGCACAGCACAGGCCAGCTCCAGACCTGAGCTGTGTACCAGGATCATCATCGTCACCACTGTGGCTTCTTTATAAAAGCAGCAGACTGCATTTGTCAGGCATTTACTTTCTGCCAGCACTCATTTCTTGTCAACTTCAAGGCAATTCTGTGAAACAAGGTGCTATGATTATCTCCATTTTGCAGAGAAGAAAATCAAGGCGCACAGAGTAAGTGGGCTCATTCTCCCAGATAGAAAGGATGGAGCCAGAGGCTAACCCCAGGCAGTTGGAATCACTTCCCATGCTCTTCACCAGGCCACGTACTATCTCCCAATCTCACACCCACCACCTGGAAAAGACACACCAGCAGTGAGAGACGGACACCACAGGCCAGTCAAGGGTGGCTGTGGTTTAGGAATGCAGGGCAGGATCAACACCTGGGAAGTTACGAGACACATGGGGTAGGACCTTCAGGTCTCAAGCAAGACAAAACTGCCAGTGCTGCTCTGCTTGCCCCAGAAAAACCACAGGAAGCAAACAGACTCAAGGAAATGCTTGCATTTCACTGTCCCAGTTATTTCCATCACCAGCCTTCCTTTTGCCACCAGGGTCCCAGCCTGCCTGCCCAGGTCAGCACTTGTCCACACGATCGGCAATCCTGCTTTACGCAGTGGGTCTGCAACTATTTTCCCTCCCCTGGGCTGCTTGAGAAGGAGAACCCACAGTGTCTATTGGAGTTCATCTTCCCAAAACCTACTCACTGCATCCCATGCCCCCAGGCTTCTGAAAGAGAATTCACAGGTCACACCCCTGCTAATACTCTGCCAACTCACCCATCCTCCCTCCCCCCTCCTCTTTAATTTCCCCCATTATGCCTGGATCAGTTTCCTCACCCTGTGCTAATTCCTCTCCCTCTCCGGTGTTTATACCCTTCAGATGTTTGCAGGCTATTATCATGTACCCACTTAGTCAAGCAGCACACATTAAGTTCTTTTCATCTTTCCTCATAAATCAATCCCTTAATCCCTCCAAGCCCTTTAATCGTACTAGCTACTCCTCTCTGAACTCCGTCCAGTTTCCCCAAGTCTCTGACAATGTTGTGACACAGGCTGGATATGAAGCTCTAGTTGCTGACTCTCCAAGCTCCCTGAGCATCCAGGAGCTCCATGCATGCGCGCGTGCATGCACAGGCACACGCACACATGCGCGGCCCCATCTGGAAGAGGGGACACCTTGCCTTACCAGCTCCCAGCACCCTTTCTGCAGCCACCCCATGGTGAAGTGTGCTACCTATAGAGATGCAAAGAGCTCTCAGGCATTTTGGTGCCATATAGCATTTCAAGGAGAAAAACCCTGCAAGAAGTTTTACAGCCCCATAAGATTTTCACTAGCTATTCCCACAAGCTCCTTCAGAATAGAAATAATGCCTCTGAGATCCAGGGGGACTTAAGAACCCAGGACAAGGCCATTTTGGAGCCCCAGGCCACAAACAAATTAAAACCAAAGGGAGACACCACTAAGACCTCTACCAGTCTTTTTTGGCTACCATCAAAAAAGACTGACACCACCAAACGTGGCAAAGATGTGGAACGACCAGGACCCTCCTACACCATTGGTGAAAGTGAAAATGGAACAACTACTTCGGGGAAAGATCTTGCAATGTCTTACAAAACTCAACACATACCTACCCTAGAACCCACAAATACCACTCCCAGGTATTTACTCAAGAGAAATGAAAATTTAAGGGCACACAAAGGTTTGTATGCAAATACAGCAGTTCACTAGCTAAACCCTGAAAACATCTCCAATGACATTCAACAGGAGAATGCCTGTCTGTAAAATACACATACAGCAAGAGACTACTCAACAGAAAAGAGAAACAAACTTCCGATATATACAAAATAGACGAATCGCCAACATATGCTACTGATGAAAGACGCACCAAAAAACGTATTATCTGATTCCAATTTTAACAAGTCCTAAATCAGTCCAGATCAAGCTATAGTTGAAAAATCTAAACAGTGATCACCTGCCAACAGAGGAAGCAGGGAGGGAATATCAGGAAAGGGGGCAGGAAGAAACCTTCCAGGTTGGGGTCAGGTTTTACCTTCTGGGAAGGGATTGGATTGCATCAATGCACACATTTACCAAAACTCATAGAAGTGTACACTTGAAGTCTATGTGTTTCCCTAAAAAATAAAGCAGTATTGAACTCTAGTAAATGATATGATGCTTTAAGGTGAAAGGTACTGATTCTCTAACTTACTTGGAAATGCATCAAAAAATAAAATTGATTAAGGGACAAACAGAGGCATAATAAAGCAAGCCTAGTAACATGTTCATACCATCTGGGTGGTGGGTATGTGCATGTTTAACTATTCATTTAATTTGCTTTTCTGTGTTGTTGGGATTTTTCCTAATAAAATGTCAGAAAAAGAAAAAAGTCATCCCTTTCTGTTATTTACTTCTTGCAGACCCTGGAACCATGACCACTACACTGATATGCAACATGTTTTTAATCATTCAGTCACTGTCTCAACCCCTTGCTGCTCATTCCAGGTGTGGCCCCCTCACCATTCCCCACCCAGGCCTAGCTCCTCCATTCCCTCCTCTTCTCTGTTCTTTTAGGGTCAATTTTCTCCTTCCTTACAGCGAATACAAAGTTCATCCAGGACTTCTTAAACTAGGAGCGGGGGGAAGAATGAGGTCCACCCATCACCTGAAATTCTATGAAAGGTTCTATACACACACCCCTACATGCATTTTCTTGAGAGGAGGCTCCATAGCTCTCATCAGATTCTCAGAGAGGTCTGTGGCCCAGGAAGGCTCAAAGCACAGCCTGAAGCCCTCTTCCCAAACCGTGCCAGGACACGTCACACTAACAGTGTAGAAATCAGCCACATGGTTGTTGGTTGGTTTGTTTGTTTTCCTTTCTTTTTTCTTTTCTTTCTAGGGCTATACCTGTGGCATATGGAAGTTCCTATGTCAGGAGTCAAATTGGAGCTGCAGCTGCCAGGCCAAGCTACAGCAAAGCCAGATGTAAGCCACATCTACCACCTGCAACCTATCCCATAGCTTGCATCAAGGCTGGATCCTTAACCACTGAGCGAGACCAAGGATCGAACCCACATCTTCATGGATACGAGCTGGGTTCTTAACCCACTGAGCCACAGTAGAAACTCCTCCTCTATATATTTTTAGTTGTCAACATGGGATACTCATCTCCTGTGGAGGGTAAAGGGGAGCTGCTTGTAAAACAGCATTTAAGAGCCTGTACCCCTAAACAGTATCTCCAGCCATGTACAATAAGATTAGGGTTATCAAATGTAAAATCAGGATGCAATAACTGATCAAGGGTTTCTTTTAAGTGATCATAAAATAAGTCAAGTATTTACTAAATACTCAGTATGGTGAATTAAATACAAAAGAAATTAACTTTTAACTGAGGACTTATGGCATACCAGGGACTTTACATATGTTCTCATTTAATTGCATTCTCCACAGAGTTATACCTCACTAGCCTTTTTTCATAGTTTTCCTAAAAACTGAGCCTCAAGGAGCTCCCACTGTGATGCAGCAGGATCAGCAGCACCGCTGCAGCACCAGGACACAGGTTCAATCCCTGGCTCAGCACATTGAGGTAAAGGATCTAACACATAGGTCGCAGCTGCAGCTCGGATCTGACCCTGGCCTGGGAGCTCCATATTCCTCAGGGAAGCCAAAAAAAGGGGGAAAAACTGAGCCTCAAATAAATTATCCCTGCAAAGTTACCCAGTGAGAGAATTTGAACCTATAGTTCCAAGGCTCCCAAGTCTCTTGTCTTCAAAGCCTCTCTAAGCAAGGACTTTGTGTACCCCAATCACAGCTTCCAGAGCTTGGTGTAATTGCCAACATTTGAAATATTCTGCCCCTCTGATTCTAAAAGGCCCCCAAATGACCCAGAAATGCCAGCACTCCAGAATTCAAAACTTACTGCCTAAATAACCTTTTGTCTTCAGAGGTAGCATCTCTCTTTTATCAAATTACATAGAATTAACCAAGTCCACTGCTTGAAACTTGGAATGGAAAAACTCCACTGCTGCCAAAGCAGATAGTGGATGGGCTGGGCTGTTAGAAGGGACAGGGAGCAATGTCATCTGTGTCACCTTTGTGCTCAGTGGAAGAGGTCATCTTCCTTGGAGCTTGGGGACCACAACAGGATCATCATCTGGATTTGCAACGGCTGAGGCTATACAGAGCCAGCTTACCCCGAGGCACTGCCTTCATCTTCTGAGACTTCTTTAAAGTCATCTGTTCATGGGAAGGTGAATGTATGACAATGGCCTTGACTTCCAGATTCCAGGGATTTCTATGGGGTAGCGAGCACTTCCTCCCACAAGCCTCAGGGCTCTGGACCTCAAGGGGGCTGCCCTTTGGCCCAGATGCCTGCAGGGTCTAGAGAAGAGTGACAGTCGTGATCCCGTGAAGGGCAAAAAGTGAGCTCAGGGGCTTCCCAGGACCACTCTGGCAGCTCTTTGGTCATCTCTTCCTCTGTAGAGCAGGCCTTGATGTTTCAGCTGCATAAAAATGTTATGAGGAGAAGAAATAAAGACTTGGCACTGGAGAAAAGGCTTCCTCCAGCCCTGACATCTTAGTATCGATAAATGCAGGTTAAAACAAACATCAAGGGAAACCTTGAAAGGGAAAAAGAGTCATAAAAGGCCAATCTGAGGAATGTATGGAATGGGGAGAGGCATTCTAACTACAACTTGGAAGATGGTAAAGCATTCCCACGTGTGTGAGAAAGGGAGTTGACAGGTAAATGAACTGATACACTGTATGGCAGAGTTTACAAGCGGCGGGACCCAGTATCCACACTCTGCTACTCACTCAGGGACAGAACCTCAGGCTTCAACAGGGCACACTGCCACCCAGGTCAAAGTCTGCAATTCTCTGCCTCCCTTGCAGCTAGGTGTTGGCTTACATCCCGATTGCTACAGAAACTTTTTTTTTTTTTCAGTGCTTTAAGAAAGGAAGGAAAGTCTTCCTTTGCCTTTCCTCCTGCTGCCAGCTTTGAATGTGGATATGATGGCTAGACAGTACCCACCATAGACCATGAATTTTCATTGAGGATGCCATTGCCTAGAGATAGCAGAGCAGAAAACTAGAGGGAGCCTGGGGCCCTGGTCAGAACACAAAGAGACAGGAACAGCTCTAAATTGTCAGCCTCTAGACTTCTTTGACCTGAGAAAGAACCTTTATTACACTGTTGGTATTTGGGATAATTTATCCTAGGCAACTGAACCTAATTCTAACTGATAGAAGTAGATGCAGATGCATGGATGGACAAATCATCTCTTTAAGACATTTTTTTAAATTATTTCCCAATACAATGTTTTTTTCTACCATACAGCATGGTGACCCAGTTACACATAAATGTATACATTCTTTTCTCTCACATTATCATGCTCCATCATAAGTGACTAGACACAGCAGGATCTCATTGCTAATCCATTCCAAAGGCAAGAGTTTACATCTATTAACCCCAAGCTCCCAATCCACCCCACTCTCTCCCCCTCGGCAACCACAAGTCTCTTCTCCAAGTCCACGATTTTCCTTTCTGTGGGAAGGTTCATTTGTGCTATATATTAATTCCAGATATAAGTAATATCATATGGTATTTGTCTTTCTCTGACTTACTTCACTCAGTATGAGAGTCTCTAGTTCCATCCATGTTGCTGCAAATGGCATTATTTTGTTCTTTTTTATGACTGAGTGTTATTCCATTGAATATATATATACCACATCTTCCTAATCCAATCTGTTGATGGACATCTGGGTTGTTTCCATGTCTTAGCTATTGTGAATAGTGCTGCAGTGAACATGTGGATGCATGTGTCTTTTTCAAGGAGAGTTTTGTCCAGGTATATGCCCAAGAGTGGGATTGCTGGGTCATTGGTAGTTCTATGTATAGTTTTCTAAAGTACCTCCATACTGTCCTCCATAGTAGTTGTACCAGCTTACATTCCCACCAACAGTGCAGGAGGGTTCCCTTTTCTC
The DNA here is from genome assembly GCF_054392235.1 of Sus scrofa. NCBI lineage: Eukaryota > Metazoa > Chordata > Mammalia > Artiodactyla > Suidae > Sus > Sus scrofa. The sequence continues at coordinate 100,239,699 of NC_139396.1, read as the reverse complement.
CACACCCCCTCCAGCATTTGTCATGGATGGGCTTATTAATGATAGCCATTCTGACTGGCATGAGGTGGTTTCTCATGGTAGTTTTGATTCACATTTTTCTAATAATCAGGGATGTTGAGCATTGTTTCATGTGCTTGTTGGCCATCTTCTTTAAGACATTTTTAACAACCGCCAACAAAAGCACCACACCCTCATCACAGCTCTAGTCTCTCAGCCCCTCCCCCTGAATGAGGAAGGACTGGTTACAAGAAGTAGTCCCCAAACTTCTCCATTTGGGAAAGGCCAGAGCTCAATGACCACCATTTTCAAGCTAGTACCTTAAATCCACCATTTCAAGCAAATCCACCTGTTTAGGGCATTATGCTTTTTATGAGAAATTAAAGAGAAAAGTGATTTCATCATTCATTAGGCCTCAGAAGCCCCACCTCATAGCTCACAGTGAGCTCTAAAATGCCTACTTTCCGTTAAAGAACATTTTCAGGAAGAGATGCGTGCTTTCGACAAGGAAATTTCAACTGAGTCAGCCCGAGAGCCTCAAGACCAGAAGCCACCCTAATGAGATAACGGGGAGTAAGGAGGTGATGGTGACTGGTCCTTCCAGGTGCTCTTCTCCCTCAGTCACGACCAACAGTGACAAAGAACTCATTTCTTGAACTAATTTCTGAGACCAAGCCTACACCCTTGGGGATGCTTATCCACACACGCAATTCCAAGGCCAGCGCTAACGAGTTTGCTAACAGCAGCCTAGATGAGGCCAAGATTCCAGGAGGGGCCAGCTTTTAAGGACATGACCAAATCATCTCAAGCAGGAGGATGACTGAGCAGTTTCAGCAGTCTCAGCTTCCTCACTGCACACTCCCGAGCGTGTCAGGGCGGAGGGGCCACCCACGCAAGCCTCAAGGATCCTTGGGGTCTCCCCTGACTCCCTGCTTGCCTTCCACCCATTCTGACTTCATGGGATCAACCCACAAACCTCTCCCAACCTTGGGACCCCATGGCCCTCGCTATCACTCCCCACACCACTTTGCAGAGACTTTGCAGGGCCAGGACTTTGGAGATCCTCAGGAGTAACCTTTTCCCCTCACTTCCCAACTCTGGGAGACTCATTCTGCAGGGACATCCAAAGTGGGAAGGGAAAGCCATCTTTTAGGATCTCAGAGGTTGGCCATTGGATATCAAGTTCTAAATTGCTGTCCATTATTAATAAACTCGCAGCAGTCAGCCCTGAGATCTGCAATTATAACAATTCATAAAAACAGCCGCTTTGTTAGTCACGCTTGAAGAGCTTTTGAAACATAATTGCAATGCAGTGCAAAGTAAAATAAAAATTCAGACTTTCTTTTACCGAGGCCATGAACAATACTGTCCTTTTTTACAGCAGCGGAAAGCCTCAAGACATCCGTTATATTCCTTCAATGAGCTTTGTTCAATAAACGCTAAGCCTTGAAGCTTTTAAATGTATTAAAGTGATTATGATATCATCACTCCAAAGGCACTTCAATAGAACATTAAGACAGAAACAATTTTCCTCCACACAAACGGCACAACAGTAACAAAAAGTTGATTAAATGCACATTGTATCAAAAATATTTTCAGTATTTATAGACATATGTAGATAACATTAACTGTAACCCACACCGTGGGCAGGGAAGAGAAGAGAGAGTAATAAAAGCATTAGGGGGAGAGCAAATTTTTACAATAAATCTTCAAAACAAACTGTGGCTTGACTCTGACTTTGCTTGTGGATTTACGGTCCAAGCCACACTACATCAAAGAGAGTAAGGCACAAAATTAATACTAGAGGAGAACAAGCTCTTGTTTGCTCTTCTCAGAAGCCCAAATACATTCGCTGCTCACATGTGCCTCACTTTCTTAAACAGCCTCAATGTGACGGCTGGCAGGAAATGGGAATCTATTTATTTAAGATGTCATTTAACATGCTGCAAGCAGGCGGGGACTCTGCAAGGGGCAGTTGCCTGAAGCGTCCAACCAGGAGGTGTGGAGAGGTTAGGAAGGAGACCAAGAGGTGGGGTCAGAGCAAAACCGCAAAACCTAAGATTCCCTTTGTGGCAGGCTCATTACTGAATGCTCTTAGCACAGATAAGGGGATTAGGAATTCACATGTGAATTTATCCCCTATTAAACTTTCAGCAAAAGGGTCAGTTGGCTGGAATAGCAAAGCCAAGGCACCCCGGTCACATGCCAAGGGAGAAACCACTTGTAGGCTCTCCCGACAGATGAAAGTAAGGAAAGGGGGAAGTTTCAGCCCTTTCTTCAAGGGCGTGTAGATTAACATTTACAGCTGTGCACTCAGTGTCCCGTCCTGCTCTTTTGCTCAGCTTTATCTTGAGAGCTTGTTTCCAAGTCATTTAAAACTTGATAGTACGCTTTTTAGGGGATGCACAGTAGGGTGTTAGTGAGTCTTTTCTGCAGCAGCTATTTCTATAGTAAAGGGATCTAACCTAGGCTGGTCATATATGGTTCAACTCTCCACCATCTGTTGTTTCTGCCTCTTGGGTTGGTTTATGGGGTTTTATACGATGAGGGAGTTTTACAGCTTAAAAATAAGGAGAAAAGTATTCTAAGGGACAGAGGGGGAGACTTCTCAGGAGAAGATAGCCAGCTGCCCAACCAGTCAAGACCAAATCCCTACGCATGACCCAGTGCCATTCAACCTGTCTCATCCCCAGGCCCAAGAAGAGTGTCTGTTTCTCAGTGGAAAACACTCTATAAACAAAGCAGACTACATGAGAAAAGCCACTGACATGGCCTTTTATTACCCAACTTGGGGGCCCTTGTGATTTTCTTTATGGGGAGAGTATCCTTGTCCATCACTTGAAGCACTGCTCCCTGGCCCTCGTGGCTTCTTAAACTAGCCCAGAGAAAGGAACACATAACAAAGGGCCAAGAAAAATGGGAAATAAAGACCATACGTTGGGTGACAAGATCCCCCACTCAAGCAACCAGCCAGTGCTGTGGGCCAGAATTGATTTTCTATACGACATCAGAAAGGATTACCTCTCCCCCACAATACCGCTCAGGGGGATGGAGTGGATACCATAATTAATTCAGGCCATTTCAATTCTTAGAGTCCCAGTGACAAATACTTTCCTGATAATATGAAGCACAGTCTCCAAACATCTTAAAACTGCTGGTGGGGAGCCATAGCAACACACTCGATGCAATAATGATACGAAGCCACACCAGCAAATGCCTGTGACCAAATAATAATTCTTCCAAGTCGAGAAAGAATATTCTTCTAAAAAATAAATTCAAACTTCCAAGAAAATTCATGTCCATTAATAATGCTGACTCTCCTTCCCTCCTGGTGATGTAGGGTAGGTGAGAGTGGAAGTCAGTTTAATTCCTTAACTATCTTGGTCCATTAGGCCAACAAAATATTCCCCATTAAAGGGAAGTGTGCTGTTGTGCTCCTGTTATAGGGAACCGGGGAGCAGTTGCTCCCATAACCAATGTGACCTGAGCCCACAAGAATCTAAACATACCATGGCAGTCAACTACAGACTGGCCACATCAGCAGAGGAGAATGGGCAACACCCAGATTTCAAAATGGATCAAAACACAATTTCTTTCTGTCTTCAGAGTCGACTCCATTGTGTGATAGGATGATACGGAGGGGAGAGCACTGGGTCAGGAGGTAGACATCCCAAATCAAGAACCACTTCTAGCACTCATCAACCAGAGGCCCTGGACCAATACAGCCCCCTCTAGAGGACCTGAGGCTCCTTCTTCCTCAAAAAAAAAATAATAATAATAATAATTTTAAAATGGTTGATTCGCAGGTTTCCAGATGCTTTCAGTTTGAATATTCTATAACTGTATGATTATTGTAAGCTTCCTAAAGATATTCTGCTTAGAATGACCATTAAATGAGTTTCTATTCCTTGACTCCAACAGCTGGGCAAGGGTGAGAATGTGCTGGGTAAAAAAGATGATGACATTCTGGAATTAACCGTCAGAGGATTATCCCCAAAGTAGAAAACCAGAAGTTGACTGTGTGTGTGTGTGTATGTGTGTGTGGTGTGTGCACATACACAAGCACGCACCTTCTTGGCCAAAATACTTCTCGCTTCATCATCACAATTCAGTATTTGCTAAGTGCCCTTTAAAGAATGCTTCTGTTTAATTATTGTGGGCCAGAAATGGTGATACATGGTTCATACATGCACAATCTTTGGAATAGATGACTGATTAAATATTCCATCTCGTTGGGCAAATTTATGTAACCTCTCTGAGCCTCTGTTTACTCATCTGGAAAATGGGAAAGATAAAAGTATTTGGCTCATAGAATTATGAGGTTCAAATATGGTAATCCACATAAAGTAGACACAGTAATTGCTACAATTATTCTTACTTACCACTACTTTCTATTAATATCCCATTAGGTTGGTTGTAAGAGTTAAGAACCAAACTAAATACTTAGCACCAGTACCATGAAGATAGTAAAAGCTAATAAATGTCTTATACTCATCTATGTGGTATTATTATATCATCATCAGATAAGCTTGTGGCATTTCTCTTTAGGCTAATACATCTTTATTTCCCCACAATGACCATTTTGAACTCAACAGTTCTAACTCTCAGACCACCTCAGACATAAATGACAAATACCAACCAAGCCAACACTTTTTGGTAGTAACAGGGCTTGGTGAGAGAAGCCAAGGAATATAGCCTGGGAGACTTCTCTTTTCTTTTTTTTTTTTTTTTTTTTTTTGGTCTTTCTAGGGCCGCACCAGCAGCATACAGAAGTTCCTAGGCTAGGGGTCAAATCAGAGCTATAGCCACCGGCCTATGCCACAGCCACACAGGATCCGAGCCACATCTGTGACCTACACACAGCTCACAGCAATGCTGGATCCTTAACCCACTGAGCGAGGCCAGGGATCAAACCTGCATCCTCATGGATGCTAGTCAGGTTCATTAATGGCTGAGCCACAATGGAAACTCCCCTGGGAGACTGCTGATCCTCCGCTGAGAAGTGTGAGGCCAAGAACCAATTAGCTCATACATCCTTCTAACTCTGACTCCATACAACTCTACCTGTCAGGTGGCACACAGAGGTCAGATTCCTTCTATTTGATGACCCCAAACAAACAACCTAAAACCCACAAGAACAGCTTTCACATACAGCTCCAAGAACAACTTGTATGAGATGATAACTGAAACCAGGATCGAATCCATTTGAGGGGCTTGGCCTAACTTCGTTATTCATATGAAACAATGAGTTGATGTTTCTGGACACCAGGTCACAGGAAGAAAATAAAACAAAGAAAGAAAAGCTTCTCTACTAGTCCTTCAGTTTCCACTTAGAACAATATTAAGCAACACTCAGATTTTATTCTGGTCTTCTATGGGCAAAATTCTTTCTATACCTCCTAAGAGTGTGAAGGCATTGGCATAGAAAGTTTTGCCCATAATGGGGTGGCAGCTGCAAACCACAATGTCCTAACCCTTTTCCCCACAGTTGAAGCATTTCAATCCTCAATCACCAGCAAATATGACATGTTCCTTTGGCTATAACCTGTGTAATTTATCTTTCTGGGCAAGGTACCCAAAGTCTTGGAGGGACTCACATAAGGACTCAGGTCAGAACTGAGACAACATGGAACAGTGATCGCAGTTTGCCAATTTCAGTGGCTCCTGTGAGAGAGGAGAAAAAACCTGTGTGTCTGGGTGAAGGGGGCTCCAAACCCATGTAAGGGAATGAAACAAGCATTGTGCTTCCAGGAGATGAGGCAGAGGGTAGTTCAGCATCTCCTCTGAGCTCTTCTTCCTTTCTGTGGACCCCCAAGCCCACAGTTGTGCCACCCAACAAATTTCCCCTTGGCTTCAAGAAGGGCATTGTTATTGACTTTGGACTTTTAAATAGAAGCATATACCAGGACCATGGGGACACCACCGGTGGCAGAACAGCAGCCACCTCGCCCCCGCTACTTGCTTACTGAATGCCTGGCCAGTGAGTCCCAAGATCCAATGGGCAGGAGGGAAGAAATGAAGAAAGTGACACCAATGCTAACACTGTGTCCCTATTATTTAGTTACTTTATTAGAGTTTCCCTAACTCCGCTGCACAAAGGGAAGAGTAAGCTACAGAAAACTAAGTGGCTTTGTCATCAAAAGCTTTCTCCACACTGGCACACAAACACCTGTCAGTGCAAAAGATGCCTCTTTATCAAGCCTTCATACCTACCAGGAGCCAAGCACACTCTGAGCTTTCAGACTATTTTCTTCCAATGTTTTGAAGTCCCTTTCAGTTCACATGAAGGCTAACGATTTCAAAAAGGTGGGGAAAGGAAAAAGAAAGTTCTTTTTTAAGAAAAAGGCAAAGATACCATGCCATGATTATGAAGTCCTAAAAGCTTTTTAGCTGACAGTGTAGGCTTTGTTGAATAGCCTCTAAGAACCTCCACTGAGACGCACAATTCAGCAATAAAATAGAGGCAGAGCATACACAGTGCAGCATGCCCAGCCTCCCAAATTCAGGTAGCCCATTTCATGCCACAAATCAGCTTTCTCCTCTCAAAGTCCCTTGGAATGCTCAAGGTCCAGGGTGGCATCAGATCAAAAGACCCATGAGTTCAACAAACTAATACATTATGTTCTGCCAGTGGTGAAATTAGTTTGTACTAAACTCAGCACAATCCTGCAGTTCAAACCAGAATTTCAAATGGCTTGAATACTCAAAGTGCCCAGGGCCCCAGCTCCATCAGTCCACCCGTGACGCAGTGTCCTCCGTGCCTACATCGAGCAATGAATGCCACACTAACCAAGTCCACCTTCCCAGGAGCACACTCCATTCAACAGAGTCCAGACCTCTATAGACAGAGCACCGCGGCATCCAGAGCCCTCTCGCAAGATAGCGCTGGCTTACAGAGGGCAGCAGTCATAACTGCATAAACCTATTACAATTTCAGTAGCTACTGTACTCCCTGCCATCCTGCCCAGAGCACCTCTGAGAGAGCAGGTGTGAAGGGCCAAGAGAAGAAACCACAACCAAGACCATGGGAAATAACTTCACACATTTCCCACACATCCAAACATGAAACCCTGGTTTCAACAGCACGTGTGGCATTTGGCTTGGGTGTGTGAAATACCCGCTCCTAAGTGATGAAGCACTCGCCCCCTCACTCAGACGTACCTTTTCTCTGAAACTATTACACTCGGAGAGCTTCAAGCTCCTGCTCCAGACCCATCCATCTCCCAACAGAAAGCACCTCTCAAGCTCCTTTCTGACACGAGCCCATCATTCACCATTTGCTGGTACGCACAGTTTTTGCTGACATAGCTCCATTACTAGAAAAAGCTCAGTAAGTAAAGCTGATTTGAAATAACTATATATTATACAGAGGCTGGATGAGGAAAACTGATTTGAAGTCTAGAAAATCATCATATAAAGAGGCTCTAGAAAGAACTGCTTAATTATTTAAATACTTTCGCTTCCTGCAGACCACATATCATTTGATTTATTCTCCTTGTTAAATATTTGGTAATTTACTGGGGTCATCTGACAAAACAACTCCATATGGCAAGTACATATCAGACACTGTAATTCTTCGGTTGAAATGCCTGTGTCTCCCTGATTAATGTTCCAGGGCTGAGCTAATGCTATCCAACTGAGGTGGACACCAATTTCAGCTCTCCAGCAAAGCTGCACAACTCCGAGCACACCAGTAGGGCAGCCTCAAGAGCCAGTTATCATGTGCTATCCTGTTGTTGCAAGGTAGACTTCTAACATGGCTGGGATGACCCCCAAAAAGATGCTTATGCCTAAGTCAATTGAACCTAGATTGCTGGTCCCATGTGACTCTCAGTCCCTAACTCAACTGCTAGGTTAAGTCACAGAGAAGCAAGGCCTTGGGAGGAGGGTGTAATACCTTCTCCTCACATGCCAAACTCACCCCAAGCCCACATCCACTCATGCTGACCCCAGCCCAGAATGTCCCATGATAGACTCACCACTTCCTCACTCCTACTTGCTCTTCAAGATCCATCTCCTGCATCAAGCTTTCCTTCATTATCCAAGCTCAAAATGCTCTCTCCAATCTTTCACATCCACTACCAGTATTTTTGGAGTGCGGCCAAAATGTCTCCTTAATTAATTCAAAGTTGAGTCTACATCATCTATATATTCCCTCAAGTCCACAGTATAGTAAGAGTGGCTCTAAGTTTCAGGCCCTAAGTCAAGAAAGTCAAAAATAAGGAATCCAAGAGACCTAAGAGCAATCATAAGGAAATCTAATTCATGCATTTCTAATTCCACAGCTTGAAAATATAGATACAACTTTTTGAAGTGCCTATTTACAAAACTTGACCATACAGTAGACCATCAAGAGGACCTAAAATTCCAAGAACTGGTACAAACTACATTGTCTGATCACACGCTAGAAATTTTAAAACCTTCCTCATCAACTTCTATGACAAGAGAAAAATGAAAATTCCACAATAGCTAGAAAAAATATAAAATATTTCATATTTGAATCTACACGACACAAAGCAGTACACAGAGGAAAATTCCTAGCTTCGAATATATACCTTTCTAAAGAAGATAAAATGCTTAAATACGCAGTTCTAAAACAAAAGAATAACATAAAGAAAGCCGAAAAATTGGTCTATATGAGAACACTAAGAAAAATATTAGAATAAATCCAAGAGGTATTAAATAATAAACTACTCAACCAATAAACAAGACAAATAAAAGAAGTATAGTCAAAATAAGAAGGTAAATGTGTGTATATAACCACAGATACAGAATAAATTGAAGACACCAAAGCAATCATCTTGTTCAGCTTTAATACCTTTGAAATCCTGGATGAACTGGATATTCTCTAAGACAATACGAATCTTCAAAGCTAAAGCCAGAAAACATTGAAAGATTAAAAAGACCAAGTATCACCAAGATATTGATAAAGTTATCAGATATATGTATATAACACCAGGCCCCATAAGTTTTACAGATATGCTCTACCTATTCCTTGAAGGAACAGGTAACTACAATACTACTCCATTTCTTCCAGAACAGAGAGAAATATTCTAAACAAATTTTAGAGCAAGTATGACACTGTATTCATCTGCTCAGGCTGCCATAACAAAATGAGTATCTAATGACACCAAAATTTATTTTCTCATAGTTCTGGAGGCTGGAAGTCCATAGTCAGGGTGCCACTGGGGCTAATCTCTGGTAAGAGCTTTCTGACTCCTCAACAGCTGCCTTCTCCATCTGTCTTCAAGTGGCTTTTTCTCTGCACCTACCACTCCCTGATATCTCTTTCTCTTAAGGACACAAGTCCTACTGGATTAGAGTCCTTTTATGACCTCATTTAACCTTGATTACCTCCCTAAGGGTCTTACGCTAAATATTGTCACAATGTCCTTTAGGGTTAAATATAATACATGTTAAGGGGACACAAGTCAGTCCCTAATAAAACACTGAGAACCAATCCTGACAAATGTAGCACAATATAACTCCAGCCCATTTCTCTGATGAAAATCAGTGCAAAAATTCTAAACGAAATATTAGCATGTGGACTGTAGATATACATTAATTGAGTATTACATCACACTTCACAGAAATATTAAAACCCTTTCTTCACACTCCATTACAACTAAGTAATGATATTATGTTATTATTAAGGGAGGTTTTTAACAGGATTAATATATGCTTTGTTACTAAGAAACCTAATATAGTTTATCACATTAGTGAGTCAAAAAGGAAATAACCACATGTTCATCCCCACATGATGCTGAAGAAGCACTAAAAGGAAAACCCAACATCAGTGTTTTTGTTTGTTTTTTAAGGCTGCACCCATGGCATATGGAGGTTCCCAGGCCAGGGGTCAAATCAGAGGTGTAGCTGCCAGCCTATGCCACAGCCATGCCAGATCCGATTCATGTCTGCGACCTACACCACAGCTCACAGCAACACGGGATCCTTAACCCACTGAGCGAAGCCAAGGATCAAACCCACATCCTCATGGGTGTTAGTCAGAGTCGTTTCCACTGAGCCACAATGAAAACTGCCCAACAGCAGTTCTTGCTTTCAAAGCAAGTATGGTACAGATATCGCTCCAAGATCCTAATTTCAGTTCTTTTGGATATGTATTTTTAAGTGCAGTTGCTGGATCCGGTTATAGTTTTTTGTTTTTTTCCCAAACTTTTGAGGAACCTCCATGCTGTTCATAATAATGGCTACACCAATTTATAGTGCCACCAATAGTGCATAAGGCTTCTCTTTTCTCCACATCATCGTCAACACTTGTTTTTTGGTTGTTGTTTTTGATAATAGCCCTCTTAACAGACATGCCTACAGTTAACAATACTGCATAGTACACTTAACATTTTGCTAAGAGGGTAAATCCTGTATTAAGTGTTATTATACACTAAATAAATAAATGAGTAAATAAATACATACACAAAGACCACACGAGGACACTTTTGAAGGAGATACTGTTTATTTTTTTGTTTGTTTTTATATTTTATTTTTTGCCTTTTAGGGTCACACCTATAGCATACTAATGTTCCCAGGCTACAGGTCGAATCAGAGCTGCAGCTGCCAGCCTATACCATAGCTCATAGCAACACCAGATCTGAGCCACATCTGCAAGTCATACCACAGTTCACTGCAACACCAAATCCCCAACCCACTGAGAGGCGTCAGGGATTGTACCAGCATCCTCATGGATACCAGTTGGGCTTATTTCCAGTGAGACACAATGGGAACTCCCTGAAGGTGATAAGTATTTTTATGGTATGGAATATAGTGATGGTTTCATGGACATGCCTTATCTCCAACCTCATTAAGCTGTATGCATTAAGTATGTACAGGCTTCTATACATTAATCATATCTCAAAGTATTTTTTTAAAAAGCAACAAAGTAACACTGCTTTTTTCAAAATTCAATACTAGCCAATGCAATGAGAAAAGAAATAAGCATAAAAATGCAGCAAAATAATTTTCCCATATGACAGAACCATATGCCAAAACCCATTAAAATTGACTACTTCTAGAAAAGAAACACTAACGAGGTGGCTAACTATAAATTAACATTTAACAACCAATTCTACTCTTTATTTCTCTTTCATTCCATTAACTTACAAGCCCTTTTATGTTTGAAATGCATTTCCCACAATTTTATGAAGCAGATATCCATATCCCCATTTTACAGGTAAAGAATATAAAGCTCAGGAAAGTCAGATCAATTTTCGTGGTCACTGCTAGTAAGTACTCCTCTGACTCCAAGCCCTGCATTCATTTCCAATCACAACATGCCTCCCCCCGCCACCCTCAAGACAGTAAATTCCATGGGTGAAAGTTTTTCTCAACTCCACCAAAATTACCTCTCAAGTCAACTACAGATCTTAATAGATCTTAAAGCTTTGACCTGTTTCTGATGTAGAAATTACCTAGGAAAATGACCTATTTGTACATAGGGTAGAATAATAAATGTTACACACAGCAACCTATATAAGAAGTCTTAACTCAGCAGAATTTGTGATTAACATACTCATTTTTGCTTCAAGACAGCAGATCAATTTTTCCCCCCACAATTCACACCATAATCTCTTAACACAAACCAATGGTTTACCAGAATTTTATCTATTTAATAGCTGCACCTGCAGCATATGAACGTTCCCAGCTCATGGACTGAATCAGCGCCACTGCTGCAACCTACACTGCAACTATGGCAATGCCAGATCCTTAAACCCACAGCACTGGGCCAGGGACTGAACCCATGCCTCCAGAGCAACCTGAACTGTTGCAGTCAGGTTCTTAACCCACCATGCCATAGCGGGAACTCTCTCAAATTTCTTTTTAGACTACCAAAAACATACATTTCTAAAAGTTGTCATTTTGTTTTGTTAGCCAAGTATTCTAATTGAATGCAAAAATCTATCCTGATACCTTTGGCAGTGGCCCAGTTCAACCAGCCTCAGTAAAACCTTAAGATCATCATGGAAGATAAAGACATACCACATAGTTGAGCTCAACAGACTTTAATCACTTAAATGTATGTGACACATATACCATGTATCAGGCACCATGCAGGACTGCTGGGAAATACAGTATTCAAAATAGACTCAAAATTTGCCCTCATGGAATTTAGTGTTTAGTCCCACAACAAACATAAATAACATATACACATATGGAACTGCAACTGTGGTCGCTATTCTATCAGCCATCTATTGCCAAGACAATTTTGCCTAACAAACTATGCATAAACTCACTTATTCTCACCTATCTGCAAATGCACTACAAGTAAACTGCACTAGGCTGGACTCCAGGTTGCAGACTACAGAAAGGGCTTAGGTCCACTCCACATTGCAAGGCCCAGTCTCAGGGTGAGCCACGGCAGAAGCTCAAGAAGAGCTGACAGAATATGCAAAGCCTCCCAAGGTCCATGCTCAGAACTGGCACACTCTCACTCCACCTATGATGTAATACTGGCCTGAGCAAGTCACGTGGCCAGGCCCAAATTCAGTGGATCAGGGGAATATTTTCTCGGGGGGAAACTGCAAAGCCACATGGCAAAGGGCATGGATACAGGGAGGGGGAAGGACTAGGAATCTACTGCAGTCTGACATAGCAGTGAAACAAAGACAGGTGCTATGCCAACACTCAAATGTGATCAGGTAAGGGAAGTAAGGAAAGACTCTAACAAAGTACAGCTGGAACCAAAATCCACAAGACAAGTGAAGAGGAAGAAGTAAGCTAGGAGTTTGGTACTGGTAGATGCAAACTATTACATTTAGAATGGATAAACAGGTTTCTATTGCACAGCACAGGGAACTGTACCCAAGTCCCTGGGATAGACCATGATGGAAAAGAATATTTTTTAAAAAAGGAGTCCCCATCGTGGCTCAGAGAAAACCAATCTGACTAGTATCCATGGGGACAAAGGTTCAATCCCCGGCCTCGCTTAGTGGGTTAAGCACCTGGCATTGCCATGAGCTGCGGTGTAGGTCACAGACACAGCTTGGATCTTGCATTGCTGTGGCTGTGGTACAGGCCGGCAGCAGCAGCTCTGATTCAGCCCCTAGCCTGGGAACCTCCATATGCCACAGGTGCGGCCCTAAAAAGACCCCCCAAAATTAATAAAAAATTTAAAAAGGAATGTGTATTCCTATGTGTATAAATAACGGAGTCACCGCTATACAGCCAAAATTGGCACAACGTTGTAAATAAACTATACTTTAATAAAAAAATAAATAAAAATTAAAAATGAAGAAGTAAGAGATTTCCAAGTAAAGAGAATGGCATGTGCCCTGATGGCCAAAGGAGACATAACCAGTTCCAGCCATTTAGGGAAGACTGCTGTGCCTGGGCGGAGCGACAGAACATGGTACAAGATGGGGAGAGAAGAGGCAGGAGGACCGTGCTCCATGTCCAAGGACTTGCCTTATCCCAACAGCATCGAACCATTATAAGATGCTAAGCAGGAAATGGCATAACTAGATTTGCCTTTTCACATGATGACTCTCTGCAGACTAGAGAATATGTTTGTGGACCATTCAGGAGGCTATAGCAAAATGTCTTGGTGAGAGATGATCTCTTGAACTAGAATGGTGTTGATGGAAAAAATGCAAAGCATTCAATCGACATCATAGGGGCAGAAAAGCCTAACCATCCCCTCATATCCTTCCCTCCAAGGTCACTACCCTCCCAATGGCTCTTTCAAGACCTCATTCAATTTTTCCACTTTGGCATTTGACCCTGCTGACCGCTCCCTCCTATTTCCATGGGTCTGTCCTTAGTTTCTGGCAAACCACCTGGTTTTCCTCCACCTTCTTTAGCTGCTCATCCTCAGTTCATCCCATAAGCCCCACATCTGTCCTATAGTTTATTACCCTCAACTTGTTCCGACAACCCTAAGCAAATTCATCCACCCCCATGCTCTAAAAAGTTCATTATGCTAAGGCTTCCCACTATGGGCCTCCGAGCCAGGATTTGCTCTCAACCCTAGATCTGTCTATTCAGCTGCCTTCAGGACACGTCCACTTGGATGCCTCCACAGGCACCTCAAACTCAGTGTGTCCCAGTTTCATCCCCTCCTGCAAAACCCTGTTCCTCTCCAGCTTCCCCATCTCCAGGTTTGCTGCCACCATCCATCAGTTGTTCCATCAATAAACTCCCGAGTCAGCTGTGGTGTCTCCCAGGCCTCACTCCTCCACATCCACTCAACAAACTATCTTCCAGAATCTCACTCAGATTCACCTACTTTTCTTTCTTATTGTCACTGCCTCCACACAAGCCTCATAGCCTTGTCTCTCCAGCCCAATTTCTGGACAATGCAAGTGACCTTTCTAAAAATATCAAAATGGGAGTTCCCATTGTGGCTCAGCAGAAACAAATCTGACTAGCACCCATGAGGACACAAATTCAATCCCTGACCTCACTCAGTGGGTTAAGGATCCGGCATTGCCATGAGCAATGGTGTAGGTCAGACACAGCTTGGATTTGGTGTTGCTGTGGCTAGGTGTAGGTTCTAGCCTGGGAACCTCCGTATGCCTTGGGTGCAGCCCTAAAAAGACAAAAAAATAAAAGTAAAATACCAACATGACTTTGCAACTCTCCTACCTAAAAGCATTCAGAGGCAGCCCCTCACCCTCAAACTCAAGTTCAAACTCCAAAGTTTACAGATTCCTTTGTGATCTGGCCCCTGTCTTCCTTCTTTGTGTGCCTTGGGTATGTTCATTCTGTCCAGGATCTAAACATTCTGCCCATTCTGTTCCCTCTGCCTGAAGTCCTCAAACTCCCAATAGCACCTTACTTGGCTACCTCAACCCTACTTACTAAAACCTAAGATTCACTAGAGCAAGAACGATGCTGCCCACTTTGTTCTCAGCTATTTACCAGCAACCAGCACAGTGCCTACCCACCCCACCCCGGAACACAGAAGGGTTCTGAGAAGTCAATCAAAGAATGAGTAGATTCTTCAAGTTCACCTATCTAACACCTCCTTCAGGATGCTTTTCCTGATACCCTGCCCTCCTCCCAAGTTTGGGTATACCTTTTAGGTGTTCTCAGCGGCACCTACACGCTATTCACTTGGCCATACATTCCACCCGCTGCCCCAACTAAAATATAAGTTCCATGAAGGGAGAAGCAGGAAGCAGCCCTCAGAGCTGGAGTAAACCAGAAATGCCTGGAAGGAGTCCCCAAAGGCAAGGAATCAGAGAGAGATGTAAATGAAGCCAGGAGAGAAGCTGAGGGTCAAGGTCCAGATAGGCAACCATACATAACCTTGGGGTGGGGGGCGCCACCGAGGACCTGTGTAAGGGGAGGTGGGAATGGTGAGGTCATCAGTGGAAGAGAGCGAAGATCAGTAGGAGGGCTGATGTCTGTCACTGAGGCCAGACAGCCCTGTACATAATTCACCCACCACTGGTTACACAGCAATACCTTCCTTTGACACAGAAATTTCTCCTGGCAGGACAGCATCTCCTCTGTACCTTATAAAAATGCACTGATTTCCACTGAAATCCATTTCACATTACTGAAGAAACGGTGTTTTGGACACTTCTGTCATTTTGTTTCAAGGGGGCAGACTACATTTAAATAAAACCTGAGGTATCTATTAATGCCTTTTATAATGGATAGGATTTCATCAAAAATCGGTCAAGGCCTTCCCAAGTTATTACAGCTTTCGAATGTAAAATCGAAGCACTGAAGTTGAGACGGAAACCTTCCTTAACTCCGTCAATTAAATACAGTAACGTGCTAAGGGACACAGCAAAGCAACTCTAGAGGTGAACCCCAGCAAAATCAAGTATTAAAACTAAAATAGTTAAAGGATTGGAGATTCTCTGGTGACAGGCAAAAATATGGCCTGGCTGGGTCTTCCATCTCCTGGTTATTAACAGAGGATGATGCCACATCAGTCACCAAGCCTGAACCAAGGACCTTTTGCCTGAGGTTAGGTTTCCAAAGCATCCACTCAGCACATTCAGACTCTTAAATATGATGTTCCCTTTGCTATTTTTCTCCACCTGACTCAGGGCAGGTTGTAATCATGGGCGAGAGCTGCCTTCCCCAAGGTGAAGGCAGGCAGCTCTGAGTGAGGGACTGGCTGCATTGGGGCTTAAGGACCTGTCCTGTGGCCCTTCCAAATCAAAGGGGTGACAATCTGTTTCTTCACTGGGGCACAGCTCAGAAAGCAGGGAGTGGGCAAGGGGGGCAAAACAGGGGAGGAGGCCAAGGAGGTCTCAGGCTCATGGCAGTCCTGGGAGGGACTCAGCTCACCTCCAGGTGAGAGGACAGGGGTGTCTCCTCTGCAGCAGCTGAAAGGGGCCATGGTGGATAAGATAAGTAATTAGAAAAGGAATAGTAATTACCACTGATGTGACAAGGAGGCCTGCACGATGGGGAGTTCTGTCAAAGCTCATAATTCTTGCAAATGAGCAGCAAGCCCTGGATGACACGAGTCTTCGCTCATGAATTATACACGTAGCCATGCATAGCACACTCGACACTGCTTCATCAGAAGGGACCACTCAGTGGTGGGGAAAGCAAGACCCCAGGAGTTATACAAGCCTCATGTCCCCCAAAAGGTAGACCCTGGAATCCAGTCTTCACACCAACAATGGCAGGTGAGGACCTTGGGAAGGTGGGTGGCTCCTGGGAACACAAAAGGCAGCTGGGCCATCACACACAGAGAGTAAGGGAGAACTTCATGGCCATGGGGCACTCAGAGTGAAAGCCTTGAATATACAGACATTTGACAGGTGGAAGGAAGCGCTTACCTGAGACAGGTTATCAGAGGCTGAATTGAGTCCCCCAAGATCCCTATGTTGAAATCCTAATGCCCAGCACTTTGGGAAGGGACTGTGTTTGGAGATGGGGTTCTTTAAAAGGTAATTAAGGAGTTCCCGCCTTGGCACCGTGGAAATGAATCCGACTAGGAACCATGAAGTTGTGTTCGATCCCTGGCCTTGCTCAGTGGGTTAAGAATCCGGCGTTGCTGTGAACTGTGGTGTAGGTCTCAGATGCAACTCAGATCTAGCGTTGCTGAGGCTCTGGCGTAGGCCGGCAGCCACAGCTCCGATGAGACACCTAGCCTGGGAACCTCCATATGCTGCGAGTGCGGCCCTAAAAAGACCTAAGACCAAAAAAAAAAAAAAAAAAAAAAGTAATTAAGTGAAGATGAGGATGGGCTCTAATCCTATGTGATTGGCATTCTCAGAATGAAGGTAACAGAGATACCCACTGATGGAAGACCTCCTAAAGACACCAAGAAGCCAAGCCTCAGAAGAAACCAACCCTGCCAAGACCTTGATCTTGGACTTGTAGCCTCGAGAACTATGAGAAGAAAAAATTGTCGTATGAGCCGCTCCATCTGTGGTATTTTGTTCTCACGGCCCTAGCAGAGTAACAGATGAGGACATCACAAAGACCAAGACCTGGGAAAACAAGACTCAGTGAGCCAGGTGGTTTCAGCAGTTTAGGAAAAGAAAGACTCTTCTAGAAAAGTCCCCTGTAGGCTGGGAAGCTGGCCAGGATTTCAAGCAAGAGAGGACTTGGATCAGAAGGTGCCTCCAGATAACGCCTGCTCTGTCAGCAAGGTCTGGAGCAGAGAAGAGATGGGGGCAGGCAGAGCAACAGAGATGCCTCAGCAACTCTGGAAGGTACACAACATGAACTTCAATGTGATCCTGGGAGGTTGGCAGGATGGTGACACGCCAGGAACTGAGATAAAGGAGACAGGAACAAATGTGGGGAGGGAGCCAGTGAAATCCGCTTTGGATGGCTGAGTTTGCAACATATTTAGGGCAGGAAGGCAGGGCAGAGCCTACCCCCACCCCCATCTCAAGCTGTTGATACACCCCCTCTCGCTGAGCTTGATTCCACACTGCTCCACACCGCTCCCTTTGCTGAGGGAGGAACACGCAAGGCCAAGCTGGTAAAGCAAACGAGATTTATCAAGGCATCAGAGGGGCACGGGCTGAGCTCAAGATGGCGCCAGCTCTGTGAGGAGATGTTAGGCTTACAAAGGATCTGTGGAGGGAACTCGTGGCTGGATGGAGTTCATGGCGGGAACTTGTGGCAGGAAAGATGAAGAAGGAGGGGATGGTCAAGGGAGGGGTAGGGAGTCGAGTCCCATGACAAAGGGCAGTTAATCCTTGTGGGAGGTTAATCTATGCTGGCAGTTGTTTTCCGAAGGCCATTGTTTCTTGCTCCCCAATTTGAGAATCCACATTCTAGGAGAGGGTGTCCACAGTAAGTCTCCAAGGTGAATAGCCACATTTTGGGGTTGGGGAGGGGTGTCTGTCTCCATCCTCCTGGGAACCTATCACACACACGTGTTCTCAATTCCCATTTGGGGTATCACGTTCATAAGCAGTGATTTTTTTTTTTTTTTTAATTTAACCTATTCTGAGGCCGCTACAACCAACCATCTTAACCCTCACAGGACAGTCTTGAAACAAAAAGCCAGTAAGTAGGAAGAAGCCTTGACTCACGTCACTTTCAGTTGAGATCCCAGTCACTCCCCCAAGGCTGGCCTCCCATTTCCATTCAGATGGGCCAGACTTGAGAATTCTGACGTGGCCAGAACATTCTTCTGTTTGCAAATTGAGAAAGTTCAAGCAAGAGTCAAGCACGTGAGAAAGGAGTGGGGTGGGGGAGGGCAGCCCTCAGAATGCTGTGGTCTTGGACCACTTAAAGAAAAACATCATCAAAACTCACTTTCAACACCCACACCTCCTTTCAGAAGGAGAAAAACATTAAAAAGCACTGCTTATTGGAAAAGAAAGTTGTATAAATCATTTTATTTCGTGCTCCATCATTTACTCAGCACAGGCTTCAGTGGCACCTCCTGATTAGGTTTAATTTTAAGCCTGCGAGAACACCACAAACCATATTGTCAGAGAAAGTTCCATTTCTCTCCAAGCCTGATGGGCGACTATTGTAATGTAAAACCCTGGGATTTAAATAACACAAGCGGATTCTATTATGAGAAGAAAGGTTTATATTTTGGAGTCGGTTTACTTCAAAGGAGCCTGGATACCAAACCATGAATTACCTGAAACAATGGGCTTCAATGATCAGCTCTTTGCCTGTTGCTTTGGGGGCGGAGGCTACTTTACTTGCCTAATGACCAGGACTTGGTGATCCAATTATTTCTGGAAGCAGTCCCGGGTTCTCAAAATTAATACTGTTTAGGAAAACTGGAAGCCGGAGGAAACGTGGCTTACCCCCAGAATGGCCCCTATCCCTTCACTAGATTGTTCTCCAGGGCCTTGGCTCTCCACAACTGACCTCAACTGCCCAAAATCCACGATAATATCCAGAGAGAGCTTCCTAAGAGGGCTTGACGCTCAGAGGAGAATCATCTCCAAGAGACACAAAGGGAGGACAATTAGGACTAAAGGGAAAAAACCTGTTGGGCTTCGAGGCCTCCTCAAGGAGATAGAACTCAAAGCCTCTGGCCAAGACAAGAATTATTAGACCCTTATCCTCACCCCACCCTTCTCAGTGTAATGCTCCTTCCCCACCTTGAGGAACCTGGCCTACTCTCCGCCACCTCCTAAGAAAAGTATGTGGCCCATCCCTCAGCATGCCCCTATAAGGGCATTATAGGCCTCCCCCAACCAATGAGCCGGTGTATCCTAAGACCCCTCTTTCCCCAACCAATTAGCAGGTAATTGGGCATATTGTGAGACCACTCTTATTGCGAGGTTATAAAAAACAGACATGACCATGATAATCGGCTCTCCCTGATTATCAGGAAGTCTGCCTGCTGTGTTAATAGCATCTCTCGCCTCAGTAACTTATCTTTTCTTCACTTGGCTTCAGATCCAGAAAATTCTCCTTTCAGACCTGCATTTACAGACCACAACAAGGCCTAAGAGTTTATAGCCTCCTAGACCTTCAGAACACACCACCACCACCACCAGCACCCACCAGAACTGCCCACATGACCTCTTATGAGGTCCCACTCTCTCCAAGGACCCCATCAGCCATGTGGGAATCTTATTCTGATATCCCCGATGACATTTACGGTCTCTTACAAGATATTTTTGAATATAACTGTATGCTAGAGATAAAAGAATGAGTTTTCACCTCTCTATGAGCCCTAGTCTGACTGGTAGACAGCACCATGAGGCAACACCAGGAGGCAAGGACTGACAGACAATCAAGAACAATTTCCTACAGGAAGTGACACTAGTATATGTAATCAGGGTCATTTCTCAACACGATGTGTATCAAATGAATTGAGAACCATGTCACACATATCCACACACACCCAGAGGGCTCTTACAATCCAATTCAAGGGAGCAGCCACCCAGGAAACAAGATGCAATACAAAGTGAAACAGTAGCACAATGAAGGACTTGGGGGATGTCCCACTCTGAGTACCCTCTGTAAAGTTTCAAGGTTAACTGCCCTTGGGCCACACTCACCTGAAAGAGGGTCTCTGCTGTAGTGGCAAGTATGTTCCATACCCAAGCAAGGCTGGCTTTAAGAGCAAAAGCAGTCACTGCCTACTCCCCATGAGGCCTCATCCTGCTCCCAGGTTTTCCTGCTTTGATCACAGGAATCCTTGATATCAAAGGAATTCTGGGAGTTCCCGTCATGACTCGGTGGTTAACGAATCTGACTAGGAACCATGAGGTTGCGGGTTCGATCCCTGGCCTTGCCCAGTGGGTTAAGGATCCAGTGTTGCCATGAGCTGTGGTGTAGGTTACAGATGTGGCTCGGATCCCACGTTGCTATGGCATAGGCCGGCGGCTACAACTCCAATTAGACCCCTCGCCAGGGACCCTCCATATGATACGGGTGCAGCTCTAGAAAAGGCAAAAAGACAAAAAAAAAAAAAACAACAAAGGAATTCTGGGTAAGGCCTCATCTTACTGTCCAGGACAAATGGCAGTGCCATGAAAGCAGCAGCTTATGCAACTGCACATTCTCAATTACATCACACAGGACACAAGTGCTAAGGGATGTGCTCCAGTGTGGCCTCCAGACCAAGAGCATCAACTTCACCCAGACCTGCTGAATCTGAAACTCAGTGGGGTAGAGCCCAGGAATCTCTGTTTCTATCCAACTCCTTGGCAATGCTGATGGTCCGGGAATGGTGGTTCAGAACCACTGCTCCTCAGGAAAATTTCCCCTGGTCACTGGTGAGATGAAGATCATGATGACACAATTACAACAGCTGCTGCTCATGCTGAAGTGAGCAGTTACCAGAAACCAGACACTCAACAACTTACAGGTATCATCTCCTTTAATCCTCACCACCAGCATACCACAGATGATGAATCTGAGGCACGGAATATTGCACGGCTTCCCCAACATTCACAGAAGCCAATGGCAGGGCTAAGCTTTGAACCCAACCTCTCTGCAGGTGTCCTAACAAATTCACCTCCCAAGGAGGCCTGCTCAACCCCAACCTAGAAATGCCAATGCCAGACAAGCAGGAGATGCTCTGAGAAATCGTGATGCCAAGAAAGCGTTCAACTTGGGAAACCCAGCCGTTCCAAACATCTGCCATCATCTACCTCTTTGTGGAATAATCTCTCCATTACTCCTACAGCTCTCCAGCACTTCCTCTTCCTATCACACAACACTTCATGTCTCTGCAGCTCTCCTCCCTGATTCTAGCACAGCCTGTTCTACTGACCCCAGCAACAAAGCTCCAATGTTGGCTTCACTTTGGGGTACACTCCTCCTCTCCTGGTCCCCACTTTTGGTATACATGCCCAGTTTCCCCCCACCTTGATAGCCAGCCCTGGTTCACCTCCACTTTGGTGTGCACCACTTGCAAGGCCCCCACTTGGTACATGTGAGCGCCCCCCTTAGGCACTCTCATTTGGTTTACACCCAAGAACAAGGTGGCACCTAAGGCAAGACCTTCCTAGCTTCCAAAGCTTCCCCAACAGTGCAATGGTGAAACAGCTCTCGGGTGGTGCACCACCGGGGAAGATAAGATGCAAACCTTAGTGTTGTACCCCATGCTGGGCACATCTGACGCCCAACCAACATGGCAAATCATGCCCCTGCAGCCCTCAGCTCCCAAGAGCTCAGGCCCCTTGACTCTCAGGTCCAGCCCCACCCACCCTCCCGCCTACTGTTAGGATCTCAACAAGAGAAGACAACTGCACTGGGGCCGAGACAAGGACCAGATGTGGGGTTTTGTTCTCATTGGGACAGAAGGCAGCTTCAAGATGTTTTTTCCCTCCTGTGCACCTCTTGTCAATGCCCAATCCTTGCCAAACTGCAGAGATCCCTGTTTGAAATTAAAAGCACACGCCACACTGCACAGCTGACTCAATTTTTCCCTCCAGATTCAACAGTGCACAGGAGGAACTTTCACCCCTACAAAGGAAACTGTCCAAAAATTCAACTCAACAGGCATTTAATGAGCACCCACTACGTGTTGTATACTGCATACTGATTGCCAAGTGAAAGGGAGATCAAGTTAAAGAAGTGGTTTCTTGCCACCTGGGAGTTCTGTCACTTGCACGGCATTTCTTTTCTCCTGCCCTGCCTAGAATAACATTAACCATCCTGACTCTGAAGTGGGGACAGTAAATCCCAGCTCTCAGGGCTGTTACAAGGAAAAAATGAGACAAGAGTGGGAGACAGCTGGGAATATCAGGGTGAGAGCCTCTTGCCTCTTTCCTCAGCCAGCTTTGAGAAGACAAGAATTTGCGTACCAGCCCATCATTTGATGTCAAATTGAAAAGAGTGGGGTTTCAGGGAATTTGATGCAAAGGGACATCCGAGGGGCTGTCTAGAGGCCAGAGATGTGGAGCTGGACTGAGCTGGGTAGACAAGACTGAGAGGAGGCGGAGATGGGGAGCATTCCGGGTCAAGAGAGTGGGTTTGGACCTAGGGAAGAAGGTGGACAGTTGATGGGAAAAGGGGACCAGTCTGGCAGGATGGTTTTGGATCTCCTGGAGAAAGAGTTCCAAGTGAGTGATCTCTGAAAGGCCCAGCAAGGAAGTCTGGCTTGAGCCAGAAACCAGAGCATCTAGGACAAGAAGGTAAGCACTCCCTCCACAAAGCCTCACTGGCAGGAGAGCAACATGCCCTCTCTATCATGTGGGGAGACGCCCCCAAGGCTCCATCTGTGCTGGCCCTATTGCTCCTTTGGGGGAACCACAGGCGGATGGGGCAATCTCAGGACCACCCCCCCCAACACACTCAATTTCCAACATCAAAGAAATTAGAACTAAACATTCACTATTCCAGGGACTGGTTTACATTAGCGGACATCAGTACGGGGAGAAAAATCATGTAGTCATTTTAAAAGATTATCATGAATATTAGAGAAACCCAGAAAAATGCTTTTGACATGCTAAGTGAAAAACAGCAGAACCCCAAGCAATGTGTGTGCCGTTATCAAGAGCAGGGCGCGAGAGGGAAGGCAGGCTTGGAACAGACAGTCCCCAGTTCTAACACCCACTGCAACACAGGAGCTGTGAGACCATAAGCAAGTTTTACCTCTGTTTTTGGTTTGGGGGACTTTTTAAGATAAAAGGGAGATTGAAAAAAAAAAAAAAAACACAACACCTTATAGGGTGACTATAAGTTTTCAAATGGCTGGCACAGAACTCAAGTCAAACTCCCCCCAACTCCCACAAAGCATGCAGGGTGAACCATAGCTCTTTGGGAGAAGCAAAAAGAGTAAGTTTTCTGTTCAACAGAAGATGACTGTCTTGAAGGCAGAGACTGTACCTTGCTTACTGCTGTGTCCCTAGACCTCAATAAATGCAGGAGGAAGGTGATGGGATGATGGGTGGTTTATAACCACCACTATCTGCCCTTGTGAAAAAGGCAGTTAGGAAATGCCTGTCTCTAGCAGACACCAAGAAGGTGATCATGGGAGTTCCCATTGTGGCCCAGCGGCCTAAGAACCCCACTAGTATCCATGAGGATGCCAGTTCAATCCCTGGCCAATCAGCATCTTTGCACTGATATGTACTGGGTCAGGGCTGGTGATACAACACGGATGGTCCATGGCTTCAAAGACCTCCCAGGACTAAACTGAATCCCACGTGGGGAAAAGCAGGGCAGGACCTGGTCTGGGCCTGTCAGCCTCCTAACCAACGCCCAAGCAGTGACACTTCCTTCTCCCAGAGGGAGGATTCCCCAACCTCAAGGACTCTGGAGGCATGACTGTTCAAGAGGACAATCAGGGAGGCTGCTCAGACTGAAGGCCCGCCAAGGAAGGACCTGCTCCACAGAGAGGCCAGCTCTGGACCAGGCAGGCCATCCCAGCACAGGGAAGGAGGGGCACCTCCATGGCCTGCCCAGCCGACTGCCTGCCCCACTCCCCACCCCCCACCAACATCCCCAAAGCCCCTCTTTCTGATGGCTGGAACACCCTCAACAGCATCTCTGTCTTTGAGCTTTAGGTCCTGATCCTTGCAGACATGCAAATACATCCAAAGTAGTTAGAATCTGTTCTGTCGACCCACCCTTAATATGTAAGTGTTCCCCACCTGGCCCTCAGATCGTTGGAATGGGAAAGCAGGAAGGTATGGGAGTTAAGGGAAATGGGAGGAAGTGTCTTTGACAGGGAGAGGGGTATTGAGAAACTCAGAGGAGGCGGCAGCCTAGACAAGCCTTCCAGATGCCGCCACGTTGCTGAGATCCAGGGTTGGTACTCTGTGGGTGATGAGCCACAGCACCCAACATACAAGTTGCCCGGGGACCAACACCAAGTTGCCAACCTTGTTTGAGGGTGAAAGTGCAGTTACTGTGATTCCCAGGCGCAGAAGGCTGGATCCTCACCCCAACACCCATTCTCCAGTTTCTCCCCTTGAACAGGCATGGTGACAACCCACAGCCTCCATCAAAGTCCAGCCTTGTCCTGCTACTCCAAGAAGAGCAAACAGGCCCTGGATCTCCTCACTGCATCATTCTCCTCCACTGCCCACCACTTAAATGCACCAGGTCAGAGCACCCCGACACACACACACACAGCCCGTCCAAAGCCAGCACACCCACCTTGTTGAGAGGAAGCTAAGAACAAGGCTGGATACAATCACAGTCATCAGAATGGGAGGCCAGGGGGTGATGGGGTAGACAGAAGGCAGCAGGCACTTGGGGTTCAGGCTAGGCTCAGGCTCTCTTAACCCCTTTACAGCCAGGCCCTAAGAGCTGCCAAGGCCTTTGGTTGGGTTGGGGGGCAGGGTGGGGGTTAAGGCAGATAACCGAAGGCGTTTCAACTGATGATGCTCCCCCAGTGACTCACTGTTTCTTTATTGCAACATGCTCTCTATAAAAGCCATTTTCTTCTTGCAGGATCTGCTTGGGCAACATGTGATGTCATCATAAATCATCTCTCTCTTTTTTTCCCCCCCTTTAAAATGTCAGCAGATTTCTTGGAGTTTCTAAAAAGCCAAGAGCGCCAGCACCATCTCCCAGTTTTGGCAAGGCAACCCGTTTTCTTTCCCAAGACGTCTGTCTTCACTTTTTCCCCTTGCTCTCCCGTAGGAGCCCTGCAGAGATAAAGCCTTGAAGAGTACAAAAAGTCACAGAAAGCATTTATGAAAAAAAGCTTTCCTTTCTACCCTTTCCAAATGCAGGCCCTTTCTCTCGCTCCCTTTTTTCCTCTCATCCTATTTTGGGGCACTTCCAGGGGAAGTGAATGTATAGAGAGCACTTTAAACAAGGTCTAATACAATCCATGCCTCCCAGACACGGATGCCATTAATCAGAACGAAGGCTTTGTGCGAGAGAGGCCACGGGCTGGATGGGCGCCATGGACCAATAATGCAGGCAGGTCCCTACCTACCCACCCCACCCCCCTGTCAGGGCTTGGCATTCATCCTTCCTGCCTTACCCCCTCCCAAGCCCTGGGCCCAATGTACCCCCAAAGACCTTCTGTGAAAACCTTCTACCACCGGAGGAGAAAGCTTCCTTTCATTCCAAGTTCATTGGACCAGAAAGAAGTCACTATCACCACTGTGACTGCAGAACCTCAAAAGCAAAAGGAACATCCAGCCCAACTGGGAGCCACAGAACTTGTAGGGTCGTGGCTGGAGGGAATCTGTTACTGGCTGAGCTGTGTGCTGGGTCACACTGGGTGTCTTTTGAAGCTCTTCTACCTTCTTTCTGCAAGACCTCCTTCCAGAAATATGTCTATGGATATGGACTATGGCTGCCTTACCACCTGCATGCAATGATCACACGGTAATGAAGATGGTGTGGATACCTGAGGGTCCTTTTTCACATCCTCGAAGCCACAGCCAATCAATCTCTGCCTCTCCACCTCTGCCCCAATATAATCTCATTGAGTCAAGTTAGCTGGGTGGGGAAAACAAGGAACTTACATGTAAGGGAGAGCTACAAGCACCTATGTCAAGTCCTTTGAGGCTATTATTTATTTGGGGCAGCCTCCCACCCCCTCCTAAAAACAAATGGTCCTCCTGGTCCAAGATGCCTGATGCTCCACCATCCGTGCTTGATCCATTAGGCTTCATCACCGGAAACAGCCAGACAGTCCTTGGGGATTTTGATGGAGTAGGTATCAGCTATTTGCACCTAGGTCTGCCAAAGTGGCAAGTACCTTAGTAAGGAGAGAAGACAACGCGAATCCCATACAGCCATCATCCAACTCCAGGAGGTAAAGAACTCACAGCCTTGTTGTGTGGCATAGGGTTACTTCTAGTCCTCACAACTCATCCAAACACAGTTGTGACATCTTCTAGGAAACCCCCTTTGTCTCCCTCTATGCTTATTACGCTGACTAGTCACATTTCCTTACCAGAGAGAAAGAAGGCACAAGGTAGGAGAAATCGCAGAGGCAAGAGGGAGGAGGAAAAACAAAGGCACGGAGGACAGAGGTCTTTGCTTCATTCCCTTAAAACACTCAGTATGTCTGCTAAATAAGGCACCCACCAAAGAAATGCCAAGTCACCCTCCCTGGCCAGCCAAGCTTTGGCTCTAACTCTCTCACCCCTTCCCTCTGTCCTTCACACTGTCCCTTCTGCCAAGGCACCTTCCCTTGCCCTCCACATGGCTCATCCTGCTCTTCTCCGCCAGTTCAGCTCAGATACACTACCACTCCAAGAAACCTTCCTCCACCACCTCCAGGAGGGGGCAACTGCCACTCCTCCATGTCAGTGCCCTGTGCATCCTTTAATGTGTCATCACTTCGGTGGGCTGGAATCACAAGTTTCCATATGTCTCCTCTATAGGGAGGTCAGTCGCCTAGGCATTTTTTTTTATTTTATTTTTCATCTTTTGCTTTTTAGGGCCACACCCATGGCATATGGAAGTGCCCAGACTAGGGATCTAATAGGAGCTGTAACAGCCAGCCTATGCCACAGCCACAGCAACATGGGATCCAAGCCATGTCTGCGACCTACACCACAGCTCACAGCAACACCGGATCCACGACCCACTGAGTAAGGCCAGGGATCGAACCCACAACCTCCTGGTTCCTAGTCGGATTTGTTTCCACTGCACCATGTAGGGAAATCTGCCTCGGCACTTTTAATGCCCAGCCTTCCAGCTGCCACGTAGCAAGTATTCAGTAACTGCTGAAAAAACTGACTTTTTCTTTCAGTGGTTCAATCACCAATTCAGCCCAATCATTTAAGTTTCAAGTATTTGTGTTTTTCTTTGTTTTCTATTTCAGAGGTTCTTCCAGAGAGATCCATACCTCAGGTTTCCAAAACACTAACAAGGAAGACGGCACAGAGGGCACGTTGGTTTAGAAGTGGGTGAAACCCATGCCGAGTGTGAGAAGGGTTTATTCAACAGGAGGTGTTCCCTGCCTGTATTGAAGGTACTTTCTAAAATCTGTCCACAGGGCTAGGCCACACCACCTGCCATAGAAAATACTGGGAAGCGGCAGGGCAGGGGGCACAGCCTCACCTAAATAAAGCAGGCCAAGCCCCCTTCATCTTCGGGAGGGAAGGAGCCTCAGACTTTTTTTCAGTCTCTGATGCCTACACAGCTGGCCACAGGAGTTTGGGGTGGCTTCCACAGATGAAAAGGAGGTGGTCCATTAAGACCCATTAATGACTACACAACAGTTGAGGGCTGAAGCAAAACCGCCAGCCTCCACAGCACCCAGAAAAAAAGCAGGGAACTACTGAAGGCATTTACCAAATCCAAGGAAAAAAAAAAAAATGTCCCCAGGCAGGACCCCACCCCCCAGTACTGCTGGGGCCATCATTTCAGACTCAGACAAGATGGGAGGGGAACAGAAATCTCTCCCCAAATAAAGCGAAGTACACAAAGCAACAGCTCGCCAAACCCTCTCCTGTCGAACGCCTTATTACTACCTTTTGCAATCTCCCAGCCTCAGCTTCTGGAAAGTTTCAAAGTCACCACCAACCAACCCTTCCCAATGCACAATGGCATTTAATAATTGCTCACGGTTCTCGCCTGGGAAGCCAGGCAAGCACCCACAATTCATTACACGTGTGACCTTTCGAGCCCTCAGCCCCCAAATGATTTTCACTCACTTTAATCTGACTCCGATTCAAAACAGATCTGCTGTCAGCAGCCTGAACTCTATAGCCCTATAGATGGGCAGTGCCTACGGCTAAGCTTTTAGTGCCTTAATCATAAAATGCAGCACTTCTCCAGCTGTTTTCACCCAAATAGCCAGAAAAGGGGGTGAGCGGGGTGTGAAAAATGATGAATTATGAACTCCAAAGTAGTATTTCATTAAGCAAGATCGGACGCTAAAACTTTAACCGTGCTCTCCGCCATTGAAAGGTCATTTTATAAAAATCCGAAGTTGGAGATTTTCGAAGGCGCTGCTGTTCGCAGGGGAGCTCACCGCCATGTGCCAGATGGTGGG
Source organism: Sus scrofa (assembly GCF_054392235.1). Classification (NCBI taxonomy): domain Eukaryota; kingdom Metazoa; phylum Chordata; class Mammalia; order Artiodactyla; family Suidae; genus Sus; species Sus scrofa. The sequence continues at coordinate 100,210,913 of NC_139396.1, read as the reverse complement.
GGAGGGGAGCAGACGCCCAAGCGGTGGTCAGAATGAAATGTTTTGAAACCGGGGCCACTTTAGATTTTTGCGACGTGATGCCAAGCACATTCAACAGGTCTACAAATGCACTGCATTAGCCTAAATTTAGTGGGTGTTAATTGAAATCAGAGCTGCAGTCGTTACCACCGACATGTTTCTAAATACTACCCAATAAATTTTTGTCTGTTTCAGATTCTCTGTGACAGCCGGCAATGAAAAACCAAGAGTGGGCACGTAAAACGGTCTTCTTAGTACCTAGTCCCCCCGTAGGCGGACAAAAGGATGTCTGTGTGTGGATCTGGCCTATGTCTGCGCACACAGACACGTGTGTGGATAAACACGGTCGATGTGCGTGCCTTGCCCATTTTTAGAAGGCGAACAGGCAGACACGTGCGAGGACACACACATACACTCTCTGCACTTGGGCAACTTCCTTTCTGCTCATGCACCTCCACAGAAAGCACAACGCGCCTCTCTGCATGAGGCAAAAACATTGTCCTTCAGGGCCAAAGGGGCTGAGGGTGCAACTTCTGCGCCTTTTTCAGATGGGTTGTTTCCCTTCCTTTCTCTCTGGCTTGCCTCACTCCCTTCAGGTGAGCCTTGTTTCGATTTAACAAACAAAATTAAAATTTCCTCCAGAACAGAGCACTCAAGGGTCAGCCAGGACAAGGTCTGCTCTGCACAGAATCTGAAAGGAAGGAGGAAGGGGCCTGGGGGAAGGAGAGAAGAGTCTGGAAAAAGAAGCATCGGCTTTCCTCAGGAAAAGAGCAGTTTCATCCTCCCCTGTTACTCACGAAATCATTATTAGTTTACGTGAAGAGAAGAGACGTGGCTTTGTGCTCTGAGTCACGACTGCAGCTCAGACAAACAGAAGAGGGAGGCGAGCGTCTGGTCCTCAGGCTCCGCATAATTTGCCCTTCCTTGATCCTCTGATGATAATTGGAGGACTTCCCTGGATCCCAATAGTATTGTCTAACTCAGCCAGGGGTCTATTCCACCCGAAAATAAACACTGCCGTCAGCTTCCTCGGCCGTGGGCCAGGAGCAACCTTGGAGGCAAATATGTTTACCAAAGACTAATGACACCAAAGGACTATGTTGCAGCCCCAGCAGCAGATCCCCCCCCCCCCATGTAATCCAGCCGTCTGATTCTTCAAATGAGTATCAGCTAAGGGACCCTACTGCTCCACTAAGCAAACACTCAGGCACACATCCTCTCCCCTAGTTTGGTTCCTGCCTGATATGTAAACATACAGCTAACACTTGTGTTTACATACCCTACACCAACAGGGCACACTCAGACTCGACGCACGCCTATCCCCAGATACGCCACTAGGTGCACACGTAGACACACAAATTCTGCCAACACACATAAGGTTCAGTACACAATGAGCAAATATGCACGCATGCACACCCGCACACACCCCAATCACTAACCCCTTTAGAGAAGGTAGAGTACCTTGGACTCAGGCCTGTCCCCTGGCCACAGAGCTGGAGAAAAATTGATCAGTCTGGGCCCCCTTTGAAGGGGCTAGAAACATTCCTACAGAAAAAGTAACTTCTTGATGTAGAAATCACCCAGTCAGTCCAGTTCACCCAGCACCTGAAGCCTTCCCCCTTCTAATTCTACACTACCTACAGGAGCCCATCAGAGAGTCTGTGGAAAAATGACTTGAACTCCTTGAAATTTTTGCCTTTTTTTTTTTTTTAAGGGCCACGCCCTCTGCATATGGAAGCTCAGGCTACAGGTCAAATCAGGATCCGAGCCGCATCTATGACCTATACCACAGCTCATGGCAACCGCTGGATCCTAACCCACTGAGCGAGGCCAGGAACCAAACCTGTACCTTCATGGATACTAGTCTGGTTCATTACTGCTAAGCCACAATGGGAACTCCAGAACTGCTTGATATTTAAGGTGGGTCTGCAAAGCAGGTCAACATCACCTGGGAATGTGCTAGAAATGCAGAGGCTCAGGCCCAAGCCCAGACCTACTCAGTCAGATGCTGCATTTTAACAAGACCCCTAAAGGTTTTGTGTTTGGAAAACATGCCTTAAGAGTCCACCCATCCTAAAACCAAGACTCGCTCAGCGGAGATCACCTATTCCTCACCAGCCCTCAATGTCTAGGCCCCCTGACTCCTGAAGACAGAAAGGGGAGCAAGAGCATTCCTCCGCCATGGGACCTTCTGCCTCCTCTCTTACCAGCCCTAACTTAACAACACAGCCTCAGGTGTCCATACTCGCCGGCATCTCTAAACCCACCAGGAGCTCAGTGAAACTAACAGTTTTCGCCCCACTAATTGTCTCATCACACCACAACTGCTGCTTTTTATTTCATTATGCTTCTCATCAGTCTCAGATAGGAATATAACCAGAAAAAGAAATTGGAGGGGAACAATTTCAATATTTCAGAACACATGCAAATCGATGCCCAGAATCCTACCTGGAGTGTTTTTATTGAGACAATTCTGTGCTTGTCTGAGAGATGACCTTATAATAAATAAATTCATATCTTGCAAAGGCAGATTTTCTCCCCACCTTATAAAGCTAATTATACCAGCACAACATAACATCTTCCTAAATGCCTGATAACCTCATCCTGTTACTCAGGAAATATTATTTTTAAATAGGTGTGATAGATACAAACTGAAACACTCGGATTTCAATTCCAGTCCCAATTCCCGGATCCCCTCTCTGAGTAATTTAAGGACTTCCTCCAGATAGTTTTTCATATTCTTTTAACTGACATTTTATCTTTATACAGTATCTCACAGAATGAGCACGCACTAAGACAATGACAGCCAAGAAGGTCTGTCATTTCTCATTCCGACAAAGACAGATGTCTTACACTGGCTTATGCCAATAATAGATCCAACAAAAAACAAAAGAGACTACACCTGCCGCTGATGTAAAGGCACCAATTCACATTTGTGACACTCATTTGTCAATTAACAGATTTCTCCCATTGTTGACACACGAGACTTAAAAGATGTGGGCTCAAATGTGATGAATTAAAAAAGACAGATGAGTAAGCTATGAGCTGCAAAGTAATGCTATAATGTGCTTTAGATATGAATATCAACTGACACCCCTGACAGGCCATACAAGGTTTTATTTCATTTTGCACTATATCCAGGCTTCATACTTTGTCTTCTTTGTTCGCTTTTCATCAAGCTCCTAACATCTCATTCTGACAGCCAGAGACATTTAAGGCACTTTCGTTTCAAATGCAAGTTAGCGTACTTGATTTGTCATTAAAATGCAAAACGATTGCCTTTGCAGGTAAATGTAGGTATGCTTAAAAGGTTGGATCTGCAAAGGAAAAGCTGAAAATGGTTTAGGTTCCTCTCTACCACCTCTGGGGGTGGTGGTGGGGGGGGGAAGCCTGAGAGACACCAGCCCCTCCATCCCACCCCCTGCTGAGCAAAGACCGGCCCTGAGGGGGCCTCCAGAGCACCAGTGTCCCAGCAGGCTGAGGACAAGAGGCAACTCAGACGTGAGTGGGACCTCCCAGATGCTGGGCAGATCTCAAGTCTACCTGTATTTGAACCAGCCTAAGCACACACAGAGCATCCGGCCTGTGAAAAAGAAGCATGGATGGGCTTAGGTCAACATGTCCAAGATCATCTTTCTCATCCAGTACCCGAGGACCCCCAACTCCACCGCCCCAATCTCACCTCTACATGGAGGGAGAAAACGCCACACCCTAGACTCTCCTGTAGTGGACAGACCAAGGGTCAGATAGGAGCTGACAAGGAAGACATCTTCAAGAAACAATGAAAACAGTGAAACTAACTTCTAGGCAAAGATGTTCCTCACAGCATCTCTCATTAACACCTAACAGTGGAAAACAATACATCAGTACACATCAGCCAGTAAGAATGGCTCAACCACGGTGCATCTGTGAAAAAACATGTCATCACTGAAAAGCCACATTATCCAAGACAACAATCACATGATAGAACATTAAGAGAAAAAAGTAGGATACAAGTCTCTACAGTTGACCCTTGAACAACACAGCTTTCAGCTGCACAGGTCCACTTCTACATGGATACGTTTCTACAGTGGAATCCAAGGATGCAGAGGAGGCCTGGATATGGACAGCCAACTACAACTTACACTCAAGCTCGCGCCCACATTGTTCAAAGATCAACTGTATATATAACCTCAACCTAATTTTATAAAAATTTATACACACTCAAATGTTAGTGAAATACTGGTTTATTGTTCAGAGGTAAGTGCATAGTCCTGTTTTTTATTTCCTTCTCTATATTTTCACTCTTTTAATCAAACCATTCTTTTATAACCGAAAGAAAAAAAAAAGCCTGAAAAGCTAATTTTAGAAAATAAACATTTCTTAGGCCCAATATCCTGTTTCCTAACATGAACCCACCATTTGCACTTTTCAGGCCTCAATTTCCTATTTGAAAAGTATTAGACCAGTGGTTTTCAAACTGTGTTCCTCCCTAGAAGCCTAGAGTACCACAAGGGGGATCTGAGTTTCTTCCAAAGACTAATTTAATTTGATCTTAACTTTTAAAGTACTTTAATGGTTTAAAAACTAATTTAAGATCAGTATGTTCTCTCAAATATGTTTGATATCAAATTTCAACACAATGGAGTGCAACAGTGTATTATCTCGGTGCTGCAAAATTAACTCATTTTGTGCGGACCTCCAAGTTTCTTTCTACAACTGTCCAGTTAAATATCCTGGTATTTACAGGAGAAATTTAGGGGGGCAGAAATCTGTTACCATTTGCAAAGGTTTAGTGAGTGAATTAGTATTTAGATATTGCACACCAAAGGCAGGAATAATCAGAACAATGAGACCAGTATAAAACTATTTTTTCTCTAACCGCAGTATTAAGCCCAGTGTTCATCTGAACAGCTCTGCTGCTTTTGCTGACTCACTTTTTATAATATTCAAACCTTTTTATTCCATCATGGTTTTGTGTGTGTTTTTTGTTTTTGTTTATTTTGTTTGTTTGTTTGTTTGTTTTTGGGGGGGGGGGGTTGTATCCATAGCATGCAGAAGTTCCTGGGCCAGGGATCAAACCTAAGCCACAGAAGTGACAATGCCAAATCCTAACTGCTAGGGAACTAAGAAACTCCCATCATGGTCCTTCTATGTAAAATTTTTGTTTGACAAGGATCCTGCCACTAGAAAACAGTTTTGAAAACCATTGGATTAAACAAGCCTACCTGTAAGGCTCCCTGTGACAGCATGCAGTTCTATGAAACACAGGGTCACCATGGGAGGAGGTGAGGACAGTGATGAAGGGGGTTCAGGTCAGTCCTGGCTTCCTCACTTACTATGTGACCCTGGGTGAGGTACTTGATCAATCTAAGCCTTGCTTTCTCTATCCGTAATTTTTTTTTTTTTTTAGGGCCACACCTACAGCATATGGAGGTTCCCAGTCTAGGGGTCAAATTGGAGCTATAGCTGCTGGCCTACGCCACAGCCATACCAGATGCAAGCCGAGTCTGCAACCTGCACCACAGCTCATGGCAACACCAGATCCTTAACCCACTGAGCAGGGCCAGGGATCCAACCTGCATCCTCATTGATGCTAGTCAGATGTTTCCACTGAGTCAAGACAGGAACTCCTATAATTTTTTTTTTTTTTTAAATCAGCAAGTTGGGAGAATTCATAGAGATAGAATGGTAGGCACTAATAACTGTTAGGTGACGTAACATCATTATTAGTACCTGGGGTATGTGGGAGGAAGGGATTGTTTCATGGTGGACAATTCAACATGGCACAAACAGTTTACAGACACAAGAGACAACAATGTTTTTGTATAGTCAACAGAAATGTCTTTGCTAAACTAATAAAATCCAGAGCTGTCTCTCTCTAGATTACCTAGCCCATGTTCCTTTCATTTGTTTGCTCACCTTCTCCATCATCTGACTATACTTCGATCTACTATCAAAAGAAGGCTGTACTTCCAATCTCAGATTTCCATTTTCTATCTCCCTGTGCACTGCCTAAGTGGAAATTTTTACCAGTATCTTCTGGGAAGAGGCTCTAACAAGCCCTTTTTGTATATTAAGACATTAAATAAAAAAAAAAAAAAAAACTAACAGAACTTGTCCATTTCAATATGACCAATCAATTCCTCTACAGATCAGAAATTACAGAAAAGGAAATCTTTTAGTGAAGGCAAGAAAATCAGCTGGGAGAAACTTACTGGTTGCAGAGAGTTGTCACAAGTTCCTGACAAGGAGAAACACCAGGGGACAATGACCTCCCTTGTGATTTGGACACAGGTCACCAGCAGCAAATGCCCCAGGAGCCCAAGCAAAATCATCTTCAGGATAAATCTGCTCAAAAAAACAAGAGTTCCCATGGTGGCACAGGGGTAACAAAGCCAACTAGTATCCATGAGGATTCCGGTTTGATCCCTGGCCCCACTCAGTGGGTTAAGGATCCAGCATTGCCGTGAGCTATGGTATAGACTGGCAGCTACAGCTCCAATTTGACCCCTAGCCTGGGAGTTTCCAGGAGTTTCCTCAGACGTGGCCCTAAAAAGAAAAAAGCAAAAAAAAAAATGTTAAAAATGAAGTAAGTCAATCTAGGGACAGCTGCTCTTTGGGTACACCAACTACTAGGAGGAAACTCTTCCATTTAGCATTTATTTTATTTGATCTTCACAACCCTGAGAGGTGTCCATCATTATCCCCTGTATGGACAATCACAACACAGGTTAAATGACTTGCTCAACAGCCCACAGATAACTTGTGACTGAGTTAAGACTAATGGGTGTCCTGTCTCATGATCTCACTGCTTTCCCACCTGACCAGCTCCAGCCAGAACTTCCCCCCCTTCTTCCTGGTTGGCAACAAAGACTCTGGGCTTCCAACTAGCAAAATTCCTTTCTTATTTCAAAGGAAAAATTATAAGGACAATCATATGATACATTGTATGATGTTAACTTACCCGGGTAATCATTTTGCAATATATGCATTTGTCAAGTCATTACGTTGTACATCATTGTACATTGTGGCCTAATGCAACACTATTTATCAATTACTCATCAATAAAACTGGGGCAGGGGGAATGCCTCATAGTTATGTAGTACTTAGCAAATAACAAAGCATTTGCATTCAAACAACCTATCTATTGTGCAACCCAGATACATCCTAAGGAGAAAAAGGGACAATATTCTTTGTCTGTAACTGATAGGAAAATAGAGACTCCTGCCACCTGCAGGGTTGTCCAGATGAAGAGCAACAGCGGTGGGGCTCAACAAACCCAAGACAGATGGAAAAACTATAGTGGAGCCTCGACCTCCAGAGACCCCGTTTTAGGGCATGAAAGAGTTGTTCATCTTCCTAAACCAACAGGATGAGTTAACCCAACCTAACTTTCAACAGACTTCGAAAATACCAATGTTTGATGTAAAGACTCACTGCCTACAGTGTTTATCTTCCCTGAAAAATGCTAAGGTCGAAACTAAGTATGGGAAGGGATAAAAACAAACAAACCAGCAACATCCTTGAAGTGGCAGCTGGGAAAGTTTGATCTTTATAAACTTTTCATTGGGCTGCAAAACAATTTTCCTCTTCCCTACCATTTAGTTACCAACCTACACTAGTTCACCAGATAAAGATCTCCAGGATAATGATTAGAATTGCAGGAAACATAATGGAATACAATACTGTGTGGGAGCCAAGGAGGTAGGTAGGCATTGCAGTTGTGCAAAACTGTGTATAAGAGCTTGGCTCCTCATTGACCAGCCGTGTGCCCCGGGCAAAGTCCCTTCAACTCAGCACACTCTCATTTCCTGGCTTTAAAATGAAGAATACCACCTACCTTGCCATGAGGACCTAAGGACTTAAGGTAATCAGGAGAAGCTGGGGGGTGAATGGTAGTTACCAACACTGCTACTTATTATCATTTTTGTGTTTTTTAGGGCCACACCTGCAGCCTATGGAGGTTCCCAGGCTAGGGGTCAAATCAGCCTACACCACAGCCACAGCCTCGTGGGATCTGAGTCACATCTGTGACCAACACCACGGCTCACAGCAACGCCAGATCCTCAACCCACTGAGGCAGGCCAGGAATCAAACCCGTGTCCTCATGGACACTAGTCGGATTCTTAACCTGCAGAGCCAGCTCAGAGCTCCTATGATCACATTTTTAAACATCCATTGTAACAAGGATTCCCAGATTAGAGAGCCTCTTCCATTTGAGGGACACCTACTGTGTACAAAACCCTGCCCTTGGGCACTCCTGAATGAGTGGTTGTGAACCCCCCCTAACAAAGCTTCCATTCTGCTGAAAGGCAGAGTTACTGCAAAAGACCCTAAGCATTCACAGAACCCATAATGTGAAAGTTCTCCCAGGGGAGAACGCACCCCAAGTGTGAGCCCTGCACCAACACTGGGACATGGACCAACAGCAGTATGTGTCATTTCTGAAATGTCCAGCTTTGCCTCCTCCCCTTCTGAATGAGCTGCACAGCCTTGCTGGGGGCTGAGTGGCCCAGCACTCGCAGCCGCAGTCTATAAGAACTACATTAACCGTGACCCTTCTAACAGGGTAATTGCCACGTATGTGTGTCAGGGCCGATGCTCCCGCCTGCTCAGCCTGGGAACGGGCTGCCCTCCACCAGCAGGAGGTGGCTTGTCTCCCCCACATGCCTATCACTGCAGGGCCAAGCTTGGACCGGGAGAAGCCGGGCTTCCCCCACAAGACTCGCATGGCCAGCCTCCCTCCCCAGTCAGCTTCTCCATCCCAGAACTGCCTCCATTCTGCACAGCACAGGTGTTTGTCTCCATGTGTAGGGAGACATTTACCTTCCTCTCCAATTTCTCTCCTCTTAGACTCCAACTGACTCCTGAGGGCACGCAGATCAGGCTCTTCCCATATCTGCTCAGGACAAGCCTGGTCCCCAAGCAAGTTCTTTACCCTGCCCAGAAATCCTGACCCAGCATGATTAACTCCACTCCCTTGTCAGGGTGTGGCCCAAGCCCATCTTCTCATGAAGTGTCCTTTGAAGAAATCCTCGCTGCTGAGAATTTCTGGGGCCTGAGATCTGAGAGCACGATCCCAACACTTAAATGAACTGTGTTTCCTACATATATCCTGGGAGCAACCCCAGGGCTCTACTGGGACAAGTGAACTGCTCAACCGGCCTGGCTGGGACCCTTCCTTGCTCTGTGCAGCTCCCCAAAGTTGCTCATTAACTCAAAGAGAACAAGCATCCCAGCAGCGGTTAGAGTAACTATTCCCTTATAAAAAAGAACCACGACATTCTAAAAGTTGCTGGTAGGTGTGACTGTGGCTCCGTGTTGTTCCACTAATTTCGCCTGAACTAGACTTATCTCCACGTTGAGTGTGTAAGCTTCTGCCAAGTATCACCATCTAGAATTTCCAGGCACTAGGGAACCCAATATGCACTGAATATTCACACATTTGCAGTAAGGAAGAAAGGACATGCCAAGAGCAATGACCCAAGTCCTCAGCACTCATGGACACTCCAGGCAGTCCTGGGGAACCCTGCTATCCCAAGCAGCCACCACTTCCACTCAGCTGGAGGATTATCAAGGTCAAGGCTCCCCAATCCATTCCAAGACCTTGGCATCTTCCTGGCCCCGAGGTACATCCAGGGAGTGGGGCCCAGTTGTACATGACAGCTAGAAAACCCACTGTTACCCTGCTGGCATTCTCCAAAATATGTCACTGTTACCCTGACCTCCATTCTCAAGCTAAAGAGGAAGAAGAGAAGAAAATCCTTCAACTATGGTTAAATGTAATCCCCACAGTCACCCTTCTGAGCTGTCTCATCATGGACTAGAACAAATGTAGTACTTCTTAGAGGCAGGCCACTGGACAGAACGACCTTCGGGGCATTTGCTATACCCCAGGTCAGGCTGATCTTCCCTAAACTCAGCATAGCCTCTAAGAAGAGAATTGAGGGTACTGGTTTGCTCCATCCAATGCCAACTGGAAGGATGGGTATCTCTCTGTGATGTCAGGCCAGCTCAGCTATCTGGGAAGAATTCACAAGAACCAAGCAGCACAGAACCGTGACTCAACTGTCAGCACAGACAGCCTCCCTAGCCAGGCTCACCCTCGGGGCCCTCCTCATCCACTGTTCTCGGGAGGTTTCAAATCCTGAGGAGCTGAGCAACCACAGGGATGCGCTTAGAAAGGACAGTAAACTCCTTTTGAAAAGTAAGTTCCTGAAATAAAATTAACACTCCACCAGGCACCTCCAATGTAGCTCCAAGACTGATGAGCAAGCAGGAAGTACCCATTCATCCAGCTTCTCAGAAGGTGGACAGACAGCAACAGCTCTGAACTAACTTAATCCCCACTTACTTCCTACTCTACCAACCACAAAAAAATGCATTTTAGTAGATGCAATCATCAGAGCTGCTGCTGAACCAGTACACAAAGAAAAATTACAATTTCTGAGGAACGAAGCACCTCGAAACTCACAGATTTAAACATCTAGATGGGTGTCTGTTTCAGTGAAACAGAAGAAAGTCTTAGAAAAATGGAAGCCTTTGCCAACAGCTCTATTTGAAAAGAATTCATCTGAGTTATGCCCCGTGCTTTTACTTCTTTAATAGTACGGGGACCAAACAAAGCTAGCCCCAGTGAGGTTAACTTTAATTGTAAAATAATAAAAATGCAAAGAGGCTTCCTTTGCCATCATCCTGTGTTCTCCCCCACTCACATCTGCTCTACATCTGAGCACCATCCAGGAGAAAAAGACAGCGTTTAAAAACCAGCAGCTAAGTCGAGACTACAGACAGCAGCAGTACTACACAGACCACATTTTGACAGTGGTCAACAGCAAAAGGGTTTTTCTTCACACATTTTCTCTCTCCCCAACTGCCTCTCGCCCTTGCTCACAGCTCTCTCCGCCTGTAGATAATATCTGGAATTTATTTTTGGTAAAGAGAGCTACACATAGGAATCAGTGCTTTCTCTTTGACTCTTATCAAACTAAGTCAGGCTCAAGTTCCAATTATCATTTTCCCCCCTCCAACCCTCAAAGTCTTCCGCTAAGACGATCTATACACATACTAAAATAATTTGAGACTTCATCAGAAAGGCCATTATGCCTGCAAACTTTAAATAATTTAAATGATTCCTTGTATATAAATATTTCATCTTCGAAATTGATCTCCAAGCGAAGCACACATGAAGAATGACCACATTGATCAGCGTCCGAGTACATCCTGGTGTTCCAGAGCACAGGCAGTATCTCAGGGCAGCAGAAAGACTGAATTCCACACAAGGTCACACACAATGAAATGGACCATCTACATACAAACAGAGCCGCGCCTCTGACTCCCTTTCCCATCGGACTAGAAATGCATCTAGTGGAATCTTCAAGAAGAGCTAAATACAAACCTTTGAAAGAGATTTTTAATGTGTTCAACTGCTTCGTTTTCAGGGGATCAACTGGGGCTTCGAGATAGTTAGAAGTGATGCTGAAGACTTTAACTGCCACGTCCTGGAAACACTGGATGTTACCCCTGGCTAAAACCAGGCTAAGATTTTAAGCACTCCAAACTTTAAGAAAATCTCTGACCACTACCCCTCATCCCAAGACCAGGGCTGGGGCGGGTGGGGGGGATCATCTTTCTGAAAGTGGTGAGAAAAACAAACAGGGCTGAGAAGTGACCCCAAACCTTAACACATGCACAGGTTTCCCCTGAGTAGCATGAACAGCCGTCACGTTAAGAGAGGTGAACAAAGAACAGAGAGGCATGATGGACACCATCAGCCAGGACTCCAGGCAACACAGAATCAACCAGCTCAAAACACTTGGGCACTGAGACCCCACAAAAACTTTCCAGGAAGCGATCCAGAGTGCTACAGCTCAGGACCTCAGGTAGCCCTGAGGTGTGGCACAGAGGGGTGGGTCCTCCGTGCCGCCCCGCCCCCTCCAGCAACATCTGCAGCTCCTCTGCTCTGTGTAGGGGAAGGAGGCATCACAAGACTGAGTGGGGCTGAACCAAGTTAAAGGTGCCCACTCCTTACCCCACAAAACTGAGCCCATTAGCTCCCCCACATAATGTACCCTCCAACTAAGCACCACCTGGCTGATGGAGATCAGACTTCCAACACACCCAAGTGCGTGCGCGTGCGCACACACACACAAACTTTCTTTTACCAGGACAATAGCTGAGAAGAAAACATTCTAACTCCTCAAAGGCTAAATCCTATCTCCCCTTAGCTGCAGCATTCGGCTTGATGTATGTTGCTAAATTAACAGAATGTTCCCTGGGCACTTAGATTCTCTTTTCCTTTCCTTTTTTCTCCTTGTAAGCCGTGCGGAGGTGGTTGGGGGTGGGGGGTGATGTGCACTACGTCAAAAGACAAAGCAACTTCAAAACAAAATCAGTTATTTGTAAACAATCCTTGTGGGGATTTTTCTCCCCTCCTCTCCCCCCACCCCAAGAAAAACAGCCCTGCCAGTTGTAATAGAAAGCCAAGGAAAGATAAATCAATTAGCTGGCTAATTTCTCCCCTCTCATTTATTTAGCTCTGCACTGTATTTGTCGTAATTGACTACAATTATGTTAATTACTAACTCCAGTATAATTACTATATTTATTGTCATTGAGCACGCGATGTACCCACAGCAAAGCTGGCATTTGTCGGGCATCAAGAAAGCAAACTGTCGAGAGGTGATTCTCCGCAAACTGGCGGATATGGCTTCGGCAAATGAAAGGGCAAAAGAGATTTCATGCAATGTTAGTTTGAAAGCACCGGTTCATTAAGGATATTAATTTTCTGATAACTACACATTTAAGCATGACACACTCGCGCAGTATCTACAGGATTTCGCAATTATTAATGCGTGACAGTTTCAAATGCTAAGTGAATCAATTAAACAGCAGCATTCACAATTTGAGAAGAGATAACTGCTTCATAACTACCTAAGACTACAATTTTCACATGACAAAAAAGAGCCATTGAGGCGCCTTCAAAACCTGACAGGTCAAGAAAGAAGTTTGAAACAAAAGCACCTTACAACCATCATCTCTCCTCTTTACTTGTCAGATCAACTTTGCTAGTGTCTCCCCAGAAACGGCATCACATGCCAGCTGCCACAAGGTGATTTTTCATGTCTTGTCAAAGAAATCTTTTATTCTATTTGCTCTGCATTAACATGTTACATTTATTGATCAAGGGCCTGTTCGGCAGCCACAGCAGGGCACTGAGCTCTCCATGCCTACAGGGCTTTGATGTCCCGGTGACATTCGAGCCCGAATAATGCACATACTAAATGGATTTAATGCAGAAATGTGTTTGGGCCTGACAGTTACATTAATAACAGCCCCTCACACTGATAAATATGCAATTGCTACTATTAAGAGTTACCCAATTATGGGGAAAATATTTCTCTACCTTATAAATAAATCCATCAAGGGGGAAAAAAAAAGTTTTAACAATGGTGCATTTTCTTAAAACACTTCTCCAGCTGTAGAAACCGGGCCCTGTGGGGGTTAACACCCCCTCTTCCCAGCCTCCTCTCCAATTGTTTTTAGTAGTCTTGCTTTATCTCAAAAATGGTTTGGGAATTTAAAAAAGAAAAAAAGAAAAAACCCTCTTTTGTTGGTCTTCCCTGCTCTACCCTGCTCTTATTTCTTCAGAACCAGAGAAAAAGCAGACACCCAAGAGACTGAAAAATTGGGTTCTGTATAAACTCAGAGAGGAGCTTAGGGGAGGCGGTGCAAAGGTGGGGGGCACAGAGGAGGAGGGTCTCCACTGTGATGGGTCTGGAGGAGGAGGAGGTGGCATTTTTCCTTTAAACTCTAAAGGAAACCTGAGCATGTGCATGTACAGCTCTCTCCCGGTTAAAATCCTAAGTGACTTTGTGCTGTGGCAGTGAGGAGGGTGTGAGGGCAAAGGGGAAAAGAAAGCAGCTGGGCCAGAGGAGCGCTTTAGTAGCAAGGTCCCGGCCAGGGAGAATTTGTCGTTATTACATCCCTGCAATTAAACACAGACACCCAGCAAAAAGCATCATCACTCCCCTTTCATCATCATGAAGCAGGGAACAACTGAAATCACCAACACTGCAGTCCCTTAGGAGACAAGGGCAAAGAGGCTATTCAGATCATAGGTATGTGCATGCACGTGAGTCCATGTGCAAGTTTGGAAACACACACACACACATACACACACTCAGCTTCTTCCTTCAAAATCAAAAGTCATGCATGCAGTCATCCATCTCGAGGTTCCCCATCCCAAGGCTGGGACCAGAGAGTCATGGCAAATGCTGAGCCATTACTTCCCACAACAGTGACCGTCTGAACCAAGCCTCAGTGCCCAAAGGGAGGTAAAAAGAGGATGAGTTCTCTGGGAATCCCCAGCTCCCAAGTGGCCCAGGCCTTACAAGGTCCTGCATCACCACACTTTGTCCATCAGGAAGGTTTTGGAGAAACTGGAGCGAGAAGGAAATGCAAGATAGAACTCTGACGCTACCAGGGTCTCCCACCTGGAGCTGCAGGACCCACCGACCCTGTTACTGTGACTCCTACAGGCTGTGCACCATTTTAAAAAAGAAACTACTCCTCCTGTCGTCCCCCCAACCCCCCCCCCAGCCCAGGAAATACAGGCTTAGAAATAGCCGCCCATCTTCTCCCACAAAGAAAGCAATGATTAACATATTGAGAAGCAGTTTAGATGGATTGCAAAACTGAAGTCAAAGCCCCCAGTGCCAGCTGTTTAATCCCTGTGTGCTATCAGGGAGAGTTCTTCCCCTATCTGGGCCTCAGTGGCTTCATTTGTAAAATGCTCTTGGGAGAACTGAATGCACTGACACTTGTAGGTGTCCCGCCCAGCCTTGGCAGGTAGCAAGTGCTCCACGGCACCGGTTATGCATCAGAAAATAAACACGATAATTCATGTCACTCGTGTGATCCCTTGTCTCTAGGCTCCTTTTGCGGAACCGAATGAGTCACCTCTGGATACTTCTCTGCAAGCCTGCTTTACTGTCCAGCTCATCAAGAGAACCATTCCACGAGCTCTCCGACAGAGTCAGGTCTTCAAGGGAGTGTGGCAGGCATGGGGAAGCAAACTTGTCCTATGCCCTCCAAGACATTTAGCATCCCAGGCCTCACCCACTCAGTGCTAGGCTGGTCCCTACTCCCATCACTGTGATGGAACTTCATGGTTGGGAAGATGGGGGGGCCAGTCAAGAGAAAGTCTGAAAGGGTTAAGATTGCCTGCCTCTCCCACTGCGCTTCCAAATCACCTGTGCTTCCAACATCCACCTGATGACATAGCATCACCACACACACCCTAGTGACTTGAGAGCAGAGAGCAGGGGTATAGAATGGGTGGAGCAGTCAGGCCCAAGTTGTAAACTGCTCAGGGAGAGAACTTCGCAGGGAAAAGAAAATTAAACCCAAGATTCTGAAGGAGTAAATGAGTGCAATGGAAAAATATAAGGCATGACGGAAAAAGCCCAGGAATTTCTCATCCTAGAGACAACACTGTAGGAGCTAGGGAGATGATGTTTACAGAAGCATTTTTTTTTCTTTTTGGTCTTTTTAGGGCTGCACTCTCGGCATATGGAGATTCCCAGGCCAAGGGTTGCATTGGAGCTGTAGTTGCTGGCTTATGCCACAATCACAGCGACACCAGATATGAGCCACGTCTGCAACCTATACCACAGCTCACAGCAGTGCCAGATCCTTAACCCACTCAATGAGGCCAGGGATCGAACCTGCATCCTCATGGATACTAGTCAGATTCGTTTCTGCTGAGCCATGAGGGGAACTCCAGAAGCACTTTCTAAAGATCACAGGGAGCATCGCTGGCTGGGAAAAAGCTGAAATCCAGGAAAGCCCCAGACAACTCTCTCCAATCGCCCACCACTTCCCCAGCTCAGTCTTACTCTCTGCGGCTCAATATCCCATTTTCTCTGGCCAAAGGGTGGAAATCCCATAAGTCAGGACATTCTTAGGGGAGGGAAGGAAGAAAGTACCATGTATATCTCCTTCACGGTAGCCTGATACCTGCTTCCTTCCCTCCCTCCTGTTTTCCTTCTAACTGTTCTTGGTGGTTCTGTAGTCACAAAGGTCACTCCACAAAGTGTCAAGGAAATCAAAGTCTCACTACTGAGACATTAAATATTACCTGCCAGGTCATTTTCCACTTCACCTTTTGACTTTATGTTCTGCTGGTAGCCAACTGAATGGCCAATGATATTCTTAAAGCAAAAAAGCTGCCTTTCATAGCATTGCCCGGCTTAGAGAGAGAACACTTGTTCCAACAAACACAGACCCTTGCCTCCCTGAATCTCTCAGGACTTAGCAAGACCCCACAACTATTATCAAAATCAACAGTGTATCCTTCTAAATCCTAGCTTTCCCATCATCATCTCTCAAGTCTCAACAGGAGCTCTGTTGCCACCTTCACCCAAGTATCAGGCTCCCCAAATAAGACTACATTTGAGTTTTGAAAACACTACATTTGCATTTTTTTCCCTCCCTCTTTTCTAGGGCCGTACCTGCGGCACATGGAGGTTCCCAGGCTATGGGTCCAATCGGAGCTGTAGCTGCCGGCCTACACCACACCCACAGCAACGTGGGATCTGAGCCACATCTGCAACCTACACTACAGCTCACAGCAATGCCGGATCCTTAACCCACTGAGCAAGGCCAGGGATCAAACCCACAACCTCATGGTTCCTAGTCAGATTTGTTAACCACCGTACCACAACAGGAACTCCTACATTTGGGTTTTGAACAAGGCCCCTGACTGCGAAGAAATGCTCTGATGAAGACCCAGTACCAACTGAACATGCCCTGTGAGCTTTTCTCCTAAGAATCTAGGAAAGCAATTTTCTCTTACCCACTCCTACCGTCATGTGAACAAAGGAAACTCCTAGCTGGCAAGGATGAAAATGCATGTGAGATGAGTGGGTTTAGCATATGGAATGTGTGACAGAGAAACAAGGTATCTAGACCAGTTAGAAGAGGCTAGGTTATGCTGTATTCAACACCCCTACATCTTTAAACACAAATTTCTCATTTACAATTATGTCCGACCAGCAAGAGATTCTGGTCATTTATGGTCAGAACCCAAGGCTGATGATTATAGCAAGCAAAAGACAAAATGGTAAATTTTGTTCTGGCTCTCAAAGTTTCTGCCCATTGGTCATACCAAATGGTGGAAAGATGCACCAACATATTATGTGCTCTAGGAGGAAATCCTTAATGTTTGTGGGGAACCCCACTGATTCCCAGAGAATGACATGGCCACCATGGAGGGTCAACCATGGCTATGCTTACTTACGACCTATCATGATTATGTGGCAGGTAATTTGTAAGGCACTTTACACAGTTACAGACTCAACATTCTGCAATTAGCCCAAGGCCATTTAAACAACTGGTGAGTGACAGGTGTAAGATTTCAAGTCAGGGTGATCGAACCCAAAGTCTTTTTTTTTTTTTTTTAAATCACTCTGCCCATTTCCCCAAGTGGGCAGCAAGCTAAAAGGCCCAGTTTAATAACAGACATAGACATAGTGTCATGTCCATCCTGGATGATTTGACGGTATACCAGATGTCCACCTCACTGTCTGGCGGAGAGGACAGAGCCACCATTTCTTTACTGGAGTTGCCCCAACTCCCCAGTCCATAACTGCCATCCTGGATAAAGCCAAGGACGCTCCCACCGAAGACATTTTCCCATGAATTCCCCCGTACAGTTCCTTTGTCAGAGTGATGCTAAATTAAGATACAACAAAAAATAATTTAAGATGTCAACTTCCTGTTGCCATAGATCAATTAAACCCTCTTGCTTTCACCGCCAGATTGACACAGCTATTTTTATCACTTGGTGTGCTGGGTACTCTCTGCCCACCGTGCTCACACACTCAGCAGGCAACCCCCTCAACCTACCTAAGGCTCTTGGGGAAGAGGACCAGGCCGCCCGAGAGAACTCTGCCTTCTCTCCCTCATTGGGATAGGGCAAAGCAAAGCTGGAACAACTCATTACCAAGCTCTCTTTGCCTTCAGCAGGTCAAGGAGCCAGCACTGGCTAAGGCATAGGATTCTCTAGATTCATCAGCAAAGTAAAATATGAAAACCAAGTTCAAGGAAGACTTTTGGAACAATGGGTATTCAAATATTTCTGGTAGCAGAAATTGGTATAACCTCTTGAGGGCAATCTGACATCTGTATCAAGGCCCTCTGATAATTCTGTCTCCAGGAACTGGTCCCAAACAACTAAACAGACATTCATCAACGAGTATTACAAGGCTATTTATGAGAAACATTTATAACAGTAAAAATCTGGAAACAATCTAAATGTCCAACAGTAAGAAATAAGAACCCATGAAAAACAAATGCAGTATTTATTGAGATGAGAATATACTTCCAACACCATGTAAGCAATAGCATCATTTAAGAACTACTCAGCATTATAAATGACTGGAAGACAGTAAAATGTTAACAGTGGTGATTTCTGGGTGGTAAGATCATCAATCAAAACTTTCAAAGAGGGTTTCTGTCATACCTTTCTGTGTTTTCCAAGATTTCTATATCAATCATTGTTTTTATTATTTACAAAACTGTCTTCAAAAATATAAAGTAAAATTTCATGCCAATGTCAACAACAGACTCATGATCATTAATGCATCCAAGTTCAAGGGGCAAAACTTCACTCTTCTTGGGAGTTCCCATCGTGGCTCAGTGGTTAACTAATCCGACTAGGAACCATGAGGTTTCGGGTTCGATCCCTAGCCTTGCTCAGTGGGTTAACGATCCAGCATTGCTGTGACCTGTGGTGTAGGTCGCAGATGTGGCTTGGATCCCGCGTTGCTGTGGCTCTGGCGTAGGCCGGTGGCTACAGCTCTGATTTGACCCCTGGCCTGGGAACCTCCATATGCTGCAGGAGCGGCCCAAAAAAACAAAAACAAAAAAAAAAAAAAAACACTTCACTCTTCTTGGCTGTTACAGAATTACCTCCCTAAACCCTCTATGCCCATGACAGGGTGGATGGTGAGACCCTACCCCTGGGAAAGGTGTCAGGGGAGCTGGTTCCTGAGCAGCATCACTGTAGCTCACCTGGTTCCCATCCAATCCTAACAGGAATAATAATGAGATACAGTCTGAGAGAAGTAAGAAATGAGCAAGTTTAAGGGAGCCAGAAATTTTATTTGGACCTTTGGTCATGCTTCCCTTTCCAACTTCCAACCTGACCCAGGGAACATACTGGGTTCAGGGGCTTTCATCTTTCCCCAGGACAGAGTCATAGAAGCCATACAGCCTTAATTCCCATGACCTTCCACATAGAGAAGTAACCAGTTTACTACTCGACCACTCAACTGAGGCAGAGTCAGATTCACCATTGTTAAGGCAGGAGAGAAGACCCTGAGGTGTGATGGCAAAAAAAATAATAATAATAAAAGTTCAGAGTTTATAAATCCATCACCACCCTCCCCTCCAGCATGAACAGATGGCCATAGAGAGAATCAGCAGAAACATCACTTTCATGAATGAAATGAACAATCAGGATGGTGAATGGCTATGAATTAATATTACAGTAATAAAGAAAGAGGGCCCTATTTTGAATGGTTAACTGAAGCCTGATGCCTACCTTGTAACAGACACCTTGACAAGAAGTAATGCAAATCTGGCCATGTGAGAAATTCTCACGTTAGTGTAGACACAGAATCTCTCGGGAGGATGTAAAAAACCCAAGTTTCCATAGTTAGCAGTGCAGACAAGAACTGGGAGGCTAAAGGACAGACATGTAAAGGCAACTTTCTTTTCACTGGCTGCATGTTTGTTCCTTCTCAAGAGTGTGCCACGTGCACGTATGAGCTGTTTCAAAATGAACCAAAAGAATTCCTTTGAGTTTCCTTCGTGGCTCAGCAGCAACAGATCTGACTAGCATCCATGAGGATGCAGGTTTGGTCCCTGGCCTTGCTCAGTGGGATAAGGATTGAGTGTTGCCGTGAGCTGTGGTATAGATCACAGAAGCGGCTCAGATCTGGCTTTGCTGAGGCGTAGGCCAGTGGCTACAGCTCCGACTTGACCCCTAGCCTAGGAACCTCCATATGCCATGGGTGCAGCTCTAAAAAGACAGAAAGAAAGGAAAGAAAGGAAAGAAAGGAAAGAAAGGAAAGAAAGGAAAGAAAGGAAAGAAAGGAAAGAAAGGAAAGAAAGGAAAGAAAGGAAAGAAAGGAAAGAAAGGAAAGAAAGAAAGAAAAAGAATTCCTTGCCTAAAAGCAAATTGTAGTCTAAAGCAAAAACAGACCAATTTTATGACTTACGGGGCCGGCACACTTTCGATCATCGGGTATGGCTCCATTAAGCCAACACCCTGATAAAACTCTTGGGATATGAAAAGGAAGCCCATAGAGATGTTTTAGAAAAAGGTGGGGGGTAATTTTTCTGTATACAACAAAATGAGAAGAATTCTGTTTCTGAGACAGCTTTGGAAAGAAGGTAACATGGAAAGGAGACAAAGAGGCTGGGAAAGAGGGGCACCTGGTCACATGTAGGGCCTGATCCTAATAAGAAGCACAGCCAGGGAGAAATTCTCCAGGGCCAGGGAGTACCCAAAAGCTCTCTGGGAACAATGCTATCCCAGCATCTGCTGCTGCATGCAGTCATCACACCCTCCTCCCCCAGCACACTGTGAACTGGCAGTCAACGTCTGTAATACAAAGTCATGTTGTGCTGGGCTTCAGAGACATGAAGGGAGCGCCCTGAGTGGGGCCAGACCCAGTGCCCAGAGGGAGAACAGCAGACAGAGCACAGACAGAGTTAGGACAGGGAGCTATGGGAAATCCCAGAGCAGAGCAGGGAGGTAGGTTCCTCCAAATTCCATAAAAATAGTGAGGAAGGGCTGGGAAGAAACTTTCTACTGAAGGTTAGGTGGAGATCCACAGTATTTCATTTAGATCTGATGATCCCCACAGCCTGGTGGGCTCAGGTCATCTGTCACATTTCATTTGGAAGGCAAGTTTATGATCTTCTGTCTCTTTCCTTCTCTTACCTCCCTTTTTTTTTTTTTTTTTTTTTTAAGAGAAATGAGTTAAGGATCTAAATGATCTTTGAATTTTATTCCACCTGAAGGCAAAGACAGAGACCAGTGCCTGAGTAAGCTTCCATCTTCCTCTGACACCAGAGAGAAATAGTGCCACCTCCCCTCGCCCCCCGGGGTTAGGTAAATAAGACCATCTAAGAGAAGCCAGTCCCAACATAACCATGTCAAACCAGCACTGTGTTTCTCTCTTCTGGTCTGGAACTCTGTCCAGTTTAACCAAGTCCTAATATAAACCCTCCCATCAGAACTCGTGGCTCCACGGATCACTCCTGCCCCAGCCCAGGATGCAGGTCACACACTGACCCAACATGGCTAAGAATAGGTTCCTTCCTGGCCAGAAGCGGTCACTCCTCCAACTTAACACAGAAAAAGAAAAATGTTAACTTCTCCTCCTCTGAATCTCCACTTTACCAAAAATTTCCGGGCTCCAAGACCTGCCATTTCCCAATAGATCCAGCCCCTCAGAAGAGCCAAGAGCCCCTTCTCACCACTGAACTGTCATCCCACACCCACACGCCTCCTAGAATCCCAGCCCCTTTTCTGCCCAAGGGAGGCAGGACCCAGAGAGCAACAAAGACGGCCGTTTCCTCAGACCCAACAAGCCCAGTCCCATGACCTATGACTGCTGACACCCCTTCACAGGGCCAGCCTTCTCAAAACCACATCCGGGCTCCCGGCAGCAAAGCAGCCACTGCCTGAGCCACAAAGCCCCAGGTCCCCAGAGGCCAGTCACATGGGAAGAATGCCTCTCCGTGCCCACAGAAACACTTTATCTGAGTCTGCACGGGGGAGCTCTTTGAGCAGCACACGTGACTCAGGCACTGTCCTATCGAGGCTGTATATTCTGTCCCCTCCTTGCATAAGGACCCAACACCACCCTTAATTTCTTTAGAGGCAGCGTTTGTTTGGCATCCTCTCATCACTCCATTTCTTGGTGACTTTTCTGTTTCCCCGTCTCCCCAGAAGCATACAAACCCTTGGGAGTCAGGAAGAGAACGCGTGCATTGCCCATACTCTTCCCACGCAAGCCCCTGGAGGCCCCTTCTGTCGGGACGATGCATCCTAGCCTGGCCTTGCGCCTGAGCACCACCAAGAAACTCTGCCGGCTCAGCTTCAACTCACAGTCCCCTCTACCCTCTGGTGCCTTCAAGCACCGAGTTTTGTCCCATCCTCCTCATTCCAGAGGGTCCCGACTCAGAGTGGAGACTCCACAAGATGGAAGAAGCAAAGCATCAGAGCCCTAGGGTGGGATTCCAGCTCCTCATCTCTCCTTCCACTCGAGACCAATGGCTCCATTCAGAGGACAGGCGGCTTTCAGAGGGACACTTAGGGCCAAGCTCTGTGTAGAGGTACCGGTTAGGACAAGCCACCCCCCAGATCCCTGTCCATTTATCCCACTGACACGGGCTTTCCGGGCACCTCCTCCTTCCCTCGGCCAGGCCCCCAAGCCCGTTGCAATTCAAAACCTTTTAGGAAGAAAATAACCGTTGTCTCCACTGGGAGAATACAGACCAGCACCCTTACCTTCTGCCAAGACTGGAACAGTTGTTTGAGTTTCCCTCCCATCCACCCCCATGGCAGCAGTGTTTCAATTACTCTGAAATACCATCTGGGAGAAATCAGCATCACAAATATTTAAGGTTCCAATTCATTAAAAGGCAAAGAAAAAAAAAAAGAGAGAGAGAAGACGCACGCATGCTACCTGGGAGATGGGGTTACCCAGGAAAGCATTCCTAACACCCCCAAGACACCAGCTGGCTTTATCTCACTCCTTCCCCAAAAGTATTGCCACTTGTCCGCAAGGGCATCAGTGAGAAAAGAACAAGAGGACACCGACGGCCCTCTCATAGGGACACACGTAAGACAGAATGCTTATGCTTGATGCGTCTTCAAGGGCACCAAGAGGGGAGCCGGAGATTCACGTGCAGCAGCGTCAAGGCCTTAGGAGTGCGATGCCACTGGGACGTTTGACTTTGATCTGCAGGCCATTACTGGGTGGACTGGGCCTCCCAGGCCTGGCCTGCGTCTTGTGAAGGTTACATACCTCAGAAGGTTAAAGCTCAGGTCGAGCCTCTTTGCAAAGTGTCCATAGTCCCTGCCGAGGTGCTCTGGAATCTCTCTGCAGTCCTGGCCTATGTAGGACACCTGGAAAAATTAAAGGGAACAGAAATAATGTGGCCAACGGAAATCCCCCAGCTGCTCCCACCCCCGTGTCATTGATCCGATGATTGCTTCCGCAACTTGAAACACACGCCCGCCCTGCGCACACGCCAAGGCCACATTTGTGACTGTTTTCCTGACCAAATCAGTTTCGGGGGCTTCAGGGACGCTGCCAACAGCTCCCCTCTCCTGGTACGTTTAGCATGAGGGGGACTAATCCCCAGCACAATGGAAACTGGACTGAAATTGGCCGGATTCAGATGTCCCAAAAAACCCCCAACGTCAGAGCTCGCTGATATAATCACAGCAATCAGCTGCTCGCTGAGCTGCCCCTCTGGCTCTCCACCCCCCACACCTCCACATCCCCCTCCTCCTGTTTGCACATTACCTCATAAAAGACATGGCAGATGCACTTACCAGCATTCAACCTGCAGGGTGCTAGAACAAATAGGGTTGGACAAGAAAACTTCACCTCACCGCAATCCCATCCTATTACCACCGTGTACACACTGTCCTCCACACTCTGAACAAAGCTGAGTCGAAGGCAACAGGGCAGCGACGGGTGGCCAGAGTTCCCGGGTCCCCATCTCCCAGGGAGCCTTTGGCAATCAGCCTCACTCTGCTTGCAGAGCTGTTCCTTTAGGCATGCTCTTATTTTATTAATATTATTCTTATTTACCTCGTGTGATGCCCAAATATTAAGAGGCTGAACCAAAATCTGATTCCCCAACTTCTGACTGGGACAAGCACTGTGTTTTTGAAACTCAGTTTTATGGACAGCACCCTGGAGGCAGGGCTGGCAACTCATTTCAAAACCCATTAGAGAAACCGGTGACTCAGAGTTGGCCAGCAGGTTGCAATGTACGATGCCTTCCTACTCAAGGATCCCACTCTCAACTGCTGGATAGAAATTCAGGCCCATGACGTGGCTACAGGCTTGATCCTCTCACCCTACAAACCCTCTTTCTTCCACACATACCAAGATGTCTTACAATGACAGCAAGATGTCCTGGGGGTTTCTGATTCCTAATTGAGAACAAGAATTAGTGGCCACCTTGCAGCCTCAGACATTAGGTCGTACCATAAGCATCAATAGTATTTGATCACTGTAGAACTACGAAACAAAACAGCACTTTCATATGGCTCAGCCTAAAACATGTCACCCTGCACCCTAGGGACCTCAGTTTTTTAAGTCCTCTCTCAACCCTCGCCTACCCAATGGGGACAAACTGCCAACCACACAATATTCTGTATTCACTCGCCTTCGGTAACTTCATTTCTGGAGGAGAGAAAATGGTGAGAAGGGACAGAAAAATAGCTGACTCCAATAAAAGTTTTGACTCAAGAAGATGAAGGCTAGGAGTGCCCTTTTGGCACAGCACGTTAAGGACCTGCTATTGTCATTGCAGTGGCCTGGGTTGGATCCCTGACCCCAGAATTTCTAAGTGCCACAGGCATAGCCGAAAAAAAGGAAGATGCAGGCTAAAAACTAAAGGGCTCCAAGTTCAATCTATAAATCTCTCCCCTTTCTATGGGAGACCCATCTTTCTTCAAAACAAAGTTCTGTTTCTGAGCAGAGAAGGAGATTATTTACCAAGCAAAGACTGGAGCATCTAGGCACTTTAATCACTCAGAGGTCCAGTCAATCAGCAGCTTCTTCTGTATTTGAAGTTTGCACTGACCCCCAGGCCCACAGTGCACACCTGAAAACCCCTCCCTTTCGCCCAGCAGACACCACCATCTCGTACTTATCATTCAAGACCTGCATGATGTACACAGCTGAGCGGCTAAGCTTCGGATGTAGAAATTGAGCTCTTTCCTTATAGACTCACTGAGGACTCAACTTCATAGGGACTGTTTGGCCTAACTCCTCTCATTTTATACAGGGCAATGAAGACTCCAGAGGCCTGCCCAGTAGGAGCCATCTTCTCAGCCACAGAGCCTAGACCATGTCCTGCACCAGGAATAAGAACTTCCGACAACAAGGACATGGAATTTTTACACATCTACACATGGATGTGGATTGTCTAGATCAACAAATGCCACTGGTGCCTCTATCATCGTGTTTTGACTTAAAAATGAGTCTTCCAAGCTCAAAGGTCTACAACTACCTCCAGACACCACGTAGAAGGCCTGGTGAGAGTGTCAGAGCTTAGGGAAGGAGAGGGGCCGTTGTCCCCCCGGCCTCTTCTTCTATAGGATTCCACTTCTAAGCAATCCAACACCAGGAAGAGCTATCGCCATGAGGCCTTTGGATCATTCTCAACATGTCTGATGAGACTTATCAGCTCGTTTTATTCCACAGTTGTAACAGCACAATATCCCGGGAGAACTCAACAAAGCACAATTTGCTCCTATTCCATGAAAATGCAGACCAAGTCTCCAAAACAAAGTAGGAACCCAGCTTGACCAGCCCTCTGCCTGCTTGGGCCACCCTCATAAACTGGACGCTTTTTGAGATGAGTTAAGTCAACCATGTTGAAGGGTTCAAATCAGCTGGAAAAGGCTTAACCATAGCACACAGCCACTGCCAGGCACTACCACCCACACACCCCGAGAAGAGAAACTTGTTTGAGAAGTTCTCCTGAGTGGATGGCATTACCTCTCAGGATGGCAGAAAACTTCTTGGAGCACTGGACCACCTAACCTAAAATAGGAAGCCAGAAGAGTCAGACCAAAAATAGTCTGCCTCTTCAGCAAACAAGAGAAGGGATGTCAAGATTAATAGATCATAAATGGCACCAAAGAGCCCAGCCAAAAGGAGGAATCACTGCATTTCATCAATTATCCTGATTTTGAGTGAGCTGAAGAACAAAGTTTTGTACTTTTTAGTTTGCCCACCTTATAGAATATGTATCCCCAAGACTTATACCCTGCGTGAAATTATAAGGGACACCATTATCAGGGAAATGGAAACACAGCAATCTCAAGACCCCCGCAGAGAGAAAAACAAAAATGTATTGGGAGGATCCCCACACATACATACACCCAGCCGCTCTGAGCAAAAGCTGCAGAATATTACCAAACTGCAGGACATTGAGGGTTTTCTTTGCAGTTGGGATGGTCTGGCTCCTGGACTTTTCTGGGGAGGTGGGGGTTGTCAGTAGTCAAACTGAGAAGTTATTTTAGGATGCCTGACCCCAGCCAGGAGTTGGAGAATCCTTGGTTTCAGATTTGCAGGAGTAGGAGCTCTGTCAGAGTAGAAACAGCCCTGGACACGAGTTTGGGTTCCTGTGCTGTGGCTTACTAGTTGTGTTATCTTGGATGGGTCACAATCTCATGGAGGCTGTTTCCTCTTCCATAAACTAGTTAAACACTAACTACTTCCAAAGGTGTTAATAGTTTAACTACTAACATTTATTAAAAACCTACCACCTGGCTCTTAACTAGTCAATCCTTTTTAAACAGTGCCGTGAGTCACAGAGTATCCTAATTTTACTTACATTACAGGAATGAAGTAAATTAACATACTTAAAATACACTGCCCTGTCCTTGGTACCTAGTGGCCACTGGGTAAATCGTCAATCAGATCCATATCCCTATGAAAAGTTTGTTATTCCAATGTCTCTTGGGTACAAGCTTTCAGTGTCCAAATTCCACACCTGCATTTGTGTCTGCAATTTTATTAATGCCATTACTTTGTTATAAGCTAGTGGAAAAAGGAAGATGGAAGAAATAATGCTCAATATAAATGATGCACTCAAGCCAAGGGAAGGCCAAATGGAGTCAGATCCAGGTTGAAAAGATTTTACAAAACCAAGTAGAGGGAGGACCACAGCATCCTCAAGCATGTGGCGTTATTGGTCTGTGCAACTCCTAATAACCAAGGAGAGGGCGGTCGGCCTACAGTGGTGTTGAAAGTAGTAACCGAGCTTCAGCAAAACATCACCATCTCATTAAATTGTTTAAGTTTTATTGGTGTTAGGGTTTGTCTTTGCACTTAAGCCTTCCCTTTATTTGGGGTTTATAGATCTCTAAGTATGAGAGATTGATCTGGTTTTATGTTTGTATCGTTAAGCAATATTAAAATAAACACAATAACACTATGGACACATGGAAAATGGACTTTTTTACCCCTTTAAGAAAAAAATCCAAAGTTTGAGAAGTGCCATGCGATACTGCATTTAAGGTGCTATATCTTATAAAGGCTGAGTGGGGCAGAATGCTAAAATGACCCTGACCCCAGGGCCAACACTCAGTCACTGACCTAGGAAGTTTAGAATATGAACACTAATGACCCAAGGGCATTCCCCCTGCGCACCTGCTGGCTCAGCTCCTACCCTGGCAGCTCGATCTGTTTAAAATAGTCCCCAAGGGCCCCAAATGCCCCACCCACAGGTCAGTGAACCCCTAGGCTGTTTGGGATGGGCTAAAAGCAGAGGGCACAGAAAAAAAAATCAAGTTTGAAAAATGGGGGGAGAGAAAAGAAAAAAAGGCATAGGACAGTTCTCAGCCCCCCCACAGCCAAGTCTTCCATGAAGTGAGCAGCAGCTATCCCTAAAGACTGGTGGGTCCGAAATGCAGAGACCCACGTTCTGGAGGCATGGGGACACCTCTCGGGCAAAGGTCCTCTCCTTCAGCCCCTCCCCAGGCAGCCTTGATAACTCCCAGAAGCCCCTTCTTCCTGCCAGTTAAAAAGGCCCATCATTTTGAACCTCTTTCCCAGGCTGGTACCTTCCTGACCTGCTTGATTCTGAACTCTAAGGGAGAATCATTCCCTAAGCCCAAAGTAATCTCAAAATCTAACTGTGCCTGACACTACCTGTCTTAGGCAATCCAAGAGGAGCACTACAAAACTTCATATCCATTTCTCTGGGGTGTGCAGGGAAAGGTGGAAAGGAGAAGGGCAGGCTTCATCAGAGTTAAAAGAGGACACCTGGCTTTTCCAGCAGGTAAAAGGCACCAGGTCCCAGCATGGCTGAGTCCATCCCTCCAGCAGTGACAAAAAACACCTGAGGCTTCACTACAGGGCTGACAGTAAATGAGGCTGGGTGTCTATCACCCGGGGGTTGAAACTAGGGTGTTACCATTCCCCACAGACACCTGTTACAAGAAATCAAGTGTTGAAATAAAACTGCTGAACTATCAACCACCTTTGATAAGGAGCGCCTTTGGTTAGGAGACAGAGCAAGTCTGCAGTGGAACACCCCCCACCCTAGCTCCTGCAAGAATGCATCGTGATTTTCACTTGTCTCTCTTAGGTACCTTCCACCATTTAAAAAAATATATATATATTTTACAACTGTATTGGTGTAAACTTAAACATGGTAAAAACGTTTATTTCACCAAAACATTTTTTTCCTTCTACTTATGAATGAAATGAAAACTTTGTGAGCCCCCAAAAGTGCTGCAGACTGTGGGCACTGCGCTAAGCCTGATGGAGAGGTCCCGGGCTGGCTGGTGGTCAGTGAGCTCCAGGGTTGGAAAGGATCGTGGCAACTTGGGGGCGGGGGGTGGGTGGGGGGTAAATACTCCTCCTCCCACGGCCAGAGAGGGTGCCAAACCCAAAACTGGGTCTGTCCTCAGCAAACTCGGGCAGGCCGGGGCACAAACCGACTCTGCACCTGCAGACGCAGCCCCCTGCGGCCGAGCAGGGAGCCCCATCTAATTTCCGGACGCCCCTCGAACGGACTGTGCCCAGGCGGGGGGCGGTGTGACCCCCGGCAGACTTACTTGAGTTCCACTGACCACAAGCCCGGCCATGGCGACGGGGCGGACTCGCGGTACCGAGGGCGGAGCGCGGAGCAGGAGCGCGGAGGCGGCAGCGGCAGGCAGGCAGGCAGTTCGCGCCGGCCTTTTAGTTCCGTACTGGGCGGTCAGCTGACCCGGCGGAAGCCCAAGGCGCGGGCCTGGCCTGGAACCTCGGCTCAGCTGTGCGCCCGCCGCCGCCCTGGGCCCGGCCTAGCTCAGGTGCGCCGCAGTCACCGCACCGCGCGCCGCAACAGGTGCCCTTTAGCGTCCTCGCCCGACCTGCTGGAGGGACCTCCGGGCTTCCCCGTGCCCCGTCCCTGGGCCTCCCCAGACCCTATCGCCCAAAATGGGTCAGAGCAACTGGATTAGCGGCCCCATCTCCATGCCGAGAGCCCTGCCGCTTTGATGGGGCTGCACTCGGGGCTGGGGGAGTAGGGAGGTCTCCCTTCGGGAGCTCCCCATCGGAGCCGTTAGCCAGGGTTATGGAGAGGCAGGACTTTCCTCTATGTCACAATCCGGATTACATAACTGTCCTCAGCTACAGGGAGGAGGGACGTCTTGGCGGGAACTCCTCTGCCCGACTTTGAGAGGAAGGGAGGAATTGAGTGATTGAAAAGACACCCGATGGGGTAGAGTTTTCATTTACATGGGGAGCAGGAGGAAAATCAGTTTTTCTGTAAATAAAGTGCTGGCTCAACAAACAGCATCCCATTTGCCTGGAATAAATCCTGGGAAGAAGAGCCGAATGATGTCCCCAGATGTCAGGGATCCCTTCTCACTTCTCACAGGTAAATGTTCTATGTGGGGCTCAAAGTCATCCATAGGGTCAGATCTCCAAGTGAGTGGTGGCCACTGCAGCCTCCTAGCTGGATGAAGTTAAGCCCAGACAGCCGGTAAATGGAAGTGCAGGCCTGTCCTCAATTAAAAGGACATTAATTTTCTCTGTGCCTATTTTTGCCGTCATGCCTCCATCCCCCACACTACAACTGCTATTACCAGATACCAATTCAATGTCACATTATCACCTGTCCCTTATTGCAGCTAAGAACCAGCCCAGCCTTAACTGGCCTCTCCAGCCCTTCATACCAATGGGTATAGGCACCATTCAAATAGAGAAGGAAAAACTTGAGTCCCGATGGCGCCAGACTCCAGGTCTCACAGGCATTACAGGTGCCCCCACTCAGTAGACCTCTGATAATTGTAGCTCCCCATCTCCATCAAGGGGGTGTTCACAGGGATTTTCATTTTTCCATGTGTCTAAACAGCACTTAGCAAGCCCTGGCTGTGCAGCTGATGGTGATGATTATGACGGTGGTTCAGCATTTTGTGGGTACCACGGTTATCTCTCAGGCCTGTTGCCAATGCATCGTAACATGAAGCCTTAGTGTCAGCATCCTGATGAGCGGGGTTAACCTCTAGAGGGCTGACCCGCATGCCCTTCTCTCTGCTGGAAGGAGCGGACACAGCAAAGTGGAGCTGTAAGAACACAGACTTGGCTGTGTTTACTTTGGGGGATTCCAGGAAATGCTGCAACAAAAGGCCCCACAGGCCAAAAAAGAAAGCTTGCCCTCCAGAGATAAGGGGGATCAAAGGGACTCTTCCGAGGCCAGCTCCTTGCTCCTCCCTCCTTCTCTGCTGGACGCACCCTCTCTGGTCCATTGCCCGCTTTTGTCTGCCTTTCCTGCCTGAAAAGGAGGAAGTGATCCTCTGCCCTCCCAGGCACCTTTCCCCTTGGCCTTCCTAGAAAGGCTTTGACAGCAGGAGAGGCCATGTGAAAACAAACTGAAACCTACTCAGAGATGAACCTGGAACTCCGTCCCCCCACCAGGAGGAGGGTACTGGAGGTCATCTCCTCCATGGCCCTGCCTCCGTTCCCAGCTTTGTCTTCTGAGCATAGGCTGTTCTACAGACCCTATCCACCAACGACGCCAAGTGTGCAGGAATGTTTTCCACCTTTCCAGACCCCCTCATAGCTGTTCTCTTCTCTGCATAGCCCCAGGGCGATCATTCTAAAAGCCCAATTTGACACTACTTCAAATCTCTCAAAGGCTTCCTCCCAATCTAACAGTATAGCCCCAAATCTTGAGCCCCAAATCATCATTCTAATGGTCCTTCAAGTTTTAAATCCCATCACCCCTTACCTCTCCTGCCTCCTTTCCTACTTTTCCCATCTTCTGCTTGGCTTTTTTAGTTGTTCCTTTAGCCCAGAATGTCTCCCCACCTGCTCTTGTGTCCACTAAGTGAACACATCAGGAAGGCCAATGTACTGTAGAGGAGAGAGCATTGGGAAATCACAAAAAAGAAAGCTCAGGGAGTTCCCATGATGGCTCATTGGGTTAAGAACCCGATACAGTATCCACGAGGTTTCGAGTTCAATCCCTGGCCTCTCTCAGTAGGTTAAGGATCTGTCGTTGCCCCAAGTTGTGACGTAGGTTGCAGACACGGCTCAGATCCGGTGTTGCTGTGGCTGTGGCCTAGGCCTCAGCTGCAGCTCCAATTCAATCTCTATCTTGGGAACTTCCACATACTGCAGGTGTGGCCATAAAAAGAAAAAAAAGAAAACACAGGATAGCTCAGGTTAAAGTAGGATTTAATAGAGTTCCTGTCATGGCTCAGTGGTTAATGAATCCTACTAGGAACTATGCAGTTTCATGTTCAATCCTTGGCCTTGCTTCATGGGTTAAGGATCCGGCGTTGCTATGAGCTGTGGTGTAGGTCACAGACCTGGCTCAGATTTGGCGTTACTGTGGCTGTGGTGTAGGCCAGTGGCTACAGCTCCGATTAAACCCCTAGCCTGGGAACCTCCATATGCTGCAGAGTGGCCCTAGAAAAGGCAAAAGACAAAAATAAATAAATAAAGTAGGATTTAATGTCTGAAATGTAAGTTGATGACAATAGGGAGCTATTGAAGGTTCTTGAGCAGAGTAATAATTTGCTGAATGTACTGGGAGAGGGGCCCTCCAGAAATGGACTAGATTTGCCTCTCCTTACTCCCCTTAACTTTGGGAAGTTAGATCTTAGAACAGAGGAACAAGGAGAAGGAGTAGGAGCAGGAGGGAGAGAGGAAAAAGGAAGAGAAAAAGAATCTGTCTCTCTGGACCAAGGAAGTAGTGGGGGGGGGGCATTCTTCTACCTCCTCAACTTCCTGAGCAGAAAGCAAAATTAAATAGAAATAGCAAAAGGTAGGGTTCTTCGGGTATCACAGACCTCCCTTTGGGAGGGGAGAAAGCAAATGCTGAGATGCAGCTGGTCCAGAAGTGGGCAGATGATTCTTTGGGAACATGAGGAGTTTCAAGAGTGAATATAGGAGACAAGTCTGGCTGGGGCTTCTCCCTGAACACAGCTCTCTGCCCCTGCCCCAGAGCACCAAGGGAAGGGAAGGTCATGCTGTCACCCAGGTTCTTCCTCAGTTCCCTCTCACTCCACGGCCCCCTGCCTTGCCCCCATTTTATACCCTAGCCCCTCTGCCCCAGCTGCCAAGGACCAGGCACTGTTCTAGGCACTAAGCACAGGGCTACACATGACAGAAACACACCCTTCAGGAGGGGTTCATGCACAGACATGAAGTAATGTAATTGTGATCCTATTTTCTGACACTAAAACTGAGCCATGTAGCCCATTGTGGACAGTATACTCATGAGGCCCACAGAACAGAAAATTCAAACTTGGGCTGAGTTCTGGAGCTCTAATGTGTATGCGGAGAGCGAGAAGGCTCAACACATACAGCTGGACACTTCCTTATCGCCCTTGATGAAGAGGGCAATATTTTATTCCTATTGTCATCTTTGTTATTATTATTATTCTTTGGCAGACGAGACCTTTTCCCCTAGAGTCCTTCCTCCATCACATTCCTGGGGACAAAAAGGAAGATCCTGTTTATTTCCAATCAAGGGAGTTGATTCTGGGGTCGGCCAGAACCAGGGAAACAGGAACTGATTCCTTAAATCTTCCAACCCCCGTGCATCAGCAGCTGAAGGAAGGACAGGCCAGTTAAAGTTTTATGAGCTTTCCCACTTATCCTCAGCCGAAATTCCAGTCAGCCTGGCCTCATTTCTTTCAGGCCCAGCCCCTGGGCAGGTTCAGATGGTTGCTGTCATTAATCATGCCCTGGCCCCTAGTTCAGACTCACCACATTCAGATTGCAATTAAAAAAAAAAAAAAACTGGATGTCTGCATACAAAATGCTCTTTGTTGCTGAAGCAGCCTCCTTTCAGCCTAAAAGAAGAAGCTCAGAAAGTGTAGGAGAGAGGAAAGTTTTCCAGTGCCTTCTCTGGAGTATGTGTGCACATGTGAGGGGACTGAGGATGCTCTATAATCCAAAACACCTCCCTGCTCTTCACATCCAAATGATTAAATTCTTAAAATGTATGTGAAATGAAATCATAATGCCTGGCATGAGTATTCATTGCCCAGATGTTAGCTGGTGGTTCTTATTTATTAGGATAATAATTATTATTACTATGATTAATATTCTCAGGGCCTCAGATTTCCCTTCTCTTCAGATCTTAAAGGGCTCTGTTGTTGTCTATTAAAATGCCAACATTAGCTAGGAGTAGGGAAGGGAGCACATTTGGGAAAGGTGAGGGGAAAGGGGGCTGCTTCTTCCATGATTTTTTTGCAATATGCAAATACTACTTTTGTAACTGAAATCAAGAAAGGAGGAGACTGGCATCAAAAAGGCAGGGGAAAACAGGAATTTACCAGTGAACCTTGCTAACTGCTGATTTCTTAGCATTAGTCTCACAAATCCTGAAAACAGCAATGAGAAAGCAATCTGATTCCCCATTTTGCCTGGAACATGCCAAATACTCCATGGCCTTAATCCGGCTCAGGAAGGGAGTCATCTCTGACTTGGGGAAAGGGCTCATAACTGGACTTTTGAGAGGGAAAGGGAACCTTTCTACTGTCCAGTGGGAAAGAAGGAAGCAGTGTCTAAGCCCCAGTTACCCTTCCAGCTCCCAGCTTGGCTTGGGGAGTTTCTGCCACTTGGAGGTTGAAGAACCTCCCCAGACCTCCATTCAAATATATGGAACTCGGCCAGTGGGCTTCGGATTCGGTACGTGGTGCCCTAGCATCTTTATGTCCCTCAAGTACCATCAGGTAATTTGGATTTGTGGTCACCCAGACTCACTGCTTTAGAAATCATTCACTCCAGCTACTGATGAGGAAACTCAAGTCTAGAAAGTGGAAGGGAATGGCCCAAGGTCACGACACAAATAATCAGCTGACCCCAGGCCTGAACTGTGATCTTCCGAACAAATCAAAACAGGACTCCTCCTCTGTCCCATAAGAACAGGATGAAGAGACAGCAGGGGTGCTGGAAAGATGCCATTTTACATCTAATCGCTTCTTGTCACGTTGTAACCATTTTCCTCATACGGAGCCCCACGCTGATGTATCAGAAATAACATTTTCAAAGTTATATCTGCAAGGAAATGGCTATTAATGTTCTTCCTCTCCTTTTAGAGCGCTGAGGAATACATATTAATTTTCTCTCTACTTATATTGCCTATTTGCAAATTGTATTCACTACCCCGTGCTCCAATTTGTCCTGCCCCTGAAGAGATTATGATGAATAAAGGTGTTCCTGGAAAGAAAAGAAAAGAAAAAAAAATTGTCACTGAGATGTATTTTTATAATTATTTACAGGGATTATTTCAGAATGTACAAGGGGCAATAATAACAATGTGCACACGAGGGTCCTGGCATGATTTACCAATATTAACTCAGTCTCTTCCTGCTTCTTTGAAAGAAGTCCCAGTTCTTTTCGCGGCTCTGAGCCAAGGGCAAAACAGGTGTCAGCTGCACCTGGCACCACCAATGCCCAAGGCTGGGGGTCGGCCTTGTAGTGGACAGTGCCCTGGCTTAGGAGTCTTGGGTTCAAGACCTAGCTCTGCTACTGACCACCTGGGTGCCCCTGGAGAAACTCTCACTCCTAACAGCCTCGGTTTCCTTAAATGTAAACTCATGGATCTAAGGAGCTAGATCCATTTTACTAAAATAAAAATACAAGTAAGTATGTACAGCTCCCCAAAATAAAAGGAAGGAATGTACCCATTAGTAAACATTTCTTCAACACCTTCTGTGTCTCAGGTACTTGGCGGCGGGTGGGGGGACAGTAAGGACCAAGATATATGGTCCTTACTCCTGTGAGGTTTACATTCTTGTGGGAAGAGCCATGAAACAAGTAGATAAATAATACAAGCTCAAGGAGTTCCCGTCGTGGCGCAGTGGTTATCGAATCCGACTAGGAACCATGAGGTTGCGGGTTCAGTCCCTGCCCTTGCTCAGTGGGTTAACGATATGGCATTGCTGTGAGCTGTGGTGTAGGTTGCAGACGCAGCTCGGATCCATTGTTGCTGTGGCTCTGGCGTAGGCCGATGGCTACAGCTCCGATTCGACCCCTAGCCTGGGAACCTCCATATGCTGCGGGAGTGGCCCAAAGAAATAGCAAAAAAAAAAAAAAAAGACAAAAAAATAAAATAAAATAAAAATTCCTAAAAAAATAAATAAATAACACAAGTTCAAATATGTGTAATACGACACTGTGGGTGGGAATGTAAATTGGTACAACCACTGTGGAAAACGGTATGGACATACACCAGAAAACTAAATATAGAACTACAATATGACCCAGTAATCCCACTCCTGGGCATATATCCAGGCAAAACTTTCATTCAAAAAGATATATGGGAGTTCCCGTCGTGGCGCAGTGGTTAATGAATCCGACTAGGAACCATGAGGTTGCGGGTTCGGTCTCTGCCCTTGCTCAGTGGGTTAACGATCCGGCATTGCCGTGAGCTGTGGTGAAGGTCGCAGATGCGGCTCGGATCCTGCGTTGCTGTGGCTCTGGCGTAGGCCGGTGGCTACAGTTCTGATTCGACCCCTAGCCTGGGAACCTCCATATGCCGTGGGAGCAGCCCCAAAGAAATAGCAAAAAGACAAAAAAAAAAAAAAAAAAAAAAAAGATATATGCACCCCTATGTTCATTGCAGCACTGTTCACCATAGCCAAGACATATAAACAACCTAAATGTCCATTAGCAGAGGAATGGATTAAGAATATGTGGTACATATATGTGATGGAATACTACTCAGCCATAAAAAAAGAACAAAATAATGCCATTTGCAGCAACATGGGTGAACTCATACTATGACATAAGTTAGAAGGAGAAAGATAAATACTATGTGTTACCACTTTTACGTGGAATCTAAATATGGCACAGATATACCTATCTACAAAACAGACTCACAGACACAGAGCACAGACTTGTGGTTACCAAGGAGGAGGGGGAGTGAGTGTGATGTATTGGGAGTTTGGATTAAGAAGATGCAAACTACTACATTTAGAATGGATAAGCAATGAGGTCCTGCTGTACAGCACAGAAAACCATATCCAATCTCTTGGGATATAACATGATAGAATATAGGAAAAGGAATGTATGTATATGTATGACTAGGCCACTTTGCTGCAGAGCAGAAATTGGCACAACATTGTAAATCAACTATGCTTTAATTTTTTTTAAGAATGTGAAATACATGATGTTAGATAGCACTGACGAGTGCTATGAAGACAAAAGTGGACAATGTGTGGAGTTCCCGTTGTGATTCAGCAGGTTAAGAACCGACTGGTATCCATGAGGATGCTGGTTCAATCCCTGGATTGAACAATAGGTTAAGGATCTAGTGTTGCCACAAGCTGTGGTGTAGGTTGCAGATGCAGCTTACATCACACATTGCTATGGCTATGGCGAAGGCTGGCAGCTACAGCTCAGACTCGACCCCTAGCCTGGGAATTTCCATTGCCATGGGTGTGGCCTAAAAGAATAAAAAAAACAGACACTGCGAGAGAGAGTGGGGGCAGGGGTGCTAATTTAGATACAATAACCAAGGTTTCTGCTAGTCCTTCAGAGCCTTTCTCCTGTGAAATCCTGAATGTGCAAAGCACCGGATGGACCTCAGCCCCACTCACAGTGCTTTTGTGATGCACAAACTGCACAGCTTCAAGCAGCTGTGGAATGTTCTGGGGCAGTTTCTCTAAGGGGAGCAACATTTAAGCTGAAGTCTGGATAATACAATGGAGCCAGCCATAAGAAGACTTGGGAGAAGGGTTTTCCAGGCAGAGGGAACAGCAAATGCAAAAGCTTTGAAATGTCTCTTAGTCTTGTGTTGTCATGTTGTCACATTGCTTGTGCTTGAGTGGTGAACTTGAACTCAAGTGCTTCCAAGGGCAGAGTGTCATCCCAGCCAGAAAGATACATGTCCCAGGACAGCTGCACCAAGCTTTTGATGGCTCCTCAGCTCCAAAGTACAGGTGGGCTGAGGCCTCGAGATGCTGCAGCTGGAAGCAGAGGCATTCACAGGCACAGAGAAGTTCTACAGCCCAAAAATGCATGTGCTATTTTCTCAGAGGAGAAAACACAGAAGGATCATGAACCTTGATACATGACCACCCTGTCACAGACTCACACATAAAAGCACACACAAAAGCCCACAAACATACATGTAAGTACATATGTGTAGATGTAAGAGACACATGCCAACGCTAGATTCATGGGTTCCATCTCAGGGCTATGATATAAGCCCCGAACCCCAATCTGAGGCACACCCTAGTCACCCATCCACTATAATGGCTACTACTGGCCAGGAGAAAACGCAGACATTGTAGATTACCGTTACTTAGAATCCAAAAACAGTTTATGGTGAGCTACTGGAAATTCATTCATTCAATTCATTTATTCAAAAATACTTACTGAGGAGTTCCCATTGTGGCTCAGCGGTGACAAACCCAACTAGTTTCCATGAGGACACAGGTTCGATCCCTGGCCCTGCTCAGTGGGTTAAGGATCCGGCATTGCCATGAGCTGTGATGTAGGTCGCAGACACAGCTCAGACCCCACGTTGCTGTGGCTGTGGAGTAGGCTGGCAGATACAGCTCTGATTCAACACCCAGCCCAGGAACTTCCATATGCTTCAGGTGCGGCCCTAAAAAGACAAAAAAAAAAAAAAAAAAAAAAAAAGTACTGAGTGCTGGCTGTATGCTGGACAGTAGTCTAGCAACAGCAGTAAAGCAAACAGTGTTTCTACCCTTGTAGAGCTTACTTTCAGCAGTGGGGGAAGATAATAAATAACTAAGGACAAAGTATGTCAGGTAGTGATAAGTACCATGGAGAACAATACAGCAGAGAAGGGGGATAAAAAGTGCCAGGGGTAGAAAGGGGGATCAGAAGGACCCACTAAGAAACTGATATTAAGGCCAAGACCTGAGGGAAGTAAGAGAGAGCCAGGGGGACACCTCGGAGAAAATGTTCAGGAAGCCAGAATAGCAAGTGCAAAGGCCCTGAGGCAGGAGGTTGCCTGGCAGGTTTGGGAAACAACAAGGATGTCAGAGTGGCTGGAGTGGAGTGAACAAGAGGGAGAGTAATAGTAAACGAAATCACGCAGCAGGGTAGGGTATAGGGCAGTGGCAGGGGTGTGCAGATCATCTATCGCCTGACAGACTGAAGTCAGGGCTTAGGCTTGCACTCTAAGCGAGATGAGGAGGCTTGAGAGAGGACCCACATTTTGTCAGAATTGTTCTGGCTGCAGTGTCGAGAACAGATCAGGGGCCAGGAAAGGCAGAAGCAGGAAGATCAGACAGCCAGCTACGGCAGGAATCCTGGAGAGAGTGAACAGAACCTGGATGTATCTTGAAGACGGCATCAGCAGAATTTCCCACTGGATTTGACATGAAGAGTTTGAGACACACAGGAGTCAATGGTAACTCCAGGACTGTGGCTTGAGCAACTAAGGATGGATCTGTCATGCTGAAATGGATGAGCACATTTCAGGAGGGGGGGAATCTGGGGAGCACTTCTGGACCTGAGAAGTTGGAGGTGACTTACAGACATATACATGGCAATGTCAAGGAGCAAGGTGGACACATGAAAGCAAAGGAAACAGATCTGTACCAGAGTTAGAAATTTTAGAGTCCCCAGCTTTTAGATGGCATTTAAAGCCACAAGAGAGGATGAAACAAGAGCTCTAGTTTGGGCCCTAGGGCACCAACAGAGGTCAAGGAGAAAGGACGGTCCTTGGAGAGACTGAGACTGAGCAGCTGGAGAGGTAAGGAAGAACCAGAAGCAAGTCAGGCCATAGAAGCCAAGAGAAAAAAGTGACCAAAGAGGTGGGGTTCCAATACCATGACCATTTCAGCCAAGGATCATCGAGGGATGCTGAAAGCACTGGGTGAAGGGGGGATTCACATGGTTTCCAGTATCCTCCCACAGCCTGCCTGTAAATTACAAAGGAAAAACATCCCTTTACAGTGAAGAAACTGGGTGGTTACAACCGACCCAGGAGCTCAAACCATCATCTCCAAGGGTGAGACAACCTGACAACACAGGCCTCTGATGTGACACAATAGGACATACACACCACCCAGAATGTTTGGCCAGAAGCTACTCATGAGGAAACAGACAAATCCAAAAAGTGGGACATTCTTCAAGACAATGATTCTAACTTGGAGGGTATTATGCTTAGTGAAATAAGTCAGAGAAAGACAAGAAAGAACTGTATGTTATCGCTTATCTGTAGAATCTAAAAGGTAAAACAAACTAGTGACTATAACAAAAAAGAAACAGACTCACAGATATAGAGAATAGAGTAGTGATTACCGCTGGGGAGAGGCAAGGGGGGAGGGGCAAGATGGGTGAAGAGGATTAAAAGATATAAACTACTATGTATAAAACAAATTAGCTATGAGGATATATTGTTCTGCACAGGGAATATAGCCAATATTTTATAACAACTGTAAATGGAGTATAATCTTTGAATTTATGAATCACCATGTTATAATCTTGTAAATCAACTATACGTATTTTTTTTAAAGTAAAAAAAAAAAAAACGATGGGAGTAGACTGTCTAAAATGTCATATTGTGGGGGAACAAAGGAAGCAGGGAGGAATGTTCTAGATTAAAATGGACGAAAGAGCATTGCAATGCATGATCCTTTATTAGCTACTGGATCTGGGGGGGAAAAGTAAAAAAAAAAAAAAAAAACATGTTAGGGGCAGGGGGGAATGCTTAAGTTGGAACAATTCGATGACATTACTGATAATATTAAATTAACATGACCTTTCTCTGGTGTGCTAATTGTATTGCAGCTTCATAAGAGAATGTTCTTTTCCTTAGGAGATGCAAGTTGAAGACATTTAGATAAGTATCAAGATGCCTACAGCTTGCCAATGGTTCAGAAAAAAAAAAAAGTGTGTGTGTGAGCGTGTGTTTGTGTCAGTGTGTGTGAGAGAGAGATACATGTTACCTGGTAACATGTCAAGAGCTGAAGAGTCTAGATGAAGGAAATTAGGGGTGCATTATCCTGTTCTTTAAATTTTTTTCATGTTAAAAATTTTTATAAACAAAATATTGGAATAAAAGACAAGAATGATTATCTTATCCAGGGCTTAAGGTCAAATAAATTGAGGACAGAGATTTCACCACTGGATTTGATAACAGGGAGGTCACTGCTGACCTTGCAGATGGGGAGCGAGCAAAAGAGGCAGGCAAAGGCCAGATCATGAAGAGCCACAGAGGTTGTGAGCACATGGGAGTGATGGGATCACAGTTGTGTTGAGCGCATTCAGTCTCACAGCCGTGGGGAAGATGGATTGGAGAGGGTGGGGACATACGGACAGGAGAATGTCCTCACGGGCTCTGACAGGGCATCCCTAACCTCACAAAGGGTGGTGAGAGCCTGAAGGGGGAGACTGCAGAGAGACTGCAGTGTGACTGCCCAGACTTGACGTCTGTTTGGGAGTCAAGGATGAGGGAGCCAAGATGGAGCCATTCACCACAACACCTGACCCAGACAGCGCAGAGCCTTTTGTGCTGATGCGTTGAAAGTCTACGTGCGTTGTGCCCTCCTCTGAGGGAAGGGGACCATGGGACACCCTAGGACCAAGAGCCACAAGTGACAACAATGGAAATGCAGTGCATCTGAGGACGTGCTGAACCATTTCCTCACTGCACTCTGGGTTTTTTTATTTTTATTTTTATTTTTTGCTTTTTAGGGCCACACCTGCGGCATGTGGAGGTTCCCAGGCTAGGGGTCAAATCAGAGCTGCAGCTGCCGGCCTACACCCCCACCACAGCAGTGCCAGATCTAAGCCGCCTCTGTGACCTACACCACAGCTCACAGCAACACCGGATCCTTAACCCACTGAGCGAGGCCAGGGATTGAACCTGCGTCCTCATGGATGCTAGTCAGATTCATTTCCGCTGAGCCAAGATGAGAACTTCCCCCCAAGTGCACTGTGTATCTGTCATCTGAGCCAAGCTCAGTGTGCTAGGGGCCATGACTGTATGTGCCACAGTGACCTGGCAATGCCTTTGTTCATAAAGTCTCCTCTTCGTGGGGATCCCTCTCCCCTCACCCCTTCCCAGTGCTGCTCACCTTGTTGATCAGCTTCCTCCAACACCCCAGCCCTTAGTGATGGATCCAGGCCTGAAACCACATGGTAAAGCCTCTAACACATGCCTGACATTAAGACCTGCTATTTGGTATTGTCACGTACGTTTATTTCTTTCCCGACCTCCCCAACTGGGTGGTCAGTTCCTTGAATGTAGGGAACTCAGTTTATATCTCAAAATATTCCTAGTCTTGCCTGGAACAAGAATCCATAAACTGGGATGGATAGGAGGCAGGGGGAGGAGGAAGATGAAGGCCCTCTCTTAACATCCCCCCAAAGGCTCGCCTTGAGGAGTCCCAGACGCGGGGGCCACTCCCACGGGTGGGGATGAAGTTACTTAGCAGCCACCGCAGCCAGCACCCGTGACTTCTGAGTTAGAACCCCTGGCTGGAAGCTTCCCTGAAACAGCCCACGGTGCTCTCTCCCGAAGCTGTTTGCAGTAAGTGACTCACCCAATTAAGAGCATCTACATAACAAAGCCTCACCGGGCTGCAGAGGTCACGAAGACTGTGAAGTGTGTCTTTAGTGTGTGCGCAGAGAAGGTTCACTAATTACCAGTCATTTCCACCCCTCAAGAGCCTGTCAGCCTTTGAGATGCAGGGGATAAAAGAATCCCCAAATTCCCACCCCACACCAATCACTTTTCCCTCCCCTGCATTTCAAACCGGTGACAAATACGTGCCAGGGACGGGCCTCTGCCCACCTGGCAGGAGGTGGAGAGGGAAAAGGTTGCCTCAGATTGAGAGCATCTTTTAGAAAAAGGAAACTGGGAGGGGCAAGGGAGCAAAGAGAGTTTTGAAGGCCACTGACTCGTATTGTTTTACTCTATTTATAAAGGTGGTTGCAGTAAAAACTATAGGTAAGGAAGAAGAAAGCTAAAATCCATCACACTTCCACCTCCTAAGATGACCGGTAGTTGGTCACATAAAGACCCTTACAGCCTGCTTTCTAGGTGACATGTGCTAACTGTGGGCATGTGCATGTCCCTGCTCTTTCGTAACCAGCTTTTTTCATTTAATGAAATATCACAAACATCTCACCCCTGGGCACATGGAAGGAGGCTGGCAAGGATCTTGACCTGGGCATGAGATGTATTTGGGCATGAGAGCATAGGAGGGAGGCATTGCCAGAATTGCTAAAAGCTGAAGGAGGCCATTGTGAAGCAGGAAAGGACCCTGACCTAAGGAACTCAAGTGACTTCTTTCCTGTGAACCTCAGTTTCCTCACCTGTAAGATGGGGATAACCATGCCTGCCTTATAGGATTGTTGTGAGGATCAGGAGAAATTGTGGGCTATACAAACACTGGACATTTTATTCCTCATTTCAATAAGCAATCATTTGTGCCTTTTTTTTTTTTTAACTTAGCCCTCACCTAGTCTGTGTTGGGAATATAAAGAAGGCATCTGGTTCAGTCCTAGAGGTGCTTAAAATCTAATTGGGAAGTTGAACATACACACACAAAATTAAACAAAGTTATGAATAGTTCATACAAGATATCAACTAGTAGATAATTAAGTACCAGCTAAGTGGCACAGACAACCCTCCAGGGCTTCAGAAGTAAGACAGAGCACAAAGGGATAATCACAATAACTACCTCGGGCACTTCCATGTGCCAGGCACACGCACTGTCTCATTTAATTCCCCTACCGATCTATGAGGTATGTACTATTATTATATCTATTTTTTACAGGAGGAAACTGAAACCTCAGAGAGATGAACACCCTTGTCCCAGGTCACTCACTTAGGAAATGAGACAGGGTGGGGCCAAGCCATTGGAGCCCACCCCATGCTGAAGCACTAGGATCTACTCTGATGGAGGTGGGGGAGGGGAAGCTAAGCCCTGAGCTGGATGGTTCAAGTGGGAGCATCAGCCCTCCTTCACTATTGGTGGGAATGTAAATTGGTACAACCACTGTGGAAAACAGTACGGGGGTTCCTCAGAAAACTAAGTGTAGAACTGCCATATGATCTAGCAATCCCACTCTGGGCATATATCTAGGAAAAACTTTCATTCAAAAAGATATATGCACCGCTATGTTCACTGCAGCACTATTCACCATAGCCAAGACATAGAAACAACCTAAATGTCCATTAGCAGAGAAATGGATTAAGAAGACATGGTACATACACACAATGGAATACTACTCAGCCACACAAAGAACAAAATAATGCCATCTGCAGCAACATGGATGGAATTAGAGATTCTCATACTAAGTGAAGAAAGCCAGAAAGAGAAAGACAAATACCATATGATGGAGTTCCCGTCGTGGCTCAATGGTTAATGAATCCAACTAGGAACCATGAGGTTGCAGGTTCGATCCCTGACCTCGCTCAGTGGGTTAAGGATCCGGCGTTGCCATGAGCTGTGGTGTAGGTTGCAGACGTGGCTCGGATCCCACGTTGCTGTGGCTCTGGTGTCGGTCAGTGGCTACAGTTCCGATTGGACCCCTAGCCTGAGAACCTCCATATGCCCCTGGTGCAGCCCTAGAAAAGGCAAAAAGACCAAAAAAAAAAAAAATACCACATGATATCATTTATATATGGGGTCTAAAATATGGCACAGATGATCTTATTTACAAAACATAAACAGATCATGGACATGGAGACCAGAATTGCATTTGCCAGTAGGGGAGAGGGGAGAGGGTAGGATGGACTGGGAGTCTGGGGTTGGCAGATGCAAACTACTATATTTAGAATGGATAAGCAATGAGGTCCTATGGTACAGCACAGGGGATTATGTCCAACATCTTGGGTTAGAAACAATGATAGGACTGAGGAGGGGGTTCTGGTGTTAGAGAGAAGAGTCCAGTGTGGCTGGATGGTTAGTCTGCAGGGATTGTGCAAAGTAAGCTTTTCTGGTAAGAAGACTGAAGGAGAGAAGCAAAGGCATAAGAAACTTTTTTTTTTTTTTTTTTTTTTTTTTTGCTAGAAAGCAGATCACCCATGAGGGTTTGAGGTAACTGGGGATCCAATCAAATCAGTGTTTGGGAAGTGAGGTTGGGAGGAGACGCCTTAAGAGGTTTTAGATGAAGGTGAGAAGGACTGAATCTGGGACAGATGTACCTGGAGGGAAGTGGACCACCATCCTCCCTAGAAAGCACTTGTCCCTCTACTTGTCATCTCTGACATTTGGAGCTAATCCACATTTGATTCCCATAACTTCTTCCCTCATTCTGGCATGTTTACTACCTTCTTTCACACTTTGGTTCTGCAGGAATCAGTTCCTTCATTCATTCCATAAGTGCTTGTGAAGCTCCCACGCCAAAGGGAGAATTGATCTGCAAAACCCGGAGGGGCTAATTGCCCTAAAAAGAGAAAGAGGCGGAGGATGATGCTGATGACCTGGCAGA
Organism: Sus scrofa; assembly: GCF_054392235.1. Lineage (NCBI taxonomy): Eukaryota > Metazoa > Chordata > Mammalia > Artiodactyla > Suidae > Sus > Sus scrofa. Next base: position 100,166,196 of record NC_139396.1, on the reverse strand, counting down.
GCTGAGCCTCACCAGCCTCACCAGCCTCCCCAAAACCCTGCCTCTCAGGCTGGTGGGGTCCAGGATCCCCCTATTAGCCAGCTCTTCAGGCCACTGCTGCCATTCTCAACCCCATTCATTCTCATCCCTGCAGAAGAGGCTGGTCCTCCCTCCTGTGAATGGCAAAAAGGCTCCCTTTTCTTCTGAAGAAGCAAGGCAGGGAAATTGAAGACATGGAAGGATTTTAGGCTCTTCAAGTAAAACTTGGAGAATGTGGCAGAAGAAATGTGATAGAGTTTCCAGGAGGTCAGAAGGCTCAGCAGCAAAGGTGGGGCCTGAGAAAGAAAAATCTTTGAAAATGTACTCATGTAACCAATATTTACTGAATACTATTGATGTACATGGTTGGTAAACTCTGCTGGAAACAACGGTAGGGTGACATCATGTGTGCACTTAATCCTTTTTTTGCACTTTTTTTTTTTTTTTTTTTTTTTTTTAGGGCCACACCAGAGGCATATGGAGGTTCCCAGGCTAGGGGTTGAATCAGAGCTGCAGCTGCCAGCCTACACCGCAGCAACAACAATGCCAGATCAGAGCTGCAACTACGACCTACAGCATAGCTCACAGCAATACTGGATCCTTAACCTACTGAACGAGGCCAGGGATCGAACCAGCATCCTCATGGATACTAGTCAGGTTTGCTACTGCTGAGCCGCAATGGGAACGCCTGTGCTGTTAATTAATGCTTTGGAAGAGGTGGGTGGAAGGGAAGAAGTGGAAATAGAGATAGGAAAAAAAAAGAGAAAAGAAGAAGAAACACTGAGCATGAAGCATCTTGGTCAAAGTCAGAGGTTGAGCAGTGCAGGGCAGGGTGGAGGGAAAACCTTCTGCCTCTTCCCTGATTCTATCCTGCACTCACGCACGAGACCCCCAGCCACTTCAGGCCACCACCTGCCCAGAAAATGTAGCCCAGAGGTGTTCCCATGCCACTGATTGCATTTCACAAACATTTTTTGAGCCCTCTGAAGAGCCAAGTATTTATGTTCTTGAACTCTGCTGAGAAGAATGAGAGTTGATTGTCACCTAAGGTGGTCGATTTGATGCCTTAGGAACTTTAATCAGACATATTGAGTGCCAGTGAGGTCTGTGGAGAGAAAAGACTAAAAGTAAAGCAGAGAAACTCTGTATATTCTCAAACCAAATGGGGATAGTAATTCTTTACTCACTGGGCTTTGGGACGAGGTGAATAAGGTAATCTTGTGAGGCTACCTAAAATCAGCTGATCATTATGATTTCTCAGTCAGTTCTGGCATGACTGACTCACGACTCAATTCACCAGTTTTTCTATTGAAACCGTTGCCTGGCTGGGTGGGAGATAGTCAGTCAGGCTGCTTGGTGCTGGGGTTGCCACCAGTATTATGCATCCTAGGAGCCCATGGGCACAACCAAGAAGTAATTATCTTCAGATCTGTTTAGAAGCACCCAAAGAGCCAGGCTAGGACAGACCCATGGATTTTCTTGGTTGTGAGTGATAGAAACTGGCTCTGGCTAATTTAAGCCGGAAAAATAATCTATCGGAAGACATCAGGAAGCTCAGAAAATTTGTAAGCAGACTGCAGACCCAGACTTGGGACGTGGACAGGAACCAAGAGCAGCTGGGAAATGGACAATGTAGTTGGCCACAATACTGCAGCAGTCTGCTGAGGCCACCGCCTGCATGGCTGCTATTATCACACTGGACACGGCAGCAGCTGTCCTCGCTGCCTACCCTACAGAAGGAGGGTTAATGCCATTGCACTGGGCTCAGTGCGTGCTGCTGAGAAAGGTTGCCAACCTCCCCTAATCTTCCACTCACCTCCTGAGGAACCGTATTTGTCAAGGACAGGAAGAAGGAGGATATGGCCCCTTCACCTTCTGTCGTTGGAAGTAGGGCCTGGAATAACAAGCAGAGAGCAGGTAACACTAAGGGTAAAGGGTATGACCACACTTAACTCCAAGTGCCTTTGGAACCCATGCCTCAAGAGCCTTTGAAGGCAAGTCCCTAATTGCCTTCTAAAACTGTTTTGGATCACTGGTGGTATTCCAAATATGGTGACACCAATGGAAATAAGACTTTCCAAAGAGAACAAGTAAAGGATATGTTTGGCTGCAAATGTAAAAACTCCCAATTTCATTGACTTAAACAAATAAGGATTTTATTTTATTTTATTTTATTTTTATTATTTTGTCTTTTTGTCTTTTCTGGGGCCACTCCCGTGGCATATGGAGGTTCCCAGGCTAGGGATCTAATCGAAGCTGTAGCCGCCGGCCTATGCCACAGCCACAGCAATGCAGGATCTAAGCTGAATCTGCAACCTACACCACAGCTCACGGCAACACTGGATCCTTAACCCACTGAGCAAGGCCAGGGATCAAACCTGCAACCTCATGGTTCCTAGTCAGATTAGTTAACCACTGCGCCACGACAGGAACTCCTATTTTATTTTATTTTAGGCCACCCTGCAGCATATGGAGTTCCTGAGCCAGGAATCAAATCTGAGCTGCAGTTGCAACTATGCCACAGCTATGGCAATGCCAGATCTTTAACCCACTCTGCCGGGCTGAGGGTCAAACCTGCATCCCAGTGCTCCCAAAACACTGCCCAACTCACTGTGCCACAGTGGGAACTCTGGGATTTTATTTTTCTTATATAACAAAACTTTTGAAGGTAGATGATTGCTGGTAATGACTCAGTGTCCCAGAGATGTCAGGATTAGGTCTCTCTCCTATATTCTCTTGGACTTTTCTTCATTATCACAAGATGGCTGCTATGGCTCCGGCTGGATATCACATCCAAGTCCATGGAAGGAATAAGGGAGAAGGAAAGACAATAAAAGGGTCAAAACCTGTGCATCATCTCTTTGGATCAGGGAAACAAGAATATTTCCCAATGCTCCCCGCTTCTGCTTTGCCACCCACTTCTAATTATGCTTCATTTGCCCAGACTGGGTCACTTTGCCATTCCTAGCTACAAAGATGATTAGAAAAAATGAAAACAGGATTGTCATGATTGGCCTCAACCAATTGTGAACCACTGCCTGGACCAGGCGCACTGCTACAATGTTAAGGTGAGGAAGAAGAAAGGAGGTGGATATTGGATAACTTATCTAAATTCTGGTATCAGGTTTGGACATTGCAGGACTGGAAGTTGGGTACACAAGCATGGGGGACAAGGGCTTTCCAGGGAGATGTGACAGAGGAGCAGGAAAACGCAGAGTACAGAGGCAGAACATTAGACTTGGCTGAGGCGGAAGCAGCTGCACTTTTGGTAATCTAGCCTATTAAAAATAAAATCACTAATTGCAATGATATGGACACAAAGATTTTTATTAGTGAAAATATCCTGATAATGACCCATATGACTAGCAACAAAGGCATGGTTAAGTGGATATATCCACTCTATGGAATACGGTGGTCCCCAAATGATAATGGTTCAACTTATGATTTTTTGACTTTACAGTGGTGTGAAAGTGATAGCCATACAGTAGAAACCATACTTCGAACTTTGAATCGTGATCTTTTCCCGGGTTAAAGATAGGCAGTGTGACAGTCTCCCGATTCTGGGCAGTGGCAGCCAGCCGCTGCTCCCAGTCAGCCACATGATCACAAGCGGAAACAATTCATACATTACAACCATTCTGTACCTATACAACCTTTCTGTTTTTTTTCGCATGCAGTAGAGTATTCAATAAATTACATGAGATATTCAATACTTTGTATTAAAAACAGACCTTGTATTAGACGATTTCACCCACCTGTAGACTTAAGTTAGTGTTCTGAGCACGTTTAAGGTGAGCTAGGCTAAGCTATGATGTTCAATAGATTAGGTGCATTAAATGCATTTAAAAATTTTTTTAAATAGATTTAGGTTTATTTGCTAAACTTATATGGCTCTCAGTCTGTCCATATTCCTTTTTTGTGTGTATTTTTGGCCAGGCCACAGCATGGCATGTGCAAGTTTCCGGGCCAGGGATTGAACCCATGCCACTACTGTGACAACACAGGGTCCTTAATCCTCTGTGCCTCAAGAGAACTCCCCAAATGCATTTTTGTACCCCCCTCCCCCTGACATACGGAGTTCCCGGGCCAAAGATTCAAGCCATAGTTGCAAACCTATGCTGCAGCTGCAGCAACACCGGATCCTTTAACCCACTGCACCGGGTGGGATCAATTGCGCTGCAGAGACACCATTGATTCCCTTGCCCCATAGTGGGAACTCCCCTAAGTGCATTTTTAACTTATGATACTTTCACACTTAAGATGGGTTTATCAGATAACCTCATCCTAAGTTAAAGATCTGTACTATGCAGCTTAAAAAATGAATAAATTAGCTGTCTATAGACTAATTTTTTTAATTGGGAAAGAATGAGCAAGTTACAGTGAACTCTAATATAATTGTTTTATATAAACAAGCAATAGCATAATAGCCCATATAAGTGTAACTTATGATGAATATGGTGAACATGGAGAAAGGGTCAAAAGTTACACCCAAGACTGTTAACCCTGGGAATCTCAGGAGATGGGGTGGGAAGTGGAGGAGAGATGGGTGAGGTCATGTTTTTCTTTATATATCTTTGAGTGCTTTGCTGGTTAAAGTGAATGGCTTCTATAAGTTTGGAATACAACTTAATCAGAACGTTTAAAAAGTTCTTTAGAATTAAATTACCAAGAGTCAAATGTTACTTGTGGACAATGGGGATCCGCTGAAGATCTGGGAGCAAGGGAATGATGTGCTCAAGAAAACTAACCTGGCAGGAGGATGTATAATACATTAGAGGCAAGAGAGACTGAGGATGTGCAGAATAATTAGAAAGTTCTTGTGGTAGCAGCTCACTCAGAAGCTAATAAAGCTACTGAACTATGGTAGTAATAATACAAGAAGTGAGAAAAAGAAAGGGGGCCCAGGCTAGAGCCTTGGGATATAAATGCCTGAATGGAGGGAGGAATGGACATGGGCGGGGGAGGAATGGACATGGGTGGGGGTCCCTCCATTAAACTGTGTTGACTTACACACCTTGCACTTTGAAAATTGGAATAAATGGCTAGAAAACCACAGATAATTTTCTTCTCCAACCTCCTTGAGTGTTGATGTATTTGATATTTACAATATAAAGACTCAAAACAATCATTATTTTCCATGAGGTTTATGTCACCTCTCTTATTGAGAAAATACCTTGGGTTGTGAGAAAACGAAAATACTTACTGGTAACCCCAAAAGTGCAGTGAACCCCCAAAGTTATCATTCTTTTAGCACAGTTGATGGTACACATAAATGCATTCCTTGAGGGAAAAGCTCCAGTCCCTGCCCCCTCAAAGTTACCATCCTCTGACGAGGACAGACTCTCTACAGGAAATCCCTAGTGTGGTAAGTGCTCTGAGAGAGGGTTACAGGGTACCAGGTGGGAGGGTACAGGGAAGTGGTGTGTGAGCTTAGGTCTGAAGGCAGAGGAGCAATAAGTCAGGAGAAGGAAAGGACAAAAGGTCATTCCAGATAGAAGGAAAAGCACCAGCAAGGTCCTGAGGAGGGAAGTAGCATGGAACATTTGAGTGACCAAAAGGGAGCCAGGACAAGGGGCAGTAGGGGGCAGACAAAGGCAGAAAGGTACCGGCCCTGGTCTCGATTTGATCCTAAGAACAGTGAGAACCCAGAGGCAAAAGCAGAGGGAAAATATGATCTGATACGATTTAAAAAAAAAAAAATTACTGCGGCTTCCAAAGGGCAAGAGGGCTAAAAGGAAACAAGCTGGGATGCTCAACGACTCAGTTTCCCATCAGGCTGGGAGGTGCTCAGCTGAGTTGAGCCCATTCCATTTATTTACACCTTTTTTCTCTGTGCAGGTTCCCCTCCTGCTCTGCAAGGCCTCAGCTGCAAGTGCAAGTCATTAACAGGCCAAGGGACATTTCCCACAACAAGGTAAGTAAAAGCCCAGCAAGACTGCCCCAGAGTGATGGCTTGGAATGCTGGGGATCTGAAGAAAAGAAGAGAAGAGGATATGGATGATATAGGAGTGAGGCAAAGCCAATTGCTCCCCTTCATGCCTCGATTTCTTTATAAATGACACTTACCTCAGAGAGCTGTTGGTTTTAGTACCTGACACAAAGTGAACTTTCAAACAGTGTTGGCTTTTGGTTTTGACCTTCCTGAAAGACAGGTGGGACCCTATGGACACGATATGTACTCCCTGCTGTCCAAGGGAGACTAGTCCCGTCTCAGAGAATGTTTGAGAACCCCGGGACAGGCAAGTCTCAGGACCACCAAAAGACCAAACTTTGACAAGATACTACCTGCGAGTCGGCCAAGGTATGTGTATGTGCTTGTGTTCCTGTTACTTAAAAGTCCTTAGACACAACCCTAGGTGGGGAAAAAAGGAGATGCCCACTGACCTCCTAGGAGACCTGAGACCCGGGCTATGGCCAAGGTCCCCCGCCGGGCAGAAGCTCCCACGACCCGACCGGCGGGGGTGGAGCCTGGCGAGCGAGGGGTGGGCCGGCGCCGCGGAGGGGCGGGACCAGCGCCGCAGCCCGGGGCCCCGCCCCCAGCGGAAGTGCCGCCGGGCCGCCCCTCCCTCCAGAGGCAGGTTCCCCCGGCCTTTTCCCCGTCAGGCTGTACCCCTAGCATTTCGGCTCCTACAGCGTGTTGGGCCAGGACCCCCACACCAGTCCGAAGAGGAAGCCCCGGGTCTGCGAATCTGGCTGTCTCGGGTGGTGCTCTCAGTCCCTCCCACTCCCCCGCCCTCCTTTCCATTCCAGCGTTACCGGCGCGACCGCAGGCGCCGCGGGGGACCGCACAGGTAAAGACTCGGCTAGCAAGGGCGCAGGTGTGGGTGCCTCCCAGGCTGGACCCGCAGGGAAGAGGCTGACGGCACGTGCCCGGCTTTTTTTCAAAGCGATTGTTTTGGCAGTGGGGCTCGGGAAGGGCTGACGCAGACCCAGGAGCGCGGCACTGCACCGGAGAGGCAGAGGGGGCGGGACTGAAGCCCCCAGAGCTTGGGGGCCGATCGTTCGTGTTCCCGCGTCTTGCGCAGGCTCTGATGTGCCTGAGAGGTGGCGAGCCGGTTGGGTGGGGGCAGGTCGGGGCCGCGGCATCGGACGATTTTCCCCCACCCATCTCTCCTAGGTGACTGGGGTCTGACAGCCGCCCTTCCCGAACACGCAGTCTCTGGTTGGCAGAATGAAAATCAATAAAACCGATGCAATGGCAACGAACACGAAACACGTTGGATTGTTATTATTATTTGCGTTTGTTAAATTCTTTTTATTATTTTTATTATTTTACTTCCTTCTTGGAAAAGGTGGCTCGGATCAGAGCCTCAGAGAGGGACGCAAAATGCTCCCTGGTCTCCCGGCAGGGGGCGGGAGCCTGTCCTCGACCCCAAGCCAGTCAAACTTCCCTGAGCGGTTGTGAGGGGTCCGGCGGCGGCAGGGGAGCCCCCTGTGCGCTGGGCTTCTAAATATGGCTCTCCTCCGCGCCTCATTGTCCGCACTTTAGGGCGGTGGTCCCCCGCCTTGCATTCGCATTTCCCCGGTTCACCACCCCCAAAGCCCTGGGGGCCGCGCCTCCTCTCCTCCCCCGAGCTCTCCCCGGCGCTTTAAATAATGATATTTGCATGCAGGGAGCGATTCATAAATATGTCAGGACCGGTGAAATATAGGCAACATTTCAAACTTTCTATTTAAAAAACATGAATTATGGCCGCGGAAAATGTGTTCCCATTTAAAGGCGATACGAAGTATTTGGTGTCTCGTCCCCGGGCCCATCCATCACGCAGACAATAAAGAGAGTTTTTCGCCCTGACACCCGCGATTTATGGGCGCCCTTCTCTGCCCTCATCACTCACCCGCCGCGGTCGGCCAGGCGACAGGCCCCGTGGAGAGACCCGCGGCCGCCCCCCCCACTCTGCCCCGCGCGCGTATTTTGCGCCCTCGCGAGCCCCCCAGGACCACCGCTCTAGCCGGGAAGCTCTTGCTCTGGGGAGTTGGGAGGTCGGCAGTGATGGTCTGAGCAGCCAAGTGGGAATCGGAACCACATTCATCCTGTCACCTTTGCGGAAGCCTGTCTCAGGGCTGGGCTGAGCCGGCGGACGAGCGGCCTTGCGGGCCACCTCTTCGTCCAGGCCTCGCCCGCACACTAACCGCACCGGGAAGTCTGCAGTGCAGGCAATGGGAGGTTATTCACATGTGGTTTCGAGGTGAGGGGAGAGCACAGGGCAGGGGGATCTCCAAGGAGCTCTTTCCGCCCCAGGGAAGCGAGTGGGTCCCAAGCTTTCCCGAGCCCGGGTGAGCGGAAGCTTCTGAGCAAAGCTCTTTCTGCAACTTTTACAAAGCCTCCTCCTCGATGGTGCAATCTCCACAACACATCCTGAGCGTCGGTGGCACCTTGGAAACTATTTTTACGGGCAGGGGCTGAGGAGTTGGCAAGAAATAAGGAAGGGAAGATGCCTTCCCTCTCATTTTGCCTCGGACCAAACTCGGCCACGCGGTACCCTCTTCGCCCACCACCCCACTTCGCGTGCGCGCGCTCGCGCGCGCGCGCACACACACACACACACACACACACACAGAGCTAAAGCGTGATGTGCTCCCAAAGCTACCACATCTCTGCTGCAAACTTGCGTCGGAGAAAGTTCAAGCTTCATCTGCCGTGGAATTTGCTTTCAGTTTTCGCCCCGGGCGGACTCGGCCCCGATGGGTTTCCGAAGCACCCGCAGAGGCGGGGTGCTGCCAGGCACTGCGAGGCAGCGAGAGGCTGCTCGGCCTGAAGGTGCTGATAGTCCAGCCCCCGTCGGAGGCCAGACCTGCCACCTTATGAGCACTGAGCACGAGGAGCCACCCCGCGTCCCGTGCTAGTCCAAACCATCTCCATACACGGGAACCAGGAGCCGTTTCCTGCTGGATGTCTGCGAGCTGGATTTATTCGGATACAGGCAGCACAACCCACAGCCAGAGAAATTCCGTCGATTCTAAAAATGACAAGGTTGAATTTATTGGATTAAGATTCATGCGTAAATGCAGGGAGATGAAATTATACAAACAGCTCCAAATCCAATGTGAACGGAAGATCGCTTCCGGCTTCAAGGGAATGTAACATAACATCTGAATATTTAGATCTGTAGAAGGGTATAAAATATTATTAAATTCTTGGTGTGCACATATAGTTAAGTTGGAAAAATTCTATAGCAAATGTCTTTTTACAGCTCTTGCTTGGGTGTAATCTGGGATCGAGATAGCACTTATGTCCAAATAACCACCCAGAGAATATATCCTATAGCCAGAGCGAGTGCCGCATCATTGAGGTGTGCGGTTTGTGTACCTCCTTAAATATCAGCGCCGTGCCAGAAGTGAAATAAATACATTTTAAAAAGTCAGGCATTCGGATAACTGAGCCATTGCACGGATACAATATTTCTGGGTGTGGTAATAAATATTTCTACTAGGTCGGGCTGTGGAAAGTGCACTCGAATGGGGGGCTTTCAGGAACTCAGCGTGGGGGCCACAAGTTCAGCAGCTCCAAGCTTGGAGCCTGCTGAGTTGGGCTCTATTCGATATCCGCTGCCTCAGACCCTATCGTGACTACTGGGAGAGGCTCCGCGGGAGGCTAACACTACAGTGCCTTGGGGTTCTCCCAGATTCATGCTGTGGGAGGGAGCCTTTGCAAGGCGCTCAACCTGGCATTTTTAGGGTACCAGGGCCTGAGGGTCCCTTCCCCCTCAGACACTTCAATCACCCCTCAATCCTGGCTCAGTGAGGGTTGGGCAGTGCCCATTTGGGCCTATCCATTTGGAGCCAGAGCACAGAAAAGGGTGGGTTGCACTTGGTTCCGAGGCACCCAAAAGCATGAAGCCCGAAGCCACCGAAAAGAAGGCCACAATTTCACACTCGTGAGGAATCCAGGCCCCACCCAGCCCTCAAAATGCCAGTTGAGGCTATAGATGCAGTTATCTGGGCATATTTACTTATGAAATGTTAGGCAACCTCTCACACTCAGTGTGGAGGCCCACATGCCCCGTGGGTCCCCTCTGCATATTTGCAAAGCGCAGGCAACGCCACCAGCAAGGTCAGCAACCGTTTTGCAGCTGTGAAATTCCAAGACCAAATACTAATTCCAGAATAGGGCACTTGAGACCATCCACCCACCTCACTGCCCTGGTCTCTTTTTCTCTCATCCCTCCAAATGCTTCCAACCCTTAAACAGTAGTAGAGCTTCTGAGAGCCCCTGTTTGGGGAAAAAATCAGGAGGACTTTATCCTGAGTTTCTGGAAACTGCACACACTCCTGAGGTAGCCCAGAATAGTAACCCGGGCCCTGAGAATGTCCTGCCTCAGAATGTGGGTGCCCGGAAGTGTTATATGCTGTGTACTGAGAGGAGGAACAGAGAATAGGAACCATTCCCTGGCAAGTAAGAAAAGTACAAATGAAGGGGGAGGGGAACAAGAAGAAAAAGGGTTGGAGCCACGAAAGTAGCAGAAGAGTAAACAAAAAAAAAAAAAGAGAGAAGGTTGGGGGCAAAAAAAAAAAAAAAAAACAGAGGAGGGGAACGGAGAAGAGTGCAGGCCTTGGCGAGGACCAGAGACCAGATCGGGCCAGGCCGTGGGTACGGCAAGATGGGTACCTCCCCGGCCCCAGAAGAGGCGAGGGACGCCTGGGACCATCCCCCAGCAGCCCAGCGAATCTGGGCCCGGCTCCCAGTCCGGAGGGGCGGGCCTGGGTCCAGCGGCCTCCGCGCGCCCTCCCTCTTCCCCCTCCCGGGAGACCGCGAGGCGGAGCTGGACACGGTTGGGGGTTGCCCCCAGGGGCGCGCCCCAGTCCGGGACTGTTTGGGCGCTCTGGGCCAGGCTTTCCAGCTCGCCGGGCCTGACCTGTCAGGCGGATTATCTTCGAGGGAGATTAATAGGGGAGGCGGGCTGCAATAATAATCGTTTTGTTTGATGTGACAACTCTGATAGGCGTTGATTTACTTACAAACTGATAGGCTTTTAATTGAGCGCCTCCGCCGAGCCCGAGATGAAAGGGAAGCGGCGGTGAAAGGCGGCCCGCCTGCCCTCCGGCCTCAATACTGATTAGCCATCTCGACAGTGAATAGTTCAAGGCATTTTCAAACTTTTTTCCTCAGCTCTCTCCCCTTCCTTCTCTTCCCACCCCCCTCCTCAAATATCTGCCAAGCCCACTTCTTTTTTAGAGAAAACAAATCATTTCCATTGTGTGCAAATAAAATCCGCAGGACGTCCAGGCCATCGCCGCTGGGGGTTGGAGGCATTAGGCCTAGCGCGGAGTAATTAATAACTCCCCCACTCCCACCCCAGGCCGGCGCGGCCTTCGGGGATTTGGCCTCTCCCTCGAGGTGTGCAGGCTCAAGTGCCGACGACTAGAGAAAACCCGGGGCGCGCAGGCCCCCAGGCGCCCCCATGCGCTCGCACCTTCGGAGTTGGGTTTTGCGGAGAGCAAACGCACGCGGATCAAGACCCGCGCGCGCGCCGCAACGCGCAGGCCAGCGAATGTGCGCAACCACACCGCGGCACGCTCATTCCCCGGGGGCGCGAGGGCCACTTTCTGGTTGCCCCCAGCCGACGGGGGTAAAAGAAAGCCACTGGAATTCCAGGAGAAAAAAAGGACTGAGTCTGGAGGCTGAGGAGGCTGGAAGAGACGCCCGCGGTCACCTCCATCTCCGGCTGCCGCCCCCAGTATTCAGTGCTTGAGCCTCGCCGCGGCGACCCGGGGCCCACAGCTGGGCTTGCGGAGCTGGGAGATCGACAGTTGATCTGGGCCGACAACTCGAAAGCCGCGCACCCAAAGACACGGACATACACTAACAGACCCTCAGGATACATTGGCCTCACAGGGTCTGCCCTGCGGAGACAGTTCAGAACTGTCCCGCTCTCAGAAAGGGCACCTAGGACTCACTCCCCCAAGATTATTCATATAACCTTCACCACCTCGCATGTGGCCTTGCCACGGTCTCAACGGACTCACCTTCCTCCGTTGTCGCACAGGCACACATTCCAGACCCCCTTGAAGGCAGGTGTGTTGTTACACCTAAACACAGGCACTCATAACTGACAGACTCCCCATATACACACCGCCTCATTCCCCTCTTCTCCAAATTATCTTTAGTCAAGTTACAATCTCATTAAGTTTACCAACCTAAAGGATCAAGGAATAAAACGCCTAAAAAGAATGCCTAGGAGAAAATTCTAAAACTCACCCCCAGAAAGTTCTCGGTATCACTGTTCAGTGGGAGACATAGACAGACAGAGAGGAGGGAGAGGGGAATGCGGTGATGAGAGAGGAGAGGGCGAGCACGCCGAGGGCAAGTCCCACACCCGACTTCCGCGCCCAAGGGGCTCAGCGGCGGGTGAGCGCCGGTGGAAACCGGCTCTCCAGGCCCAGCCCCCGCACCCCCCAGCGCGGATACAAACTGGCTCCCGGCTCCCCTGCGCTCCCTGCCCCACCATTTATCAAAAGGACTTGACAACAAAAGAAGAGCCGGGGCGGAAAAGTGGGGGAGGGTAGATTCAAAGTCTTCCAAGTCCTTCCGAGGAAGGGGATGTGTCCTCGCTCTCGACCCCTTCCAGTTTCTGCGAGTTTTTGGAGGTGACCCCCGAACTCGCTCCCAACGCTACCAAAGCCCTGACAACTCACACAGCGGCACAGGCATTCATGCACACTTCTGCACCCAGATCCAGGTACTCAGAGTCGCGCACAGCGCCTCCCCTCTTCCTTCCAAACAGCCCGAGTGACGGTGCAAATCGAGGGGAACGCGGCAGTCCCGCTCCGCTTCCCTGGAAGAGCCAGTGTTCCCACAGGCAGCCACTCCCTCCCTCTCTCGTTCCTTCTTTCTGCTTTCTCTGAGCAGGTCAGTCCCGGCTCGGCGTTCCAATAAATTCTAGCGGGCAGCGGGGAGTAACACCGGCTATCTAGCCTGCGGGGATGGCGCAAGGTGAAGGAAGGGTTGAGGAGGGGGCCTGAGTGAGCCTGAAATGTATCTCTCCCAAACACACACGGTCAGGCCTCTTCTTTGTAGCCTCCTAGCCCTAGCCACGATTGTGGAGACGTCAAAGAATTGAGGCTAGGGGTACCCCATCATTGACCTCCAGGACTCAAGGTTATATTGGTGGTGTGGCTCTTAGAAGTCTCCGAGTTTAGGGTCCCGGCACTACGCGGGGTGGGGTCCGCGGCAGGGCAGCCTAAAGACTGAACGCTACACGTCCAGGAGGGACTATCTTGACTGGGGGCTGGGGGTAGGGGTGGAAATCTCCCGTGTTAGACGTCGCCACCGCCCGTCTCGATACCCGGAGCGGCTCCTAACTCCGCGGCCCCAATGGACAGGAAACCCAGAGGTGGAAGGGTGTACCTATCTCCGATATCGAAAGGAACGAGGCGCACACCCCAGGCCAGAGCACCCCTCCCGGCGCCCTGGGCGCACCTGCGCACTTTACTCTCACTATTCATTTTCCCGACACTGAGCGTCTTTCTCCTCTTCCATTCTTTTTCTTAGAGCCCCCAGCTCTCATCCCAGGAGGCTGCTCCTCTTTCCCCCTCTTCCAATTCCCCCTCGGTCTCTTCCTCTCCGTCTCTCTCTCCCTCTTTTTCCCTTCAAGTCGCACCCGCCTTGTAATCAGCAACAAAAGCTGACATAAATCACCGGCGGATTGACAAGAGCTGACAAATAACTGATTGATTGCGGTCGAGGAACATTGACAATTGATGGAGGGGTGGAGATGCCCAAAGAACTGGTGGGGAGGGGGGAGAAGAAGAGAGGGTGGCAGGGGAGAGTAAGAATGGGGGGGGGGGGGCGCTGAGTGTGAAACAGAGGAAACATGTGACCCCCGCTCCTGCCCCAATCTGCGCATCCCCGGGCGTCACGTGGCCGGGAAGGGCGGGGAGCCTAGCACACCCAGCGGAGACGTGCCTCCACCGCCTCCTCTTCCCACCTGACTTCTGGTTTCTCCGCCGCCGAATCTCAAGAAATCAAAGCGGGCGGGCAGCCGGACCAACTCCAACGCCTGCTCCCCACCTTTCCTTACCCAGGCGGCCGCACCGCAATTGATTTCAGTTACTGAGGAGGAGGAGAGAATATTTACTGTGTGCGCCCCCTGTGCGTCCCTGGAGTTGACAGTCCGGCTGTGGTCCAGATTCCTGCCGGAGCTCCTTACGAACACCCTCAATCTATTCCTCATACGCACCCTCCTGCAAAAGGTTTCAGTTTATTCTCGAGCTGGGGAAAGGAAGGACGACGAGGAAGAAAAAAGAGGGAGGCGGCAGATAGCAAACGTAGAATAAATGTCCAGCTCGTCCTCCGAGCGAAATCAAGGGAGGGGACACGCAGGGGGAGAGGCGAAGTGGGAGCTGCCCATTAAAACCAGTGCTGAGAGTCCTGGCGGCGGCGGCAGCAGCGGCGCGGGACGCGTCACATCCCCTTGACCCTCCAATCACCTCGGGCTCCCATTTGATTGGAAGGCGGCAAAGGCTTTAATCTCCCCCTCGGTGCAGCTGCTTTTGAAGTGAGTTTCCTCGCCAGAGCCCCGGCTGGACAGGCAGCGGCTCACATCGCAGAGCGCAGCGCCAGCGCCGGGCCGCGAGTGCGCAGCGCAGGGGCACAGCCCGAGGCGGATACGGCGAGCCACCCGGCACTCCCGCAGTCGGGCCGGCTCCTCCCGCTCGGCCACGGCTCCGCTGCGGGCCACCCAGGATTATTCGCTTCTGGCTCCAGGCGCCGAGAAGGCGCGCTGGGCGCCGGTGGCCGCCTCGCCAGCTCCTCCTGCTGCTCCTGCTCCCTGGGCGAGCGCGCAGCCCCGAGCCCGCCCCGCGCCTCGCGGAGCCCTCCCCCCGCTGCTCCCATGCGCGCGGGTGGGTCATGAGCACAGCGCCCTCGCTTTCTGCCCTAAGAAGCAGTAAGCACAGCGGCGGCGGCGGCGGCAGCAGTGCGGACCCTGCCTGGACCAGCGCGCTCTCTGGAAATAGCTCCGGCCCCGGCCCAGGCTCGTCCCCGGCCGGCAGCACCAAGCCTTTTGTGCACGCCGTGCCCCCCTCTGACCCTCTCCGCCAGGCTAACCGCCTGCCTATCAAGGTGCTGAAGATGCTGACCGCACGGACTGGCCACATTTTGCACCCCGAATACCTGCAGCCCTTGCCTTCCACTCCTGTCAGCCCCATAGAGGTAAAGACCCTATCCCCGGATCGCGCTGGGACCACCACCCGGCTGCTGCTCTCGGGATCTGGGGGTTGGAAGGTGGGGGTATCGGAGTGATTCAGCTTCGGGATGGGGGGAGAGGATAGTGCTCCCGCACCTTAAAACTAGGGTGGAAAGGGGGGAGGAGGTAGAACGGGGTGTGAATGCTGAGAGACAAGGCAGCCAAAACTTGTTTCTCCCTTTGGTATTAAAACGCCTTCCACGACTCAGGCCCCCTTACTTTCAGCCCAGAAGACCTACTGGAGTCCAAAATATGGTTGGTTCCAAAGTCGCAGTCCTCCGGTTCCCCAGAAGCTGGTTATTTGTGCACAGCCTCTAAGGCGCCAACTGCCCTAGCCCTTACTCGGAAGAATTAGGGATGGGGTGGGGGAGAGGGCTACAGTTCTAGGTCAAAGAGTCAGAAACCAAAACATTTTGTGCGGTTTGTTTTGTTTTGTTTTGTTTCCAAATCCATTTATCCCTGAGAGGACGGAGAAGATCCTGATGGTGGGGTTGGGGGGGGGAAGGGTGCTGTCGCCTTTCTCAAAAGCAAGAATGTGTGTATGTAGAAGGGGTGTCGCCTAGAATTGCGCCTTGGGGCTGGGAGGATCTTTGCAGGTCGTTACAGAGGTGCGTTTGAAACCTAAAAGCCAGGATTCTAAAGGGTTTCCCCTTCTTTCTTTGTTTCCCCCCCCCCACGTCTGACCCCACAGCTTGATGCCAAGAAGAGCCCGCTAGCGCTGTTGGCCCAAACATGCTCGCAGATCGGGAAGCCCGACCCCTCGCCCTCTTCCAAACTCTCCTCCGTCGCTTCCAACGGGGGCGGCGCGGGCGGTGCTGGCGGCGGCGCCGGGGGCGACAAGGACGCAAAGTCGGGCCCCCTCAAGCTAAGCGACATCGGCGTGGAGGACAAGTCGAGTTTCAAGCCGTACTCCAAACCGGGCTCGGATAAGAAGGAGCCGGGAGGCGGCGGCGGCGGAGGCGGGGGCGGCGGGGGCGGCGGCGGGGGGGTTTCGACGGAGAAATCCGGATTCCGGGTACCGAGCGCCACCTGCCAGCCATTCACGCCCAGGACAGGCAGCCCAAGCTCCAGCGCCTCGGCCTGCTCGCCAGGAGGCATGCTGCCTTCGGCCGGGGGCGGCCCGGAGGGCAAGGACGACAAGAAGGACCAAGAGGCAGGCGGCGGCGGTGGCGGCAGCAAGGGCTCTGGGGGCACCTCGGCCGAAGGGGGACCCACGGGGCTGGCGCACGGCCGGATTAGCTGTGGCGGCGGGATTAATGTGGACGTGAACCAGCACCCAGATGGGGGCCCCGGGGGCAAAGCTCTAGGCTCGGACTGCGGCGGCTCATCGGGCTCCAGCTCGGGCTCGGGCCCCAGCGCGCCAACCTCCTCCTCGGTATTGGGTTCTGGGCTGGTAGCCCCCGTATCGCCCTACAAGCCGGGCCAGACTGTTTTCCCTCTGCCTCCCGCAGGCATGACCTACCCAGGCAGCCTGGCTGGGGCCTATGCCGGCTACCCGCCCCAGTTCCTGCCACACGGCGTGGCGCTCGACCCCACCAAGCCCGGCAGCCTGGTGGGGGCGCAGCTGGCGGCGGCCGCGGCGGGCTCCCTGGGCTGCAGTAAGCCCGCCGGCTCGAGCCCCTTGGCTGGGGCGTCGCCGCCGTCCGTGATGACAGCCAGTTTGTGCCGGGACCCGTACTGCCTCAGCTACCACTGCGCTAGCCACCTGGCTGGGGCAGCGGCAGCCAGCGCATCGTGCGCTCACGATCCAGCCGCGGCGGCTGCGGCTCTCAAGTCCGGATACCCGCTGGTGTACCCCACACACCCGCTGCACGGTGTGCACTCATCGCTAACCGCTGCAGCCGCCGCCGGCGCTACACCGCCCTCTCTGGCCGGCCACCCCCTCTACCCCTACGGCTTCATGCTCCCTAACGACCCACTCCCCCACATCTGCAACTGGGTGTCGGCCAACGGGCCTTGTGACAAGCGCTTCGCTACGTCCGAAGAGCTGCTGAGCCACTTGCGGACCCATACGGCCTTCCCCGGGACAGACAAACTGCTGTCGGGCTACCCCAGCTCTTCGTCTCTGGCCAGCGCCGCAGCGGCCGCCATGGCTTGCCACATGCACATCCCCACGTCGGGCGCTCCAGGCAGCCCCGGGACGCTGGCGCTACGCAGCCCTCACCACGCGCTGGGACTCAGCAGCCGCTATCACCCCTACTCCAAGAGCCCGCTCCCCACGCCCGGCGCTCCCGTGCCGGTGCCCGCCGCCACCGGACCCTACTACTCCCCCTACGCTCTCTACGGACAGAGACTGACCACGGCCTCGGCACTGGGGTACCAGTGAGGGCGGTTGGGAGGGCCATCGAAGAAGAGTAAAGAACTGGGGGGGGTGGGAAGGAGCCGAGGGAGGGGCGGGAACAGGGCAGAGGCTCCTGTCTCCCGGGCGTGGGGATGACCCGGGCCAGGAAAGGAAAAAAAAATGTACCGTATCTATCTACCCGAAACAGCGACAGAGACCGGGTGGGAAACTCCCCTTTCCCCCACCTCTCATCTCTCCACCCAAACTTTATAAAAGTTGAAAAATATCATTTGACTTTTTATAGAAAAAGAAGGAAAAAAATAATTGAGAAAGTGTTCATCTGAGGACTGCATCGGTGGACACTGGTATTTATTTATGTTAGCTCCAAGCGGACCCGTGGTTCAGAAGTGCATTATTTAGTTTGAGCTCCGTAGGTAAAAAGGAAGAGGGGGAAAAAATTAAAACTTGAGGGTAAAAATGTGGAAAACAAACCCTCCCGTCCCTTGTAGATTATAAATAAATACAAAACCGCCACAGAACTAGAGGTCTTCTCTTTAATGTTACTTTAAAATTGCTATGATTGTATTGTACGTTCTTATTTAATGTCTGATTGAAACACAAATTTACATGCATGTTTGTTACAAAAAATGAAAAAAAAACAAAACAAGTCACAATTTGTCAGCTCTGATTTCAAATTGCAATTATTTTTAAGGTGTATACCATCGAAAGAGAATGGGTATTTTTTTGTATGTATTCTGGAAGAAAACAAAAAAAAAAAAGGAAAAACAATTCTATTCCAAAACCTCATTTGCCTTATTTTGTTCTTTAAAAGGAACACTTAACTATTTTTAATTTTTAAGTCCACCCGCTGAGAAGGGGACAAGTAAGGTTTACGTCATGTACTAAAATAATAGACAATGTATCGCTTTAAAGATTAAAATTCCGTATATTTGATGTATTAAAAGGTTTTACTTCTTATTATTATCTTTTTTATTTTTTGGTTAAAGAGAAAGAAGAGCATGGCGGTTTCAGCAGCAGCGGGTTCTCTGGGCCTCTCGGCTACTCCATCCCAGGACCTTGGCCGCATTTCCGACTGTTTTGATGTGATTTTCAGGAAGAGGCAAAGGCTTCAGAAGAGCTGGCCAGTTGTGGGGCTGGCCTTCGAAAATATTTTTTAAAGGGGTTTCACAGTTTGGAAAGATAGCGTCCTTAGCTATCGCTCATTTCGTTTAATTTTTCCCCCAGCTGCTGGTTTGTTAAAAGTGAAAGGAAAGGGGGGTGGGGAATTTTTTAAATTCCCCTGTCGAGAATTTTGGGAGTTTGAGTTTCGTTTTGCTCAGAGCGGCGCAGGTCGGACTCGGCCGCCCAGCCTCGGCCTGGGGGAGGTGCCGCTCCCCGCGTCCCTCTCCTCGCTCTCCAAGCATCCCCTGTCCCAGGCGGGAGACTGGGATCGATTGGGGGTCGGAGGGCGCTTGAGAACCTGTTTCCCAGGCCTGGGGAGGAGAGCGCGCCGGAGCCCTCTTGTCCCTAGGGAGAAAAGGAGTTTTGCTCTTCGCTTCTTCTTCTGGCTGCCGAGGGCCAGAGGCAGCCACCAGCCTACCCCTCCAGGCAACCCCCTCCCCGCCCGGCTGCTTCCTCTCTCCAGAGGCCGGACCCGCGGCTGGCTGGCGCCGCGGCTGCTTTTCCACGTCCCGATTTCTCCGCAGTCTGCAGTCTATCCCGGTCTGCGCCGCGGGACAGAGCACCGGGGCCCGGGATCCAGAAGCCCCTACCAATCCGGCCAGGTCAGGATCTGGGCTCCCATTCTCGGCCTCGTTGGGGCGACCAGGTGGACGCCGTCTGAGGTTCTGGGTTTCAAGCTCTGCTCCGCCGAGGCGCGGGGTGGAGGGACCCTCTATCCTGGCGCGGATCCCCACAGTGCGCACCGCTCCCTTTTGTCTCCCCAACTTGAGCAGCGGGACTGAGCTGCCTAAAGCGCACAAGGAATCAAGCAGAGAAGAGCTCTAATCTTTTCTTTCTTTTTTTTTTTTTTTTTGCGGGGGGGAGGATAGGGTCCAAGCGGCCCCCCCACCATCTCTCTCTCTCTCTCTCTCACACACACACACACACACACACACACACACACACACACACACACACACCCATGCTCTCCAGGCCCGGGGACGAGCTTTGGTTTCTGGCTTTTTGGGCGCTGCCCCGCCGGGTCCACAGGAGTTCTGGGTCCAGAGCGTGCCTTTCCTGGGATCCTGCGACCCCGGAGTCGCGGCGCTGAGCGCGCACCCTGAACTCTCCTCTCTCCGGAGTCAGGCAGTTCTGGATTCTCCGAGCCCCCGGCCTTCCTAGGTGTCAAGCTCCCCCTACTGCCTCGGGAAGCTCACCGCGGCGCAGAGGCAGTCCTTCGGCCTCCGGCCTCGGTCATTCAACCGCGCGGCCCCTGCTGCCATTTGCTCGGGGGTTGGTGACTCTGAGATTTTCCACTCTCCCCCCAGCGTCAGTCTCACGCCTGAGGGGCCTGTTCCCGGGTTGCACGCAAAACAGCCCCAGCGACCTCCGGGACGCCACGGGGAGCTCCCAGGCCTCCACCTGGAGAGGACTTGGTAGAGGAAGACAGCCTCCGTGCCGCCTACACGGAGCCAGGCAGCCTTCAGCGCCTCCGAGCCGCCTGCCCGCACTCGCCGACTGGAGGAACCGGAGCTGGCGCCCGAGACGCTGCAGCCCTACTCCCACTCTGGTACGGCAAAGACAGGCTGGGCTGGGCCCGGCTAGGCCCGGTGGATTGAGAACCTCAAATCATGGGGCGGGTTGTCGCCCTCAGGCTCTTGGACAGACACCCTCCCCCCTAAATGGAATGGGAGGACGTTCTAGGAGGTGTTGCGGCCCCAGTCCCGACAGACTCCAGTGCCCACGGCTTGAGACGTGAAGGCGAGGCCCTTGCTCACCTCTCACCAGCACCAGCACCAGCCCCGATCCCCCGGCCACTCCGCCCCACACGCTTCGCCCTCCTTGGCCTCGCGCCTTCCTACAGGGGTTCCTGGGCCACCACGCCTCGCCCGCCAGGACCCACTTGGGCGGGGAAGGACACAGAAATTCCCCAGTCCTGGAATTTCAAGTCTGAGACTGTTAGGGAGACGAACTGGGCACGTTCGTGCCTTCACGCCCACTCCCGGTATTTTATTAACAAAAATCAAACTCAAAACGCCCTGAAATTTTAATGAAAGCTTCTTCCGGGCTGCAAAATTCTGGAGCTGGGAGCTAGGGGCCGGGGGTTGGGGGAAGAAAGCGTTCCCCGACGTGTGAGAAGGAGCTAAGTCAGCCAGGGCGCGGGGTTAGTGAGGGGAGGGTGCCAATAACTGCTGCAGGTCCAGGCCAGGTGCGACACAGCCAACGGGGAACAGCCGCCCCATCCGCGCTGCCGCCCCAGGCCCTCTCCAGCTGTCTGCTGAACCGCCTGCGGATCCCCGAGCGCCGGCCCGCTGCCGCTGAAGCCCGAGCGGAACTCGGCGTGTCCGCCAGGCGGCGCTGCGGAGCGCAGCGGAGCGGCCAGGACACCCGGAACCCTGGCCAGGGCTCAGGTCGCCGGCTGGGTGGTCATTCCAAGACCCCGCGCCTCCACCTTGGTATCATTTTAGGAGTGGTGTCCCGGAGCCCCCTCCTTGTAGTTCCTCTCTCTTCTCCCGCTGCTAAACACATCCTCCGCGCTTCTCCACCTGCTCTAGTTTCTGGTTGTGGGCCCCTGGCTCTCTTTCTCTGTCCTAGAAGAGTTGGCCCAGTTGTCAAGGGCCCCTCCCCCACCCAGGGAACTCCTATGGCCTATGGCCGCCCAGACTCCGACAGGACACCTTGCCTGCCAAAGCGAAGTGATCTCCACACATTCATGCATTCATTCACCCTCATTCTCTGATTATTTCCTATGACCTGCCTATGCCTTGCCAAGGACTGTCACTTTCTACACTTACCCCTAACACAGATGAAGAAACTGAGGCTAAGTCCTGGAAGTCAGTGGCAAGGCCAGCAGAGAATACTCAAGCTTGTCCCTCTATTCAACCACTGCCCCCATCTGTACTTCTGTTGGTGACACCGAGTGACCCTGAGTGACCCTGGTGTCTGTGCGCTGGGTGGTCTTTAAGCAGTAAGAAATAGTAGATGAAAAGCTCTCCTAGTTAATGAATTCCCCATGCTTTGCAAAAGGTGTAAAAGTTGCCTATAAGGTGAGGCTTCTTGCTGCAAGGCCATGTGATGGCCTCTTCTGCACCTAGTGGTGTAGGGATCCTCACCTACTGAGGCTATAGGTCCGGTGGTGCTTGGAGCAACTGCAAAGCTCAGGATGATCTGTTCATTCTGTTATGGACTATGCCCAGCCCATATTATCCTGTATCATCCCATTTAAACCTCGCAACAATTCCAAGAGGCTGTTAGAACATTTACCCCCATTTTACAGATGAGGAAACTGAGGCTCTGCCAGAGAAGCTTGAGGTCACATAGCTAGTGAGTGACGCAGTCTACTCAGAGGTTCTCACCTTTTTTGCTCTTACCTGAGAGGATTTGAAAGCATAACAATTCCTAGGAGGCGGAGATTCTGTTTCAGCAGGGAGAGAGTGTGGTGGGCATAATTGTTGTATATTTTTTAAGTTATCGGTGTTATCGCTATTATTATTATTTTACTTTTTATTATGGAGATTTTCCAACATACACAAAGGTAGAGAGAATGGTATACTAGACTCCCATAAACCCATCACCCAGCCTCAACAGTTATTTACTCATGGCCAATCCTGTTCCCTCCCTACCCAGTTCACCTTGCCTCTCCCACCCCATTAATTTGAAGTGAATATAGATGTCACATCATTTCACTTCCTCAGGTGTCAGTCACCTCCAGCCAGACTCCCGATTTAGGGCTCATCCCGCTGCCTCCCTCAGGTGAGGTTTAAGTTCAGTTAGTGCAAAGCTGGGAAGCCATTTCTCTTAGACCCAGAGCCCTAGCTAGCACTTTACCCTACCTTGTGCTGAGGATCCCCCAAAGTTCCAGGAATACTGATCTCTCTCTGCCCAGTGTGACCCCCGAGCTTACCCAGGGAGGTGTCTGGGCTGCAAAAGGACTCTTGAGCCCCTGATGAGGCAACAGCAGTTCCTGATGGGACATCCATAGCACAAGGGGCATTCTGAGTGTCAGCATGGCTTAAAGCCATGTGGTGATGTGCAAAGATCACACAATTTGGGATCAGGCAGCCCTAAATTAAACTTTTAGCCCCACCACTGGCTCAACTCACTCAGTTCTTCTGGGCCCCAGTTTTATCATCTGTAAAATAGGACTGTTGGTACCAACCTAACAGGGATTGTCGCGAGGCTCAAACGAAATTATTAATGTGAAAATTCCCAACCTACTATCTAGCCCCTACTTGCTCTTAGTAAAGACAGATTTATTCCCTTCTCTCTTCCCAAAATATAGTTTCATGATGACCAGACTCCCTGCTCAAGAACTATCTGTGACTCCCTGGGATTCACTGGCTCAAGTTCTGACTCTACTATCTGGCTATGAGAGCACCATCATCATGGTTCATCTTCTGACCTGGTCTCTCTTTGCCTGCTATACCTTGTGTCTCACCAGTCTTCACAATCCAGACCTTTTACCCACCAGCTAGCCCCTCAACACCTTGGCTGGTGGTGCTCATCATACACTATTTCCTTGGAATCCCTTCCTTCCTCCCCATTCCTCAAAGTTCTCTCAAGACTCATCTCTTCCAGGAAGCCCTCCAGCTTTTCCCCACCACCACCCACTGACTATTCCCTCACTTTGCCTTCCCTTAGCACTTAATGGAATAGAAGTGAGTAGAGGTATAAAGAGGCCACTGGACTAGGAATGAGGACCCTATGGATTTGAGTGGTGCCTCTTCATCATTAGGTGACTGTGGACAAGTCACTTATGGCCTCTGTGAAGCTTGCCTCCAAAGTGGCATCTGTCTGTGCATACCATGGGCCACACACTGATCAACAATAATAGTGTTAATAAGCAGCATGCATGGCACTCTTACCTCGAGGCACTCATCTAGTCCTATTACCATTGTCTCCTCCTTTTACAGGTGAGGAAACCAAGGACTAAAGAGAAGTCACATATCTGGGCTCCAGAGCCAGAGTCCTTAACCACTGTACTGCACTGTGCTGGTCCCTGTGCCTGGAATCTTTGTCCTCTGTCTTCTCTCCATAATTACCAGCAACTCAAAACTCCTGCTTCAAATCTCAGGCCAGCATCACCTCCTCCCGGAAGCCCCCCACATTCTTCACATTGGATTCAGTGCCCTTCTCATTGCTCCTGTAGTACCTGTCCATCCCATCATACTCTCTACATTTTCCTCACAGCCTGGGCCCTGAACACAGCAGGAGGGTTTGTCTCCTGTACCTTTTTCTAGCTCTGACAGCCAGCATGGTACCTGGAACATAGTAGATGTTCGATAAATGTTAGAGGGAAGGTGAGAAAGGGAAGGAAGGAAGACAGAAAGGGATGGGGGAGTGGCATGGAGACGGAATGGAGGAAAGTTGTGAAAGAATTGGGCCCTCTTGGGCAGGATGATTCTTCCAGAGAGAGCAGAAGTAGCAGTTGGCTTAGAGGAACTGTGGACACCTTTGCCCTTCCACAAAATGAGGCCCAGTGAGCTTCCACATATCAGTTAGAAACTGCATCTGCTGACGATGACAAAGACCCTTAAAGAGTAGCTTAAAGAATATGGATATTCTCTTCTCTCAGGATGGAGGTGGACAGTCCAGGCTAAAAATGGCCCTTGGTTATCAGGGACCCAGGATGCTCTGTCTTTGGCTATATCAGACCAACCAAGAAGTTTTTTGTTTTTTTGGGTTGTTTTTTTTTTCTTTTTACAGCTGCACCTGCAGCATATGGAAATTCCTGGGCTAGGGGTCAAATCAGAGCTGCAGCTGCCAGCCTGCGCTACAGCCACAGCAATATCAGATTCAAGCCACATCTGCAAGCTATGCTACAGCTTGTGGCAACACTAGATCCTTAACCCACTGAGTGAGGCCAGGCATCGAAGCCGCATCCTTACAGAGACTACATTGGGTTTTGAACCTGCTGAGCCCCAGTGGGAACTCTGCCACCAGGAAGCTTTCCTCCTCGCATCATCTAAGTCCAAGATGGCTGCTTGAGCTCAGCAACCATCACCTCATTCCAGGCAACAGGAAGGAGCAGTGAAAAGAGGTAAAAGGGTCCCCTCCCTTTTAATGAGACTTTCTGGAATCCACTGACAACTTCTCAGCTTATACCTCATTGGGCAGACTCTAACCACATGGCCACACTTAGCTGCAAGGAAGGCTGGGACCTGTTTAGTTGGGTACACTGTTGCCTGAAATAAACTCAGGGTTCTGTTACTCAGGGGAGTAACAGCAGCAAGGGTGGGAGTTAGGGTAGAACATCAGTAGACTCCTCAGCAAGCCACAGACAGGGTCACCCAGAACTGGAGTCAGGAAGCAGCTCTCTTGGTGGTGGCCTTCCAGGGGGTCACTGGTTGGTGGCTTGTACCTCTAAACCACATATTCTTGTTGACAAAGGAGACAAAGCCCTCAGACATTGTAACTCTTGTTCGTTTTTGGTGCTCAGAGTTGCCCACTACAATGATTTAGAGTGGGATTTGTCAAAAGTAATTTTTATCCCTATTAAGATCTTTGGTTAGAGATCTATTCATTTTAGCCCTGAACCCCTCTCACACAATACCAATCCAGGAAGAAGCAATTGTCTTTGAAAAACAACAACAACAAGAAAATCCCATGGGGTCAGAGTTCCTATTGTGACTCAATGGATTAAGATCCCAATATAGTGTCCGTGAGGATGAGGGTTCAATCCCTGGCCTCGATCAGTGGGTTAAGGATCTGGTGTTGTCGCAAGCTGTGGCATAGGTCACACATGCGACTTGGATATGGTGTTGCTGTGGCTGTGGCAGAGGTCTCAGCTGCAGTTCATATTTGAACCTTAGCCTGGGAACTTCCATATGCCACAGATGCGGCCCTTAAAAAAAAAAAAAAAAATCCCAGGGAGTGACATTGTAAACCTACCTCCCCCCCTCTTCCACGTTACTGGAAAAAAACTGAAGACAGCCTCCAACTCAAAACAGAAGCAAATCAATGCTAAGTCAAGTCTACACTAACCCTACCTTCAATCATTATAGTGTAACTACAGAAATCTAAAAGAAACAAGACACAACCATAAAGAACACAAATGCTATCACTTACACCACTCGAGCGAGTTTGAATCATGCCTCCCACATATACCTGCACTTGGCCCTTGGGGACCACCTATGCCAGATTCTGGAGAGTGCAGGAGCAGGGTGTAGGTGGAGCTTGGAGAAAGGAAAAGGAGACTCCTAGGACCCGAAGGGGTGATGAGAAAGCAGGAACAGGGATGCATGTATGGGAGCAGCTTGGCTGCCCTGCTGCTGGAAGCTTTCTCAGTTTTAAGTCTAACAAGGAAGACACATTTCAGAGTTCTGGGCTGATTTCTTTGCATCTCTCTGTGTGTCTCTGACAGTTTTCTCTCACGGGCTTTAGAAACATCCCTCCCCTACTTCCTCCAGGGGCAGCTCCTGTGGAGTGGGAATTCTATACCCTCCGCATCAATAGGTCTTAAGCCTTTTGTGGGCTGAGGGATGGATGCAGAAACCACAGCTTTTTTTTTTTTTTTTTTTTTTTGAGAATCTACTAAAGGCAATGGCCCCTCTTTATAGAAATAAGTACATGTATGCTCAACATTGGAAAATCATTTCAGGTAATTTCTGGGCCTGCATATTTTAAATCTCTGATCTTAAAGGAAATCCAAGAATCAAATATAAAAAGAGCATGCCTTTGGGAAACACCCTGAGGGACTCTGGGTTTTTCCTTTTTACATTTTCCTGACCAAGGCGACATTCCAACTACTCTGTATAATTAGCTATAAGGAATAACACTTTATGACAACCTACTGCAGGCCAGTGTTAACATATGCAACCTTCACAATAACCCTATGAAGTGGGCACTATCATTGGCCCCACTTTATAGATGAGGAAACTGAAGCACAGAGAGATAAAGTGACTTGCCCAAGATCACACAGCCAGGAAGTGGCAGGGCTGGGATTAGGATTATAAACTGTTAGGACTCCAGGGCCATCTTTTTTGTGCTTTTCACCACTCCATAGTGGCCCTTACCTCTTGGTACACTGAAGCCACACAAATCGACCTAACCCTAATGCAGCTATCAGGCTCTGCCCAGTAGTATGCTGGAATCAGCTCAACCTGGCTCACAAGAGCCAACTGTGCGCATCTCTTCCCAACCCCTGCTATGATGATAGCTTGAAATCAGCCATGCTGGGAGTATTTACACCACAGCAATTGGCAGATACCATAAGTGAAGGCTTTCCCCTCAGAGAGCTGTTATGAAGCATTTACTAGCACGCCACTGGACCCACTTATTCTAGCCCCACTCAGATAGCTGCAACCTGCAGATCCAGCTACCTGGGGATCCTCCTAGCCAGTGAGGAGGACTTGGATGTAGTCTGCTGCCTTCAGGCTGAGCGTGTGGGGTAAGAGGGAGAATGGAGCCTCCTCTCTGACCCCACCATATGCAGGCTGTCTTCCAGCTGCCCTCAGCACCTTCCCTCTCCTAGAAGCCAGGCCTGGTCATCTGGAGTCCAGATCTTTTATACCACAGCAGACTGACCATTGTGGGACGATTCTGACAGCACACCTGATGTAGGGGGCCCTTGGCTGCCTAAAAGCTACAGCTGCCTTCCCAGCTCTGTACCCTTGTCAATGGACCCTTAGCTATTGATTTCAGCCTGAGATGGTTTAAGCCTGTCCCTCTGGGGTTGGCCCCTCTCTCCAGCCCCACTAGATTCCAGCCCTGCTTCCTCTTCTCTACCTTCAGGGAGCACCCAGCAAACTGCCCAGCTGGGACCAAGACAGCTGAGACAGTGCACATTTTCTGATTTTTGTCCACAGGGAAACCCCATCCAACAGCAAGGATTCCAGTGGGCCAGGCCTACACTGGAGGCTTCCGTATGCCCTCTCAGCAAAAGTCTCAGACCACAGGAAAGAAAATAGATTAATATAATTTAGTGAGCATTTTCCTTGTGCCAAGAGCTTTATATTATCTTTTTTTTTTAATTCCTATAAGATCTCTAGGAAATAAGTATTAATCTATATTAACCTATTAATAATCTATTAGACTATATTTATCTCATGTTAAAAAAGAGAAGGAGTTTCCACCACAGTGCAGTGGGTTAAGAATTCGATTGCAGCAGTTCGGGTCACTGAGGAGGTGCAGGTTTAATCTCTGGCCCGGCTCAGTGGGTTAAATGGATCCAGCATTGCTGTGACTGTGACTCGGATTCATTTCCTGGCCCGGGAACATCCATATGCCACAGGTGTGGCCATCAAAAATTAAATTAAATTAAAAGCAAATAAATAAATATAAGTGAGATTCAGAGAGGTTAGGTAACATGCCTGAAGTCACACAGCTAACAAGTGGTGAGCTGAAATTCAAGGCCAGAGGTGTCTCATTCCAAAGCCCATCCCTGTAAAGCCTGAGTACTTCAACTGACAGGCACTGCCCTCAAAGCAGACAGAAAGTCCATGGCTGCTGCTTCCCCAGCCCTCAGGGAAAAGTGGGAAGGGCAGCCCCTCCTGCCTCCCTTCGGGTTCCCTGGGGGAAGTCCCCAAGGTGAAAGGGACTACAACCTCTGTCACCTGTAGCAAAATGACTGCCCTTCTAAGCTGTGATCCTCCAGACATAGAAAGTGAGTGTTCACTGGCAAGCATGTAATGAATACCTACTGCATACTTAGCATCCTCTTAGGCATGGAAGCAGTGAGAAGGTGACTGGGACATGGTGTCTACCCTCAAATAATGTACTATCCAGTCTAATGAGCCACAGGAACAAGCGCTGCCTTAAGGAGGCTGTGATAAGGGCCATCCTCACAGGGTTAATTCCAAAAAGAAGATGCGGAAGTCATCAGGGAGGCGGTAACACCTGAGCTGAAGAGCCATTTGATGGGTGGAAAATGGGGGATTCAGGAAAACAGGAGGAGTAACCAACAGGATCCAAGGCATGGAGACAGGACAGCCTGTTAGGGAGGTGTCAGGGAGGTGGCTGAGCAGAGGGAGTGGCTGGGGATGTGGTGGGAACAGATGTACCCTGTGCTTCAATAAGCAGTAGGGAGCCATCAGAGGTCTTGGAGCAGAGGAGTGCCATCATGGGATGGAACAGGAGGACTGGAGATAGAGATGAAGGCATAAGGTGGTTCAGAGAGAAGAAAGAGAGAGCTGGGAGCAGGGGAGGGGCTGCACGACAGGCAAAGCAAGGACAGTAGCAGGGGACAGCGAGGAAGGAGAATGGACCAGATGCAGTGAAGAGCAGGGGCTGGAAAGGAGAGAGGAAGGACAATGTGATCCTGAGTTCTTAGCCTATGGGCTACGCTGCTGTGCCAGAGACCCCTGAGTACAGTGACTCAGAAGGAAATTTCTCCTGGGACTCTGTTATCTGTGCTGGTGAGGCTGCTCTGCTTCATGCATGATGTCATTCAGGGACCTCCCCCCCACCTGCCGTGTTGGTGTTCCTTCATCCCCTAGGATACTGTGCTCATAGGCATTGCGCCCACCCACGGGAAGGGGAGAGAGAGGAAGTCCAGGGCAAGCAGGGTCCTCTTGAACAAGTGAGGAGGAAGGTGCTGATAGCCATCTGGCCACATCCAGTTGCAAAGGAGGCTGTGAAATGGAGTTTCTGCCCCAGTGGCCATGTGCCCGGAAGACGGAGAGAATGGATTTGGGGATGGAGGGCTCCCCAGGAGTCAGCCACATCTGGGTACTGGCAGAAATTCCGAGGGAGACCAGGCTTTGGCAGGGAGATACAGAGTGTAGGTTTTGTATGGGTGGAGTTTCTCCTGCCTGCAGGGGGTCAGGGCTGGAGATGTAAGTCTGTGAGTAGCAAGCAGAAGAGAGAGCTGAAACTTGGGGTATGAGGGATATGGATCCGGGAGAGAAAACAGGAAACAAAAATGGGATTGAGGGTGGAGCCTGCGACTCTTGACAAAGGCCTATGAGGAACAGTCATTTTGCCAATAGTATTTTCTTTCTTTTCTTCAAAAAAAATATTTTTTGGTGTTTTTTTGTTTTTTTGTTTTGTTTTGTTTTGTTTTTGTTTTTTTTTTTGGCCAGGCCTGTGGCATGTGGAAGTTCCTAGGCCAGAGACTGAACCTTTCCGCAGCAATGACAATGGCAGGTCCTTAACCCACTGAGCCACCAGGGAACTCCTCTTTTTAATCTTTTTAATTGAAGTACAGTTGATTTACGATATTGTATTAGTCAGGTGTACAACATAATGATTCATTATCTTTACAGCTTATACTCCACTTAAAGTTATTACAAAATAATAGCTATGTTTCCCTGTACTATACAATATATCCTTATTTATTTATTTTCTACATAGCAGTTTGTATCTCTTAATCTGATCCCCCTATCTCGCCCCTTCTCCCTTCCCTCTCCCCACTGGTAATCACTAGTTTGTCCTGTTGTATCTCTGTGAGACTGTTTCTGTTTTGTGATACACATTTGTTTTATTTTTTAGATTCCACATCTAAGTGATAACAGAGTATTTGTCTTTCTCTGTCTGACTTATTAAGTATAATACTCTCTAGATCCATCTACATCATTGCAAATGGCAGAATTTTCTTTTTTCTTTTCTTTTCTTTTTTTTTTTTTTGTCTTTTGTCTTTTTAGGGCTGCACCCACAGCATATGGACGTTCCCAGGCTAGGGGTCAAGTCGGAGCTGTAGCTACCAGCCTACACCAGAGCCACCGCATGACAGACCTGAGCCGCATCTGTGACCTACACCACAGCTCACAGCAACACTGTATCCTTAACCCACTGAGCAAAGCCAGGGATCAAACACAACCTCATGGTTCCTAGTCAGATTTGCTTCCACTGCGCCGTGACAGGAACTCTGAATTTTATTTTTTATGGCTAATACTCCATGGACTATACATATATACACTACATCTTTATCCATTTATCTGTTGATGGGCCTTTAGGTTGCTTCCAAATCTTTTGCCAATAAATCTTTTCCAAAGATGGTAGCACCAATATATCCCATCCATATATTCCTCTTACACTATGAAACTGACACTCCTTCCTCAGTGGGTGGGATCGAAGTTCCTTCCCCTTGAATCTGGGTAGGCTTGTGATGAGAACAGCAGTGACACTATGTCATACTGGAGGTTGTCAGGACAGGTGACTTCACCTCCTTTAGGGATGCTCACCCTGGAAACTCTGTGCTGTGAAGAAACCAAATGGCCACTTGGACAGAACACATGTAGGTATGATGGCAACAGCCCCAGCTGAAGTCCCAGCCAACAGTGGCATCCACTGCCAGCATGGAGTGACGAGACTCAGAAGATTCCAGCCCCCAGCCTCAGGTCACCCTGAGCAGGGCAGAGATGAGCCCTCCCCGCAAAACCTCAACCAAGTTGCCAATTCCTGAGCAAAATAAATGGTGTTATTGTTTTAAGCCACTCAATTTTGGAGTCTTTTTCTTGTAATAATAGGTAACTGATATGGGTCAGAAGCGCTTTTGCCATCCTAGGAGAATGCCCCAAGCCACACAGAAAAGGGCGATGCCAGGCTGGCCCTGCCCATTCCCATACCTCTCTTCCTATTTGCCTTCTGCTTGTCCCTTCTCCCACTGTGACAAGTCCCTTTATCTGTGTTTCTAGCCCACAGCTCGTGCCCCTGGACCCCCAGTATGGTCACCTCTCTGGCCCTTTCAGGCTGAGCCCTCAGCTTAGCCCCACAGTCCCCCCTGCAAAGGACATTCCCAGGCTGCACTCTCTCTCTCTCTATCCTGAGGGTGGTCTGGTGGCACAGAGGTGGCAGGAGAGCAGGGGGCTTGTCAAACACAAGAGATGGGAAGGTCTCTGTGTTTTCTTTAATACATCCACTTCCCCTTAGAATATCTGCCTAAGAAACAAAGTTCAAATGTGGAGAGACAGAGGGACAAGAGTCACAGGGGAAAAAACTCTGTATCCAAGAGGCAGACCCAGGGGAACAGGGATGGGGAGGTGGTTGGAAGCACCCCATCGTGGGGGGACAAGAGGCCTCAGAAGGCATCTGGCCCGGATCCCCAAGGAGGTGGCAGTAGGTGGGGAGAAGAGGGTGGTAGGGAGGTAAGTACAGCCAAGAATGCCAGAGCATTATGAGGGCACACTGCGAAATGCCCACCACAATCAAATTAGGTAACTCATCCATCATCTCACACAGTCACTGTGTGTGTGTGTGTGTGTGTGTGTGTGTGTGTGTGGTGAAAACACTTAATATCTACTCTCAGCAAGTTTCAAGTATATAATAACAGTGTTATTGACTATAATTGCTATGTTGTATATAATATTCCCAGAACATATTCATCTTATAACTTTAAGTTTATATGTTTTGACCAACATCTCACTCCTTCTACCCCCCCCCCCCGCCCACTCCCAGGCAAACACTCCTCTACTCGTTGCTTCTATGGGTTTGACAATTTTAGATTATATTTGTGTCATCGTGTAGTGTTTGTTCTTCTCTGTTTGGCTTGTTTCACTTAACATAATGTTCCAGATTCATCCATGTTGTTGAAAATAGCAGGATTTCCTTCTTTTTTCTGGCTGAATAATATCCATGGCATGCATATGTGTGTGTGTGTGTGTGTGTGTGTGTGTGTGTGTGTGTGTGCGCGCACATTTTCTTTGTCCATTCATCCATCCACAGACAATAGGTTGATTCTATACCCTGGCTATTGTGAATAGTGCTATAATCGACATGGGACTACAGGTAACTTTTAGAGATAAAGATGCCATTTCCTTTGGATATGTACCCAGAAGTAGGGTTGCTGGATCATACGGTAGCTCTACTTTTAATTTTTTGAGGAACCTCCATCCTATTATCCACAATGGCTGTTCCAATTTACATTCCCAGCAAGAATGTAAAGGGGTCTCTTCTCTCCATATCCTCAACAACACTTGTTAGCTCATCTTTTTGAGAATGGCCATCCTAACAGATGTGAGGTGAGAGCTCATTGTAGTTTTGCTTTGCATTTCCCTGATGATTAGTGATGTTGAGTACTTTTCACCTTCCTTTTGGTCATTTGCATGTCTTCTTTGGAAAAAAAAAAAAGTCGATTCAGGTCCTTTGCCCATTTTTAAATGGGTTATTTGTATTTTTTCAATCAAGTTGTATGAATTCACTTGTTTGGGATATTAATCCCTTAACAGATACATGCTTTGCAAATATTTTCTCCCATTGTATAGGATGCCTTTTCATTTTTTTTTTTTTAAATGAGAGTTTCAATGTTTATTTCAGGTTCTCTCTTGTTTATTTGGTTTTTTTTTTTTTTTTTTTTTTTTTTTTTTTTTTTTTTTTGC
Source organism: Sus scrofa (assembly GCF_054392235.1). Taxonomy (NCBI): domain Eukaryota; kingdom Metazoa; phylum Chordata; class Mammalia; order Artiodactyla; family Suidae; genus Sus; species Sus scrofa. The sequence goes on along the minus strand of NC_139396.1, from coordinate 100,133,293 downwards.
CACACAGGCAGTATGTGGAAATTTCTGGGCCAGGCATTGAACCTATGCCACACAGCAGCAATCAGAGCCACAGAGGTGAGAAACACAGAAGTCTCTACCTGCTAAGCCATCAGAGACCTCCCTTATTTTGTTGACTGTTTCCTTTGCTGTACAGAAGCTTTTTAGTTTGATGCAATTCCACTTGCCCATTTTTGCTTTCATTGTAAGTGCTTTTGGTGTCATATCCAAAAAAAGCACTACCAATACCAATGTGAAGGAGTTTTTCCCTTACATTTCATTCTGGGAGAAGAAAATAGCATCAAGTCTTACATTTAAGTCTTTGGCTAATTTTTGTGTATGATGTAAGATAACGGTATGTTGATTTCTTGGAGGTTCATCCTTATGCCTGGCATCAAATTCTACAATCCCAGGACTGTGTCCAAAGTCCCCTCTCCATGCATCCTGAGAGTTCAATACTAGGACCAATGGCTGACAAGGCAAAAGTCTGGCCACTGATCAAGTAGCTGAAATACTGATTGATTGATAGATCAATTAAGTACTCAACAGATTGCCAAATCAATGACTGATGGACAGACTGGCTGCCTGAGGACAGGTTCACACCTTATGTACCTTTATCTTAACCAGCATTTAGCATAGGGCCTGGCTCAGAATAAATGCACAGGGCCTGGCTCATACAGCTGCAAGAGAGGCTGGGAAATGCAGACTTTATCTTATTCAAATCAATTATAAACTAGAGTTCTAGTACAGGGGGGAGAAAAGGAGACTGGAGAGTGGAGGGCCACTGTGGCCTCTGCTGTGAGGGGGCAGTGACAAGCTCTGGTTAAGGGATACAGGCATCTGAGGGCCACATCTCAGGGTCAGAGGCGAGTCTGCATGGAGCAATGAAATGAAATTCCCTCTTCTGCAAAACTTGCAGTGGTCCACAATTTCTCCCCTTGACCCATCAGTGTCCTAGGGAGGTGCTGGCCTGACATGCAGAGAGAGGCCACCTGTGCCCATTGAAATGATTGCTTTCTTTTTCTAAAGACCTAGCCTTGAAGAAGTGTGATCTTACATCATCTATAATTCTGCTCATCACAAAATCTTCCTAAGGTTCCTATTTAAGACCTGGCCCCAGTGCTCCTGATTATTGTTGATATTAAATTCTTTTATTTTTCTTTTTACAGTTGCACCTACAGTTCCCTGGTGGGGGGTGGAATCAGAGCTGCAACTGACAGCCTACCCGACAGCCACAGCAACACAGGATCTGAGCTGCATCTGCAACCTAAGCCACAGGTTGCAGCAATGCCAGATCCTGAACCCACTGAGCAAGGCCAGGGATAGAACCTGCATCCTCACAGTGTCAGGATCTTAACCCACTGAGTCACAACAGGAACGCTGATGTTAAATTCTTTGCAGACAGGACCCATTCAGAGTCACAGGTTTCCATTCAGGAGTAAGAAGCAAAAGTCCTGAAAATTCTCCCTCCTTTCACTTTGCTAAAATGGCCTCATTCTGAGCCAAATGGCAATCTCAGTGTACAGGTACTGTGCCAAGCTCCAGGGCCCCATGGCTTGGCTTCAAATTCCAACTCTGTCCCGACCGGCTCTGTGACCTTGGCCACATCATTCATCTTCCCCTGGGGCCTCAGTTTCCTCATCCATAACATGGGATGAGAATAATAATACCAGCCTCATGGGGTGGTGTCCCTGGTGAGAACAGGACCTGACAATTGTTAAGAACTCAAAGACTCTTATGTGTTCTCAGTCATTTTAGGCCTGTGCTTTCTGCCTCCCCAGCGTATTGAGGGGTAAACAGCCCCATCTCAATCATCTCATGTGCCCCCTCCCCCATGCCCAGAGTGGAGAGTCCCACTGCCAGGTCACTATGGATGCAGAGAGGGCATGGGTTGAGCAAGTCTGTGGTTTACATGCTTCTGTTCCAACCCAGGTGCCAGGTGCCCTCCTCTCTGCCCTCTGCTTCAGCACATCCCACCCTGTGGTGCCCAGGTGGCCAGTGCTGTGCTGTGGGTGCATGGTGCCCACCCCCAGCCACTCCACTTGGAAGAAGCATGGGCGGGGGTGGGGGGGACCCTAACACACAGACCCTCCTACACACCTTGTACTCCAATCACCCCTCTCCCGGAGCAAAGGATAACGGGGTGAAAATGAAATTTGCCAGGGAGCTTCCCTCTGGTTCCTTGAGTGTCACTTTTCTGCGTATTTATGGTAATCATTCCTGCAACAAAAACAGTGACTTCACTGTCTAAATAATAAGGTAATTTGTTACAGCTAATTACTCAAGGACTTCCTTAATCTCAGTTAAAAGATCCGAGAGGATTCCTGCCCCTTCTCATCCCAGTGTTCCTGAAGATCCCCTTAATGTATTCTGGATCACAGATTAGTGGGGAGCCAAGAATGGTCCGTGCTGGGCAGAACTGCTAAAATCCATCCCAGCAACGTGAAGCGGTGATTTATTGTGACATGGAATGTGGGACATTTCCCCAGCTTTTGTGATTGTGGTAATGAAGCTGTAAACCAAATAGCATGAAATGAGGCAAGGCCTTACAATTTAATCAGCTCGTAAACAGATCTACTGCATCAAGCAAATGACATTATTATCCATCCGAAGTAAATCATGCTAATCTCGGGAGATAAAATCAACATCGTTAATGGTCACATGTCATATTCATCAACACTAAACCATCCCCTTTGACAGATTAATCCTAACTACAGCTCCCAGGATGTATGGTAATAGGGCTTGTAGCATGCATTTCACTCTGCGCCAGGCTAACCAGCACTCTTAGGCTGCTATTACAAATAATTTTTTTATTGATTTACATATTTTAAAATGCATTTAAGGTGAGGCACCATTAAAAACCCTGTCACCCACCCATATTTCTTCCCTCCATTCCCAGACTTTATTAATAGGAACGGGAAGACAAACGCAGTAAGCCTTATAAATACTTTGTTTAGGCTCCTGTTAGGGTAATTAAGATAGGGACTGGGGTTCTTCTGGGGGAGAAGGACAGGTGAGGAGCAGAAGGGGTGATGGGAGGAAGGGCCCCGCCTGTGGTTCAGGGATAAAGGGAACCGGCGGTTCCCTTCGCTTCCTGTTTTCCCCAGAGGTGCCAGGCAGAAGGGAAACCAAGTCTCCCCCAGATCTGCTCTCAAGCCTTCCCTCTCCCCGCTTCTCTCACGTCCCACCTCCACCCTGTCAATGCGGCCTTATGGTATGTGCCTCTGCACTGGCATTTCAGTCACTGTATCCTGCCTGCTGATTCAAACACCAAATGTATTTATTTATCATGAGGCTGACCCAGGATGAATGCTCCTGGAAAAGTGTCCACTATTCAAAATGTCACTTCCCCTCAACAGGCTGTGCATTATATTGACAGGCATACTTTCAGAGGCCCCTGAATGACGAGGATGGATGGAGAGCTGCCATAGCAACTGGCACGGCCGCTCGGGCAGAGTGAATAAGTGAGTGAGTGGGTGGGTGGGTGAGTGGGTGAATGGGTAGGTGGGTGGGTAACTGTGTGGGCGAATGAGTGAGTGAGTGACCAGGTAGGTGGGTGAGTGAGTGGGTAGGTGAGTGGGTGACTGAGTGAGTGGGTGAGTGAGTGGTGAGTTAGTGGGTGGATGGTGGGCGGGTGATGGAGTGAGTGGATGAGGGAGGGAGTGAATGGGTGGGTGAGTGGGTGAATGAGTGAGAGAGTGACTAGGTAGGTGGGTGAGTGAATGAGTAGGTGGTGGGCAAGTGGGTGGGTGCCCAAAATATCTATACCCTCCCCCCCTGGAGTTCAAGGCCATGACAAGAGATCCAGCATGGAGATTTTCAGGGCTGCATATCTCAACAGCAAACAGAGAGTAACCCACCTTCTCCCAGCCAACCTTCCCATGGGCACTTTTGAGGAGCTTCCTGTCCAGATGGGGAGCCAGGAATGTGTGGAAAGCAGAGAAGAGGGGATTACCCTCCTCCGAAATAAGGAGAGTGGGGCTCCAGGACCCCACCACTTTTGACCACACAGACCTTACACGACAGCATTCCTGAGAATTATTCAGTGTGGCAACCCTGAGGTCACATTGTGTCCTGCCCACATCAACCTGGATGGAAATCCAGGAAGCAGGAGTTTCCATCATGGCTCATCAGTAATGAACCTGACTAGTATCCATGAGAATGTGCAAACCCTGGGCTTGCTAAGTGGGTTAAGGACCTGGCGTTGCTGTGGCTGTGGTAAAGGCCTGCAGCTGCAGCTCTGATTCAGTCCCTAGCCTGAGAACTTGCATAATGCTGCATATGCAGCCCTGAAAGAAAGGAAGGAGGGAAGGAGGGAAGGAGGGAAGGAAGGAAGGAAGGAAGGAAGGAAGGAAGGAAGGAAGGAAGGAAGGAAGGAAGGAAGGAAGGAAGGAAGAAAGAAAGAAAGAAAGAAAGAAAGAAAGAAAGAAAGAAAGAAAGAAAGAAAGAAAGAAAGAAAGAAAGAAAGAAAGAAATCCAGGAAGCAGATGGATTTGGAGGGCACCAGAATTGAGCTACTAAACTCAGGCTGAAGCACTTCTCTTGATGCACTGAAAAGGCCCCAGCTTGGCTTCAGTAGACTGAGGTAAGCCTCAGACATGTCCAGATTGCACAAAGCAGCCTTCATAAAGCCCCTCCTGCCATGGTTTATCTCAGAGGTGGGGGGCCTGATAAACACAACAGGACCCTGAACCACTCCCTCCCCAGGTATGTTTTGCAAAAGTGCATCAATCGATTAGACCAACTAATAAAATGACACTGAGGGTAGATTAATGTCAGGGCTTAGGGGGCACCAAGTTCAAGTGGTTGGACCCCACTGACCTAAAAGGATCTCTAAAGATTTTGTGCCTGGGGTTTTCCATGATCCTTACTGAGAGCCCTGGATGTTGCCTGGTCTGCTTACTGGAGAGGCTAGGGAAGGGGCTTTTCCTGGAGCTGCTTGGGCTGAGTTAGTATGGTTCAAGGTAGTGGTTTGTAAACTTTAGCGTGAGCCCCGAGCACCTGGGAGCTTGTTAAAACCCAGATTTCTGGCCTCCACCCCCTGAGTTTCTTATTCAATATATCTGAGATTAGGCTGGAGAATGTGCATCTCTAGCAAGTTCTGAGGTGGTACTGATGTTCTGGTCCTGGAACCATATTTTAAAACCCTGGGTTTGAGGGCAGGAACAGCTACATCCGGAAGGGGCAGAAGGGGTGGGGGGCGGGGGAGGTGCAGGTGGGGAGCACTGGACTCCTGGGTACAGGTTATAAGCCCAGAGTTGAGTCATGGCCAAAAGCTGGGGGCAGAAACAGGAAAGGGGTTAGGAGTGGGACTTCCATGTCTCTGAGGGCTTTCCTGTTCCAAGCTTGTGTGACTCCAAGAGCACAAGTGAGCAAAGCAGGTCTGAGAAGCCCAGGGTTCAGGACCACAGAGGTCAACAGCAAGGGTCATGCAAGTGTCCTGAAGGCCAAAATTGAATCTCAGCCCAATTTCTGACTTGCTGTGTTTCCTGCGGTTCACCCCTTTCCCTCTCTGGTCTTCTCCTCTCTTGCCTCTTCTGTGAAGAGAGAGTGTTGCACTAGATTCCCTCCAAAATCGCATCCATTTCTGATAGGTGTGAGGTTATGCCAATGTTTTCCAAAGAGTACCCTGTGGAACCCTTGCTCTCTTTGAAAAATAAGATTCATGGTCAGATAAGTTTGGGAAAGTTTTCAAAACATAAGCCTCTTCTTGGATTATTTATTTATTTATTTATTTATTTCTTTTCTTTTTGTTTAGGGCTGCACATGCAGCACGTGGAGGTTCCCAGGCTAGGGGTTGAATAGGAGCTGCAGCCGCCGACCTATACCACAGCCACAGTGATGCCAGATTCAAGCCTTGTCTTCAACCTATGCCACAGCTCATGGCAACACCAGATCCTTAACCCACTGAATGAGGCCAGGGATCAAACCCACATCCTCTTGGTTACTAGCAGAGTTTGTTACTGCTGAGCCACAAGAGGAACTCCCAGATTTATCATTTATATTCACATACTAAAGACTCTAAGGGTCCTGAAGTCAGGAAACCTGTTTATTTAATTCAGTATTTCCCAAACTTATTTGACCACACAACCCTTTTTCCCCTTAACACTTATTAGCATCCCTAATGCTATTATCACTGGGCTTCTACAGAACACACTTTGGGGAACACTGGCCGATGCCAAGGGCTGAGACAAGAGGCAGATGAATATGTCAGCATCTTTTCCCCTGTGCTGGAAGGCACAGCCACATCCCCTTAACTCCTAGCACCACGGTGCACTGGCACCATCAGCAAACATCCACTGAGCACCTGCCACCTGCCAGGGCCTGAGTTGGGCACTCAGCTAATACACAGACAGCTCCCGCCCTCCAAGAGCTCTCTGACAAGGGTGGCAGGGGAGTGCCCAGGTACTGCCTTGGCCTGGCAGGGATCTTTAGAGATTCTTTGCCAAACCTGGGCCCTTTGTCCTTCCTTTTCCATGGGCTGCCGTGAATTTACCACTGGTTTCACTAGTAGGTTTGCTCTCTTCAATGTCACCTGCCAGTGTACAAAAACACCTTCATTTGGTCATGTGACATATATATACTGGGCGCTTCTGTCATGTGAGATACTGTCGTGGGATAAAGCAAAGAATGAAGCAGGCAAAAATCCCTGTCCTCATGGAGTCTACATTCCAATAGAGAAAGATGAGCAGTGGATAAGATGATGTGGAGAGGTTCCACAGAAGTGAGGTGGGGCAGCCGGTGGCCTGAAAGGAGGCATCTGAAGCTCAAGCACCTAGGGCTAAAATCCACTCCAGCTGCCTGGGCTCCCTTGAAATGAGGTGCGGGGGCTGCCAGGCTACTCAGCAGGGCTTCCAAGCCTCTCGTCCCAACAGGACTGCTGTTCCTGGGATCAGCCTGCAAACTGGCAGGGCCAACTTGGGACTTGCAATGCTTTCAGAATCTGAGTCCAGAAGGACCCTGGGTTTTCTACTAAATAAGTGGGAGGGGGTGACAGTCCCTAGAACCCAATGGGTTAGATGCTGTCCTGTCCCCTTATGGGAGGAATGGCTGTGATAAAATAATAACCAGGAAGAGTAGGTGACCCAGTTTGAACAAAGGGGCTGAGGATCAATGCTCCACAGCCCCTGCCTGCTTTGTGGGTCCTTTCTACTACAACATTATATATTATATGCAAATCTCGGCACAAACTTAAGGCTGCTTTTCATGTCAAGCGGCTTCTTTGAGCCTATATGTTATATTTTACAGATCTTGGACAGTAACATTTTTCTTTTTAGTGCAAAGTTGCTCAAGGTTCATCTGAGACTCTTTTAAATTGCTGCTTTCAGAGAAATAACAATGTAAAATGACACGATGATGTATGGCCCCGTCCAGCCAACTGGGGCTGCAGCAGCCGCAAACGCCACTGAACCTCTGGGAATGAAGCGGTCTCCAGAGCGCCATTGTGCAATTGTCCTAACCGGATCATTTTTAATTAGTTGCAATTAATTTCAAGTGACAGCGTCCTGCACTATCAAGTCAGAGCGGCTCCGGCGCGTGGGTGGGGTTATTAGGAACAGACAGCTGGTGAGAGTGAAGCCAGAGGGAGGTCTTATCACTGGGCTTTTACCTCCAACAAGATTCCCTGGGTGGGGGCCGGAGGGATGATCACTTCCTGTGCTGGTGGAAGGAACTTCTTCCTAATGATGCCAATCTTCTGACTCTTTCTGGGCTGTGCGGGCCCTGCTGGGTGGGCACCTATTGCACTCTGGACCTACAGACAAGCATGTTCTGGGAATTATCTCACTTCCGTAACAGCAAGTGTGTTCAGCCAGACAAGCTCTGCCTGAGTGTGGCAGACGCGGACCCTGAGATGAGGCTTTGGGCAGGTAGTTTATTGGGTGATACCAGGAGTGGAGAAGTGAATCAGGAGAGGGCAGAAAAGGATGTGGGTTATTCAGACATAAAAGAGAACAAAACAATGCCATTTGTAGCATGGATGGAAGTAGAGATTCCCATACTAAGTGAAGAAAGTCAGAAAGAGAAACACAAATACCATGTGATATCACTTACATGTGGAATCTAAAATAGGGCACACATGACCCTATCTACAGAACAGAAACAAACACATAGACGTAGAGAACAGACTTGTGGTTGCCAAGGGGGAGGGAGTGGGATGGACTGGCAGTTTGGGGTTAGTAAATGAAACTATTACATTTAAAATGAATAAGCAAGAGTTCCCGTCATGGCGCATCGGAAACGAATCTGACTAGGAACCATGAGGTCGAGGGTTCGATCCTTGGCCTCGCTCAGTGGGTTAAGGATCCGGCATTGCTGTGAACTGTGGCATAGGTCGCAGATGAGGCTTGGATCTGGCGTTGCTGTGGCTGTGGTGTAGGCCGGCAGCAACAGCTCCGATCAGACCCCTAGCCTGGGAACCTCCATATGCCGCCGGTGCAGCCCTAAAAAGACAAAAGACAAAAAATAAAAACAAAAGTAAATTAAAAAGTAAAAATAAAATAAAATGGACAAGCAATGAGGTCCTGCTGTATAGCATGGGGAACAACATCCAATCATTTGTGCTAGAACATGATAGAATGTGAGAAAAAGAATGTATGTGTATATACACACACACACATATATACATATATACACACACATATATGTATAACAGGGTCACTTTGCTGTACAGCTGAAGTTGACAGAACATTATAAATCAACTGTAATTTAAAAAAATAAGGAGTTCCCATCGTGGCGCAGCAGAAATGAATCCAACTAGGAACCATGAGGTTGTGGGTTCAATCCCTGGCCTCACTCAGTGGCTTAAGGATCTGGTGTTGCCGTGAGCTGTGGTGTAGGTCGCAGACACGGCTTGGATCCCCCGTTGCTGTGGCCGTGGTGAAGGCCAGCAGCTACAGCTCCGATTGGACCCCTAGCCTGGGAACCTCCATATGCCATGGGTGCGGGCCTAAAAAGACAAAAGTCAAAAATAATAATAGTAAATTTAAAAATTAACTTAAATTGAAAAACTAATTTGTCAGTAAGAACAGACAAGGACAGGGGGTGTATTATGAAGCAGGTTAGTCCTGTGGGTACCTGGTGCCCACTCCCCCTGGGGACTCTGGGAGACAACCTAGAACACCCGTGCTGTCCCATCCTCAGGACTGAGGAGCTAGGATATTGATACAATCATCCTGTTGGCTGTTGGTGGAGGACTGCTTCCAAGATGCGGTACCAAGAAGCATTAGTGGCTGGAGAAAGCTCTCAAAGAACTACAGATGCTGGAGCCAAAAGTCAGGCTTGGAGCATCAATATGGGAAGGACAAGGGGATGGGGTGAGCCCTGCCAGTGTCACTATCACCTCTAGGACCCTTGTGGTCCTAAAGTCCCGCAACTCCCCCACTACCACCTGGGTTTCCCTCTAAGGCTTTTACAGGGGGAAACAGGCAGAGAGAGTAAGTGGGGTGACAGGTCTGGGGCCACCAAGCCTGGCAGAGGAGAGTTGGGAAGTCAGGTTGCCTGCCTCTTGGTGACAGGTTCTCCCCACCTGCCACAGCCAGAAACCCAAGATATCTGGGGCCAGACTCTTGCGGGCTGACTGGGTCTCACTGCCTCCAGCCATCCTGGCACCCTCCCCCCTGCATCTGGAATTTAGAATCCCTCTCAATAGGATTGCTACTGAGCCAGGTCCACACACAAAAGATAAAGCTAGAGAGAGTATCCTCCCTGAGCACCATGCTCTGTAACCCAACGCTTTGGGGGCACATGGTTACTCCTTGTCCCCTACCCAGCTGAACCTTTGAGGCCAGGGGGCTAAGCTCCACTTTTATTTATTTATTTATTTATTTGCTTTTTAGGGCCACACCTGAGGCATATGGAGGTTACCAGGCTAGGGGTCAAATCAGAGCTACAGCTGCCAGCCTACACCACAGCTATACCAGATCCAAGTCGCAACTGCAACTATACCGCCGCTCACGGCAGTGCCAGATACTTAACCCACTGAGAGGGCCAGGGATCAAGCCTGCATCCTCATAGATAATAGTCGGGTTTGTTTCCACTGAGCCACAACACGAACTCCCTACCCTCCACTTCTTTTTTTTTTTTTTTTTCAGGGCTGCACCTGAGTCATATGGAAGTCCCCAGGCTAGGGGTCCAATCAGAGCTATAGGGGCCAGCCTACACCACAGCCACAGCAACAGCAGATCCGAGTCATCTCTGCGAACTACACCAGAGCTCACAGCAATGCTGGATCCTTAACCCAGTGGGCGAGGCCAAGGATCAAACCTGCATCCTTATGGATACTAGTCGTGTTCGTTTCTACTGAGGCACAATGGAAACTCCCTAACCTCCACTTCTAAGGCATCTACCACCCTGAATAGTAGACTTAGAACCAGGACCAAAATGCTTGACCCCCAGGCCCTGACTTATCATCAGCAGGGACTGAGGTGGAGCTAATGAAACTCAGCCTTTTTCTAAGCATTTTCATATATCATATTAACTCCTTTAATATCCTCAACTCAGTGAAGTAATATTGTAAAGGAGCAGGACCCTATGGAACCTTCCTGAGACAAATTCCCGGCCTCCCCCCACTTCCCCCTCTGCTGCCCGCCCATGTCCACTGTCTGCCTCTTGTCTGTAGAAAAACTTTAGTCAAAGAATGAATTTAGTCAGAGAAGTGAGAAAATGCAAAAAGACAGGAAAACAAAAAAGACGAAATAATAATAGCTTAGCCATTAAACAAAGTCGAGGACCTTTCATTTCTCCTCAAGGGCTGTAGATAATATTCTGAGCCACATCCTTTGAGCTATTTTGCAGATACAAAACCCCTACCCAGTGGAAGACGTTAACAACATGATGACCAGACCTATAGCCATGACGTAAGCTGCTCTATGTCACACAATTCCAAGAACTGGCCTCAACGAAATGGGAACAAACAAGCCCTGAAACTGAAGATTACCTGAACCTAAAACAATCAAGATGACACTGATCAGACCACTGCATGACCAATTTCAAGATGACTGTCAGAGCCTACTGTGCCATTTCTGCACAAAGCTCTCTCCGCCTATACTCCTCTTAAAAAGCTCTTGCTCCCTGATTGGCAATGAAGAGTTGGCTTTTGGACACAAGTCCACCTTCTCCCCAGGTTGCCAGCTCCCTGAATAAAGAGCCTTCCTTTCCTACCAACACTTGTCTCTCAAGTGTTGGCTTTAGAGCATCAAGCAGCCAAACCTGAATTTGGTAACAATATCATTATGGTCGTATTAGAAAACTGAGGCACAGAGAGGTTAGGTTACTTGCCTAAGATTACCCAGCTACTCACCAGTGGAGCTAGGATGTGAACTTGGGCCCTCTGAGTCTCAGAACCCCAGGGATAACATCAACTACTTTAGGAATTCTGGGCCACATCCCCACTGAGTTTTGTCTCATACTCCCCCCTGACCTGAAATACACACCCACTTAAAAACCCTCTTTCCGAAGACTCAGACTCTGACCTGACCATTTCTCTTTAGTCTCTCTTTAAAAAGCAGAAGTGGATTATTGCATCCATTTGGGGGACCCCCTAGAAATATGTGGAGACCCTGGCATTGCTGCCTCCCTTCCAGGGCCTAGGCCCCTTGTCTGCCTCAGGTTAGGACACAAGGCCCCACATCAGGAATGCATGGTTGTCCCCCAGATGCCATGCCTGCACCGCTTCCCTCCGGAGGAGCCAAGTTCCCCTCCATCACCCTTTACGGCACTTTCATCCATTAACTCACCTAAACCCTGTGCCTGCACTTGGCCAATCTGCCATTAACAAAGGATGCCTCTTGGCCTGCAGAACTCACTTTGAAGCCACCACCGCATCACATCAGATTTTTTTTTCTGTCCTTAACGTGTCTTATCTTTGAACATCTACTACTTTGTTTCCCAAGAGTCTCTGGAACTAGGGTGGCCTGTGTGTTTTTACCATGATTTCCCACTAATTTTTCCCCCCTCACCAGTCTTTATGCTGATGAGACTTGTGAAATTTCTAATCTGGAGAGGGGGCGTCTCCCTCACGCCCGTGGGTGATGGGGTTTTCTGGATTTTGCATGACTTTGCCAGGGATACCCTTCTCTCACCTTCACCCACAGGAAACTCATCCACACCTGACTTGTGTATTTCAGGTTATTGAGCCACATCTGTGCCCTTTTCTCTAGGGCCTGGTCAGGGCCATAAGAGACGATCACTTCAAGCCTGTCTCTGGGGAGCTTCTGTGTTTACCGGGACACAATTGACAAGATTGTTTGGGTGATGAGCATAAAAAAAAAAAAAAAAAAAGTGGAAAAAAGATCTAACAAAGGGCTTCATTTAGGGAGGAAGAAAAGCAGGCTTCGGGTGGGGCTGTGGGATTCAAGCGGCCAGACAGGCTTCCTGGAGAAGTTGTCAAGGCTGAAATTCTCCCAACCAGAGCCCTTGCCCCTCAGACCCACAGCCTCCTTTTATCGCCAGGTTTGTCACGCCCCATTACTATCCAAGGATGGAAAGCCGAGATAATATAACCAACCTATCCACATAATTTCCCCCAAAATCAATATATTGACCAACTGTAATATAAAGGAGAAATCAAAGGAAAGTAAGTTATAATAAAATAATATATATTTCAATATGTAAATGCTCAGCAACAATGAAGACATGGAATCCTTGCACCTAAACATAAAACCACACGATAGGGCAGCTGTCAGTGTCTCCTGCCATGGTGCAGGGGTTGTGCTGGTGACTCAAGGGCCAGAAGTGTTGTGCCCACAGGAACAGCTGTTTGTGAAACAGTGAACAACTCTTGGTAGGATTCAGAACAGAGAACAATTTTCCCCTCAATCATCACAGGAGCTGCCTTCCCAGAAAACTGAGTGTCTATCAAAACCATGCAATGGTATTCTGTGTGTAAAACCAAGCTAGGTTTAAACGCACGGCATTGTAAACAGGCTTTCCTGCCCCCAGGCTCACAGTCAAGCCTGGCACCCTTCTGCCGGTTGTGCAGGTTGTGCACTGCACAGCCACTGACTTCATCAAGTAAGTGAATGGTGCCCCCTAGGGTTGTGGAGTCCACAGCAACTTGCTCGAAATTTTCAAAGTGTGCATGGGAGGAGGGAGACTTCTTCGTTGCATGAGACTGACCTGCACACTGCAGTACAAAGAGAGAACTCCTGCCCCCCGCCACTGCCCCCCCCACAAACAAAATGCCAGCACTGTCACAACAAATTACCCCCACAAATGTCCAAACTAGCCCCTGGGCAGCACTGTGTTAGAGAGCTGCAGCTCCAGCCTCTCCTGCCACAGGTAGTCTTCAGTCTCTTCTTGAATCCTCTTTATTGCTTTCTCCATTCATCTTTTCCTTCCTGCTCCTGCCCCAGGTCAGCCTTCATGGCTTCATTCCTGGACCAGCAGAGGCATCCATCCACCTGGGTTCCCTGCTTCTGGTCTCGGCCCCTCCAGTTCAGCCAGGGATGCTGCCCAGCACTGCAGTCCAAAGACCTTCCTCTCTCTCACCCCTGCACTCAGAATTCAGTTCTACACTGACAGCATTTCTTGCTCTGACCCCCATCTTTCCACAGTAATCTTTCCTCCCAGCCCCTCCCATTCTCCAAGCATTCCCACCTCCATACCTGTGCTCCCACCATTCCCACTTCTTGGCCAACCCATCCCTGATCCTGCCTCCTCCTCCTTCTCTGCCCTTAGGTGCCCACTGATTCACTAGCCTTCCCAGACATGCATGGTCAGAAGCAATGAGCCTCTGGGGTGTTTCATGTGTAACTCTTAGAAATGCACAGCACCTTTGTAGAGTGTTTTTCTCCCTCTGTAAATTAGACTCTCTCCCAGAGCAAGGACCAGGACTTACTGCTCTTGGGGCCCCCCCCCACTGGCAATCCATGTGACTCAAGGTTGGTTGTCCCTAGGGTAGGGACAGCCTAGGAGGAGCATGGATTTAACCAGTGGGTGCTGGGTGTCCTGTGGCTTCCTGAGTGGGAACTGATCTGAAGAGCTTCGATGGATTGGTCTGGTGAGGTGGGGTACATAGTATTGGGGCAGAGAGTGAAGGATGCCGCCATTACAGCACAAAAGGGTGGTGGCTGGTCTTCTGCGTGGAAGAGCCAATCAGAGGAAGCCCTGAACCCACTCCCAAGGCTTAACTTCCTCTATGCCCCCTGAGGCTGAGTACATATCAAAAGAACCTGAGAATCTGATTTTTTAAATACAGATGCCCAGGGCCCGGGCTGGAGAGTCTGATTTGACAAATATGGGTGGTGCTTGTACTTGCATATATTGGGGGCAGGGGTGTTAATCTCTGAGGCGACTCTAGACAGAGTCAGGAGAGAGCGCTGGCTGTTGAACAGACAAGACTGGTCACCTCCTGGGCAAGGCCCTGAGCAAAAGAGGTGGGGGCATCTATGGCCTTAAGGCCTAGTCCCTCGAGAAGGAGTCCCAGAAGCCCACAGAGAATCAGTAAGCCACAAACCGGGACGTCACCCAAGACCTGGGCCCAGGGCAGCTCCAACCCTCCCGACGAGACAAAGGTCCCCCAATACCACCCCAAAGGGCTGTTCACACTGGGCCTGCCTCCCCGGCCAGGGGCTGTGAATAGGCCTGGCTATGGGGTGCAGGTGCTCCTGTGTCCCCGCTGCTGGGCTACTGGGCTGCCATGGGAGGCTGGATGGGACAGGCCTGGCGAATACTTTAACAGAGAAGTGAGGGGTACACAAGTAAGCATGCAAGTGCATGCGTGTGTGTCCGTGCACTCTCGCTGCTCCTACTGCTGCCACTGCTGTGTCTGGCAGAAAAGCAGGCCTTGAAAGCCCTCACTGTTGCTTCATCACACCCAGGGGTGGGGACTTGCCCAAAGCTAGGGGTATGGGTGGGAGTGGGGAGGGGCAGGTGGAGAGGGAGGACTCTGAGATTTTATTCTGGCCATTTTGAATAGGACCAGGTAGGGGGACAGGAAAGGGGAGTCCCAACTCCCTGCTGAAGCAGAGCAGTGGGCCCCAACCCCCACACAGGGCCTGACTCTAATGTCTTCTGATGGGACAAATTGGTGAGCGCGACTATTAGCTGGGTGACATCAAAAGGCATTAATCTCTGGTTCCCGAGCAGGACCAGCACCACATTAGTGCCTCGCACCCAGTCATTATTAAGACTTTAGCCCAAGGGTGTAATAAATGTTTTATGGCATGCAAACCAAGGTAATGGAATGCAAATCCCATAATATAGCCATACATTTATTTTCTAATGGAGCAAATGATGATGTATTTTATCTGAGAAGAGCTGCCAATAGGGTCTGCCTGGGAAATGTGAAGTTACCGACCCAAAGGGTATGTGGGTGGCCCCGCTGGAGCGGGGGCCTGGGGTCAGCAAGGGTGGGAGCCGTGCTGGGACTTCCGAGCAACGGTCAAGCTCTCATGCACACAAACCTCCCAGACAAGCCCATCGCTCTTGCACTGGCTCCCCCAAATGCCCTCCTTTTGGGGCATCCATCGAACATTCTAAGGCTTAATTACATCCCCTCTGCAGAGTGCCCCCCTCCCCGGAGCCCCTACCCCACCCGGAGCTGCATACCAATAAGCTATTCAGCTCATATTGGCTTTCCAAAAATATGGCCGCATTAAGGTGTGAAATGTTAATGGGATCGAGGGGCGCGGGGCTATTTCTCCAGTGGAGTTAGGACTTGGCATTGGTGCTGCTTTTATTAAGAGGCCAATATTGTTCAGTCGCAGCCCTACGGCGGGTAGGGAGGCCAGGCTGACTATCTTGGGCAGCCATGGCCTTGGGAAGGGCTTCGGGCAACGGAAACCCCCTGGCCTTTCTCACCGATGCTGTTTCAGTAAGAATTTTCTGATTAGTCCAGTTGACCAAAACGAATATGGAATCCCTTCTGTCATCAGAGGGCCTCTCCATTTCCAAGAACCTCCTTAGCTCCCTCTTTTGTCCAACCCGGCCCCAGGCACATAGTACCCAGCTGGACAGGGGCTCATGGACCTAATACCGATGTCTAAGGACTTGTTCTGTGCCTCGATTTATGGGGACACCAAGGAGTTTAAGACCTGACTCTGCCTTCAAGGTACTGATGATCTAACGGAGAATGATCACACATCTGAAAAGAAATGATCAGTCAGGAGGTATATGGTTTAAGAGTCACCTGAGTGATATACCTGAGAGATACAAGTTCCCCTGTAAGATTTCTCAGGAAAAAGAAAGGGCATCACCATTAAGAAGAAGGGAAGGGGAGTTTCTGTCGTGGCTCAGTGGTTAATGAATGTGACTAGCATCCATGAGGACGCGGTTCTATCCCTGGCCTCGCTCAGTGGGTTAAGGATCTGGCGTTGCTGGGAACTGTGGTGTGGGTCGCAGATGTGTCTCAGATCTTGTGTTGCTGTGGCTGTGGCATAGGCCAGCAGCTGTAGCTCCATTTGGACCCCTAGCCTGGGAACCTCCATATGCCATGGATGTGGCCCTAAAAAGACCAAAAAAAAAAAAAAAGAAGAAGAAGAAGAAGAAGGGGAGGGACGCGAAAATCACCACCTGAGAGGGATCCTGATGGAGCTGTGCAGTGGGCTAAGAGGTGGTGAAGGCCTCTTAAAATGGAAAAGGCCAGACTTGGCTCATAGTAGGTGTCCAATTCACACTGGCTTTTGAATGTCCTGAAAGCACTGATTATTCTCAGACAGCTGGGACTAGATCTAGAATTTGCGCTTCAATGTTTGGTGGTACTTTTGATCTTCTAATGTGCCCTCTTGTTTTATAGAATAATATTAACACTAATTAAAATTAATTGAAAAATTATATCAGGCCCTGTGCTAAGCACTTAATTATCTCATGGAATCTTAAAATGAGTCGAAGAGGGAAGTACCTTTAGGGTTCCCGTTGAGGAATAATAATGAGGAAGCCAGCCTCAGAGGGCGCCTCGCCCGAGTGAGTGAGAGCTGGGATTGTGACCAGATTTCTCTGCCTCTAGAGCTCAGCCTCCATGGTCTGCCCCTCCAAATCGAGCGAACCGAGGTCAGAGGAGTTAGGAGCCACGTTGAAGGACGTACAACAGCTGGTGTGATCAAGGAAGGGCCTCTGGCCTCAGGCCATGCTATCTCCTGCACCAGCACGTGCAGCTCTTGGTTTCCACACGTGTGTTTTATCCCAGAAGAATTCTCTCTACACCCACTCCCCAGCCCTCTGTCTACTAGCCAGGAAGAATATAGTTTCATCCTAAGATCAGTCAAATCATGCATAGGAGTTCCCGCTGTGGCTCAGCAGGTTGGGAACCACACTTGTATCCATGAGGATGCAGGTTTGATCCCTGGCCTCGCTCAGTGGGTTGAGGATCCAGCATTGCTGTGAGCTGTAGTGTAAGTCGCAGAAGTAGTTCAGCTCCCATGTTGCTGTGGCTGCGGCTCCGATTCCACCCCTAGCCTGGGAACTTCCATATGCCACAGGAGCAACCCTAAAAAGACCAAAAAAAAAAAGGCATGGATAAACACAAATACAGATAACTGCAAATATGTTGTCTGCAGTGATCCAAGGCTACCCTAAACTGAAGATTCTCCATTGATTTATCTGTGCCCGAGCCTCTTCTCAAACCTGGATGCTATGGGTTAATTGCCCTTTGAAAGGATACTTGGGCTGGGATGACTCTGCTCTTGGTTCTGCTCTGATTTGTCCTGAAAAAGCCCCACAACAGGCCTTTATGAAACATTATTCTCCAAGACCCAGAGGGTGGGCCAAGCCCATCGCTGGGGAAAGAAAAACAGTAGCATTTACCTCTGATCTCTTCAGGCTGGGCCTGGAGACAGAGGAGGACACCCAACAACCTGAGCTGAATGCTCCTGGGGTGAGGGGAGAGGAGCCTAGGGTACAAACTGAAGGACGCACTCACTTTGAGAGTTCCACGAGTGCAGACCTTTTTAAAAAGTGCCATTTGAATTATGTGCTCCAGCCCCCCCTACACCAGAGCTTGACCCTGAATTGTTGACTATTACAAATAGGGAGGTGGAAAGGAGCCTGTCTCCCTGACCCTGATCATTGAGGTGGGGGACAGACAAGGAGACTTCCAATTGGTCCCAGTACCTAGAAAGCTTAGGACTCAGGGACTGGATCGGCAACAGAAGTTCTAAGGAAATTGACTTATGAACATGTAAACAGAGATAAAAGTTGAGCCATTCACGGGCTCACTTAACTGAAAGTTCAGGGGCTGTCAAGACTTAGAACTGGATCCAGTTACCCATCGTCCTCAACAATCTTGGGAGCTCCCGTTGTGGTTCAGCAGGTTAAGAACTTGACACGGTATCCATGAGGATGTAGGTTTGTTCAATCTCTGGCCTGATTCACTGGGTTAAGGACCTGACGTTGCTATGAGCTTCAGTGAAGGTAATGCGGCTCGGATCCAATATGGCCATGGCTGTGGCACAGGCCTTGGCTGCAGCTCTGATTCAACCCCTATCCCAGAAACTTCCATATGCCACAGATGTGGCTATAAAAAGAAAAAAAAATCTTTTTTCTTTCCATCGCTCAGCTCTGCCTTCTTCAAAATTCTTCCTGGACACAGACTAGTTGAAAGAAGATAGAGGGTGACTGGGCTTGAGACAATACACAAACAAAAGCCAAAGCTGCTCCTGGTGGTGCAGGAGACAGAAGGACCCGCCAGCTAAAGGTTCTCCTGCTGGAGGGAGGGAAGGGCAGGTTCTCCCGTGTGACAACAAGATGGTGGCCAGCAGCTCCAGACCTCCATCTGGCCAATCCCAATGGAGAAAAGAACCTCTCCTTCCCAGCGCCTGTAGCAACAGCTTTATTAGCTCAGCTCTAGTCCCACGCCCATCACTGAACTAACCACTGTGGCCAGGGGGCTGACCTGCTCTGATGAGCTAGTTCTAGTCATGGGCTGATCCCTGAGGATCTCAGACATTCAACCCCATTCTCACCACACAGACTTTAGTGGAAGAGATGTGGGTTGCCCCACAGAGAATCTCGGTGCTCTCCGAAGAGGGATGAATGCTAAGCAGGCAAACTCAAGAGAGGTCAACAAGAGCAGAAGTCTCGGAGTTTCCGTCATGGCGCAGTGGTTAACGAATCCGACTAGGAACCATGAGGTTGCGGGTTCGATCCCTGGCCTTGCTCAGTGAGTTAAGGATCCGGCATTGCCGTGAGCTGTGGTGTAGGTCGCAGACTCGGCTTGGATCCTGCATTGCTGTGGCTCTGGCGTAGGCCGGTGGCTACAGCTCCGATTAGACCCCTAGCCTGGGAACCTCCATATGCCACAGGAGCGGCTCAAGAAAAGGCAAAAAGACAAAAAAAAAAAAAAAGAAAGAAAAAAAAAGAGCGGAAGACTCTTCTAAAACTCTGGCTGCACCCAGGCCTTCTCTAAGGGCCACAGCACCTGCTGCCCAAATCTGTGTCATTTGTGAGCATCCCCTGGGAGCTGTCTTTAGGCATGAAAGGCTCCCAGCTCATCTTTGGCCACCTAATCCTTTCCCCTAAGGTACTGGTTGATGACTTGTGCATTACAGTCACGAGGTAGGAATTTGCTGACATTATGAAAGAATGAATGAGGAACTGTGCTGGGGCTGGGCCCCAAACTTTTATTAACTGCGAGGTTAAAAGCTATCGAGGGTCAGGGGCACTGCAAAGGGGCAGAGGGAGTGAGTCAATTAACACCTGCCTTTTTATTTCCAAATCGAATTGTTGCAGGAGGTTTGGGATGATGTAACCACTCGGCAGCGTCGCGCTAGGATTTATGAGCTATGGTATGCGGGGCGATGGCTTGAGCAGGCAGCTGGTGAGAGGCACTTACCCTGACTGCCCTCTCTTGGAAGTCTCCCTAAAATAATGGTCGTAAGGCATGAAGCTACCTTGGCAGTTATAAACCCGTGCCCCTATGCCCGGAGTGGATCTGAGCTGAGTCACTTTTTCCTGGGCTGGTTTAGAAGGGTGTCTGGCTCAGGGATTGGCTTCAGGCTAGAAGAGGAAAGGAGGGGGAGTGCCAGGGGGCTGGGTGGGAAGGGGCAGGCAGGATAGGAGATTAAATCAGGCTCGGATTCCAGGAATGAGGACACAACCCCATGGGAGCCTTCCTAGGTTGGTTTGCTTTTGAGTGGGGAGTGGTCCTGGCCAACACTTGTCAACATCTATTCATCATCTCCTATCTGAGATGTGCTGGATTAGCCTCTGCTGGAGTCAGGCTGGTGTGGCCAGACTTACTGACCATTCCACGGTCTGCTGAAGGGCTTGGGATGAAGGGAAGAAGGCAGGCTTCCCCTCCAGCCCTTCCCACCAGTGCCTGGGTCCGAATGATAGATTTTTCAACTGGGTCATTAAATGCTGATTAAAGTACTGGAGAAAAGAGCAAGAAAGAAAAAAACAACATCGAGCGTTGTACATACATACACACTCCCACCCCGGGCGCCCCCTTCCCTTTTCTCAAGCTGCCTCGAAGTTCGTTCCAACCCTCCACTGGAAATGCTATAAAAGGCCAGGTTAATTAAGTCCTATATATTACCAGTGCAAACACTTCCAACTTTATTCCGGCGGCTCGGTGAGTGAGGAGGAGGCCAAGCAAGGTCCAGGCAGCTCAGGGTAATAAAACAGAAGACTCAATTACCTTGTACATTTGCAGTTTTTATAAAATCATTTAAAGTTCTCCCAATGAAAAGCATGGTGAGAGGGATTGGAATCTTGAAATCCAGCAGGAGCTTAGGGAGCCAGGGATTTTAGAACAGCCATGGGTTAGTCATCGCGTCCATTCCCCTACTTCTGGGCAGAGAGGCCCGCTCTGAGGGGCAGCTCAAGTACATTTTGGCAGAAGTAGAAAGGGAAGGGGACTCCCCAGTCATGCAGTGAATGTCCACTGGGTCTGGAGGATTATACTGGTGCTTAATGTAACTCACTCAGGTGAGTATTATCCCCGTTTACAGATGAGCAGACTGAGGTATCAGAATGAGTCTTTGGTGATCATTCAAGAGAGATCTAAGCTTCAGCCTACTGGACTCTGATTCCTGTCCCCGCCAAGCCCCCGCCTTAAGCTGCCAGGGCTACTAACTGCACAGCATGGCCCAATGTTAAGAAAACAGGGCCATGGGTCTAAACTCAAATCCCAGTTTCACCAATTCCTAGCTGTGTATCTTTGGGCAAGTTACTTAACTTCTCTGAACCTTCCTAAGTAGTTTATTCATCTGTGAAAACAATTTTAGTACATTCTTTACAGCTTTGTTAAGAGGATTCAATGGGACAGTGTGTAAAATGCTCAACCCAGAGCCTGGAGTATGATAACATATTGGTTATTAGTGTGATTACGATACTAATAATCAACTTGTCACGACCAGCTCATTATATTTTCCAGGGTGATAACTAGTGAACCAGTTATACTAGCCAAACTTAGCCAAACTTGTTTGCTAAAGAAAAAGGTTAAAGGAGCTCTCCCAGTATCTTCCTCTCCACCACAGAGACCCAATTCACAAATGGTTTCTCCTACCTCTGAGCCTCACCCAAGGCCAGAAACCTCCTCCCTACTAAGGAATCACTTGTTTCATGGGGGCAACAAAAATAAGAGCTATATGTAAGGAGAAAACAGTTTATTTTTAGTTTATTCAGTAGATAGAAAGTGTTTAATATGTGTGCTCTTTCAGAAATGGGAGTATAAAACCTCAATTCAATGCCAGCCCCCAGAGGGAGAAATTATTCTCTGGGCTGTAACTACGGGGACCTAGAGCAATGATTCCCAGAAGGTGGGAGAGAATTAAGTCCCAAGACCCGTCATCATGATCAAATCTCTCAAGTCTCAGGGGGAGGAGCTAGGTAGAGGTGGGGCTGAAAGGCCGTGCAGCTGGGCACCAGTTGGGTGGCAGCGCCTGGCACAGGATGAATGCTATGTGTTGACTGACTGAATGAATGATGTTATAAATCATAGGCAGCTTTCGAGTCCTCCCGTGTGGAGAGCTTCCTCTAAGCTGGGCCAGTGAAGCACAGCGTATCTTCCAAAAATGGCCACAGTAATGCTTCCAGTCCCTCCTGCTTTTCTAGAACCTTGATACTTTCCCATCGGGAAGTGGAGTCTATGCAGACATGAGAACACATGTGTGGTTGCCTGGGTCGGGGAGGGAGTGGGATGGACTGGGAGTTTGGAGTTGATAGACATAAACTATTACGTTTAGAAAGGATGGGCAATGAGGTCCTACTGCACAGCCCAGGGAACTATGTCCAATCTATCTCCCTGGATAGAACATGAAGGGGTCGCTGATGATATGAGAAAAAGAATATATATCTATATATGTATGACTGGGTCACTTTGCTGTATAGCAGAAAATGGCACAACATTGTAAAGCAACTATACTTTAATTTAAAAAAAAAAAAAAAAGTAGGAGTTCCCGTCGTGGCGCAGTGGTTAACGAATCCGACTAGGAACCATGAGGTTGCGGGTTCGGTCCCTGCCCTTGCTCAGTGGGTTAAGGATCCGGCGTTGCCGTGAGTTGTGGTGTAGGTTGCAGACGCGGCTCGGATCCCGCGTTGCTGTGGCTCTGGCGTAGGCCGGTGGCTACAGCTCCGATTCAGCCCCTAGCCTGGGAACCTCCATATGCCGCGGGAGCGGCCCAAGAAATAGCAACAACAATAACAAAAAAAAAAAAAAAAGTAGTCTATTTCTCCTCCTCAGGCAGGGCTTCACAGCAACTTAACAAAATGTTTCAGAGCGAGTCATAAAAGGCAATATGCTTTCACCTGGTTCTCTTGCATGGGAATCTAGCTACTATACTGTGAGGAAGCCAAAGTTATCTGGAAAGGCCACATGTAGAAAATCTGGCTGAGAGCCCCAGCTAGGGTCCCATCTAGCAGCCAGCACCAGTCACCAGACATATGAGTGAACAAGCCCTGAGATGATCCCTCCCCCAGCAGTTAAGTCACGTTCAGCCTTTAAACCTCCCAGCCGAGGCTCATATACCATGGAGCAGAAATCAAGCATCCCCACTGTACCCTATCTGAATTCCAAACCCACAGAGTCTATATGCTTAATAAAAGCTTGTTTCACACCACTGAGTTTGGAGTAATTTTTAACCTAGCAGTAGATAACCAGAATAGCCAACCTGGCATGCCTTTCCATGTCAGGTTCAGTTCTGGGAGTTGCTATGTAAGAGGGTCATTGATCCACTGAAGAAATTCCCAAGCACTATAGTCAGGGTGAGAGGGGCCTGGAACTCTGACCAAGATGCTGAAAGTCGGGGATAGGGGCTGGTATGTGGAGTATAGAGAGGACTCAGTCATGACCTTCCTCTCCCTGAGGAAGCATAAATCTTGTTCTGGCAATACTGTGGTCCAGTGGGAAAGGAATAGCCTTGGAGTCGGATGGACTCTCACTAACTCTGTGACTTGCACAAGTCAGACCACTTCTCTGAACCTCAGCTGAAGATAACAATGTCTCTCTTGAAGGATGCTTGTGTGTATTAAATAAGATCAATAGAGATGACTTGCTTGGCACCTAAAGCCTTAATAAATATTCTCATAGAAGATCATTTGGTTGCCCATTCAAACATGCAAATAGGAGTGTTTATGAAAAGATTCTACAGGAATATCTTCTGAGTTGAGGTGGGAAGTAGGATTAAAATATTATTTTTCTCTCTCAACATTTTAATGTATAGAAAATAGACATTAAGAGGTGAATGTGTATGACCCTGCAATCCCACTCTTGGGCATCTATCCAGACAAAACTCTACTTAAAAGAGCCACATGCACCTGCATGTTCATTGCAGCACTATTCACAATAGCCAGGACATGGAAACAATCCAAATGTCCATCGACAGATGATTGGATTCAGAAGATGTGGTATATATACACAATGGAATACTACTCAGCCATAAAAAAGGATGACATAATGCCATTTGCAGCAACATGGATGGAACTAGAGAATCTCATACTGAGTGAAATGAGCCAGAAAGACAAAGACAAATACCATATGATATCACTTATAACTGGAATCTAATATCCAGCACAAATGAACATCTCCTCAGAAAAGAAAATCATGGACTTGGAGAAGAGACTTGTGGCTGCCTGATGGGAGGGGGAGGGAGTGGGAGGAATGGGGAGCTTGGGCTTATCAGACACAACTTAGAATAGATTTACAAGGAGATCCTGTTGAGTAGCATTGAGAACTTTGTCTAGATACTCATGTTGCAACAGAACAAAGGGTGGGGAAAAAATGTAATTGGAATATATACATGTAAGGATAACTTGATCCCTTGCTGTTCAGTGGGAAAATTAAAAAAAATAATTTAAAAAAAAAGAGGTGAATGGGGACTGAAGTCCTAGCTTTACTAATAGCACCAAATGTCCAATAACTGCCACAGGAAGGGCTGCAGTTGGAGCCTGGAATTTTCTCCATGAGGATGTCTTTAATTAAGGATTCAGATTCTCCATAATTAAACAAAAGTCCAGGACCAGATCACTTTAGTGGGGAATTCTACCAAACATACAAAGAACTTAGACTGATCCTTCTCAAAATTTTCCAAAAGACTGAAGAGGAGGGAACACTCTCAAAGTCATTCTATGGAGCCACTATCACCCTGATATCAAAACTAGACAAAGACAATACCAAAAAAGAAAATTACAGTCTGATATCTTTGATGAAAATAGATGCAAAAGTTCTCAACAAAATATTAGCAAGCCAAATCCAACAACACATAAAAAAGGTCATATACCACAGTCAAGTTGGATTCAACCCAGTGTCACAAGGATGGGTCAACATATTAAAATCAACCAATGTGATACACCACATCAACAAAAGAAAAGACAAAACCCACATGATCATCTCATTAGATGCAGAAAAAGCGCTTGATAAAATTCAATATCGATTCTGACAAAAAAAAAAAAACTCTTACCAATTTAGGTATAAAGGGAACATATCTCAAAATGATAAAAACTATTTATGACAAATGCATAGCCAACAATAGTACTCAGCAGAGAAAAGCTTAAAGCCTTCCACTAAAATCTGGAATAAAACAAGGATGCCCACTCTCACCACTTCTATTCAACGTAGTGTTGGAAATCCTAGCCACAGCAATCAGACAAGAAAAAGAAATAAAATGTATCCAGATTGGAAGAGAAGAGGTAAAATTGTAATTATACGCAGATTACATACATAAAAAAACCCTAAAGATACCGCACAAAAACTATTAGAACTGATAAACAAAATCAGCAAGGTAGAAAGGATACAAGATTAACATACAGAAATTAGTTGCACTTCTTTATATTAACAATGAAATATCAGAAAGGGAAAGTATCCCTTTTTATTTTATTTTATTTTATTTTATGTTATTTTATTTTAGTGTCGTGCCTGTAGCATACAGAAGTTCCTGGGATAGGGGCTGAATCAGAGCTACAGATGCAACCTGTGCCACAGCCACAGCAACGTGGGATCCAAGCTGAATCTGTGATCTACACTGCAGCTTGTGACAACACCAGATCCTTAACCCACTGAACAAGGCCAGAGATTGAATCCACAACCTCATGGATAGTTGGGTTTTTAACCTGCTGAGCTACAATGAGAACTCCCAGTATCCCTTTTAAAAGTGCATGAAAAAAAAAAAAAAGTACTAGGAATAATCCTGAGCAAGGAGGTAAAAGACTTATACACTTAAAACTATAAAACAGGAGTTCCTATTGTGGCTCAGTGGAAACAAATCTGACTAACATCCATGAGGACAGTGGGTTAAGAATCCAGCCTTGATCAGTGGGTTAAGAATCCAGCGTTGCTGTGAGCTGTGGTGTAGGTGGCAGACACGGTTCAGATCCGGTGTGGCTGTGGCTGTGGCTGTGGTGTAGGCCAGCGGCTATAGCTCTGATTCGACCCCTAGCCTGGGAACCTCCATATGCTGCAGGTTCGGCCCTAAAAAGACCAAAAAAAAAAAAAAAAAGAAGAAGAAGAAGAAGAACTATAAAACACTGATAAAAGAAACTGAAGGTGATTTAAAGAAATGGAAAGATAGCCCATGCTCTTAGATTGGAAGGATTAATATTGTCAAGCTGGCCATACTACCCAGAGCAATCTACAGATTTAATACTATCTCTATCAAATTACCCATGACAGTTTTCACAAAACTAGAAGAAATAATCCTAAAATTTATATAGAAACATAAAAGACCCAGAATTGCCAAAGCAATCTTGAGGAAAAAGAACAAAGCAGGAGGCATAACCCACCCAGACTTCATATAATACCACAAAGCTACAGTAATCAAAACATTGTGGTATTGGCACAAAAGAGATACATGGATCAATGGAACAGAATAAAGGGCCCAGAAATAAACCCATACACCTACAGTCAATTAATCTTTGACAAAAGAGGCAAGAATATACAATGGAGAAAAGACAGTCTCTTCAGCAAATGGGATGGGGAAAACTGGACAGTCACATGTAAATCAATGAAGTTAGAACACATCTTCATACCATATACAAAAATAAATTTGAAATGGTTTAAAGACTTTACTATAACACATGACACCATAAAACTCCTAGAAGAAAGCATAGGCCAAACACCCTCTGACATGTTTTCTTAGATTAGTCTCCCAAGGCAACAGAAATATAAGCATTAATAAACAAATGGAACCTAATCAAACTTACAAGCTTTTGTACAGCAAAGGAAGCCATGAGTTAAAGGTAAAGATAACCTATAGACTGGGAGAAAATATTTGCAAATGATGCAGATGACCACGGCTTAATTTCCAAAATACACAAGCTCAAATAACTCAAAAACAAGCAAAAACAACCAAGTAAAAAAATGAGCAGACAACCTAAACAGATATTTCCCCAAAGAAGACATACAGACAGCCAAAAGGCACATGAAAAGATGCTCATTATCACTAATTACTAGAGAAACTCAAATGAAAACTACAAGATACCACTTCACACCGGTCAGAATGGCCATAACTAAAAAGACTATGGATAACAAATGCTGGAGAGCGTACCGGGAAAAGGGAACCCTCATACACTGTTAGTGGGAATGTAAACTGATGCAGCCACTATGGAAAATAAGTGTGGAGATTCCTTAAAAAAATTAAAAATGGAGTTGCCATATGACCCACCAATCCTGCTCCTGGGCACATGTCCAAAGAAAATTCTAATTTGAAAAGATACATGCACCCCAGTGTTCACAGCAGCACTATTTACAATAGCCCAGACATGGAAACAACATAAATGTCCATCAACAGATGAATGTCTGAAGAAGATATGGTATGTACACACACACACACACACACACACACACACACACACACACACACCACAATGGAATACTACTCAGCCATAAAAAATGAAATAATGCCATGTCCAACAACACAGATGGACCTAGAGATTATCACACTGAGGTCAGAAAGAGAAAGACAAACACCATATTATATCACTTATATGTAGAATCTAAACTGTGACACAATGAACTTATTTAAAAAACAAACTCTCGGACACAGAAAACAGACTTATGGTTACCAAAGGGGACAGTGAGGGGAAAGGGAAGGGTTGAGGGTTTGGGGCTGGTACACGCACACGACCGCATGTACAGTTAATAGGGATCTACTGTATAGCACAATGTCTTGTGACAAACCATAATGGAAAAGGATATAACTGAATCTCTTTGCCGTACACCAGAAACTAACATAACATTGTAAATCCATTATATTTCCATTTTTAAAAAGGATTCAGATTCTTTAATATTACAGGATGATTTATCCGTTTTGCTCATTTGCATTTTTCTAGGACTTTGAAATTTTATCTAGGAGTTCCCGTTCTGGCACAGCGGAAACAAATCCAATTAGGAACCATGAGGTTGCGGGTTCGACCCCTGGCATCACTCAGTGGGTTAAGGATCCAGTGTTGTTGTGAGATTTGGTGTAGGTCACCGACTCAGCTCGCATCCTGAATTGCTGTGGCTGTGGTGTAGGCCAGCAGCTGTAACTCCAATTCTACCCCTAGCCTGGGAATGTCCATATGCCATGCGTGCAGCCCTAAAAAGGGAAAAAAGAAAGAAATTATCTAAATTTTCAAATTTTCAAACATATTGGTATAAAGTTCACATGCCTTTTTAATCAATCACAAAGTCCTCCCTTCCATTAAACCCTCAGAACTGTGCTGTGGGGTCACCCTGGTCCAGGGGTCACGGAGGTAGCGTTTTTGCCTCAAGGGCAACAACCTGTGAGTAGACTCAGCCATGTTTTCCTGGACCCCCCACCCCACCCCCAAGCAAAGAGCACTCTGAGCATTAGCAGGTAAAACTACTGTCTATAACTCACCCAGAAAGTTCCAGGGAAAGCCACATTCCCTCCCAGCCTAGGTTCCTAAAGACAGCTCAAGTGTGCCTCTGACAATTAGGGTTTGGGGTTGACTGAGCATCTCCCCCACCCCCTCCCAGGGTGCAACTCCTTCGGCTTCTTCTCTCCTCACTGATTTCCCAGCTGAGCAGGTCTGCGACCTCACTACGGCAGTCGCCTTGCATGCCCCACTCTCAACTCTAGTGCTCATTTCTTTCCCCAATGTGGACAAGCGGTATCTAACAGGCTGGGGCGAGAACTTGGGTGAGCTTACCAGACAGTGAGGGGTTCTCTGTTTATCCGAGAGTCGCCCCATGTGTGCTTAGGCTAACATGAGAAATGGATGGGGGTAACCTCAGCAACGGCTTCAGGGAGGTGCCCCTTATGGATCACCCAGCTGTTCACCTTTGCCAGCGGAGTCCCCTTCCTTCTTGAGAGTTTGAGGGAAGCAGTAAAGGATGAGATTGGTGGGCAGTGCTCCTGAGACCTTGCCTCCTGGGGAGTCCCCGGCTTGCAGCCCCCACCCTCCATCTGTCTCCTCGGTTGGGTCCTTCCCACGACCCTGCACAGCCCCCTTCCCCAGAAAAGCATCCCTTCCCTGGTTCTGCCTCCCTCCAAGGGGTTGGGTGCCTTGAGGGCCAGGGCAGCGTGGTCCTCCATCTGGCTGGCCAGCTGA
The DNA here is from genome assembly GCF_054392235.1 of Sus scrofa. Taxonomy (NCBI): domain Eukaryota; kingdom Metazoa; phylum Chordata; class Mammalia; order Artiodactyla; family Suidae; genus Sus; species Sus scrofa. Next base: position 100,104,367 of record NC_139396.1, on the reverse strand, counting down.
GGAGACTGGAGGGCACAAGCAGCTGCCAGGATGCTCAGGGTCAAAGGTCCTGCAGACTGGGCCCAGAACTGCCTACTCAGGCTGTACTGAAAACTGATGCTTTGAGGTCTGAGTTGGTGCCCAGCTGGGCACTGAAGGAGTTAACAGAACATGGAAGATAGCAGAATGGGGGCACACGGCGGCTGCCGCTGGAAAGAAAGCTAGCCTTGTGCGTGGATAATTAGAACTGAACATCAGTAAACAATGCCTTTTCCCCTCATTAAGGACAAATCTGTATGTATAATGTGCCTATTTTCTCTTTCATTAACTTATAAATGGCCACTACTTTAAAGCCACTTAACCAGCAGTTTTGACTTGCCCGTCAGCCCCGGGTCTGACGTGTCTCTACTCCTACACAGACAGAGGTGCCCACCTCAGCACCCAGCTCCCATCATGGGGGGAGGGGGATTCTGTGGGGGTGCTCCTTTAAGGTACCACAGAGCTGCTGCGGCTTCCAGAAGGGAGTGAAGAGAGGGTATGAGGGCATCCCCTCCACTCTAATGATTCATTCTCTAAATTACCTGGTCTGCCCTCAAGTAGCTGGAGAACCCTGACTCTGGGGAGCCCCTGAGAATGTGGCCAGTCTTCCAGCATCCCTTAGGATGTCTGGCAACATGCTGGGACCAGAAATCCCAGAGATGAGCTATCAGTTCTGCCCTCATGAAACCCACAGAACAGTAGAGAACAGCCTGTGTGTATATGTTAAGGAAAGGATGCTGTAAGAAAGGTTCCCACAAAATAGAAACCTTCCAGGCATGTCAGGGAGGTGCCCCAGATGTATGTCTCCTCCCTCAGTCTGCAAACTTCCCGGGGGAATGAGAGCATGTCTCCCTTAGGGGCTTCAGGGCATACTGATCATGTCCTTCCCTTCAGACTAAGAGATCCCCTGGATGCAGGGACAGTCTCTTCCATTGAAGAGGAGACCCCAGAAGAAGGAACTATTTGCCTCACCCTATCAAAAAGTTCCACAGGTAAGAGATCTGTCTGAGGGCAGGGCACTGCCCCCTGTTCCTGGGTCACCTCCCAGAGCCCTGAATGAAGACTCCTTGCATCACTCTCTCCCTCCTGGAGCCCTGAAGAGTGCCCCAAACCTATGCCGGGGCTTGAGAGGGGCGGGGGTGGTGCCAAAGTGGGAGATGACACAATCTCTATCCTTAAGAGCACCTACAGCCCTTTCAGTTTTGCATGACACTAACCCACACAAAGCAAGGGTGAGAAGGACAAAGGGGACTGAAATGACCACTTACGGAGCACCCCTGCTGTGGTGATGAGGGCCTGTATGCAACCTGTTCTGTTACTCCACATGAGCTCCCAAGCCTAGCAGGTGGATAATAATTTCCCCATCCCACAGATGAAGAACTGGAGGCCCAGAGAGGGAAAGCGACTCACTCAAGGTCGCACAGTCTGTCAGTGGTGGAACTGGGAAGCGAACCATCTCTGGTTCTTCCCACCACAGCCAGCCTCGCCCCAGGGGACGGCCAGAGCTGCATGGACAGAACAGGCAGGAGGAGAAGAGGGCGAGCAGGGGGGTTAGAGGAGTCAGGCCTGGGGACAGGAGCTTCTGCTGGACCTCCACTGCAGGAACGGTGGAGAGGCCAAGGGTATTCTGAGAGTCTCTGACACAGAAGCCTGGAAGAGGACCGACTGGGAACCCTTGTACCTTCCCTGAACTGGGGAAGTGGAGGATCCTCAGGCCCCATGAGGGACCTTGCTCATAAATCCAAGTATTCCTCAAAATGCCACTTCCAGATGATATTTTAGATTGACTGCTTTTTTTATTTTACTATTTTTTTAAATTTTTTTGTCTTTTTAGGTCTGCACCATGGCATATGGAGGTTCCCAGGCTGGGGGTCCAATCGGAGCTATAGGCACAGGCCTTCACCACAGCCACAGCAACATGGGATCTGAGCCACGTCTGCAACCTACACCACAGCTCAGGGCAATGCCAGATCCTTAACCCACTGAGCAAGGCCAGGGGTTGAACCTGCGTCCTCATGGTACTAGTCAGATTTGTTTCCGCTGATCTATGATTGGAACTCCTAGATTGACTTCTGATGGATGCTAGGCTATACCCTGCTGGAATGTCATCATGATCATTAGCATGACTAGTCCTTCAAAAGTACTGGAAACAACTCAAATATCTATCCACAAGAGAATGGAAAAAATTCACGTGTGGAATGTTCTAGAGCAGTTAAAAGTAATGAAGTAGACCCATGTGGGCTTGACATGGCTAAATCTCCAGGATATATACTGTGAAGTTAAAAAAAAGAAAACCTTGCATGTTGATATATTTACTGTGATATCACATATGTAAAGAGCAAAACTTGGAGTTCCCATTGTGGCTCAGCGGAAACGAATTTGACTAGCATCCATGAGGACCCAGGTTCGACCCCTGGCCTTGCTCAGTTGGTTAAGGATCTAGCGTTGCCATGAGCTGTGGTGTAGGTCACAGACGTGGCTCAGATCTCAAGTGGCTGTGGCTCTGGTGTATGCTGGAGGCTACAGCTCTGATTGGACCCCTAGCCTGGGAACATGCATATGCCGAGGCTGTGGCCCTAAAAAGACAACAAAAAAAAAGAGAGAGAGAGAGAAACTCTTAAACAAGGTGTTTTCAATGGCTACATATTATCCTAAAAGAGCCTATAAAATATATCAAACAGGTAACAACGGTCACGCCTGATTAGGGGTGGCTATAACCAGGATGGGAGGTGATCAAAAGGGGACTTTGGCCTGGGCAGGGTGACCACTTGCCCAGATTTGCCCAGAACAGACTTTGTTTTCTCTGTCACTGCCATGACTAATAACAGCACTGCCTTTCCCTCTCTAAAGTGTTCATTTTGGGTAATAAGTTACTTATCGGGAGGGTTTAATTTTTTTTATTTTTTTATTTTTTTATTTTTTATTTTTTTGTCTTTTTGCTATTTCTTTGGGCCGCTCCCTCAGCATATGGAGGTTCCCAGGCTAGGGGTCGAATCAGAGCTGTAGCCACTGGCCTACGCCAGAGCCACAGCAACGTGGGATCCGAGCTGCATCTGCAACCTACACCACAGCTCACAGCAACGGATCCTTAACCCACTGAGCAAGGGCAGGGACCGAACCCGCAACCTCATGGTTCCTAGTCGGATTCGTTAACCACTGCGCCACAACAGAAACTCCCGAGGGTTTAATTTTTTACAAAAAGAATGTATTAAGTGATTACTTGTGTCATTTCTCACGGTGCATCAGGGGAAGGAAAAGTCCCCCTCCCCTTCTCCAGGCCCCCAGCCCCACTCCTCAGAGGAAACTATTGTTAACAGTTCTAGCATCCTTCCTGAAACTGTAACTCTCTATATAACCACCTAACCCTGGAGTTCCCGTCGTGGCGCAGTGGTTAACGAATCCGACTAGGAACCATGAGGTTGCGGGTTCGGTCCCTGCCCTTGCTCAGTGGGTTAACAATCCGGCGTTGCCGTGAGCTGTGGTGTAGGTTGCAGACGCGGCTCGGATCCTGCGTTGCTGTGGCTCTGGCGTAGGCTGGTGGCTACAGCTCCGATTGGACCCCTAGCCTGGGAACCTCCATATGCCGCGGGAGCGGCCCAAGAAATAGCAACAACAACAACAACAACAAAAAGACAAAAAAACAAAAAAACAAAAAAAAAAAAACCACCTAACCTTAAAACACAGAGAAAAAAAATACAGGATTATGCAGCAGACACTGTTCTGAAACTTTTTTTTTTTTTTTTAACTTTATTTCATCTCTATCAGGATATCTGGAAAACCTAACAGAGAGCCTCAGGTCCCACCAACAGAGATTTGGGTTCCATGGGTTGGCAGTGTGTGGCCCACAAGATGTAGTTCTTTTTTTTTTTTTTTTAAGGGCTGCACCCAAGGCATATAGAGGTTCCCAGGCTAGGGGATGAATCAGAACTGTAGCCACCAGCTCACACCACAACCACAGCAACACAGACCCTTAACCCGGTAAGTGAGGCCAGGGATTGAACCTGCATCCTCATGGATGCTAGTCAGATTCGTTTCCACTGAGCCACGATGGGAACTCCCCACAGGTGTACATTTCTAACAAGCTTTCTGTGTGACTTAGATGACAGTGGTCCATGGACCCCATGCTAACCTTTGTCCATAAAACAATCATTCATCCATTTATTCAATAAACAATTATGGACCCTTGCTCTGGGTTTGGCCCTGGCTGAACTTGCAGTTCATCAGAGAACATAATGCAGTCCCTGTCCTCCAGGGCACAGCCTCAGGTCTCCCTCCAGTGCGACCAGTCACCACTGACAGTGGGTTGAAGTGGCCATGAGCATGAGCACTGGGGTCAAACAAACCTAACGTCTGGCACGTCCCCTTTCTGACCACGTGACCTTAGGAAAAGTACTTAGTCACTCTCTGCCTCAGGTACCTAGTCTGTAAAATAGACACAATAACCCCCATATCACTTGATGGGCACTCAATCAGTTGCTGCTGCTACTGTCTTTTTTTTTTTTTTTTTTTTTTTTTGGTCTTTTGTCCTTCTAGGGCCGCACCCACAGCATATGGAGGTTCCCAGGCTAGGGGTCTAATCGGAGTTGCAGCTGCCAGCCTACACCACAGCCACAGCCACGCCAGACCCAAGCTGCATCTGCAACCTACACCACAGCTCACGGCAACACCAGATCCTTAACCCACCGAGTGAGGCCAGGGATCGAACCCGCAACCTCATGATTCCCAGTCAGATTTGTTTCCACTGCGCCACAATGGGAACTCCCCACTGCTACTATCATTAATAACAAATTAACTATATGGAGATCCTGCCGTGGTGCAGCGGGTTAAGACTCTGACTGCAGTGGCCCCAAGCCTGGCACAGTGGGTTAAAGGATCTGGCATTGCCACAGCTGTGGCACTGGTCGCCACTGTAGCTCAGATATAGTCCCTGGCCCCAAAACTTCTGTATGCCATGGGTGCAACCATAAAATAATAATAATTTAACTATAAAGAATATATACATAATTAATAATAAAACTCCTATGGCATTCTTGCCAAGAATGTTTAAACTAAATCCAATCATGAAGAAACAATCTGACAAATCCTAACTCGGAGATATTCTAGAAAACTTGCCTATACTCTCCAAAAATGTCCATGTCATGAAAGACTGAAAAAAAAGAGAAATTATTCTAGATTAAAGAAGACAAAAGAGACATACACTATATACAAAGTGAGTTCCAGGTTTGGTGTGTGTGTGTGTGTGTGTGTGTGTGTGTGTGTGTGTGTGTGTGTGTGTGTGTGTGTGTGTATCTGGGATAATTGGGAGATATGAACATCAACTGTATATTATATAATGATATTGCAGCCATGTTGAATTTATTATATAGTTGCACTGTATAAATGACAGGGATGGAGTAGGCACAGGTGGTTGTAGAAGTCCCAATAAAGGATCATAGACAGAGAGAGAAAGCTAGGGGACTTCGGGAGATCACTGTATGTTAATAATTGCTCAAAAAAGCCATCAGAACAAGGCAGGCTTGCTTGACCAGCAGAGGAGTGAGAATTGCCTCAGGTCATTGGGTGGAGGATGGGATGAAATGAGGCCTGAATTCTGGTTCAGATCCAGGGCAGGAGTTCAAGGACCCGCCCTACTGCTGATTTGAATACACACCTTATTGGATACCAAGGAAAGGAAGAGGCGGGCTTTTCTGACCCCCACTCCCCTTGGATGATAAAACTGAAGCCTCCGGATCCTGAGGGCAGAGTTTCTGTGCCTGCCTGATTGCATCTCTCACAATCGTCCTATAAATCCATTTCTTGCCTATCACTTTGTCTCTCCTGAATTCCTTCTGAGCGAAAGCATGAAGAACTTAAACTTCAGCGAGTCCAGACACTGGGTGAGTGATTCTAATTTAAAACCATGGGTTCAAGTCCCAATCTGTGCTCTGACTAGGTTCAGGCCATTAGTGCTGTCCGTTTCATAAATGCTCTCATTCTTAGGATGTGTACTGAAATATTTAGGGGTAGCGTGTTGTGATGTCTGCAACTAATTCTCAAATGGTTCAGAAAATATGTGTGTGTAGGGATGGGGGAGGGAAAAAAGAGAGAAAGGAGACAAAAAGACAGAGAAAATATGTAGCAAAATGTTAACAATCAGTGTATTTAGGTGACCCTAAGGGTGTTCCTATTCTATTATTCCAATCTTATTTTGTAGATTTAAAATTTTTCAAAATAAAAAGTTTGGAAAAGTGAAATCTGATGGTTTTTGAAAATGATATTCAGGATAGTGGCTGACTGGGGGAGGAGAGAGTAACTGGGACAGAATCATGGCTAGGAACTTCCTGACTTCTGTGGATGTCCTATTTCTTGAACTTGGAGGATTCATTGAGCTGAGCACTTATTTCCTCTTTTCATGTGTAAGTTACATGTCAATAGATAAGTTTATTTAGAATAGCCATAACAGGAGTTCCCGTCATGGCACAGTGGTTAACGAATCCAACTAGGAACCATGAGGTTGTGGGTTTGATCCCTGGCCTTGTTCAGTGGGTTAAGGATCCAGTGTTGCCGTGAGATGTGGTGTAGGTCACAGATGTGGCTCAGATCCTGGGTTGCTGTGGCTGTGATGTAGGCCGGCGGCTACAGTTCTCAATTAGACCCCTAGCCTGGGAACCTCCATATGCCACAGGAGTGGCCCTAGAAAAGGCAAAAAAAGAAAAAAAAAAATAGTGATAACAAAGCATCCTTCACAGTACCCAATCCTCTGCTTTGGATCCTCTGCTCTGGAGGGAAGGCTGGGGCTGGGCCATTCTCCCCTGACAGTGTGTCTCATCCGAGAGGAGGGAGAGAAGGACTTGAGTCTGATGATGGCCTGTCCCTCAGCCTGACCCCACGGGGAGAAGCAGGCTGCTTCTGGAGGTGCCCCAGCCTGCCCCTCAGAGCAGTGCCCACTTCTGATGCCAGCCCCTGGGGCGGGAGTCTGGCCTTGGCTCCACACTTCTCAGGCCCCAGCGTTCTCCCCTCTTGTCAGCCCTGTGCGCCCAGATGGATGTGGTTTAATGAGGCATCTCATTTGTGTGAGAAGTAAGTCCCGGGGTCACATTTTCCACTCCTTGCATTGTTTCCCCCTGTGCTTGATCTGATCTGCTTCACTAACTGGAGACACAAATGTAGTCCTGTCTCTGTGTCTTGCAGATTAATTGCTGGAGTCCTCATTGGCCTAAATTAGCAAGAGCAGTAACAATGGCTAACACTTCGCATAGATCTTACTACATGCCAGATCCTGGTCTAAGTACTTTACTTTATGGATGTAATTCATTTAATGCTTACAACAACTCTGGGAGGCAGGGGTTTTTTGTTTTGTTTTTTACCCATTTTACAGATGGAGAAATTATGGCTTAGAGAAATACTCTGACCAAGCAGGATTGGCTGCATAATTGGCAGAGCCCAGTGCAACCTGAAAATAGAGGAAGGGGAAGGAGTCCTTGTTCAAAAATTATTTATAATGGGAGTTCCCACTGTGGCCCAGCGGAAATGAATTCGACTGGTATCCATGTGGATGCAGTTCGATCCCTGGCCTCACTCAGGGGGTTGGGGATCCAGGGTTACTGTGAGCTGTGGTAAAAGCGGCAGCTATAGCTCTGATTCGACCCCTAGCCTGGGAACTTCCATATGCCGTGGGTGTGGCCAAAATTTTTATAATAAAAAATAATGCCATCTGAAGAAACATGGATGGAATTAGAAATTATCATACTAAGTGAAGAAAGTCAGACAAAGACAAATATTTATCTGTTGTACATAGAATCTAAAAAAAAAATGATACAAATGAACTTATTTATTACAAAAGAGAAATAGGCCCACTGACATAGAAAACAAACTTACCGTTACCAAAGGGGAAAGTGAGGGAGAAATAAACTAACTATGAAGTTGAGATTAACATGTACATACTACTATATATATAAAACAGAGAGCCAACAAGGACCTACTGTATAAATATATATTCAATATTTTATAATAACCTATAAGGGAAAGGAATCTGAAAAAGAATATATGTATGTGTGTATATATATATATATGAATATATACATATATCACTCTTTTGTACACCTGAAACTAATACATTATAAACTAATTATACTTCAATAAAAAAGATACAGAAATAAACAGTTAATTAAATATGGTTCATGGATTTAAAAAAAATTATTAAGACTTTCAAGTCACCAAGCATTAGGCCCAGCATGACTATACAGGTCTGCAGCCCATAAAGTCAGACCCAGAAAACAACAGAGCAGAAACCAGAACCCAAGCAGTCTGACTCCAGCCTCCATCCTCCTAACCATTGTGTTATACCACCTCTCTCCTCTCAGAGTCGTCCTCCCCTGACCTTCCCCAATCTGCCCAAGAACTAAAGCCGCTTAATTCATCAGGGCCTATCCTGTGTCTAACAGCCAGGTGGAGACAGAACTGAATAGTCTTATCAGCCTGATGCCACAAGGGGTCGCTGTTGAAAACTGGTCCTGTGCGGTTTGACACCTCCATGTCCACAGCTCAGAGTGGCCCTGGCCAATCCAAACATGGACATGCACAGCAGGGCCCCACTTTGGGGCTCCAGGCTACGACACTTTTATTTCACAGTCTTATGTGCAGCTACTGCTCCCACAGCACAACCTCCACCAGAGGGCCTGGGTCAGAGGGACTCTGCCCCGCCAGCTGCTGGGTGGACACCAGCCTCCTAACAAGCATCCGAGCCTGATATTAGCTTGGTCCACCTATTCAATTCCCCATTTCCTGTGGGGTCCCTTCTATCCTTTCTTGCCAGAGGATCTCCGAGAGGCCCAACTCAGTTCATCAGAAAGGCTCTAGTAATCCTAAACCCTAAATGGGAAGGGCGAGTCAGGACCTTGACCTCAGTCCTCCCATATGCAAATATCCCACCTCTGTGACCATCTCAGCAAAACCTTCTTAGAATCACAACAGTTGTTGTTGCACCTATTTTCCATAGCAATGTGTTTGCCTCCTTACCTCAGTGTTGCATAACTAAGAGAAGAGGCATTACAAATTTGCCAGAAAATCTAGTTTTGCCTTCCTAGGCACTCCACTACAGAGTGCAACATGACTGATACATCAGTGTCACACCCAGATACTTTAATGACGTAAGTGGCTAGGGGTTCCCTTTATGGCTCAGTGGTAATGAACCCAACTAGGATCTATGAGGATGCAGGTTCGATCCCTGGCCTTGCTCAGTGGGTTAAGGATCCGGCATTGCCATGAGCTGTGGTGTAAATCTGACACTGCTGTGGCTGTGGTGTAGACTGGCAGCTGCATTTCTGATTCGACCCCTAGCCTGGGAACTTCTATATGCCACAAAATTCGGCCCTAAAAAAAGATGACGGAATGGAGGAGGGGGCAGAGCTGGTGGCATGTGGACACTATAACCTCACTCATGCCCACTGGCTGGTGAGGCCAGGAATGCCTGATTGCTCTGGGTACCATGGGCATCTCTGCAGTCAGGCTGGCATCATCCAGAGTTCCCCCACTGTATTAGTTACAAGTGTATTCAGCTGCAGGTAATGGAATACCAGCCAACAGTGAGCTAAACAGAGATTTATTATTTTCACCTGACAGAAATCTGGAGGCAAGATAGTTACTGGCATTGGTGTATCAGTTCATGGCTGATGTCATCACAGTTCTCTTGGTCTTTCCCTCATAGAGCCTGATGGCTGCTCTTGCTCCAGCCTTCAAGTCTGCCTTCAAGTCAAAAAGGAGAAAGGACAGAAAGAGGCAGCACCAGCAGCTTCCAGTGCCTTTTATCAGGAAAGGAAAAGCCGTCCTAAGAGCTCACAGCTGGTTTGGCTTATACCCCACTTGTTTGAACTGTGTCACATTGCCTTTGCCAGCTGCAAGGGAGTCTGGGAAAGTGAGCCTTTGGTCTGGGGCTAAGACACTGTCACCACAAGCTAAATTGGAGTGTTGCAGCAAAGAGGAAGATGCCACACCCTTCCTCCTATAGTCACCCCAGGTGGCCCAGGATCCCAGGGCCTTTTCCTAACAACCCCAGGATTACGTCCCTGCGGCCAGCCCAGCCAGGCAGGCCATCTCAGTGCCCCAAGCATTAAGGGCCCACCCAAGGAGCCGGGATTCCCCTGAACGGAAGGCCTGCTGACTTTAGCCTTCTCCCTGGTGATTAATGGTGTTCTGCCAACTCGGGGGAGGCGGCTAATTAGCTGTAGACTGATTAAGGACAAGGCAGGCAAAGTCCCCGACGTGATAAACATGATAAACACGAACTTTCCATCTTCCTCCCTCCTTCCCAGTGCTGCCACCACCAGCAGCAGCAGAAGCCAGACCTGCGGCACCCCTCACAGTGTGCTTGGCTGGAGACCGGTGGGTGTTGTCCGGGCCATGCCCCACACCACCTGGCACAAGGCAGAGCATCGTGGCAGGAATGGGCACATGGGATCTCCTTTCAGGGCTTCTATCTTCCAGCCTCTCCCAACCTCCCTGCACTCCACCACGTATGGTACCAGGCCCAGGATTTCTAAACCAGTCTCTGCCCTAAAGGATCTACAGCTGAGGGCCGGAGAAATGCAGAAAAGGGATGAGGTCTGGAGTCACTGGCCATGGTCCCCTGGAGGGGCTTGGGGTGGGTTTTCAGAGGGAAGCAGTGGTCCTGGAGAAAGAGAGGGACACATGGGCAGGAGTGGAGATGAAATGCTCAGAACACGGTCCTGGGGCCGGGAGGAATCTGGAGACAGGCCTGCTGAGGGGCAAAGCACAGAGAGGAATGAGCAGAGAGAGATGAGCACAGAGAGGAAGGAAGACTGTAGATGGGGTGCAGCCCGGCTGTTTTCCAGCCTCAGCTCCTCCACAACATGTGGCATCCTCATGCACGACGCCCCGGCAGGGGGTGGGGGCAGCGGGGTCTGCACCCCCTCCTCCAGCTGTGACACCTCGCCTAGATCTCTCACTCCAGAAAGCACCTGCCAGGTGCGAGCACCTTCAATGCTGCCATCGCCAGCCAAGCCATAGGGAAAATATCTCTGACACTTGAATCTTATACCAGATAAGGCTGAGAGAAGGACAAAGGAAGGATACATTTCAGCAACAGATAACAAGAGAAATTCACTGAGTGTGGTTTCTCAGGTCCCCTCTGTCTCCCCACGAGGAGACCTGCTGAGGAGGTGGCCAAGGTAAATGCCTATCTTAGGAGGCTTGGGAAGCACCACACCCACACCCCAGTGGGCCTGGCTCACTCTTACCCATTTCTTGGATCTCAGCTCAAGTGTTATTTCTCTATTTTTTTTTTTTTCTTTTCATAGCTGCACCCGAGGCATCTGAAAATTCCTGGCCTAGGAGTCAAATCAGAGCTGCAGCTGCCGGGCTACACAACAGCCACAACAGCTTTCGGCAACACTGGATCCTTAACCCTCTAAGTGAGACCAGGGATCAAACCAGCATCCTTATGAACACGACGTCAGGTTCTTAACCTGCTGAGCCACGACAGGAACTTCCTCCAGTGTCATTGCTTTGAAGGAGTTTCCCCTGGCCTCTCCTAGATCAGATTCTCTGTATTTCCCTACATCAAGTGTAACACAGTTGATATTAGTGCATTTGGGTGACTGTCTTTACCATTATAGAGTCAATCAGCAAACATTAATTGAGGCACAAACTGTGCTAAGTTCTAGGGATATGTGACACATGGGCCTGCCCTCATGGAGCTTATGGCTACGCATAAGTCGCAGCTGGTACCTAAGTGGGGGTTCACCCTAACTCCAGAAGTAAGACTCCTCCCAGTCCCAGTAGAATAATGGGCAACTCCTGTCCATTCAACTTACAGCCTCAGGCCACCCCTAGAAGGACCTTCATGTGTGGTTGCTCAGGTTGTACACAAGACAAGGGGACTGACGTGGCTGCTGGTGTGTTGCCCAGATTCCTCCTTCAGAACACTCATTCCTCCAGCTTCCAGGAGGGTTGCCTACTAATGGCTGGCTGCTGAGTCTTCCTCCAGGCCTTGTCCTCAGCCAAAGAGAGGCACGTCATTCCCCAGAGTGAGGTCTGATCTGCTATCTCTTCATCTGAAATGACAGAGGCCTGCCCTGCCACTCCCTGTCTCAATCCAGGCCTTCTTCTTTTTTTTTTTTTTTTTTTTTTTTTTTTTTTTTTTTTTTTAAGCCACCCCAAGGCATATGGAGCTCCCTGGCCAGGGATCAGATCCAAGCCAAAGTTGCAGCCTAAGCTGCAGCTGTGGCAACACCAGATCCTTAACCCGCTATGCCGGCCCAAGGATCAAATCTGCATCCCAGGGCTCTCAAGACCCACTGATCCCGTTGCGCCACAGTGGGAACTCCCAGGCCCAGGCCATCTTTGAAGCAGCGCAGCTCCAGGGCATCCCATGGCATTGGGTCCAACGTCTCCCTCTAGCCAGTCCTACTCCTCTCACTTCCACACTCAGGGGTTGTTCCTGAGAGTGCTCCTTAATAAGACCCCTGAGTGCCCATCTCAAGGCTCAGAGGCTTTTTTTTTCCCTGGGGAACCTGAGCAAAAATCATGTTGGGGCAAAAACCTGCGCTCAAGTGTGACTGCACCCGTCTGGAGGAAAAGGACTCCCTTTTTCTAATCTGCACAAAGATGCCCTTTAATGACTGAGAAGTAGCTTGGCCCAGCCCGAGCGAAGAACCCGGAGTGCAAACCAGTGCCGGAAAGCCCTTGGCACAGGCACAGGAGGGAATCTTGGGAGTGATTTAGAAGACTCCAGAGGAAAGTATATCTGTGCTAAGACGCCCACCAGCCCCTGGAGTCTGATTCCAGCTGATTAAGAGGCACCCCGGGCTAGTATTTCAGAAAGACGACCGGGAAATAAGCTGAGGGAAATTGTTAATCTGGGATTTCCAACAACATGGAAGGAGTCAGACCAGCCCCAAACACCCTGACTCAGACCCAGTGTGTGGGAACTCGCCGGGTGGGTGCAGGAGGAGGGCGGGAGAAACGGGAAGGAATTAGACTTGCACAAACTTCGTAATTGAAATCATTAATAGCAGTAAAATAAGTTGTCCATCCTACATGTAATTTGTAGTAATGTTTGGTTACTGAGATTAATTTCTAGTAATGAAATACTAATTAAACCATTTATTGAGTAATGTATTTGCTTGGTGGTGTTTTATGGGTGTTCGCTTATAAATATTTTAATTACTTTTGCTAAGTAATTAGAATTTACTAAATAATTTCCAAACTATTTATTAATTTCTAGCAATTCTCAGCCAACCAACAAGTTATTGTTTTACTTTATATCAGTAATTAAAGTCTTTTTTTTTTTAGACTTCGAGTGAAGAGAAAGAGTAATAAAGACAGTCTGTTCTATCACATGAGGTTGGGGGTATTAAAACGAGAAAAGGGAGACGTAAAAATCACTCATAATCCATCATTACTCAAACACTGTTAACATTTTGGTTTATATCGTTACAGACTCTCCCTATCAGCACATGTACTCATTTTCAAAATTGAGATCATACCAACTGCATGCTTTCAGGCCACCAAACTTTGCCAATTTTTGAATCATACTTTCTAGTCTATGAAAATGCTAAACCATTCTAGAGAGATATTCTCTTTAATAGTTTGAGACATTCAGAAAGTAATATTTACTTTTTCTACCTCTCTGCACCTACTATATGTCAGATACTATGCACAGCAATTTACAAATTATTGGTAGTAATAAACTACTCTGTGGCAGTAATCTGTGTAACTGGGCCACCACGTGGTGCAGTCTTAGCATGAAGTCATCTTCAATAAAATGGTCTGGGAGGGGAAAAAAGTTACTGAAATAACTGAAATAGTATGACAATGAATGCAGTTCTGGGACCTGCTTTGCTCTCTTAAAATATTATAAACATCTTTCCACTTTAATAAATATGGAGGAGCAGTGGTGTCCTTTTTAATAACTGCATAATATTCCAAGAAGGTACACCCCCCCAACACACACACCACCAGTGATTATCTAATGCCTAACTGCTGGACATTTCAGTTATTTTCAGTTCACTATTATGAACAGGCTTATATTGAATGTCAATATACATAGATCTTTGTGCACTCATCCAACTATTTCCTTAGAATATTCCTAGAAGTGGAATTGCTGGGTCAAAGTGTAAGAATATTTGTAAGACTTTTTTTTTTTTTTTTTTTTTTGCTGCACCCATGGCGTATAGTTCCTGAGGCAGGGATCGAATCTGACCCACAGATGCAACCTACACCAATGCTGGATCCTTAACCCACTATACCAGTCAGAGGACTGAGCCTGTGCCTCAGCAGCAACCCAAGGTGCTGCAGCTGGATTCTTCACCGCACCACCACAGTGGGAACTCCATTTTTAAGACTTCTGACTCATACTGCCCATATGCCTCAAGAAAAACTGAACAAATTTATGCTCCCATCTGCAGAGTTAAAAGACTTGTTTCCTTGCACTATATACAATTATTACTATTTTAAGTCTCATATCAATTGTTCTTGGAGAGAGGTGTCTAAGCAGAGAGGTGGCCCAGGAAAGCATCCTGAATCACAGAGCCTTACAACCCACTATCCCATTGGGTTGGAAAAAACACAGTTGGCTCATGAAGACCTACATGCTATGTCTTCACAGCTTAGGTAGCACCAAAATGTTTAAAACTATTCATCACCACACCATTCCTCTCTCCCCTGGTCTCCTCCTTTCCATCCAGGACTCCACCTCCCTAAAGGCATCAGCAAAGATGACCCAAAAGGCTTGGCCTACTGCTGGCAGACAGAGCCCCATACCCCCACCATGTGCTGGCAGAATAGCCACCTGCCTAGGGCTTCTCCCGTTAGCTCATGACAAGGTATCTCCCCACCAGCATGTCACAGTGTTTAAAACTTGTTCCATCAGTGGCACACACTAAGTAGTTTCCTAAACATTCAGAGGTGAGCCTAGGTGACATTTCAGGACTTGCTAAGTTTTCCAGGGGCTCTCACATCTCCTTTCCAACGCTCCCCTCTTACCTACCTCCAAGTCACCTGGTGCCTCTGAACATCCAAAGTCCCCATCCTAAACTACCATCTCACACTCCTAAAACAGGACGACCTTGAGTTCTTTTTTAGTATCTGCGAGAAGCATCCTCCTCCAAGAAAACCGAAAAACCGTCTAAGAGGGAGGAGATATTGCAACAACTCTTTGAAAAAAAGGGAGGCAAATTCAGGAGAGGAAGGTGAGAGAGAACTGAGAGAAGGCTTGATGCAGAGATAGAAAGGGGGTCATCAGTGATGCCTGCTTGCAAAAGAAAACCACACAACAGAGCACGCCGCTGGCCTTTGCTATACTTCCAAAGACTGAGAAGCCCCACAGGCACGTACCTGTGGTGCCACCATGCATTACTTTCCTTTATTCTTTGCATCCAATCTGCTTTGGTGTGTTAGGGCTGCACACTCAGCATATGGAAGTACCCAGGTTAGGGGTCGAATCGGAGCTGCAGCCTGTGCCACAGCCATGCCAGATCTGAACTGCATTTGCAACCTACACTACAGCTCACAGCAACACTGGATCCTTAACCCACTGAGTGGGGCCAGGGATCAAACCCTCATGGATACAAGTCAGGTTTGTGACCGCTGAGCCACAACAGGAACTCCTTAAATGATGTTTTTAATCTTTACTTAACCAATAGGAAAGTGAAACCCACAGAGTTTAAGGGAAAAGCTTCTAAATGGGAAAAGTCAGGATCAGAACCCAGCTTTCTCTAATCCCACAGGCTTTAAATTACATATCCTATCATTTTCTATTAGGGCAATAGGTGACACCTGAGGGCAAGTGAAAAGATGAAAGAGGGAAAGAGGGAGGGAGGAAGAAAACTTTACACATTATAATGCAGGAATATACTGTCAATCTGCCGTCATTAGAAGGTAACCTTGGAGTTCCCACTGTGGCTCAGTGGTTAACGAATCCGACTAGGAACCATGAGGTTGAGGGTTCAATCCCTGGCCTTGCTCAGTGGGTTAAGGATCCGGCATTGGTGTGAGCTGTGGCGTAGGTTGCAGACACAGCTTGAATCCCACATTGCTGTGGCTCTGGCGTAGGCCGGCAGCTGCAGCTCCGATTAGACCCCTATAGCCTGGGAACCTCCATATGCTGTGGGAAGCGGCCCTAGAAATGGCAAAAAAAAAAAAAAAAAAAAAAGAAGAAGAAGGTAGCCTTAAAATAAAATTATGATTAGAATTTAAAATGTTGGCCTACACGTATCCTGAAATCACTGGTTCTGCCAAAGGGAAACACTGGAAAATGTGATCCCTGAGGTCCCTTGCTATCAAACTATTCTAGAGTCTCCAAGGGTTAAGTGGGCCTTTTTTTTTTTTTTTTTTTTAAGAAAAAACAGATTCCATGGGTCTTGGCACATGGGTAATAAAATCCTAAGAGCAGATGCTAGGTCTCATTTATCTCTATATTCTCTATAAGCATTTAGTACAGGCCCAGGGTGGACGCGTGGAAGATGAATTATGAGTTCCTCTCCCTTCTCTGGGCATTAGTGTCTCCATTAGAGGAAAAAAAAAAAAAAAAGAAGGCTGGGCTACTGCTCTCAAAGTGTGCTTTTTGCTTTATAAGGCATTAGTCCATTGGATCTAAGAAGTGGTTCCTTTCCCACTGGTTATCTGGCTTTCTGTTCCATCACTTCTGTAGTGAGCAGAACTCTCAAGATAGCTCCTCAAGATTCCCATCCCCTGGTTCTTATTCTTCAATGAAACACGGATCTAGATACTGCTATCAGGGGATTTTGCAGATGTAATTAAAGACCCAAAACAGTTGCTCTTAGGACCCAGAGATGACCTTGGTAGGTTTGACCCAATTAAACAAACCTTTTGAAAACAGCGAGTTTTCCCCAGCTGATAGCAGAACAAGAATTCGGCAAGATTCAAACGGTGAGGGAAATTCAAACCACAGTAAGTTTGTTGTAGAGATGGAGGGGGACAAGTGGAAGGCCCTAAGATTGGCCTATAGGAGCAGAGAGTCAAGAGCCAGGAGAAAGAAGGGGACCTCAGTCATACAGCTACCAGGAACTGCAACAGCCAACAACCTGAAACAACTTGGACGTGGATTCTTCCCCAGAGCCTCCCGTACGAGCTCAGCCTGGCCAGCGTCTTCATTTGACCTCATAAGATCCTGAGCAGAGAAACCAGCCAAGCCACCTGGACTTAATGATCTACAGAACTATGGGATAATAAACGGGTGTTGCTTTAAGCTGCTATGGTTGTGGTAATTTGTTATGCAGAAATAGAAAACAAGTGCATTTCTCTACCTTATCCCTACCAACCCTTGCTGATGATATTATTATTATTATTATTATTATTATTATTATTATTATTATTATTTGGGGGGAGGAGGAATCCGTTTCAGGAATTTTGAGTTGAGGCTTCTTTCTGCCAATTTCATGTGGGTCTAACAAGCAAGTATTAGGTATTGAATTCCTGCTGTGTTCCCAGGTCCTCTGTTGGAGGCCAGTATAGAATTTGGAAGTAAAATTGCGTGGCTAGACAAGATAAGTAGGAGGAAGGGGGCGAGGTGGCAGAACAGTGTGCACTGGAGATGAAAGTAGGCTTCATGGAAAAAGTCAAAGTTGGAGGCTCGATCGATTTTAAATTGGCAGAGAACGGGGACAGGGTAGAGCTACTCCGGGTAAAAGGCACAGCAACAGAGGCTGGAATGAGCATGATATTGGACAATTTTGTTTCCTGAGGGCAGGCCAGGTTTCTCAAGCCCTATCCATAGAAACAAGCCAAGCTACCAATTGACAAGGCCAGGAAGATGAAGTATGCTTCTAGGAAGGAGTTGGAGCTGTCTTAGTCTTGGGCAAAGAAAGGTGAAAGGATGATCTGGGAAGGAGTAGTAGAAGGGGCAAAAAAAAGGCAAAATATGCCACAAAACAGATCCAAGTTAAGGTAAAGAGATGAAGACCAGGAGGGAAGAGCAAGGAGAGAGGCCCATGCCTGCTTCCCACCCCCACCACGACGGCAGGGAGGGGCAAGAGGGGAACCAGCAGCTGCCGAGCTCCTGCCTTATATGAGAGATTATATAGGTGGAAGTCTGGCCCTTGAGTAGATTGGCTACAAGAGATTGCCCATGCTGAGAAGCAGGGATGTAATGATTAGAAAGATTGGTTGCAGCTAGACCATAAGGGACCTTGAAAGCTAGGAAATAAAGCAAGGATTTTCAATCTTGGCTGAACACTGAAACCACTTGGGGTTCTTTTAAAACTACTGATTGATATCTGTATCCCACCTTAAAAGTTCTGATGTGATCGGCCTGATTCGACTTGAGCCTCAGAGTTTTAAAAACATCACAGGTTGATGCCAAGGCTGGTATGCTCATATGCCACCAAGACTGAGAACTACAAATGCAGAGTTTGGATTTCATCTACTAGCCACTGAAACCTACTAAGGATGTGAAATAACATAACACAATGGAAAATCACACTGCCTGGAAAGAAGACCAAGTCAAGTAAAAATAACAAGAGCACATAAAAGTACATTTTTTGGATTCCAGGCACTTTTCTAAGACACATATTATATTACACCTTCTTAAAGTATATATGATAAAAGAAATGCTAAAAAACCCAGGCAGGACAAATACAAAGCAAACCATACCCACACCTTTGGCACCAAAAGACAAAGGCAATGAAAAACCATTTTAAAAAGTCAGAGATGAATAGGAATATTACCTTCAAAGTAGTAATAATAACAATAGCTGACTTCTCTGTAGAAAGAATGTAGGCTACAACAATCAAAGTAAGTAGCAAAGTATACGCACACACATGTTTTTTAAAATACATCATATACACTTGCTAAATCACCACAATAACCCTATAAGGTAGCTACTGTTATCATCACCATTTTATAGATGAGAAAACTGAGGTTTAAAAAAAGCGAATACCTTGCTCATGACCACAGGACAGGTAAATGATGGAACTGAGATCCGATTCCTGGAAGTCTGTCTCCGAAGTCCATGCTCTTTGTTTTGCTTCTGGATATGATGGATTATTAGCTTGTATCGGAGCAATCTCTTCACAAAAAACAACTAGGAAAACAATTTTGAACACAAAGAAAAGTTACAGAGCTCTGAAGACTTGAGAGGCCAAGATCAGCAAGACAAAAGAAGTACATTGTGTTTTACAAGGAGATCCTGCTGAATAGCATTGAGAACTTTGTCTAGATACTCATGTTGCAACAAAACAAAGGGTGGGGGAAAAAATGTAATTGTAATGTATACATGTAAGGATAACTTGACCCCCTTGCTGTACAGTGGGAAAATAAAAAAAAAAAAAAAAAGAAAGAAATACATTGTGTGAACCTGATATCCAGTCACATTTTCTCCCCTGCAGGTATTTGCAGATTTGTAAACAAACATCTGAGAGGCCCAGAAGCTGAGCTGATATTCAACAGTCTCCTGGGACTGAGGATTTTATTTTATTTCATTTTGCTTTTTAGGGCCATACCCTGACATATAGAAGTTCCCAGGCTAGGGGTTAAATTGGAGCTACAGTTGCTGGCCTACACCACAGCCACAACAACATGGGATCCTAGCTGCATCTGCGACCTACACCACAGCTCACAGCAATGCCAGATCCTTAACCCACTGAGCAAAGCCAGGGATCGAACCCACATCCTCATGGATCCTGGTCAGGTTTGTTAACCGATGAACTAACCACGGAGGTAACTCCCAATTTTTTTTTTTTTTTTTTTGGACTGAGGATTTTAAAAATGAATTGGGGATGCCAAAACACAGGAAACTTAGCAAACATCCCCAGCTTTCAGTTGGGACACCTGACAAGTTATAGTCTAAAAGTAAGGCCTAGCCTTACTTCTAGGTTATATAAATAGATGAGTCAAAAAGCTGAAACCCAGATTTAAATCAGCTCGATGTAAGATTAGATTAAGACGGTTGGTCTGATGTTTGGTCTGACCCTGACCTGAAACAAAAGCAAATTCCTTCTGCAGGAGAACAACATTCAAGCTCAAATTTTCACTATAATTTTTTATCCACAATGTCCATTATTCAATGAAAAGTAATCAGACTTACCAGGAGACAAGACCAAGTGACCAAAAACCAGAAAAAGACCAAATAATAAAAACAGCCTTACAGGAATTCCCGTTGTGGCACGGGAAAACGAATCTGACTAGGAACCATGAGGATGTGGGTTCAATCCCTGGCCTTGTTCAGTGGGTTAAGGATCCAAGCATTGCCGTGAGCTTCGGTGTAGGTCATAGGTTTGGCTTGGATCTGGCATTGCTGTGAAGTAGTCCAGCAGCTATAGCTCCAGTTAGACCCCTAGCCTGGGAACCTCCATATGCCATGGGTGTGGCCCTACAAAGCAAAAAAAAAAAAAAAAAAAAAAGCCTTACAGGTGATTTAGATATTAGCAGATACAATTTTTAAATAGCCATCAATACATTTAAGAAAACAAGCCACGAGTAAAAAATTTTAGTGGAGAACTAGAATCTATGCAAAAAATCAAATAGAAATTTTAAAAGTGAAAAATATAGTGATTAAAATTAGGAAGTGGATAGATGGGTTTAACCACAAAGTAGACACAGCTGGAGAGAGAACTAAACACCTACCTACTAATGGGTCAGTAGAAGAAATACAGACTGAAGCAAAGGAAGAAAAAAGTAGAAAATACAAAAAGGAAATTAAAGATATTAACACAATGAAAAGGCATAAAATATGTTTAATTGTCCCAGAAGGGGAGGAGAGAGCAAATAGAGCAAAAGCAATTACTAAGAATTTTCCAAAAGAAAGAAAAAACACAAGCTATGTATTTGATAAATGCTAAGAAGCCCAGGCCGGATAAATACGAAGAAAACCACATCCACAACTGTGGCACATCAAAGCAAAACTGCTGAAAGACAAGGCAAAGAAAAACCTTAAAATACAGAGAAAAAAAGGAATATTACCTTCAAAGTAGTAACAAAAACAACATCTGACTTCTCTATAGGAATAATGGAGATCAGAGCAATGAAGGATATCTTTAAAGTCTAAATAAAATAAATAATTATCAACTTAGAATAGTATGTCTTGAAAAAAATATTCTTTGAAAATAAAACATTTTCAGACAAAAATTGAAATACTTGACCAACAGATCAACATAAAAAAAAGACCTAAAGAAAGTTCTACAAAAAGGAAAACAACCCAGATGAAATTAAAGATATTTAAGAAGAAATGAAGCGCAATAGGAAGGTCAAAATATGTATGAAACTATAATGATAATATTGTCTATATAGAAAACTCAAAAAAAAAAAAAAACCCACAAATAAACAAAAAGAAATCTCCTAGAACTAATAAGTGAGCTTAAAAGGGCCACAGGATATAAGGTCAATATACAAAAATTTATTGGATACAAGCAATGAACTTTGGATGCAAAATCTTAAAAGCAATACCATTTATAATAGCACTCAAAAGAATGAAAGACAGTTATAAATCTAACAAATCTAAAAAAGAAGGATCCTTGTGTGTTTAAAACTAAAAATACTAATAAAAGAAATCAGACATTAACAAATAAAAAGATAATCCATTATGAATTGGAATAATCAAATTGATAACAACCACCCCACTGATCTATAGCTTCAATTCAATCCCAATCAAAATCTCCATTTACTTTTAAAAATCATTACTGATGAGCTGATTCTAAAATAAACATACATGAAAAAGCAAATTATTTAAAATGACCAAAGCCATTTTTAAAAGGAAGAACAATGTTGAAGGAATTAAACCACCTATCTTCAAGACAATAAAACCATGCTAATGAAGACAGTGTGGTATTAGCAAAAAGATAGACATATAAATCAATGGGAAAAAAAGTCTTAAAATAGACTCAACTGACTTTTGACAAGGGTCAAAGGCAATTCATTGGAGAAAGGGTAGTTATTTCAATAGGTGATAGTGGGCTGGAATAACTAGATGTCCATAAAAAAAAAAAAAAAAAAAAGAACCTCAACCCACAACTCACACCTTATACAAAAATTAACTCAACCACTTCTAGGTATATATGCAAGATAATTGAAGGTACATGTTCACACAAAAACTTGTACATGACTGTTCACAGAGGCATTATTCATAAGAGCCAAAAATAATCCAAATTTCCATTGAGGAGTTCCCATTGTGGCTCAGCAGGCTAAGAACCCAACTAGTATTCAAGAGGATTCAGGTTTCTGGCCTCGTTCAGTGGATTAAAGATCCCGTGTTGTGGCAAGCTGCAGGGTAGGCTACAGATGTGGCTCAGATCTGGCGTTGCTATTGCTTAGGCCAACAGTTTCAGCTCCAATTTGACCCCTAGCCCAGAACTTCCATATGCCACAAGTATGGCCCTAAAAAGACAAAAAAAAAAGAAAAAGAAAGAAAAGAAAAACAAAAACAAATGTCCATGAGTGAATGGATAAATGAAATATATATATATGTATGTGTATATATATATATATATAGTATTCATACAATGGAACATTATTGAGTAATAAAAAGGAATGAAGTGCTAATACATGCTACAAAATGGATGGAAAGAGAACAACATGCTAAGTGAAAGAATCTATAGAGGCAAAAAGTAGATAGGTGTTTGCCTAAGGCTGGCAGAGCGGCCAGGGGCAGTGACTTTTAATGAGTTCTGGGGTTCCTTTTCAGATTATTAAAATGCTCTGGAATTAGATGCTGGTGATGGCTGCATGACCTTGTTAAATATACTAAAAACCACTGAATTGTACACTTTCAAAAGGTGAATTTTATGGTATGTAAAATACATCTTAATAAAATAAAATGTTTTAAAAAATGAACTCAAAATGGATCATAAACTTAAGTGCATAATGTGAAACTAAAAAACTTCTAGTAGAAATACATGAGAAAATCTGCATGACCCTACATTAGGCAAAGAGTTTCTGGACACTAAAAGCACAATCCATAAAAGCATGATCCACAAAAGAAAAAATGATAATTTGAGCTTTATTACAATTTAAAACTCTTGCTTTGCAAAAGACACTATTAAGATAATTCAAAACCAAGCCAAAGACTAGAAGAAAATATTTGCAAGTTATATACTGACAAAGCCATGTATACAGAATGTACAAATAACTAAAAACTCAACAATGAAAAAAACTTAAGCCAAAAAAAAAGAGTGAAATAATGCCATTTGTAGCAACATGGATGGATGGACCTAGAAATTACCGTACTAAGTGAAGACAGAGAAAGACAAACATCATATGAAATCACTTATATGTGGAATCTTAAAAAAAGGACACAAATGAATTTATTTGCAGGACAGAAACAGACTCACAAACTTTGAAAACAAATTTATGGTTACCAAAGGGGACAAACAGGGTGGAGGGATGGATTGAGGGTTTGGTAATGGCATATGTACACTGTGGTATATAGAATGGTTGGCCAGTGAAGACCTGATGTATTAGCACAGGGAACTCTACCCAATATTCTGTGATATACAGAAAAAGAATCTGGGAAAAAAAAAAAAACAAGCAACGCAATACCTAAGATGCCAAAACACACACTTCACCAAAGAAGATATTTGGGTTATTAATAAGTCCATGAAGATGCTTAGTATAATTAGTCATTAAGGATAACCAAATTAAAACCACCATGTGTTATTACTGAAACTAAAAAGACTGACTATGATGCCAAGCGATGATGAGGAATTGAGTAACTGGAAGCCCCAAGTGTTGTTGGTGGAGATGCAAAATGATAGAACCACTCTGAAAATCAATTTGGCATTTTCTTAAAAAATTAAACATACACATACCATATGACCCAGAAAACCTATTCCTAGGTATTTATCCAAGAGAAATGAAATTGTAAGCTTATGATAAATTAATGTTTATAGCGGAGCTTCCGTTGTAGCACAGCAGAAAAGTATCTGACTAGTAACCATGAGGTTTTGGATTCAATCCCTGGCCTTGCTCAGTGGGTTAAGCATCCGGTGTTGCCGTGAGCTGTGGTGTAGTTCGCAGACACGGCTCAGATCTGGCATTACTGTGGCTGTGGTATAGGCCAGCAACTGTAGCTTCAACTGGGCCCCTAGCCTGGGAACCTCCATATGCCGTGGGTGGGGCCCTAAAAAGCAAATAATAATAATAATGTTTATAGGAGCTTTATTCTCAATTGCTCAAAACTGGAAGCAACCTAGACGTCTTTCAGCTAGCAAATAAATATAGTACAACTATACAATAGAATACTACTCTACAATAAAAAGAAATAAACTGTTGATTCATACAATGAGATATACGAATCTTAAATGCATATTGCTATGTGAAAGAAGTCAGACCCAGAAAGCTACATATATTTCTAGGCGTTGGAGCTAGGGAACAGAGATGACAGCACAAAGGAACTTTGAGGGTGACAGACTTCTATCTATATCCAGAGTTTTTGGTGGTGGATATCTGACTCTCTGCATCTGACAAAACCCATAGAACAGTATATACAAGAAAAAACAGTTTACTATATGTAAACTTAAAAAAACAACCAAGATGTGGAGAGAACCCCAAATGGAAAACAAATTGTTAACTGTAACAAATAAAAAATAAATATTGTTTCTCCAGAAAAATTATAATATCACGTGAGGTATGAAATATATATAAAATTAAAATATATGAAAATAATAGCATAAAAATTGAAGGTATGGAGTTCCCCTCGTGGCGCAGTGGTTAACGAATCTGACTAGGAACCATGAGGTTGCGGGTTCGGTCCCTGCCCTTGCTCAGTGGGTTAACGATCCAGCGTTGCCGTGAGCTGTGGTGTAGGTTGCAGACGCGGCTCAGATCCCGCCTTGCTGTGGCTCTGGTGTAGGCCGGCGGCTACAGCTCCGATTAGACCCCTAGCCTGGGAACCTCCATATGCCGTGGGAGTGGCCCAAGAAATAGCAAAAAGACAAAAAAAAAAAAAAAAAAAAATTGAAGGTAGGACATGGAACCAGTATTCTAAAGTCCTTGAATGATATGAAAAGTGCTAAAAGTACTATTTCATAGAAACTTTAATAAATCAAAGATGTATGTTGAATGCTCAAAAGTAACTACTAAAACTAAGAGATTTATAGTTAACAAGGTAATGGAACCAATGGAATAATAAAAATATTTGTATAGTCTAAAAGAAGGCAAGAAGGAGTTCCCGTCATGGCGCAGCAGAAACGAATCCAGCTAGGAACCATGAGGTTGCAGGTTCGACCCCTGGCCTTGCTCAGTGGGTTAGGGATCCGACATTGCCGTGAGCTGTGGTGTAGGTCACAGACGAGGC
This sequence comes from Sus scrofa, assembly GCF_054392235.1. Taxonomy (NCBI): domain Eukaryota; kingdom Metazoa; phylum Chordata; class Mammalia; order Artiodactyla; family Suidae; genus Sus; species Sus scrofa. Next base: position 100,079,106 of record NC_139396.1, on the reverse strand, counting down.
TCGGATCTGGCGTTGCTGTGGCTCTGGTGTAGGCCAGGGCAACAGCTCTGATTAAACCCCTAGCATGGGAACCTAAGTGTGCTGTGGGTGCAGCCCTAAAAGGACAAAAGACAAAAAAATAAATAAATAAATAAAAGAAGGCAAGGAATGTAGAATATGTGGGATGAATATTGAATACATAAATTGGTAGCTGTGAACCCAAATATATTTGTAGTTACACTGAATGTAAGTGAATAAGATACTCCAATTAAAAGACAAAATGTTTCATATTATATTAAATAAAAACAACTATATATGTCATTTATAAGAGATATCCATTGAAAATAAGGATACAGAAAATTTTTTTAGCCACACCCACAGCATGTAGAACTTCCAGGGCTAGGGCTCAAATCCACACCACAACAGTGACCTGAGCCACTGCAATAGCAGTAACACTACTGGATCCTTAACCCACTGAGCCACAAGAGAATCCAGATATAGAAAATTTTTTAAGTAAAAGAATAGGGGGGAATCCTATGGAAATACTAACCAAAAGAGAGATGATGTCACTTTATTAGAATCAGACAAAAAAACTTTAAGGCAAAAAGCATCACAAGATATTAGTGATTAAAAGTACAATCAACCAAGAGGATTGAGTAATTCTAAATGTATATGCTTGTAATAAGATAGCCTCAAAATATATAAAAGAGAAATCTACAGACCTAGAAGAAGAAATAGACACTTCCCAGTCATAATGATTACATAGCTCCCTTAGTAATCAATAGAATATATCAATGCTACAGATTTTGGGGAGTTCCCCTCGTGGTTCAGTGGAAATGAACCCGGACTAGTATCCATGAGGATGCAGGTTCCATCCCTGGCCTTGCTCAGTGGGATGAGGATTCGGCGTTGCCGTGAGTGGCTCAGATCCTGTGTTGCTGTGGCTGTGGTGTAACCTACAGCTCTGATTCAACCCCTAGCCTGGGAATTTCCATATGCCACAGGTGTGGCCCTAAAAAGACAAAGAAAAAAATGATACTGATTTTTTAAATAAAGAAAATTGTATTAATTCTTCTAAGTAACACATTTAAAATTCATATTGATGATGAAGACAGTTCAGTTTTTTTTATTTTTATTTATTTTTCCCTCATTTTTGGCAGCCCCACAGTATGTGGAGCTCCCAGGCCAGGGATCAGATTTGAGCTGGTGGACCTAAACAGCAGCTGCAGCAAGACAGGATCCTTAACCCACTGTGCCAGGCCAGGAATCGAACCCACATCCCAGTGCTCCCAAGATGCTGCTGGTCCCACTGCACCTCAGTGGGAGCTCCAAGCCTAGTTTTTTTTATTTAAATTCTCTGGTTTTTTTTATGTAATTATATTATTAATTATATTATATTCTTTGTTTTTTATCCTGTAATAATCCTGTGTACCTTTTACCCAGTTTCTCTTAATAGTAACATCTTGCAAAACTGTGCCGCACACAGTACCATAACCAGGATATTCACATAGATACAGTCAAGGAACAGAAATTTTCCATCCCTTGTTATCTTTTCAAAGCTTCCCTTATGCTCCTACCCCTACCTTAGGCCCTGGTAATTACTAATCCATTATCCATTCTACAATTTTCTCATTTAAAGAATAGTATATAGATGGGATCACTGAGTATGTAAGTTTGCCCAGAGTTGGCTTTCTTTCACTTAGCACAATTCTCTGGAGATTCATCCAGATTGTGTGTATCAGTAGCTTGCTCTTTTTAACTATCAAGTAGTATTCCATGGTATGGATGTATCACAGTTTAAGTTTCACTCATTGAAGGACATCTGTTTTTTTTTCCCCTGTGTTGCCTATTATACCTGAAGTGCTATGAAACATTCCTGTAAAGGTTTCTGTGTGAACATAAGTTTTCATTGCTCATTAGTCCCATACTGTTTTCCAATCTATAAGCCATTTCTTTTTCTTGCACTGGCCTAGAACTTCCAGCTCTCTGTTGAACAAGAGTGGTTAGAAGCAAAGATTTTTACCTTGTCAGTATAAGAGGGAATGATTAGGTCTTTTACCACTAACTATAATGTTAGTCATTGTATTTTTTGTAGACACTGTTTATCAAGTTGAGGAAGTTCTCCTCTAGTCCAGTTTTTATGAGAGTTTCAACACCACATATGGGTGTTAAATTTTGTCAAAGCTTTTTTTTTTTTTTTTTTTTTTTTTTTGTCTTTTCTATGGAGGTTCCCAGGCTAGGGGGCCAATCAGAGCTGTAGCTGCCAGCTTAGGCCACAGCCACAGCAATGCGGGATCCGAGCCGTGTCTGCAACCTACACCACAGCTCATGGAGATGTCGGATCCTTAACCCACTGAGCGAGGCCAGGGATCAAACCCACAACCTCATGGTTCCTAGTAGGATTCATTAACCACTGAGCCACAACGGGAACTCCTGTCAAAGCTTTTTATGCATCAATTGAATCGTGATTTTTTTTTTCTTTAGCCTGTTAACATGGGAGACTACATTGATAAAATTTTGAATATTGATGGAGTTTTGAATCCCTGCAATAAACCCCACTTAGTCATAGTGTATAATTCTTTTGATATATTGTTGAATTCTATTTGCTAATTTTTAAAAGGATTTTTAATCTATATTCCTGATAGCTATTGATCTGTAGTTTTCTCTTTTTTGTATAAATATAGTGGAGTTTGGATAACAAGGTAATATTAGCCTCATGAAATGAATTGGGAAGCGTGCCCTCTTATTTTCTACAAAAGACTTATAGAATTGGTATTTATTCTTCTTTACATTTTGTAAAATTGACCAGTAAAACCATCTGGGCCTGGAGATTTCTTATTTGGGGGGTTTTTAAATTATCAATTCTATATCTTTAATATAGGATGTTTTCTATTCAAAATATCTATTTCATATTGGGAGAATTGTGGAGTTGGTCTTGAAATTGTTCTATTTCATCTAAGTCACACCTGCTTTTTTTAAATTAATATTTGCATGGTATATAATTTTTGAACCTTTTACTATCAATCTGGCTATATCATTATATCTGAACAGAATTTTTTTAGACAGTGTACAGTTAGGTCATGTTTTTAATCTGTTCTTCTATCCCTGTCATTTAATTATTGTATTTAGATAATCCATATTTAATATAATTATTAACATGCTAGGGGTTAATTTTTTTTCTATTCCCCTTTCATTTCTCTTTTCCCTTCCATGCCTCATCAAATGGATTACTTAACTTTTTTAAAATTTCATTTTGATTTATCTATAGTGGTTTCTTTTTGTTTGTTTTGTTGGTTGGGTTTTTTTTAGGGCCACACCTGCTGCATATGGAGGTCCCAAGCTAGAGATTGAATCAGAGCTACCGCTGCTGGCCTACACCACAGCCAAGAAACCTCTGTGACCTACACCACAGCTCATGGCAATGCCAGATCCTTCACCCACTGAGCAAGGCTAGGGTTCGAACCGGCAACCCCATGGACACCAGTCACATTCGTTTCTGCTGAGCCATGATGGGAACTCCTATCTATAGTGTTTCTGAGTGTGTCTCTTTGTATAGCTTTTTTTTGTGATTGCTGTCGTTATTACTTTGTACATACATAACTTGTCATGGTCTATTTATGTCATTTTACCAGTTCAAATGAACAAGAAATCTTATCTCCCTGTATGATCCTTTACTCACTCCCATTTGTTTTTTCAGGTTTTTCTTTCTTTTTTTTTTTTTTTTTTTTTTTTTGGCTTTTTGCCTTTTTGCCTTTTCTGGGGCCACTCCCATGGCGTATGGAGGTTCCCAGGCTAGGGGTCTAATTGGAGCTACAGCTGCTGGCCTGCGCCACAGCCACAGCAACTCAGGATCCAAGCCACGTCTGTGACCTACACCACAGCTCACGGCAACGCCAGATCCTTAACCCACTGAGCAAGGCCAGAGATTGAACCCACAACTTCATGGTTCCTAGTTGGATTCGTTAACTGCTGAGCCACAGCAGGAACTCCTACTCACTCCCATTTAAAATATAGTCGTTTTAAACATTTCCTCCACCTACATTTAGAACTGCTAAGATACTATAAAATTTGTTTGAATCATCAAACATTTTAGAAAATTGAAGAACATAAGCTCTATTACATTTAACCATATTTTTCTTACTGTGTTATTTCTTCCTAACATTCTAAAGTTCCTCACTTTTGCATTTCTTCTCTGTTTAAAGAAATTCATTTTGCCTTTCTTTTAGGATAGTTCTGCTGGCAACAAATTACTTTACTTTTCCTTAATCAGAGAATGTCTTTATTTCTTTTCCATTCCTGAAGGATTTTTTTTTTTTTTTACTTTTTTTTAGGGCTGCACTTGTGACACATAGATGTTCCCAGGCTAGGGGTCTAATTGGAGCTACAGCTGCTAGCCTACACCACAGCCACAGCAACACAGGATCTGAGCCACATCTGCAGCCTACACCACAGCTCATGGCAATGCCTGATCCCCAACCCACAGATTGAGGCCAGGGAATTAAACACACATCCTCATGGATACTAGTAGGATTTGTTTCTGCTGCATCACAATAGGAACTCCCTGAAAGATATTTTTGTTGAGTATAGGACTCTGAATTGACAGGGGTTTTTTACTTGCAGCACTTAAATATATTGTGCCATTCCCTTCTGGCCTCCGTAGTCTCTGATGAGAAACACACACTAATTCAAATTGTTTTCCCCCTAGATAAAGTGTCATTTTTATCTGATTTCAAGAATTTTTCTTTACTTTTAGTTTTCAGTAGTTTAATTATAATACATTTTAGTATAGCTGAGTTTATCCTGTATTGATCAGGTTCATCCAACTTTTTTTTTCTGCAAAAATGGATCCTTAATCTGCTGCATCACATGGAAGGAGCTTCCTCAACCAGCTTCTTGAATTATAGGTTTATGTCTCTTGAAAAGTTTGGAAAGGTTACCACCACTACTCCTTTTCTAACTTTTTCAGCCTCACCCTCTTTTTCCTCTCCTCCCTGACTCTGATTTCCAAATGTTAGATTTTTTAGTACAGTCCTGATGCTCTGTTCTTTCTTTCCTTTCTTTTTCTTTATTTCTTCCCCCCTGCCCACAATCTCTCACATTCAGGTTGGGTAATTTCTATAGTTTTAGATTCTGATTCACTGATTCTTTGCTCTGTCTTTCATTCCAGTGTTGATCCCACTCCCTGAGCTTTTAATTTTGGTAATTGTATTCTTTAATTCTAATATCTCCATTTATAGTTCCCTTTTTTTTTTTTTTTTGTCTTTTTGCCTTTTCTAGAGCCACTCCCGCAGCATATGGAGGTTCCCAGGCTAGGGGTTGAATCAGAACTGTAGATACTGGCTTACACCAGAGCCATAGCAATGCGGGATCCAAGCCGCATCTGCAACCTACACTACAGCTCATGGCAATGCTGGATCCTTAACCCACTGAGCAAGGCCAGGGATCGAACCCGCAACCTCATGGTTCCTAGTCAGATTTGTTAACCACTGCACCACGACGGGAACTCCGTATAGTTCCCTTTTCTTTGTTGAGGCTTTCTATTTTTTGTTTCAAATATGTTTGTGATTACTTGTTGAAGCATTTTTTATCATGATTACTTTAAAATTTTTAAGATACTTTTAGCATCTCTGTCTCTCTTCCACTCTGAGTACAATGAGAATTTGAGCAAGATGCTTCACATATGGAGATTCCTTCCGGACATTTGTGATTTTTTTCTAGCTATCATATGCACACCCAACATAAATTTTTTGCTACATGTCTTTATCGGTCTTTCTAAAGCATTCAATTTAGTTAATATAGAAAAATTAACTCATCTTTATAGTTGGATTTTATTTGTTTATGTTATATTTAAATAAATAAGGTAATCAAAATTCAAGTAAAATGGACATAAACAGGCTTAGGAACACATAAAACTAACTTGTAGTAAGCAGACAACATAACTGGTGGACAAGTTGGAAAGCAGCATATGAGTTATAAGCATTTATTATATTGAGGGCATCAGTCCATATGTTTCACAGAGAAAATAAAGAAATATTTAAATGTAGGTCAATTTAAGGAGTTTATATATACTTGAAGATCATGATAATTTCACTAATAACCAAATTTATTAAATGTGATTCTCATTGGGCTTGTTTTAATAAATAAGGATACAACCTTAGTAATAGGCAGGATGAATTTGAAAACAAACACTGTAGTTAAGCTTTAGACAAAGTAAATTATTTTATGTAGTTTAAAAATATTCTCTGCAGGAGTTCCCGTTGTGGTGCAGTGGTTAATGAATCCGACTAGGAACCATGAGGTTGTGGGTTCGATCCCTGGCCTTGCTCAGTGGGTTAAGGATCTGGCGTTGCCGTGAGCTATGGTGTAGGTCTCAGACTCGGCTTGGATCCTGTGTTGCTATGGCCGTGGTGTAGGCTGGTGGCTACAGCTCTGATTAGACCCCTAGCCTGGGAACCTCCATATGCCACTGGTGCAGTCCTAGAAAAGGCAAAAAGACAAAATAAAATAAAATAAATATTCTCTGCAATATTGTTTATATTGTTCCATTCATTTGGTAAACAAAATGCTTTCTTTCCAGAGACCAAAAATGACAATCCAATCTATCCTGATTTTAGCCATTTTAATTCTCTGTGGTGAGATGACTCCTGACCTTTAGTAGATAAGAAGTTCTATGGGAATAAAGACTAGGTCTGCCTCACTCATCACAACATTCCCAGTAACTAGCATACTGTCCACCACAAGATGGATGATCAAATACTGCTTGAATGCACACATGAATAAATGAAAGAATGAGTGATTGCAGAAAACAACTGAAACCCATACTCAACACTAGAGTGTCTACTCACTCCAGACAGAGGTGGGGATGATACAAAGAAGAGTCAGGAGAAGAGCTGAGGCAAGGTAGGGGTAAGGCAAGAGAAGCTCAGTATTGTCAGGCCCAGTTTACCTGCCTTATTTTGGCTTTGCATGGCATAGTGTGGACCCAAAAGCCTGAATATTCACTCCCTAATACTTCTTACCCATACCCTCACACAACTTATCCACATCACAGAAGTTTCCCAGAACCACTTTCCAGCTATCTCTGTGGTAACTTATACCTCAGCTGAAATAACAAGGAATATATTTATGTCACATACTTGGCCCTGGCTTCACACAGTTCATTTTCTTTTGCTCAAATTTCTTCCTTAACCTTCCCACCTCCTTCATGGCAGAGCCAGGATACCACTTATGAAATGGTTTGAAGCAGACACACTCCATAAGCCTGTTTGAACCAACTAGATTCTCTTTATCAGAAACTGAACTGGAAATACAGAGGGAAAAGATGTTCAGTAAGAAACAGAAGCAGAAGCTCAAAAAAAAATCAGAGTTTTCTTGTGGTGCAGCAGATTAAGGATCTGGCGTTGTCACTGAAGTGGCTTCAACGGAAAAATACACACACATACACTTACACACACACACACACACACACACACACACACACACACACACACGACAGGGCTTCTGACTTTTGGCATAATGGAGTTAGGAGGTCCACAAACATCTCCCCCAAAAAATAATTATCAAAGTGGACAAAAATAGTAAAAACAAACAAACCAAACCAAGCCAAAAAAGCAAACAAACACAAACATTTCACACTCTGAAATTCTACCAAAGGTATTCAACAACAAAGAAATATTTGTTTATTAAAACTACCAAGCTTTGGGTAAGAAGAACATGAGTCTATGGCTGCTCACATCCCAATCCCCTTCCCTCAATTCAGTGCCAAGACAACCAGCAGTACCATGACTGATGCTGTGAAGGGCACACTTGATCTGGAGCATTGTCAGTTGAAGAGATAAACTCAGTGGCAAGTAAACATGGAGGACCATCATCTCCATTAATCTGAGGTTTTAGATTAGGTTTTAAAATGAAGTGTGTGAAGCCAGGGCCATTAATCTGAGGCTTGATTCAAATAAGCAAAGGACTGGTACAGTAGCTAGGAATGTATCATACATTTCAGAAAGTAAGACAGCTATAAAGGGCTTGATAATTTTCCCACATATCCTGGGTTGGCCAGAGGCTGTGAGCACATGCAGCCAAAACTAGAGAGTGCCAGTGATCCCCACATATCCTTGGCCAACAGAGCCTGTGAAAACAAGCAGAGGTGATATTAAGAGTACCAACATATCTGTAGTGGGTAACCCTAGAAGGAAAGCAGAATGTGAAAGGGGTATAAAAATATTAAAAGATATAATAGCTAAAATCTTCCTAAATGTAATAAAAATATTAATCTACATATCCCAGAAGCCCAGTAAGTCCTAAGTAGGATCAATACAAAGAGGTCCACAGCCGGATCCAGATAGTCGAAACTGTTGAAAGCCTAAGAAGAAATCTTGAAAGTAGCAAGGGAAAAACAACTCATCATGTAGAAGAGAACAACAATACAATTAAGAGCTTATTTCTCATAAGAAATAATGAAGGTTAGTAAGCAATGGATTGACATATTCAAAATAGAGAAGAAAAGAAAATGTTCTTGGGAGTTCTTGTCGTGGCACGTGGTTAACGAATCCAACTAGGAACCATGAGGTTGCGGGTTCGGTCCCTGCCCTTGCTCAGTGGGTTAATGACCCAGCGTTGCTGTGAGCTGTGGTGTAGGTTGCAGACACGGCTCGGATCCTCTGTTGCTGTGGCTGTGGTGTAGGCCAGTGGCTACAGCTCCAATTAGACCCCTAGTCTGGGAACCTCCATATGCCACGGGAGCGGCCCAAGAAATAGCAAAAAAAAAAGAAAACATTCAATCAAGAATTCCATATCCAGCTAAAATAATCCTTTAAAGTAAAAGTAAAATAAAAACATCCCCAGATAAACAAACTTAGAATATTTGTTGCTACTATGCCTACCTTTCAGAAATACTAAGTGAAGTCCTTTGAGCCAAAAGAAGGTGACCCCAACTGATAATTCGAACCTACAAAAAGAAATGAAGAGTGCCAAAAATGATAAATGTATGAGTAAATAAAAGACTCTGTGTGTGTATGTGTGTGTATTTCTCATCTCTTTTTAACTACTTTAACAAAACATAAGATTGCAAAAAATAATTAAAACTCACTACTGTGGAATATATAACACACATAGATGTAATATATATATTACATAGATGCTATATATATATATATAGCCATAATAGCACAAGGAGAGGAGAATGAAAGGAGATACTTAGAACAAAATTCCTATATTTTATCAGAATTAAGGTAGTAATATTCTGAAATAGGCTGTAATAAGTTAAAAGGCATACTGTCATCTGGAGAGCAACCACTGAGAAAATAACCTGAAGTAATACAGTAAGAAAACAAGAGAAAAATTAAAATATTTATTTCAACTTAAAAAAATAATTATCTAACATAAAATAGGGCAGTAAAGAGGAATGGTAAAACAAAAAAGACCTGAAACAAATGGAAAACTAATAGAAAAATGAAAAATGACAAGTCCAACCTGTTCATTAATTACATTAAAAGGGAATAAACATTCAAAAGTCAGAGATTTTCTTTTGACAAAAGCCAAATTGGATAAAAAACCAGACCAAACCAAGTACAGTCAACAAAGCCATAGATTCAAAGACATAAGTAGGTTGAAATAAAAATATGGGAAAAGATATTTCAGGAAAATAGTATTCATAAAAGAACTGGAGTGGTTATATATTAATATTATACAAAATAGACTTTAAGACAAGAAATATCACTAAAGTGGGGAAATTTTATAATGCTAATAGTTAGTATACTGAGAAGTAAAAATTATAAATGTATATCCACCCAACAAGAAAGCTCCAAAATACAAAAAGCAAAAACTGATGGAACTGAAAAGAAAAACAGGCAATTCAACAATAATTGGAGATTTCAACATCCCACTCTTAATAATTGATAGAACAAGAAGATAGAAAGTCAGAAAGAACATATCGGGCTTGACCTAACTGACATTTTATACAACAATCCACCCAAGGACTGCAGAATAAACAGCCTTTTCAGGACTTCCCGTTGTGGTGCAGTGGTTAACGAATCAGACTAGGAACCATGAGGTTGCGGGTTTGGTCTCTGGCCTCACCCAGTGGGTTAACGATCTGTTATTGCCGTGAGCTGTGATGTAGGTTGCTGACGCAGCTCGGATCCCGCATTGCTGTGGCTCTGGTGTAGGCCAGTGGCTACAGCTCCGATTAGACCCCTAGTCTGGGAATCTCCATATGCTGCAGAAATAGCCCTAGAAATGGCAAAAAGACAAAAAAAAAAAAAAAAAAAAAAAACAGTCTTTTTATAAGCATACGCTGGGCCACAAAACAGTTCTCTATAACTTTTAAAAGCTTGAAACCATATAAAGTATGTTCCATGACCACAATAAGACTAAATTAGAGATCTGTAAAAGAAAGAAATATGGAAAAATGCTCCCCCCACCAAAAGAAAGCAACATCCTGATGGCAAAAATCAATGAAAGAGAAGATAGAGAAAAAAAGTCAATGGAGACAGAAATTGGTTCTTCAAAAAAGTAAATTCGCAAACCCTTAGCTAGATTACCTGGAAGGTGAGAAAGAAAATACAAATTACTCAAATCTAGAAAAAAGAAGGTATATCATTGCTGACACTATGAAAATTAAAAGTATTGTAAGAGAAAACATGAACAACTCTATGCCATCAAGTAGACAACTAAGATAAAAGGGAAAAATTCCTAGAGGTATACAAATTATCAAAACTGACTCAAAAAGAATTGAAAACCTAAATAAAGTTATGATGAAAGATGAAACTGAAAAAGTAATTTAAACTCTTTACACAAAGAAAAGCCTACACTCAGATGAATTTACTGGTAAAGCAAATATTAAATATTTAAAGAAAAAATAGTACTAATCTTTTTTACAAATTCAGGAAACAGTGGAAAATGGAATACTTCCCAACTCATTCTATGAGGCTAGATTTACCCAGAAAGCAAAGCTAAACAAAGATATCAGAAAGAAAGAAAGAAAGAAAGAAAGAAAGAAAGAAAGAAAGAAAGAAAGAAAGAAGGAAGGAAGGAAGGAAGGAAGGAAGGAAGGAAGGAAGGAAGGAAGGAAGGAAGGAAGGAAGGAAGGAAGAAAGAAAGAAAGAAAGAAAGAAAGAAAGAAAGAAAGAAAGAAAGAAAGAAAGAAAGAAAGAAAGAAAAGAAAGAAAGAAAGAAAGAAATCAGAAAGAAAGAAAGAAAGATATCAGAAAGAAAGAAAGATATCAGAAAGAAAGAAAGATATCAGAAAGAAAGAAAGATATCAGAAAGAAAGAAAGATATCAGAAAGAAAGGAAGAAAGAAAGAAAGAAAGAAAGAAAGAAAGAAAGAAAGAAAGAAAGAAAGAAAGAAAGAAAGAAAGAAAGAAAGAAAGAAAGAAGGAAAGAAAGAAAGAAAAGAAAGAGAAAGAGAGAGAGAAAGAAAACTGGGAGTTCCCTTCATGGCTCAGCGGTTAATGAAACCAACTAGGATCCATAAGGATGCGAGTTTGATCCCTGGCCTCATTCAGTGGATTAAGGATCCGGCACTGCCATGAGCTGTGGTGTAGGTCACAGACGCAGCTCAGATCTTGAGTTGCTGTGGCTGTGGTGTAGGCTGGCAGCTGCAGCTCCAATTCAACCCCTAGCCTGGGAACTATATGCCACAGATATGGCCCTAAAAAGAAAAAGAAAAAGAAAAAGAAAAGTTAAACATTGAGTTAGCATAGACCTAGCAATCCTGCTTACTTCTAGATATATATCCAAGAAAACTGAAAACATATGTGCACACAAAACCTTGTACATAAATGTTCGTTGCAGCATTATTCATAGCTGCCAAAGTGGAAATAACCCGAATACCCATCAGTGAGAAATGTTACAATAAAACGTTGTAAATCCATATAGTGAAATATTGTTTGGCCATAAAAAGGAATGAAGTTCTCATGCATGCTACAACATGGATGAATCTTCAAAAACATTATCCTGAGTAAGAGAAGCCAGACACAAAAGGTCTCATATTGTACAATTCCATTAATATTGAATGTCTATAATAGTCAAATCCATAGAGACAAAATGTAGATGAGTGGTTTCTGGGGACCAGGGGGAGGAAGGCATGGGGAATGACTGCTAATGGGTATGGGGTTTCTTTTTCGGGTGGTAAAACGTTCTAGAATTAGGTAGTGGCATTATTTACACAACTTTATTAATACATTTAAAAACCATTGAATTTTACCTTTGTAAAGGATGGACTTTACGGAGTTTGAGTCATGTCTCAAACAAGTTGTTACAGGAGTTCCCATTGTGGCGTAGCAGAAACAAATCTGACTAGGAACCATGAGGTTGAGGGTTCGATCCCTGGCCTTGCTCAGGGGGTTAAGGATCTGGCGTTGCCATCATCTGTGGTGTAGGTTGGAGACACAGCTCGGATCCCACATTGCTGTGGCTGTGGCCTAAGCTGGCAGCTACAGCTCTGATTAGACCCCTAGCCTGGAAACCTCTATATGCCATGGGTGTGGCCCTGAAAAGACACACACACACACACACACACACACACACACACACACAAAACCCAAAAAGTAAAAACAAAGAGTCATTATATATATATATATATATATATGTGTGTGTGTATATATATATATATATTTTTTTTTTTTTTGTCTTTTTGCTATTTCTTGGGCCGCTCCCGCGGCATATGGAGGTTCCCAGACTAGGAGTCCAATCGGAGCTGTAGCCATTGGCCTATGCCAGAGCCACAGCAACAATGGATCCGAGCTGCGTCTGCAACCTACACCACAGCTCACGGCAACGCCGGATCATTAACCCACTGAGCAAGGGCAGGGACCGAACCCACAACCTCGTGGTTCCTAGTCGGATTCGCTAACTACTGCACCACGACGGGAACTCCCATTATATATTTTTTAAATGGATTATGGACCTAAATCTAACATCTGCTTGCTCAAGAGTGGGGCTGGAACCAAGTATTGACTAAAAATGACACAAGCGAATTTGGGGTGGGAGAGATGACAGAAATGTTCTAAAACTGGATTGTTGTATGGATGGCCATACAACACTATTAGAAGTTTACTAAAAAACATTGGATTGTTCACTAACAAGGGATGATTTTATGGTATCTAAATTTTATCTCAATAAAGCTGCTCAACCAAACACACACACACACACACACACACACACACACACACACACACACAAACCCTGAACCCACGGAGAACAGAAATCTCATGGTAAAGAGTGGGCAAAATCTGGGGTGAGAATTTCACCTAAAAATTAAAGAAAGGGAACCAGAGGGGTACTGGAGTACAGACTTTTTTTTTTTTTTTTTTTTTTTTTGGCTGCACCTGCAGCATGTAGAAATTCCTGGGACAGGGATAGAACCCGCACCACAGCAGTGACCCCAGCCACTACAGTGACAACACTGGATCCTTAACCTATTCTATTACTTGATTTCACTGTTGGTTACAGTTTATGAAAATTCATTGAGCTGTATGATACGTGTACTTTTCTGTATGTATATTATACCACAATAAAAAAGTTTTTTAAAAATGGCATTAGAGGCTGATAGGGGCCATGAATGAGCCAATTACGAGTTACAAAAGCTGAGAGGATCACCTGTACAGCTCTTCCTGGGGTTCCATAAGATTTCTGTGTCTTTATTGCCATCATCTTACAATAACCCCCCACTACTAGAGCTAGCCTAAGTGAGTTTCTGTTTCTCACTATGAAGAAACCTCACTAACGTACCCACGCATAGCTACCAAAATGTTAGCTCTAAGAGGGCAGGGAATTTTGTACATCACTAAATCTCCAGTGTCTAGAACAATACCTGGTATGAAGTAGGTTTTCAATACATATTTCTTGAATAAGCCAGCAAGTGAATAACAAAAAAAAAAAATAGTTGTAAAGGAAGGGATGTATAGAAGGAGAGATCTGCAAATAAAGACATTTTTCAATACAGCCTGGACAAACTTTTCACAGGGATATGGACAAAATGCTGGGGGCGGGGAGCAGAGGATGAAATAATGCCTCCTGGGGAATATCAGGAAAGTATGGCAGAGGAGGACACCTGGGAGCTGCATCTTGAAGGATGAGTAGAAGTCGGCCAGAGAAAGACAAGGAGGAAGTAGGACAGACAGAGATAAACAGAGACAAAAGCACATTGTTCTGAAAGCGCCTGGAATTCTTGAGGACTGGAGAAGGTTCATAACTAGAAGTGCAGGGTTCATAGTTGAGGACAGGTGCAAGAAGAGGCCAGAGAGGTGAGCTAGCACCAGATAGAAAAGGGTCATATATTCCCAACCAAGACTTCTGAAGTGACTCCTGTGGGAACCATAGCCAAGAGAGAATTTTAAGCAGGGATCAAATTTGCTTTTTTAGGGAACTCATTGTGGCTGGTGCAAGAAGTTTCTCTGTGTTGATGAGCCATCTACTATGTTGGTATCAACACCTTGTGTTTGTGTCTCTCCCTCTTTGTTCTCTTCCTTCTGTCTCTCTCCATGCTTGTTTATGTCTAGGTCTCTCTTCTCTCCATTTCCTTGCATTTTTTTTTTCCCTCAAGACACCACCCCTTGAGGATGTCTCTCAACTGCCGCCATCTTATTTATTCCCCAGACACTTTCAGATTCCATCTCCCAGACTCATTTTCTCTGGGACACCATCCCCACCCAGGCTTAGGTCCTCCACAAACAAGTAACAGGATTGCTTCGTGGCCAACTAGCTCCTCAGGGCCTTAGCAGTGAATAGACAAGCATCTGGAAGAAAGCGAAGAGCGGGTGAGGGCCCAGGTTCCGAGCATGGGAAACCCCACACGCTCCTCTCAGGCATCCTGATACTGCTCACAGCCCAGCTGGCCCAACCGCTCCCAACCCAGCACCCTCCCAGCCTCAGCCAGGAAAGCCTACTGCCCAGTGGCTCAGACCTCTGACCTTCTGCTCTGCAATGTTTCCTGGCATCTGCCCACCCTCCCCAGGAGCTGGACAAGTGGGTCAGGGAGGAACAGCCCTTCCCCCCCAGCTGAGCCTGGGACTCCTCTCCGGGACAATTCTCTCCCCTGGGACAAGGGGGTCAAGCTGCTCTTGGAGACATGACCTCAGAGATGTGCAACAAGGGCCCTGGCCCAATTTATCACCGCGGGGCTATAATTAGGTTTGTTAACATACAGTCGAGTGTAGTCTTGTTGACTAGGAACTTAATCACGTTACTATTGAGTTCCTGAACGCATGGCTCGGGGTGACTGTTTTACTCGTAGAGTTATAGCCCAGCCCAACGGGAGGAAATTAGCTTTGGACACAAGTTTGGAGGGGGGGTTCTTTTTCCTCTTGACTTTGTCTCCCTCTCCCCCCTTCCATGTGAAAATATTTAGCAAACAGTGACAATGATGAAAAACAGTAGGAAACAAAATGTTCTACATTAGTATAAAACATGAAAAATGCAGCAAGGACCCTTAGCGGTACAACATGTGTTATGCTGGCTGGCAGTCCATTAGCTCTGATAGACATTTCACTTACCTAAGTCAAATATAACAGTCTAGTATTCATTAATATAAGAAGGGGCTGTGGAATCAGAGCTACCATCTGGCTGGGCCGACAGAATAATCTACAACTCATGATTAGGTCTAAGGAGTGGGGTTTCACTTTAATCTTTCTCATTGCTCGAAATTTCCATCTGCGCAGTTCGGCACATCATTTTTCTTCAAGACAAATGTGCTGTTTTTCATGTTCCAAAATTAGATCAGAAGAAAACGATTAATCATGTCACGGCCTGGGAAAGGAAACAAAGCTCCGATATTCTGCTCTCCCCTCTCCACCCCACCCGCCCCTCCCTGGCCCCGGACGGTTGCAAGTTTCGCTCCCCCCCCTCCAGCCTCTGGGTTTTCTGCACAACTTTTGGAGACGCCACCGCCAGCCGAGAGGAGGAGGGTGGGACTGGAGGGAGAGGGCGCCGGCCGGGCTTGAGGAGAGAGTTGGGGGCGCCCTGGGTCCCCAGCTTGGGTGCGCCCTGCTGCCCCCGGGCCCTCAAGGGTCACCCTGGGCTGGCCCACACCACCCGCCACGGGAACCGCCGAGTGCCGGCGCTGGGCGCTGCCGTAGGCCCAGAGTGACCCAAAGGGCTGCGTGCCTCCCTCCCGCGTCCCCTCCCGCGGCCGCCACAGCCCTGTCTGTCAGCCGGCTCGCAAGTCATAACAAATCCCTGGCGCGGAGCTGAAGCTGAGCATTTGCCGGAGCGTCACGGGGATGATGAATGACCCGCAGGCCTTTGAAGTGCTCTGCCAGTTCAGCTGGGTCCGCGGTGCTGACAGAGAAATATACACAACAGCGTAACCAATAATGAGAACATTAAACATTCCTGCGCCGTGACAGGCTGACAGAAAAACCCAGGCTCCCATCAATCATCGCGCAGATAGAACCTTGACAATTGGCCCCTCACTGATACCCGCGGTCACCTTGCCCTCTCCACCGCTCGCCCTCGCCCTCGCCCTCGCCCTCGCGCCGGCTCTCCCTCCTCTTCCTCCCTCCAGTTTTCCTCTTTCTTTCCCTCCTGCCTCCCCCAGCCTTCCGCTCGGCTCCCTCCTGCTTCTCTCCCCTCCCCTTCCCCTCTTTCCCTCCCTCGCCTCCTCCTCTCGGGTCCCCTGCCCTCTTGCACTGCCTTCTGAGCCTCTCAGAGGTCAAGTGAGGTTTCAGCCACTTGCATTTTGTTAGGTCGCCCCTGCCCGAAGCAGGAGATGCTGCACCCGAGTGAGAAGTGTGAAATCTAAAGTTTCTATTTAACACTGTGGTTTTTAACCAGATGCAAAAAATAATAACACCATCACTGTATAGCTTCACTTGGAAACGTTCAAAGTCTAAAGCAAGGCTCTTGAGCAAAGTGAGGCCCACATGAACCTCGTTCTCCCTCCTTGGGGGGAGGGGTCCTCTCTGGATGCTTGCTGTGTGACTTTGGCAAGGGAAGCTTCTCTTTGTGCCAGCCTCTGCCTCTTTCTTTTCAGCTGGGCCTATCTGACGGGATCTGATTTCTGATCTGTCTGAAAGGGGAAAAAAAAAACAGAAAAGAAACGCAGAGATCTCTTCCTTTTCCTCCAACAGGAAATGAAATCTGCCCAGATAAAGCCTATTGGATGGACCTTCACCCTGATGCCTGAAGAGCTGCCAGGGACCTCTTAGCCATTCTCTGGACCTGCAAGGGCTCCCAGCAGAACTTGGTTTGGCCCTATTTTCCTGAGCTGAGCTTCTATTTCCACCTTGCCAAGGTGGGGCATCCCCCGCCTCCACACAGACAAATGACCCCTGCCAGGCCCACTTCCCGCTGGCCAGCAGGGGCTCTTGAGAAGGGCCTTGGGCTCCTGGTAAGAAGTCAGGGTCCCAGTCCCACCATGAGCACTGAGGCAACTCCATAATTTTTTTAGACCTCTATTTCTTCATCCACCACATGGGAGCAGAAGACCCTACATCAGGGCTCCTACAGGTCTCTTTAACTTCTCCAGAGGCAAAGGCTTATTTTTCTCCTTTTATTTTTGGAGGGCTTTTTTGTTTTGTTTTGTTTTTTGTTTTCATTCTTGGTTTGGGGGGAGAGAAGATATTCCTTGACTTTCAAAAAAAGTCATGAAAAAACTGCGTACAACCTCCATACACATGTCCAGAGATGATGAGTAGCAGAGGGGATGGGTTACTTCATGGTCAGCCAGTGACCAAGGCTGTTATGAGGAGCCTGGTTGGAACCAGGGGGGTGGACATAGGAAGCCCTGCACTTCAAATGCATTTGTATATTGGTTCAGGTGAGCCAGCTCAGGTGTGAAGAAGAGAACATCTGTTAAGGAAATGTCTACTCCATGCACTAAGGTAGCTTGTCCTTTCTTTTCTGCCCACCTTTCCAGGCCAGCTCTCTTCCCACCACCTGTTCTGCTTACCTGGCCTGCAATGACCTTGCCCTTCTTAAGGTCCTATGAACCCCTGGCCCAGATGGGCCTCTTCCTGCCCAACTAGACTTGAAGCTACCTGAGGGCTTGGAAGGTGCTATGCCCATCCAGGAACCAGGATAATGTCTTGTTCCGAAATGCCTGCCCCACACCCATAGCCTGCTTCTCTAAGGAACTGTTCCTACCAGGCCTGCTCAGGGGGAAGGCCTCACAGGCCTGTTTGTACCAGGAAACCCTATCTTTTGCCATAGCTGATTGTCCCAGTAGTGAATGCCTAGCCCCGCAACCAATCAGATGCTCTTTCCTTTGAAACTTTGACCTTAGCTATAGGCAGTGCTGAGCTCCTAAGAGACATGTAGTGTTAGGGGCTGGGGCAGCCATTATGAGGTGTGTTCATGTTGGGGCGGGGAGTTGATCTTCAAACTGAAGGAAGAGAAGGAGGAAGTGGGCAAAAAGAAGCAGATGAGAAATAGCTGGTAGGCCCAGAAGATAGCATAGCTTCGATTCCTGACCTACCCATTCCTGTCCCCTGAGGCCTAGGGGTACTACTTCTTGCCCTTGGATGCCCGAAAGACAGGTGACCCAGGCCTGGCCAGTCATTCTACCCCATCATTCTGCCTAGAAAGACTGGCACAGGGATAGGCCTGGGACCCCTGTCAGGCCCACCAGAGTCCTTTCCTGGGATTTTATATATTGATTCTGAAAGAGAGATAGTCTCCATTCCTTTAGGATTGAGAATTATAAGGTTAGGACCCCGAAGCTTCCAGCACCAGGGCTGTCACTGCCTGGAGGAAACCAACCGACTGCAGGAACAAAGGAGGCCACAGCAGTGGGGCCCACTGATGACAAGTCTGCTCGCTTTAGGTCTCTGGATCTGGTCAAGCCTGACGCCCACTCTACCCTTGACCTTTGCAGCAGGTGAGGTAACTTACTTCCTTTCTTGTCTAAACTAGGTTTAGCTTCGTTTTTTGTCACTTGCAACCCAGAGAGTCCTCATACTGGTGTTCAGGGACATGTCAATTAAGAGGATTCACCTAAAATCAGTACATGGGCTCCTTCTCCTTTTGTGCATATACGTCCATGAATAAGAATCTGCTGAGGCCCAGAACAAGGAGGGCTGCCCTGAGCCTTTTCTGATCGTTTCCTCCCCCACGGTCCTCCCTGTGACCTCAGCCTTCGTGCCAGGCAGTCAGCTGGTTCCCAGGCCAGGCTCAAGCAACTTGCACTTCTGAGCCTGTCAGGAATGGCACTTCCCTAATGGTATGCTTTGTCCCCGCCCCCAAGAAAGAAGGGGACAGGCAGGGGGTGAGTGGCAGTTCTCCCAGCATCCAATGAACCCACTTGGCCTGTGCCCCCTGCCAGCCCAGCAGGAAGCCAGGGCTCCAGCTGACCCCTGGTCCACCTTGGACATGGCCACGGGGCCCACTCTTCAGACATCTTTTTGATCTCAGAAGTCCTTTGGAGCCAACAATGGACCACTGGATATTCACCCTCATTCTCATGCAGGTCTGATGAGATTTCTGGACAAAGATAGCATGGGGGAGACCCGGTGCAGTAGCTGAAGTGAAAAAGAAAAGGATTAGGGGTCTTTAGGTGACGGCAAACTGTAAGCTGAGCCAACCTAGTGTGATGTGACAGTTCCAAAAAAAAAAGGATGAGTCGAGTTAGGCCAGAGCATCATGTTCAAATGCTGTTTTAAGAATTCTGAGAGGAGTCCCCGTTGTGGTGCAGAGGAAATGAACCTGACTAGGAACCATGAGGTTGCGGGTTTGATCCCAGGCCTCGCTCAGTGGGATAAGGATCTGGCATTGCCGAGATCTGTGGTGTAGGTCACAGACGCGGCTCGGATCTGGCATTGCTGTGGCTGTGGCATAAGCCAGCAGCTGTAGCTCCGATTAGACCCCTAGACTGGGAACCTCCATATGCCACAGGTGTGGCCAAAAAAAAAAATAATTACGAAAAACTATAACATAGGCAAAGATGATGAACAGTCAGGAAACCTGGTCACTGAGGAACCAGGGAAAGACCTCAGGATGGGCAAGGGGCATCTCCACCAACACTGAGCAGGTTAGCACATGCTAGTTCTCCATGCAACGGTAGTGAAAGCCCCAGGCACAGGCCAGGCCCACAATCAGCACTCGGGAGCATTGGTTTCCTTCTATCTTGTCCAGTCCTCATTTGCAAGGGGCAGAACCAGAGGCAGTGTGTAGACCTTACAGAGAGACAGCTTTTACCATGATCTAAGAACTTTCTGACAATTCCAACTGTGCAGCAATGGGAATAGGCCCCTTTGTAAGGTAATGATCTCCATCCCACCGCAGGTATTCAAACAGAGGCTGGATAATTAGCTCCATGGGATGCTATAATAAGGATCCCTAAATTGATTGGCTGTTGGGCTTTGAGGGCCCTTTACCAATTCAATTTTTGCAGCCTTGTTTCTTCCCTCTGTGAAGTGTGGGTGAGGCTTTCCATTTGCCACTGAAGCCAGTCATCTTCCTAAATTTATGCGTGTGGTAGGTAGATTTTCCAAAGATGTGGCTAGTTGTACTTTCAACGATGGCTGTGAGCCCATCTTCCCCAGCCCGCATACACTCTTCCTATGGTATAACCTCACCTCTCCCTATGAAGAAGCTGATTCCTTTCTGTTCAGTCTGAGCTGGCCTGTGACTGCTTACATGAATAGAATGTGGCAGAAGGGATACTGCATAAGTTCCCCTCCATTTTTTTAGGGCCATCCCCGTGGCATATGGAGGTTTCCAGGCTAGGGGTTAAATCAGAGCTGTAGCTGCTGGACTACACCACAGCCACAGCAACACAGGATCTGAGCTGCGTCTGTGACCCATAACACAGCTCACAGCAACACCAGATCATTAACCCATTGAGCAAGGCCAAGGATCAAACCTGCGTCCTCATGGATGCTAGTCAGATTTGTTAACTGCCAAGCCATGATGGGAACACCACTACATGAGTTCTAATGCTAGACTAGAAAATGGCATGCAGCTTCTGTTGGCTGTCTGGGGATATTTGTTCCTAGAATCCAGCAGCCATGCTGTGAGGAAGCCCAAAGCAGTCTGTGCAGAATTCACAGGGAGGGGCCTGTAGAGGCTTCTGACCCACAGCCCTGCCAGGTTCCTGCTGACAGCCAGGAAACCACCAAATGTGAACGGAGGCTTTTCCATATGATCCCCGCAGCCTTTGAGTCAGCACAGCTGAGGTCCCAGAGACCACCATCCCCACTGCGCCCTATCCAAATTCCTGACCCACAGAATCTGGACATAACAAAATGCGATGGAGTGGTTTGTTTTACAGGAACAGTAACTAGAACAGTTGGGGCAAGATGGCCAGGAGGCTCTCAGCAGCCTGTGGGCATGAGACAAGTCCAAGGTTGGGACCCACTGCTGATGCAGCCTTTTTTTTTTTTTTTTTTCCTTTTTCCTTTTCATGGCCACACCTGCATCATATGGAAGTGACTGGGCTAGGGATCAAATTAGAGCTGCTACTGATGGCCTACATCACAGCCACAGCAACGCTGGATCCAAGCCACATCTGCAACCTATACCACAGCTTGCAGCAATACCAGATCCTTAATCCACTGAGTGAGGCTAGGAGTTGAACCTGCATCCTCACCGACACTATGCTGGGTTCTTAACCCTCTGAGCCACAATGAGAACTCCTGGTGATGCAGTTTTACTCCCCATTTTCTGTTGTCCCCATCTCCAACAGGGCCTTCTCTCCTGCCAGGCTTTATTCCAATTTGAAACCCAGGCCCTGCCCCTTAAGAAAGACAGTCCTGGCCTCAAAAATCCACATGGGCCCACCGGGTAGCAAGAAGTGTGGGAGTTGGAGTTCCCATTGTGGCTCAGTGGAAACAAATCTGACTAGCATCTGGGAGGACACAGGTTCAATCCCTGACCTCGCTCATTGGGTTATGGATCTGGCATTGCTGTGAACTGCGGTGCAGGTCACAGATACGGCTTGGATCTGGCATTGCTATGGCCGTGGCGGAGGTCAGCGGCTACAGTTCTGATTCAACCCCTAGACTGGGAACCTCCATATGCCATGGGAGTGTGGGAGTTGTATCCGCAGGGAACACCCACCCCACAGGTGCGCTCTTTTCACAGCCCTGGGGCAGCAAAGTTGAGAGGAAAATACTTTCTGTTCTATGACTCTCATTTAGATTTCCACCCATGAGCTGAGACTCTGATTGAATTTCCCTCTCTATCCTGACCCCAATTTCTCCTGGGCAGGTGTTCTATATTATCATAGGTCTCAAGTCACCCCTTTCTCCTGGGCTGTCCCAAGGCCCACCTGCCAGAATTTATGGAGCAGGCTGGGGCTCTGCAGGCCAAGGGGGTCCAGGTGGTGGCATGTGTCACTATACACAATGTGACTGGCAAGGCGGGGACAGCCCACAATGTGGAAGGTGAGGTTCAGCTCCTTGCTGAGCCCACTGGGGCCTTGGGGAAGGGGACAGATCTGCTACAAGATAATTCGTTGGTGCCACTGTTTGGGAACTGACAGTTCAAGAGGGTATCCATGGTGATAGCAGACAACAGAGGAATGGCCCTAAACATGGAACATGCAGGCCTCTCCTGCAGCCAAGCTCCCAACATCATCTTGCAGCTCCGAGGCCCCAAGCCCACACACACCCTCTCTACTCTCTCCTCATCTCACCTGCCCAGGCCTGAGCAGGGAGCCCCGTTCAACCTCAGCTAGAGCCGCCCAATTAGAACACCAGTCAAACTTCTCAGTAGTCACCACTGGTTCACGAAAATAAAATAAGATCATCATCTAGCTGCAAACATGACTGTGGTTCTCTTCAACAAATCCCCAACAGGCAGCATCATCTGGATCTGGATCTAGTGCCCCCATTGGCTCTGCTTGCCTGTGTTGCTAGTGCACAGATGTTGGGCAGACCATCTCCACCTGCAGCAGAGGCACGTGTCCTTGAAGGCATAGCTTGCCCTTTCTTCTGGACAATACTTTATTTAACCACACACAGGAGCAGGCAAGGTGCCCAGGCCTGGCCCATCCTAGGACCCCAACGGCTCAGCACAGTGGTGCATGCAGAGTTGAGCACATGTCCCAAGCTTGGACATCCAAGTCCTTCACAGGGATTTTTAACAAGGCCAGGGATAGATAGCCTTTGTCCCCCAAGGGCTCAGCTTTGGAAGCCCTGCCCCTGCTGTGAGGAGAAGCTGGGGAGAGAAGATGACATCACTTCAGACAGCAGCAGAACCAGGGCAGGACCTTGAGTCCTGACTTTGTTGCAGGCCCTGGTTCCATTGATGGCTGCTCTGCTCCAGGCTCAGTGGGTCCAACCTACTCTCAGGAAGCATCAAGTCAAAGGCCCAGAAGGTATCACAAGGCCAGACCTGGGCAGGTGTGGATGGGATGAAAGAAAACAGGAACGAGAGACTGAGAAAGGAAATGGAAACAAGCCCAGGGCGGGGAGGAGAGGAAAGTGGGCAGGGTGGGCTGGAGAGAAGGCCAGACAGAGGGTCAGAAGAGAGGATGGGAGGAGAGGGGCGTGCATCCAAGCTGCTAGCTCGCTCTGTCCCCCGGGGATCAGGGGGCGGGGGCCGCCGAAAGATGGAAAAAGAGAACATCCTGTGCACGTGTTCCGTTCAAGGGGCATCACCTAGAGAATCTCCCAGCGCCAGGGCTGGGGAGCAGCAGCGAGAGGTAGCAGGCAGGGGGCAGCCATCCTAGACGGTCAGCACCAGACACATGAGGAGAAGACCAGGCACCTCCAAGGACCAGAAGCCAGCTGTGCAGAAGGACATGTCTGAACCATGTGGGCAGAGGGCAGACTGGCTCAGGGTGCGTGGACTAGAGAATCCCGTGGTCTCTTTGGTGTCCTCCCAGTTGACCTGCCTGCACAGTCCACGCCACACCCCTCTAGCCAGAGCCTCCACACCTGAGAAGACGAGACTCCAAGACCACACCTCACTCCCAGTGGCAGGAGCTTAAGGAACACAAAGCAAGGTCTGCACACTGCTGGGGGCTGGGGTCCTCTCAGCACTGACCCCCAGTATAGGAGCCCTGGCAGATGGGAGGTGGGTGTGGGGCCTGTTTCCCCGCAAGAGAAAGTGACAATGCAAGAAGATATGGCAGCAACACTGAGGAGGTGATGGGTACTTCCTCTGCCAAGTCCACGCCCAGCATCTCATGTGCATCCTGTTCAATCCTTGCAGCACCCTGTGAACAGGCACCATTGGTGACCCTCATTTCACAGAGAAGACAAAGAAGACCACAGCACAGAGAAGCTAAGCAACTTGTTCAAGATCACAGAGCTGGGAAGCAGTGGCTTTCCAGCCCTATTCTGTCTAGCTCCAGAATTGGTGAACCAAGAAAGAGGAAGTAGAAGGAATGTCCTCCACCCCCTATACAGTGACATTTAGGGCAAGACGTGTTTTGCACTTAGACCCACAGCCCTCGCCGACTGTATATACATTTGATGGAATCACCTTTTATCTGTGAGCAAAAACTTAAGTTTAATTTTGTGGCTTGAGTTCTTGGTGAAAAGTATTTTAATACCTAATCCTATGACTATGGCAGCATCTAAGAGGCCCCCTGATGCAAATGATGACAAAGAGCTCAAGTCAGGATCCCTCAGGGGCAAAACCAGGTCTAGAACTCAGGTCCCTGGACTCCCTCTCCAGGGCTCTCTGCACTTCCCTCTGATGGATTCAGAGAAATTGCCAAGAGGTGACCATGAACCACAGCACCAGGTTTCCCCGTTCCCTTGGGTCCTCCTCAGTGGTAAATGTTTAATAACCATCTCTTCGGGAAACCAACCAAACAACCAACCAAAAACCTGACTTGTAGCAACTGCCATTTTCTACAGTGTCAATACTCCTACCATGATCAATTTCAAGCTTCCAAAATGCAGTCCCTAAGTGGAGTTTAGAGGACTCAACTGTCTCGCCCACAGTCAAGGAAGGATTCCAGAGCAGCTGGTGCTCATTGCAAGGACTTTCCAGTCAACTTAAGAGTTGCCCTCCGGGAGTTCCCATGGTGGCGCTGTGGTTAACGAATCTGACTAGAGACCATGACGTTGCAGGTTCGATCCCTGGCCCTGCTCAGTGGGTTAAGGATCCAGCGTTGCTGTGAACTGTGGTGAAGGTCGCAGACACAGCTTGGATCCCACATTGCTGTGGCTGTGGCATAGGCCGGCGGCTACAGCTCCAATTAGACACCTAGCCTGGGAACCTCCATATGCCGTGGGTATGAAAAGGCAAAAAGACCAAAAAAAAAAAAAAAAAGTCTTTCTCCAATTCAGCTTGAAAGGAGTGTGTCCACCATCCATGGAGGCAGAGTAAAAGGTTGCCAATGGCAGAAGAGGAAGATCTGTCCATAAGGGATTTTGATGCCAAAACATACCAGCACACCACAGCCTCACATTAATTAGAAACATAAATGGTTCAGAATGAATTAAGGAAAATAGGCTGTCATGGTTTAGGGACTGGAACTTGGAGCCAGATGGTATGTGTTCAGTCCTACTTAGCTGTGTGACCTTGGACATGTAACTTAACCAACCTGTAGTATGGAGACCGCACCAGGACCAACTGCAGAGGGTTGTGAGGATTCAATGAGAATGTGAACACGAAGCTCTCAGCACAGTGCCTGGCACATAATAAACACTAAATGGATGTTAGCTATGTTGATAACACAAGTCAGTTGTTACTACCATTGAAGTTGGGGGAAAAACAAACCATGATCAATAAGTAGGGACTGACTGCTGGAATAGAAGCTCTGCGAGGGCAAGGACCTGGTCCATCATGATCTCTTCTGTACACCCATAGAGAGAACAGTATCTGACACGTTTACTGAGGAAGCACTCAATAAATACATAAATATATATACATAATATATTTTTATATATATGTATATATATATAAATATATTTTTATATATATGTATATATACATATATATGTGTGTGTGTGCATGTGTGTATATATATATATATACATACATATAGTCTTTTTGCCATTTCTTGGGCCACTTCCACGGCATATGGAGGTTCCCAGGCTAGGTGTCTAATTGGAGCTGTAGCCACCGGCCTATGCCACAGCCACAGCAACTCGGGATCCGAGCCGCATCTGTGACCTACACCACAGCTCACGGCATCGCTGGATCCTTAACCCACTGAGCAAGGCCAGGGATCGAACCCGAAACCTCATGGTCCCTAGTCAGATTCATTAACCACTGAGCCATGACAAGAACTCCTCAATAAATATTAATTGCAAGTTGAGTATAGCATCTAACAGGACTTAAATATTTATATTTCGTTAGCTATTGCTTCAATTGCACCCTCTTTTAAAATAACCATTGTGACCTGGCTAATATATATATATATATATATTTTTTTTTTTAGGGCAGCATCTGAGGCATATGGAAGAAGATCCCAGGCTAGGGTTGAATCAGAGCTGCAGCTGCCAGCCTACACCACAGCCACAGCAATGCGGGATCCGAGCCACATCAGCTTGTGGTCATGCCGGATCCTTAACCCACTGAGCCAGGCCAGGAATCAAACCCACATCCTCATGGGTACTAGTTGGGTTCTTGACCAGCTGAACCACCATGGGAAGTCCGTAACCTGGCTCATATTTATGTTTGGTTTTTTTCAACGAGTCATTATATTTTTAAGTTCGTTTGAGTGCAAATAAGGGCTTACCTTCCCTTAGTTAACCGCACCCACGGAAGTCTGCTGGTTTGGATTACAATCCAGACGGTCGGCGGACAACTAAATAAAGGCCAAGGGCTCAGACGAAAAACTTGGCAGCATAGCCTTCCACACACCAGGCCCTGAAGTGACAGACATAGCTGATCCCAGCCTGGGTCCTGCCCCTCAGCCCTACCATCCACCTGGCAGGCCCAAGGATGGCAGGGAGAATGTTCTGGACCTGAGTGGGGCCTGGGCAGATTCTGTCTTCCACTTTTCGGCTCTCTCCCTGTGCTCTCCTCCCTGAGCCCCCCCCCCCCGCCCCCTGCCCAGGCCCCCTTCCCAGCAGACCCCAGCCGCCCCTCCACAGGCCTCTCCTCACCACTCCTGGCTCTCTCACAGGCTGGTTTGTTAGGGCATGAAAAATGGCTCCGTGGAATAAAGACGTTTCCCCTCTGATGAGCACATTTGCAGAAGGTATGTCAGAGATCTTGGGGCTGGGGTTGGGCGGGCTCTCAAGAAAGTTGTTTTTCCCCCACTTCTTTCTCTCCCTCCCTCTCCCCCCACCTTCTCCCCTCAGCACCCTCACCCCCCCTTTGCTTACTTATTGGAAGAGTAATAAATATTGGGCCGACAGGCCCTTCTCACAGTTACAAAGCCTACCTGTAAGCGAGCTCAATAATTAGCAGTCTTGAAGATGATATATGACTTTCATTACCCTTTGGGACTGGAGACTAAATGAGGACAGAGCTAATTGCCGTGCAAAGCAGTTTGGCATGAATGAGAAAAATGCAGGCCCTGTCTCCTGCCAAAAAAAGGGCCCTATTGCCGCTCTGATCTCAAGGCTGGTTTCTGCCGCAGGAGTTCACTCGGTGTCCATAAATCATGGGCTGCTTACAGCTGGGGCTGCCCTGAGTCGTCAGCGGGCTGTGCGCTGAGTGACAGATCCCAGCCGACTGCATTAGAACTTCAACTCGCTCCTTTCTTCTCCTCCTCCTCGTCCTCTTCCTCCTGCTTTCTGCACTGACCAGAAAATTAAACCCAGACACCTCAGACAGGGGAGGCCGGGGCTGGGGCTGGGGCTGGGGCTGGGGCTGGGGGCTGCTGACTTGGTTTGGGTTCTGGAAGCCCCAGCTCAGCTGCTCCCTCTCTCCACACTGTCTCCACCCCCCATAAAAACGTGCCCTGGACACCACCCACTCCCCCAGCCGAGGCCAGGGCAGGATGGCCCCCTCCATCCTCCAGAGGAGGCAGGCCCCTTCTGGAATGCTTGGGGCTGAGCTTTTGTCCTTGGTTTGTCATCAAGACAAATGTGGCCGCCCTTCTGGCCTCATGTCTCCAGCTCCCCCAACCCCCTTTTCAGGAAATGCTTCCCTTCCCTTAAAGGGGAAGGACTGACACCAGCCACATGTGCATCTGCAGCTGACAGATGTGCACAAGCCATGGCAGGCGGAGCTAGCCGAGGGGGGCAGCTGTGACGCGGGACACCTCCTGGAAGTATTTTCTTCTCCACCCCTCGACCCCACCCCTCAGTCACTCCACAAGGAGCTTTGCCGCTGAGGGTCCAGGTGGGAAATGCTGAGTGTGCAAAGCACCACGCCTGTCCCCTTCCATTCACTTCCCTGGAGTCGGGGGAGGGGGCCCCTCCCTTGGGGGCGAACACCAATTTCACAGTCAGAGTTGAGCTCCCTGGCTTTTCTAGGGCAGTCACATAATTAATTCTTAGTGTGGCCAAATTATATTTGACACTTAATTTAAAACTCAAGGTTCCATAATGCAAAACCCTCTCCTGGCAAGGAGGGTGATGTGCGCAGTGAGTGTGTGTGTGTGAGAGAGAGAGAGAGAGAGAGTGTGTGTGTGTGTGTGTGTGTGTGTGTGTGTGTGTGTGTGTGTGACCTGACAGCCAGGGTTGGAGAGGTGGTTCCATGTAACTCCCAGAGAGGGAAGGGAGCGGACTTTCATTGAATAGCTACTTTACATTCAGAGGTTCCTGGATTTCTTTCCTTCTTTTTCATTATCCCATGTACTTCCTCATAGCCTCCACAACAACCCCAATGAGATAAGTGCTACACATATTGCTTCCAAAGATAAGGAAACCAGGATCCAGCAAGGTTAATTCATCAAAGGTCATCCTGTTAGGGAAGAGGCCAAGCTGGGGTTCATGATCTTGGAGGCCTCTCACTTCTTTGTGCCATTTGATTCCTCCTTTAAGTTTAGGGGCAGGGGTTCCCCAAACTGGAAGCCTCAGCTACTTGACGGGGTGTGGGAGTCAGGGCCAGACATTAGCTGCATATCACAGAATGCCAGGCTACAGCTGCTTAAACAAGTACAGGTTGACTGTCTCCTATGAGAAGAAGGCCAAGGCAGGTCATCCAGGACTGGTGCAGCACAACGATGACTTCAAGAACCCAGACTCTGGAAGGTCCCATACTGGCTCAGCGGAAACAAATCTGACTAGTAACCATGAGTTTGCAAGTTCACTCCCTGGCTTTGCTCAGTAAGTTAAGGATCCAGTGTTGCTGTGAGCTGTGGTGTAGGGTGCAAATGTGGCTCAGATCT